>NC_138905.1:103952939-104552939 GCF_965231255.1 Vanellus vanellus | reverse complement strand
GTGAGTCACAATTTAAAAAAAAAAACTCTTATAAAAAAGCTAGCTACATCTTCTCCCTTTTTTTTTTTTTTTTTTTTTTTAATTCAGGAATAAATCTGTATAAACAGATTTTGGTAAATATAATTTACTGAAACTGCACCCTGGCACAATACCAACTGCACCAGATTTGGCTCTCTCCACTCTGCAGCACTCTGCCAGAACTGTGAGAATCTGGAACAAGACACAAGTACCCTCAGTTTCAGGCTACTAGAACACGTGCAGCACAAATCTCATCTTATTTCAGACGCTAAGTAGGAAAAATACCATTACTTTTATTGTCACCATTTGCCAGCAGAGGACACGCTCGCCCTTCCTTGAAGTTAGGCAACTCTTCAGGTTATGAAGAAGGCATGGACAAGGATGCTGAGGCACTTCCTGTCACTGCTATGCGCTCAAGTCAAGTTCTTGGAAAGCCTTCCTGAAGATCAAAATAAGGTGCCTCAGACATTCAATACCAAAAGATCTCTACAGTCAGTGCTATTATTCCAGATGGCCTCCTGGCAGCACCAGAAAGTGAGAATTTTTTGCTTTGGGGGAAGGATGCTAGGACTTAACAAAACCTGTGAATTTACTAATGCCAGAGATCCTAGCAAGTACCACAGTTAAGAACACAGCTACTTCTCTCAATTTAGCAACATGCTGAGGAAACCATGGGATCACTTACAACTACTAGACAAAAGTTTATTTCTGATTATTTTTGGTAACACAGGTAAGTATCACAGAATTTCTTCTAACCAAACATTAATAAAACTTTGGCAAAAAGAACGATTGAAAATATTTAGTAAATGTTAACCCACAGAATAATGCAATGAGGATAAGAACAAAGGTCCTTATACTACTATATAGGATATAGATGAAAAAGGACATACCTTGGAGAATGCGGATGCCACTTAAGTCTAGCCCCTGTGCAAACAGAACCACACCACCTAAGTCATTGTGGCCAACTCCTGCAATACAAGAATACTATGAATTCAGAGGTTTTCCCAGGTTTTATCACTTTTTCCAAAGTGTTAAAAGGTAAAATACCTTTTTTTTCTTTTAGTTATGTTCCTTATTTTTGTAACTGTATGAATATGCTTGAGAACATTCTTCCAAAAGGCTCAAGAACCAGAAGAGAAGATATTGCAGGCTGCCTTTTCTCTGATCCGTTCTTAAATAATTTTCATTCTACTGGTGGAAAGGTAGGAGAGTTTTTGAATTCTTGGCCTCAAGGGCTTGTCAGCATTGGATGCATTAGCACACCTTCCATACAATTTACACCTCAGCCCCATAGAGGCAAAGATCAGCTCTAAGAAATGCAGGGTCCTGTTCTTGAGCACACATGGAGATACAACCTCCTTGCACCTTGTCATCAGCATCCCATTCAACCTCCTGTCATGGCCCTAGGGCTAATCTTCCCCTTGCCATTCATATTTACTAACGTTTCATAATTCACCACACCACAAGCTTAAGTAGCCTGTTGACTGCTAGACCTTTCTCCCTCCAATTTCCTTTCAAAGCCTTTGAAACTGTTGCACAGCCTCCACCTCCTTCCGATTTGGAACAGGACCGTACTTTCCCTTCTAGAAACACAGAGTTTTTCTATGTTTTACTAGCATTTTACATTTGTGTAGCACCTTATTCTTGAAAAAACTCGTTTGGACCCCAAATGACCTCAAGTGACTATTACAGTGGCACTACAATAAAAAGGCACATCTTGCTTCAAATGCTCTGTTGTTTCCTTGTATGCTGACCTGAGATCCTTGTAAACGTTCCCATCTGCACCATGCTTAGCTGCAAAATTATAAGCCGCTGTGATTCCCCTTCTCTGTGTCCCTCCTCACTCAGTCTTTGCCTTACTTGTCTGAAAGACTGCAAGCAGAGGACAGGGCAGGGTCGGACTTCTTTGGTGCTTACAACATTGGGGCTCACTCACTTAGGTTTTCAGATTGTATGTTATACAAAGAGAATCATAGAATCATAGAATCATAGAATCAGTGAGGTTGGAAGGGACCTTTAAGATCATCAAGTCCAACCATTAACCTACCCTGATAAAAACACCACCACTCCTAAACCATGTCCCTAAGCAGCTCATCTACCCTTTTCTTAAACACCTCCAGGGATGGTGAATCCACCACCTCTCTGGGCAGCCTATTCCAATGTTTAATAACCCTTTCAGTGAAAAAATGCTTCCTAATATCCAATCTAAACCTGCCCTGACATAACTTGAACCCATTTCCTCTTGTCCTATCACTTGTCACCAGGGAGAAGAGGTCAGCTCCCATCTCTCTAAAACCTCCTTTCAGGTAGTTGTAGAGGGTGATAAGGTCTCCCCTCAGCCTCCTCTTCTCCAGGCTAAACAACCCCAGATCCCTCAGTCGTTCCTCATAAGGTTTGTCCTCCAGACCCTTCACCAGCTTTGTAGCCCTTCTCTGGACACGCTCCAACACCTCAATGTCCTTCTTGTAGTGAGGGGCCCAAAACTGAACACAGTACTCGAGGTGAGGCCTCACCAGTGCCGAGTACAGGGGGATGATTACTTCCCTAGTCTGGCTCACCACACTATTCCTGATGCAGGCCAGGATGGTGTTGGCCTTCTTGGCTGCCTGGGCACACTGCTGGCTCATGCTCAGCTGGCTGTCCACCAACACCCCCAGGTCCTTTTCTGCCAGGCAGCTTTCGAGCCACTCCGCCCCCAGTCTGTAGCACTGCATGGGGTTGTTGTGACCCAAGTGCAGGACCCGACACTTGGCCTTGTTGAACCTCAGTTGTTCAGAGGAACAACTCCTAGTCACAACAGGCTTGCAAATCCACTTAGAGTAAGTGGCTTACAGTAAGGCTTTTATAACATCAGTGACTGTTCTCATGCAGCACATTTAGGTGATGCTTATTTCTATTACCTTTCCTTTGAATTAAACAGTTGAAGCAGACAGACAAGGAAATCACAGGTATTATTTCTAATAATCCAATTCCACAGCAAGTTAATGAGGGAAATAAGTCATTTAAAAGCTTTCTAAAATTGAATGAGATTTTTTAACAAGGACTTCACATGATCAATTCATTAGGTATCTTGGTATACCAAGACCCAAATTTGGAGTCTTCCCCCTACATTAGAAACACCATCAGTTCAGTACATGTCTATAAGCATATCCTGCAGATGCTTATGGCCAGTGGATAAGATACACTCTTGTGGTGGGTTGACCCCAACCAGTAGCCAAACACCCACCCTGACTCCTGCTCATTCCTCTCCTGCAGGATAGTGAAAAAATAGAAGGAAGGCAAGACGACTCATGGATTCAGATAATAACAGTTTGACAGGTAAAGCAAAGTTGTGCATTCAAGCAAAACAAAAAGAGGAATTCATTCACTACTTTTTATTGGCAGGCAGATCTTTATCTACTTCATGGAAAGCAGCACCTTGACATGCACAACAGTTGCTTAGGAAGACTGCCATAACCACAAACATTTGCCCTTCCTCCTCCTTTTTAATGCTGAGCATGACATCAAATGGTATGACATATCCATTTGGTCAGTTCAGGTCAGCTGTCTTGGCTCTGTCCCCTCCCAACCTTTTGCTCACCCCCAGTCTACTCACTTGGGAGCGCTTTGCAAACACTGTTAAACAACAGCGAAAAAAGTGGTGTGTTATCCACACTGTCTTAGCCACAAATATGAAGAACAGCACCATGCAGGCTGCCATGAAGAAAGTTAATTCCATCTCAGCCAGACCCAGTACAATCTCAACCCCTTATTCCATACTATTCACATCATGCTCAGGTCACGCATTATTGGATACATCCAAGTATGCTCTGTCCCATTCATACATTGTTTAATTTCTATACCCTACTCAAACCTTTTCATTCTATCTATTTCTCATTCCTGAAATTCCTTCTTACCAGTGCTTACAACTTATACTACATTCTTAAACTATCTTTACATCCAATAGTCAGGCTTATACATTCTCATTAACCGTCAATGACTTTGGTCCTATCTGTCAAGGAGATCACTCAGGACAGGAGAAGCAGTGTGTTGGATTGTTGAGCATCAGGATTGCTTGGGCTGGGTCAGCACTGCACTCACATGGTTCCTTGTGAGGCTCATTCTCTGTTGGTTCAGGTGATCACTGCTGTATTACTTCCTATGTCATACAAGTCAAATCATGGATCATTTTCCCCCAAGAATCAATCTCCTTGAGGTACACACCAGACTTCCACTTCCTTCTGCACTAGCCACCAAGCGCACCTGAGTCCTTGAGCAAAGCCAATCCCACATATGGGCTTTCCTTTTCCCAAGGAGGAGCAACCCATACTGCCTTTCCCAGCCGCTTACCTACATGTACTATGGGGACCTCATGTCCTCCCACAGTATGTATGGACTTTGTATGGGCAGAACCAGGGCAGTTAGTAGATCATTTGATGTTAACCAGCCAAGTGGTTTCTGCTAGATTTATGTCCCCCTGCTTCCATTCCCCAGCACCCTATGCTCTCAGCATAGTCTTTAACAGTCCAGTGTATCACTCAATCTTTCCAGAGGCTTGTGGGTGATAGAGAACGGGATGCACCAAATCAATGCCCTGTTTCTGGGCCCAGGAGTATATGAGGTTATTTCAGAAATGGGTTGCACTGTTTGACTCAGTTCTTTAAAGGCTCAGGATGGCATTTCAAGCAATGGCATTGTTTACAGGGTACGTGTCCAGTCACCCAGTAGGCCCTTCCACAATGGTAAACACATAGCGCTTGCCTTGGCAGGTTCAGAGCAGTGGACCAGTACAGCCAATTTGCCAGGCCTCACCATATTGGTATCCCAGCCACCTCCCTCCCTCTATTCCAGGGAGACTTTACTCACATGGGTTGCTTGATTGCAGTGCATGTTTCACATGTGTGATGGCCCCAACAGTCAAGGCCACCTCTCTATCATGAGGCCATCTTTTAGTTGTATCTCTCCCAGTTAGTCCTTATCTTGAATTCCTCAAGCTTTTTCATCCTATTTTTTCCCCCTGTCCTGTAGAGGAGGGGAGTAAGAACAGCTCAGAGGGCATCTGGCTGCTGGCCCAGGTTAACATATCACAATTCTTTTTTTTTTTGCACCCAACATGGGGTGCACAGATTTGAACCGGTAACCTCTTGATCTGCAGTCAAATGCTGCTGACCCAGGTCAACCCACCATGATCCAAACCTGCTCCCTTTAAGACATTCCTTATAGCTGGACAAGGCTCTTGCCCAGACCAAAGATCAGGCTTGCCTTGGATGACCTCCTTGACTGAGTTTTTGAGTATAATTATCCGTAGAACAAAATTCAAAGCTGCTGAGAAATGCACGTGATTAGCACTTCTGCAGGCAAGGACAAGGCAGCTTATCAAGGTGTTGAACATATTCAGTGAAACTTGGTTAAATAAATAATCTTTTAAATCAACCTTTGCCCAATCAAAGTCCAGCCTTACTTATAGGTACAGCCACAGGAGGGACAGCAAAAAGAGAATTCCTGTGAAGGCTGCTCCACACAGACATACAGGTAAGACATTCCTTTTTTGCTATTCCCTCTTTCCTTAGAAAACTCATTTTTACGATCCAAATAATTTTGCATGTAAAGCTTTCAGGGATTAAAAGGAGTAGTATGCAGTGCACTGTAACCTTCCTTTCATTTCTAAATACAAATAAATAATCTTTCCTATAAAAGCCTACTGCTTCTTCAGCTTTGTGTACCACTGGTTTTGCATGTTAACTTCAGGAATTAGCACAGATTCCCAGTGTTTGTTGAAAAAAACTGCTTTGAGTTGTAGTTGTGATCTGTACAGTCTGATATGTTCCGAAAAATGTCCAAATAATAAGGTAGTCCATCCCTATATGGAGCCAGTCCCAGCGCAACTACACGGAGACTCAAAAAAGCACGAGGCACCTGACCAAGGGGAACAAGTGAATTATGGTCTGCAGGCTTCCCATCCCTGCATGCTGGAATTCCCCATATTCTCCGGCGTCAGTGACATCTGGGCCAAACCCCACACCACAGCATGTTCTATATGCTGCCCAACTAACCACAACAGTGCACTTTCAGCTTCAAGAGCAGTCTGTAACATGGGTAACCACAGAGGTGGTTCTGCAGTAAGCTGCCGTCATGGAAGGATGCTTCTAAAAAAAGGAAGAGAAAAAAAGGCCAGTTCACACATACACTAGTCACACAGGTGATATAAAGAGAAGAAAACCCACAGAGCTGCAAAGAAATCTTGACATGCAAACAGATGACTTTTCTTAGTATTTATTAGGCTGTGATTAACGGCTAATCTCTGCAACACAACTTTGGCCTTTTGACAGACTTCTGTCAGTAGACAGAGGCAGGAAAAAAAAAAAAAATCTTTCCAGTAAAATACAAATCAAGTTTGCTAATTACCTGGACTTTCCAATTGGAGGAAGCTGTCTTCATTCATCTTGTTGCTCTAACATCATGGATCTTCGGCAGCAGTTCCCAAGACAGCTGTCTTTGCAGTTGTTCCCTGGTCACAACTATTGCTTACTTTCAGTACATAGTATTCCTGCTAATGATATGCAGCACCCAAACCAGAGTTTCATTTCATCATAAAAGCATAGAAGAGTTTAGGTTGAAAGGAACTTCTGGAGGTCATCTGGTCCAATGCCCCATCCAGGTAAGTATCTCCAAGGATGGAGATTCCACAGCCTCTCTGGGCACCTGTTGTAGTATCTGACAGCCCCCAAGATGAAAAACTGTCCTTATGGCTGTCTAATTGGAATTTCCGTTGCTGCTGCCTGTGTCTGTTGCCTCTCGTCATACCACTGTTAACTTCCAAGAAGAGTCAGGCTCTGTGTTCTCTACACAACCCAATTAAGCAGTTGATTACACCAATAAGATCTTCCCTTTACTTTCTCTTCCCAAGATTGAAGAAATCAGCCTCCTTAAACATTATGCCTTCCAAAACCTAAACCACCTCAGTGGACTAGCTCCAGTATGTCAGTTACTTGGGGAGCTCAAAACTGGAAACAGTACTCACATGTGGTCTCACAAGTGCCAAAGAGAGGGGAACAATCCCTTCCATTGACTTGCAGGCTACATTCTGGTACCATTCACCACAAAGCTACACCACTGACTCATGTTCAACTTGGGCATTTGAGTGCTGCCCAGCAGTGCTGCCTTCTGGCCAGCCAGCAGTCAGCCTGTATTGTTGTGTATGGTCTAGCCACAGATTTTGTTTTTTCACTTTACTTTGTTGAACTTCATGAGGTTCCTGTCAGCCTATTTCTCCAGCCTGCTGAGGTCCCTCTAAATAGCAACCCTAACCTCCAGCCTATTGACTACTCCCCATCAATTTGGTATCTTCTGTCAGCTTGTTGAGGATGTATTCTGTCTCACTGTCCATATCATAAATGAAGATGTTAAATGGTATCAGCCCCAGTACCAGCTCTAAAGAATGCCACTAATAACCAGCCAACAGCTGGATTATATACCACTCATCAAACCCCTCTGAACCGAGTGGCTCAGCCAATTTTCTGCATCATCTGCTTATTCAGTGCGTGTCACTAAATTGACTACACTGTACCAGAGACAGTATCAAAGTCAGCGAAAAAGGTGAACAGCATCCACTGCTCTCTGCCCATCACAGAGCCAGTCCACTCATCACATAAAGTTATCAAGTCCATCAGGTATCATAAAAATCAGTAAATCCATACTGTCTGATCCCAAACATCTTCCTGCCCTTAGAATATGTGCCTTGACACAGCTTGTAGGAGGATTTGCTCCAAAACCTCCAGAGGACAAAGGCAACTGCCTAATAGCAATCTGACAACAATCCCCAGCATCAAGTATACTCTTTAACCAGCTGGCCTCAAATTCTCTGGGGAAGTAACACAGCACCCTGGAGACACCGACTCAAAATTCTGCTCCGGTTGTCACAAAATCATTGAGAAATCATTTGAACCAAACTACTGCAGTTACTTCTGCAGCCTGTCATTTCTAAACCAAATTTAATTTCTTTCCTTTCTTGCACAACGTCACATTTTTATGTTGATTACATCTCATGTCATTGTTAAAGTCATCAGGGTTGGAGACAAAGTTTTAGTCAAGCGGCAAGTTGAGGCTTTATAGTCATTTCAGGATTCACATGAGAATTGCAAGATAAACATACTCTCTCAAGTCCTCTGTTTTGTTCCACGCAGACCAAGCAGTATTAAATTCTCTTTCCTGCAAGTGATTACCTGATGGCACATTCACATTATCAGTAGGTGTATGCCTGAATATCCCATACTTTTGTTAGACCTCATAATACCTGCATTCATATTTTACCAAGTTTCATAATGATATACAGAAGTGAAATAGCTCTATCAGATCCTCTTCATAACAGAATCAGTCTTTAATTAGGATTCAGAGGCAGAGGGAAACATGGACGACTCCAAGAATTTTGACTCTGCCAGTAACTTCTAAAGGACACAGAAATAAAGCAAGTGCACCATTTTATATGAAAACTGAGACAGAGATATTGAACCCAGCTAGAAGAAAAAAAAAAAAGCTTTGTAAGTGGAAACAAGGGTCTTCCTAGTTCCTTTATAGTCCTTGCTTTCCACCCTCCAATGCAAACCCTGCACTCACTAACAATAACACTCCAGTTACAATGTCTTTTCCTTAAAATTAATTTTATTTAACTAAAACAACTAAGAACAGGGAAGCCTGGTTAGGACAATGAGGTTCTTCCTTGATCCCACCTGCTGGTCCATCTGCATAGGTCGCCCAGAGAAGCTGTAGACTCTCCATCCTTGGAGATATTCAAAAGGCTGAGAGAGCTGGGACTGTTCAGCCTGGAGAAGTGAGGGCTCAGGGGAAACTTAGCAATGTATAAAAATATCTGAATGGAGGGCGCACAGCAGATGGAGCCAGGCTATTTTCAGCAGTGCACGGTGACAGGACAAGAGGCAGTGGGCACAAACTCAAACACATGAAGCTCCATCTGAACGTAAGGACACTTTCTTATTAGGAGAGTGACTGAGCACCGGCATAGGTTGCCCAGAGGGGTAATGGAGCCTCCCTCTTTGGAGGTATTCAAAAGCGATCTGGACTCAGTCCTGGGGAACTGGTCCTAGGTGGCCCTGCTTAAGCAGAGAGGTTGGATGAGATGAACTCCACAGGTCCCTTCCAATCTTAACGATTCTGCGATTCTGTGAAATCCCATTTTGTCACGTAAATTTCCTATAGTGTTCCAATATTTTTGTGCTGCCATTATTTTTCATCTGTAAGACTCAATACTGGTATTAAATCCTTACCTCAATTTTCACTGTGTTATCCCAGGCAGACAACTTCTGTCTTCCAGTTCTGCATCTTACTTAACTTTATTTGAGATAGGGAGACAAGAAAAGCAGGGAGGGAGAGGGAAAAGGGATTGGTTTCTTCTCCCTGGCCTTGTTAACTAGCTTCAACTTTGCACAGGTGGATTTCCTGGGAAACAAAATCCCAAGAATTCTGAAGCAAACTGTCTCAATATGTATTTAGAGGGAACATATCTAGGTAAGCTTACTGTTTTTACTCACACATACCTTTTCCTTCCTGTCTGGTAGAGATGACTTCTGTTCTCCAGCCCCGAGAATGTAAAGTGACTAAAAAGCCCCAAAAGAGCTACGGATTCTACCTGCGTATTGAGAAAGACACAGCAGGGCATCTCATCCGGAATGTGGAAAAGAACAGTCCAGCTGAAAAGGCTGGCTTGAAGGATGGAGACAGAGTCCTCAGGGTTAATGGTGTGTTTGTAGACAAGGAGGAACATGCACAGGTACATCTCTGTTTAGTCTGGGATCCATACTACTCCCCTATTAGCCAGAGCCACTGCACTACGTGAAGCTTTCTTTTCCAGTTTTTATCGCATCTTTGGCTAGGAAATCCAAGAGTTGCGTCAACTGCTCTGAGTATCTCCGTGTACCATTCATTACCCACCACTGGCATTAAATGTCTTTGAAGTGGCTCCATAGTGCGTAAGCAGAGGGATAAGACAACAAAAGCAGTAGACAGCACAACCCTTCTGAGGACAGCTTTTAAGTCAATCACTCTAGCACCTACTTGCCATTTCACCTTGTCCACTACAGGTGGTGGAGATTGTCAAAAACAGTGGGAATTCTGTTGTACTTCTTGTTCTGGATGACACATCCTATCAAAAGGCAGAAAAGGAAGGAGTGAACTTGGAAGACCTGGGTCAAAAGGTGTCAACAGGACAGCAGCAGGAGCAACAGTCACCACTACCCATGGCCAATGGAGCAATCACTGCCGTCCCACAACCCCGGCTCTGCTACTTAGTGAAGGAGGACAAAGGCTATGGCTTCTCTCTGAAAACCACAGAAGGTGAGAGCCTGGGGAGAAAAGATGGTTTATAGACACATATGGCAGCAGGGAGACAGGCAACCACAGTTAATGTGGAGGCCAATGGGGACACACAAACTGCTCTTGCTAACAGAAAGAAAGCGAGAAGCAGCAAGATGAATTCAGATCCATCTCCAGTCCATTTCTAGACAGCATATGCAGTGCACAGTTTTCTGAAGACCGCATTTCTTATGGGGTGGAGAAAACATGGGGGGGGAGGGGAAGAGGTAAAAAGAATAAGCAATTTTCTGCTTGTTATTTAAGCCCACTTACCAAAACTAAATTTGCAGTCCCTGCTCAAATACCAGATATACACTCAAGATGCTACATTAAGTCCTGTTCCATTCCTCACCTCAGGAATCAGCACACAAGGTTCTACACAGCTGTAATAAACACTTTTCCTGATTTGTAAGTTATTTCGTTTAGAAAGCAAAGGATTCAGAACCTCTTCCACATATGCATTTCTTCCAAGGCCAGTCAACAAAATAGGGAAATCTTCTGGAAAAAAATCACCTGTAAAGAGGGTATTTTGGAATGCCATGTAACTGACAGACCAAACATGGAAGACTTCCAAACACAGGAGATTATGGAATGTACAAAACAATAAAAACAGCTCCTCGCATCAGACTGGGAGGGGAGGGGGGCAGGAATCAAATCCCTTTCAGCTATCTTAATCAGCCCCTTTGGCACTCTTGGTAGAGAAATAAAAGATTGTTTGAGCTGTAGAGAGTGAACAAATGCCTCCCTTCCCCACAGAAGTGATTTTTCCAGGACAGAGTAAGAGACAGAGGTGTGTTTATGTGGAAGGTTTGTGGTGCCACTGTAATCTGCACGTAAGCAAAGACCACAAGTCTCTAAGGACATCAGTCCTGAGCTTCCTTAACCATTAAATTCTGGCACGTTTCAGTGACTTACCCCGTTTAATGAGTTTTCGTTTATTTCAGGACATAAGGGGTTGTTCATAGTAGAGGTTTCATCAGAAGGAGCAGCTGCAAAGGCTGGTGTCCAAAATAACGATCGCCTGATTGAAATCAATGGAAAAAATGTGGAAAGCGACACACATGAGGAAGTGGTGGAAAAGGTATTAGTTTGCATACTGATTCATCTTCTGTTCTGGTGCACTTTTACAGCGACCTATCAGGGTTACTGAGGAGGCAGGTCTGGCTGATTTGAATGCTTCACAGTAAATCTCAGAAGCTACTGTTCATATATCATCACCACAGCAGAGTACCCCTCTGCTTTGGCTCTGTTGTCAAGCAGCCTCTTAAACTGACTCTGAAGAAGTAGTGCCATCAAGACTGCCCAAAGAATTTTAAATAACAGAAGCATACTGCTGCCAGGAACCCTATTAAATAAATCATGCTCTGTTCCTAGAAGTCCTGGAAATACTCCTAATGGTAAGAGGGCAAATCATCAAATGTGGTTTTCAGGGCAGGAAGAGGGGGAACTCTCTGATGATACAGTTAACGTGGAACAGGGAAAATTCATGGGTTTAGACAGTAGTTCATTTTTCCTGTTAAGAAGTCCAAAACTAATGAAAATTACTGTGGAAGTAATTTCAGTACTTGGCCTCAGCTGCAAAGAACACTGTTAATGAGGCTTCCAGCTTTCCACCACTGGCACTGCTAAAACACAGCTGAAGCTGAAGAGATTTCAGAGAGGCATGAAACAGGCAGTATGTGCTCTGGCATTCCAGAATCACAATTCAGTGCGCGCTACTAACTACGGAACCCTGCAACACCTGTGTTTTGTTGAGCTGCTGTAATATCAGCAGCAGAGTGACGTTGGTCAAGATGGGTAAAGAGGGCACCCATTAGACTAGAAATGAATAAGAGAAGGATGGACTCAGAGAGATTGAACAGACAAAAAAAAAAAAAAAAAAAACACACAACAAAAAAAACATCAGAATTAGTAATACAGGAAGATGGAAGATGACCAAGAGTGACAGAACTTGACTCTTCTCACTGTAATCTGAAATAGTGGTACGGATGGCATGATACGTCTATATTGTAGAGTTCTACATCTAGATAAGCCAAGCACTCTCTGCCGAGGGTCAGTAGATCCTACTGGCACTGTATGCCACCCTCACGGCACCCTACAGCTAATTCCCTAGAGGTCAGGAACACAGTATGAAATACAGAAAACTTCCTCATATATGTGCTGGATCTTACATGCCCAAGATCTTGTCATGGTCCAAATTTCTGACTGGAGAAAAGAAAACAAAAAATCAACTTGTAGTAGCATGGCCTACACCTTATGGCTCGTTCACCAACAGCACCCACACACCACTATGTACCAGCACGCCAGTTACCAAAGTATCTACAATTCCCACATGTTGTTGAAGGGGTGACATCTGAGATTGTACATGTACTGTCACAGGTAAAGAAGTCTGAAAATCATGTTATGTTTCTACTTTCAAATGAAGAAACGGACCACTATTACAGAAGTCAGAAGATGGTACTGAACAAAGAGAGCGCCAACCTAAGACTGCTTCCCCTCAAACCGCGACTTATTGAGATCCAGAAAGGAGAAAACGGTTATGGCTTTTATCTACGGATGGAACAAACTACCGGTGGTAAGAACCAAGTTAACACACAGACCATGACATTCGCTACAGTTTCTTCCTGTATAAGTTTTGCAGACTTCATTCTCTTTGGCTTCTTACCGGTCATCTAGGAGAAGCCCTCTATAGACATGTTGCAAACATCAGAGAAATAGTCTCAACCTGAAGCGCAATTCTGACAATTAGCCTTTGCTATGCATTTTAATGTCTTTAAACTTACCAAGCATATGCGTTCACATCAATCTTTTTTCCCTTCTGATCTTAGATCATGTAATCAAGGATGTTGATTCTGGGAGCCCAGCAAACAAGGCGGGCCTCAAAGACAATGACATCTTAGTAGCTGTCAATGGCGAGCAAGTGGATGGTCTGGATCATGACAGTGTGGTGGGAAAAATTAAGCAGACTGAGGCAAAAACCACACTCTTAGTAGTGGATCAGGAGACTGATGCCATGTATAAACTGGTAAGAAAATGCAAATTACTGCTAAGAATTCATAACTTATTATGAAGGGACATATGCAGCAATGAAACAGCCAGTCTGCTCTGACAGACACCTCTTCAACTTGCAGAAAATGTCTAAGTACACCCATATTTCAGCAACTCTCCTTGCATTTGTATAGCAAGTCACTAAACACCCAAATTTTTGGCCTCTTCCAGATTTTTTATAGGCACTATTGGAACAATTCTAAATTTAAACACACCATAAGAAAGGTTAGAAGTTTAAGACAGCAAATTCAGAGCTACGCGGCTGTGTAACCATTTATGAACAAAACGAATAACAAAATTCCCTTTTCACAGATCAACACTGTAGTTTGCCACTCAGTCAGAAATTAATAGCAAAAAGTTCTTCATTGCAGCTCAAGTCTGAGTCATTAAAAAAGTTTCAAACAGAACATGTTGAGCATGAAAGCCTAATACAGATTTCACAACAGAAGTTTCTATGTTAACAAAGTTTTGTTTGTCACTTCTTTCAGGCTCAAATTTCCCCCTTCTCATACTACTACAAAGCACAAGATCCAACTCCAGCTAAAATGGACGAAAGAGTGGAGTTGCACACTGAGCAGAAAGTGAACCACAAGCCAAGAATCTGCAAGATGGTGAAAGGGCCTAGTGGATTTGGCTTCAGTTTAAACATGATCAAGAACAAGCCTGGACTGTTCATCAATGAGGTACTAATGTAAAATGAGGAACAAGGAAAAGCTCAGGTAGTCTGTCGGACAGCCTCCTCCCTTCCCCTACAAATACATACAAGAAAAGCCACAAAAGACAAGTCTCTTCTCCAGCGCTCTCAGATGAGCTGTAACTGTTAACCTCAGACTGACATCCTAGGACCAAGACAAAAAATAAGCACCAGAAAACATTCCTCATTCTGTTAGACATCTAAAGGGATAGGGAACCCAGCTTTTGCATAATTTTTGCTTTTATTCATGAGGCTGGCATGCTAAAAGTAGTATTTTAAATACTTTTTTTGACTGTTGAACATCCTAAATGTAAGAGAGACTTTCACCCCACTCTACTCCCCCCGCCCTTTCTCTGAATTCCACAGCTGGCAAAAGTCAAACCTCTACTGGCTCCAATTATGTCTGTGCCTTTAGCTTTCTCGAGAAGAGGGCTTCCACTCATTACGAAGGAATGTGTGAAATGTAGTAAACTTTAAACCTACTGGACAGGGACACGCAAATAAGAATTGTTTTTCCCCATCTTCATGATTCTACCATGCCACGTTTCTATAATGAAGCTTATCAATACCAAGATGCATCTTAAATCTCAAACTGATAGGTTCCATGTTTATTATGTCTGGGCCTATTGCCTCTCCTAATTCATTTCTGCCCCACAAATCTCTCCCCTTCCCCATGTTTTTTTTTTTTTTTTTGATGTTTTGTAAGGAAAGCAGTCAACGGTCTAGCTTACCATCCGTAGCTAATGCATCTTTCCAAGTTTTATGCTAATATCACAGTTTGAACTTGCCTTTGCAGGTACAAAACCATGGGCCAGCTGACACAGCCGGTGTAGAAAATAACGACTTTTTAGTGGAAGTGAACGGGGTGAATGTGATCAATGAATCCTATGACAAAGTGGTGGCAAGAATCCAAGACAGTGGTGACAGACTAACGCTACTGGTGTGCAGCAAAGATGCTTACAAATACTTCCAGGGCCAGAACATTCCCATCACAGCCTCTATGGCAGATCCAGTCCACGACACTTCTGAACCTCCTGCTTATAAAGGAAACCACCTGTCAGAGCCAGAGAGAAACTCACCTGAACCAAGGGAAAGGGTGAGTAACACCACATTAAGTAGATGTTGAGGGATCATCTAAGGGACAGGAAAAGAACTTTTTTCAGCTAGTACATACTCTTGAGCTAGGATTTTTAACCTGAGCCTGGATTTTTACAAGTCAGTCTGTGTTATTAAAGGGGAAGCTGTGGTCCAATTATCATAAACAACTCTTCCTTTCCCCACACATAATACAGGTGAGTATCTTTAATGCCAGATTAAATCACAGAAAAGATAGACATACAAGAGATTTTATGGAACAAGATAATCCAAATACAGTAGTCCTTAATGAAGATGGGAAACAGGCAATACAATCCTGAAAGTACAGGGGAAAAAGTGCTGAAATACACCAAAAAGCATAAACTACTTTTGGGGAAATCAGGTGAAATATTTCAAAACAGATCATTTTGTAGAAGGAAAAAGCAACTGACAGGTTATTATGACATTTTCTAGGAAATGTACTGATTTGAAAATATTTTACACACTTCATGTTATTAGAAAGAATCTGAACCATGACCAAAGTCAGAAAAGCACAAAGGTATTTCTTCTTGAAACAGTCATTGTGAACCCTCTGTGTGGTCAGCCTTAAATATTTAAATGCTACTTTTCTGATCATGCAAGAGAGACCAACACTGAAAAGTAAGACCAATACAGTATCCTATTCATTTTTCATTAGCATGGTCTGCAAATATCCAGCTGCAAGTTTTTTCAAAAGTTTCTTAGTCACTAAGCTGCATTTTGCAGATCTGAAGTTAGCACCACTTTTGTGTGCAAATTCAGCAGGTACGGGAATTAAACAATAGGAAACCTCTATTGAACAAATTTCTCTCTAAATGTACGTAACCAAAAAGCACTTGAACAACAAAAATCACATTCGTTGGCTCATTCTGCCATTCAAACAAGTACATGATTAGTGCAGATGAGTCCTTCATAACACTGCAGACTATCACACGTTTACAAACTAAAAATAATCAGAATCTATTTGTTACTCCTCTGCAGGCAAGCTCATCCTCCTCTTCGCAATCAGCTGCCTCTACAAAAGCAGACAGTGACAACAATGACGACACGAAGTTGTGAGGAGACAAACTACGCCAACAAAGAAACTTTCCAAATCCTCTTTCTTCAATCACTCTTTGCTACTAAACCTCCCAGAACTTGACTGTTCCTAAGACTGCCATACCTGTAAGGGACTGCAATCTCTTGCTGAAACGCAGCTGCCTGAAATAAACACTTCAGTGTAACCTGCATTCATTTAACACACTGCAACTGTACTTCATTGGCTTTCTGCCTTATAAATCAGGCAGCTAGTTGCTTACTTCTGTAAAGGCTTAAATAACTAGAGGTATATAATTAAGTATACTGCAGCAGAAAGCAGAAACGTTTTATAGATTTGTAAGCATTTTAGCCTTTTAAGGATAAGCTCTTAATAAAGAGCAACTGATTTCTCCCCATTGCCCAGGAGAGACAGTTCTCCCCCTAAACCAAGTCCATCAACTCAATCTCTGTGGCGACTCTTCTATGCTATACTTACAGCAGTACAACTGCTGTGAAATGGCGTAGGCCAATGTACTCTGTGCATTGCGCTCCCTTCTCCCACTAACATTGCGGAAATTTCTTTCACACATTAAGCTAACTTCATAATTCATAACTCAAGATGTTTAAGCACTATTCTCTCCCCTCTGCATACAGTTGTGGATCATGGTAGTTAGAATAGCATACATAATTCAGCCATGCAGGTTTGTCTAACTCCAAGTCAACACCACATGGTCTTGAATGTGACATAAATGGCTGTGTAATACTGCTGCTGTACACTTTGCCTCCTTGCTGTACACTGAAGACAACACAGAAATAAATTCTTTAGAGTGGCTATTTCCCCGTCGCCGGATCTTCCTCTTACCACCTATGATTTATGTTCCAGAACAATTTTAAAACAAAGCAAGCCTAGGAGAGTGGCTATGGGAAGCTACAAGTTTAAGTCACATGAATAAAATTCACTTTTATGTCTTGAATTGCATCAAGAAGGGGAAATGGGTTACTGTAGAAGAATACACAAGTTGTGAGGAACAGCAAATTTACAGCATATAAGGTAAACAAATTTGTAATATATAAGGTGAACAAGGCATAGCTGCGGTCTTTGACTTCACACCAAAACTGAGGAAAGAGGAATCGAAAACCTCAGTTCCATTTATGCAGGGAGAGAAAAAAAAGTTGAGACTCAATAACAGAAAGCTAATCTCCAGCTCCTAAGGACAGTAGGTACTAGTGATACACACTAGCACACACTTCAATACAGAAATGGAGTGAAATTCTCTCCACTTCACTTCTGCGAGGCAGCAAATTGTAGCCATTTTCTAGCTCACTTCCAGCCAAATCTTTTGGGCTGACAAAAAACAACTGTGATGCTTGCATGAGATATTACAAAAGCTTATTTAATTTCACAGGCTCAAACATTCAACTCCAGAACTGCCATCCTCTGAATCACAATTACGAGTTGATTTTCAACGGAAAAATCGCATTTCCTTGGTGCCTTCTCTGAAGATGTTCTTCTAACAGTACGAGGTTTTACCTCAGACAGCCGACTATGCAAGTTCCAATGCCCTCAGATATTGGCGTACCAAGGAGTGCCCTTATTCCTTGGCAATGAACTATCCCACATTCAATACATGCATCCCTTTTCTTTCAAGCTGTGGCACCCTAACAAAATGAGCCACAGAGCTTGATGATGACACACGTGGAAGTTCAAAGAGCCAGTTACACTGCTGGAACACACAGAATAGTCCCGGCTCTCTTCAAGTTTTGCAGTCCACAGGAGTCACAGCAGTGCAGCTGAAAGGACAGAGAGCAGTGCGTAACTGCAGTCCTTACTTAGAGGGCCATATGCTTTTCTGGGGCTTGTTTGTGTGCTAAATAGAGAAAGAGGATACTAGACAGCGCACTAACTAGGAATATCACATCGAACCAACGATGATAAAAGTTGAACTGGAGCTCTCCCAGGACTTCTGTAATAATAGTGCGATACTCTAGAGGCATACTCATCCGTATCAGAAGCACTGATGACACAAAGTACATACCCTGTAAATTAAAAAACAGAGAAAGTAGTTATTGTATCACAATTGGCTATGTGGCTAACATGGGTCAGCATACAAACATTCTAGTGTGTGTATATGTATACACACACAAATAAGTATGTATGCATAAATGCACATACATGGGCCCACGGTTCCACATACTCACCATTATTTGTGCTAAAAGCAGAACAATAACATTGGAGGACTTGCTGCTGGAAATGGCATAGAAGAACTAGGAAAAAAAAAAAAAAAAAGCAGTGGGAACAAGCAGTCGGATACATCTGATGTGCCTTAGGACTGCATGGAAGGTGCACACCTTTCAATAGTTTTTAATTTAAAAATGCATACTTTCCAGAGGGGTGTCCGTACCCTACCTTCAGAAGCTTGCAGTCTTACTCTTAAACATGAATCTCCCTAAGCCCGTGGCGCCATGTGGTAAAAGTCATATAATGATATATATTTAAGTATAAGCTTAGGTAGCAAAAGCCAGGTAAAGACAATGAGTCACACGTCTCTTGAGTTAATGCCTTTCCAATCCTACCAGCAGCTCAAATTAAGCAATCTAAATTGTTTCAATCACCATCTCATCAACCTTACTACTAAGCCCTGGCTACAGCATCATTTTGAACCCTTGCTTACATTTAACATCTCATTTAACACCTACATCTCTTCCCAACAGTAGTAACAATAGAGACTGAGTGGAGAAATACACTGCAGAAGGTATTTTTCCTCCCTTCCTCCCTCTGCAAGCATTTATATTGAGATATTTAAAACACAAATATGCACTGAAAGTTTATACAGTATTTGTCCCATCTAAAGTTAAAGATCTGATAACAGCTTTCCTAGTCCAAAACCACATAAGACTCCTGGCTCTTACCTTTGTAAGTGTGATTAACAATCCTCTGATAGAGGTAACTATGATTATTCCAACAAGAATAAAGGAAATGTGCTGAGACCAGAATTTTACCTGTATCAACAAGAAGAATACAGTCAAATCTCTAATGCTAACCCCATTTACACCACATTGTATTAGCTGCCAATTCTTCAGGGTTTTTTTATTTCCTAATTGTACAGATATCCATTGTAGACAGGTTTAAATAACAGTAATTTTCACAACTATATTAGCAATTGTTTACTACAAACACATGAGAAAAACTTTTATTTAGCTTACATCAATCATAAAAAAAACCCTTATTCACAGGGATATATTTAAAAAGCGTAAATGACAGAACACCTATGTGCACAAGCATATATTATCACTCTGCAGTTAAATGTATTCATCTAAGCAAGTTGACTAACATGCTTCTATTTTCCCAAAACAAACAAGCAAATCACTGTCTCTCTGGCAAGACCACAGTACCATCCCAGCATAAAATCAGTGTAAAAGCAAAGTTCATGGTGCATTTTCCTGTCCTCCTCAATAAGTCAGAAGTCAAAGACACATTCTCAGGGCTCTATCACTCTCTCCCTATGAGCAGTATGATTTTACTTAGATAAGACAGGAATTGCTGAAAAGGCTGTAAGAATTAATAAAGCCTCACATCAAACTGGATTCCCAGATAGTTTACAGTGATCTCAATTCCTCTTGTGACTGGATCAGTCTTCCCCACACGGTCAAATACAATATTGATGGTTGCCTGCAAGAGAGAGATGGATTTTCATTCAAACAAGAAAACAAAAGCATACCTCACTGTTCCACATGAGATACACGCATGACTTACTTTGTATCA
This sequence comes from Vanellus vanellus, assembly GCF_965231255.1. Classification (NCBI taxonomy): domain Eukaryota; kingdom Metazoa; phylum Chordata; class Aves; order Charadriiformes; family Charadriidae; genus Vanellus; species Vanellus vanellus. The sequence goes on along the minus strand of NC_138905.1, from coordinate 104,532,942 downwards.
CCAAGGAAAGGTGCAGGGGGCAGTCAGACTGTCTAAGAAGGTGCAAAATGCACACTTGTAAGAATTGCTTGTCTAATGCTCTACACAAAAAGACAGATCCAGAACTTTATTTCAACCAAGAGCCAGTTTCTTTCAGAACTTCCAGAAGCAGGATTTTAAGGAAACTGGAGCATTACTAGATGAACTGCGTGTACAGCATAATCTAAGACATTTGCATATGTCCACATAAAATGTATTAAAACATTTACGTACCATGAAGATTTTCCAGACACAATAGATGGAGAAAAAATAACCCAGAAAATTGAAGTATTTTCCCTGGAAAGTTTTGGAGTACTCTATTCTCTCCTGGAAATACAAAAGGAGGGAAGGGGAACAGAACACAAAAAACATATATATCATTTCCACAACCACCCAGAACACAAAATTTTAATAAAGCACCAAAAGTAGCAAACAGCTTTATCCTTCTACACCTCTTAATTCAAATGTTTCTGGACTCAAAAGGTTTAATTCAAAAGTTTCTGAATGGCTTTAGGGACCTAGGCCATGCACCAGTATGTATCTGAACTGGAAGGAAACTGCCATCTAGACCCCAAATTAAAAAAACAGATCCTCACTCCACCACATCACAACATTTCAACATTTACCTGCTGAACAGCTTTCAATTTCTTGCAACACACATTCTCTTTCAAACTACTCTGGTGTCCCAACACCCACCTGGGCAGTTACTTTGCTATGTACCTTTGTTGCATGCAAGTCAGCAGTTTCCAGAAAAAGCTGCCGACTCAGCTCTTCTAGAGCATCCACTTCTTGCTGGATAAGGGACAGATCTGGCAAACCAGCACAGTCAAGGCTAGAATATGTCACAAATTCTTAATCAAAACCAAAACATTCCCCACCTTCAGCCCAAGGGTCACATCTAATGGTTTGGACACTTCTTTGATCCAGATCAGTTTTTTGATTCAGTCTTAATGCTCCTTGTTAATACTGCACCCAAAGAAATCTCAAGGATACATGTATCGCACACTACTCCATTTTAAGAAGGTAGGCAGTGCACAGTATTTAGGCAGTCATGCAACAAGCTCTTTATTCCTCTCCCTGCAGAACATATCACAGAATAGAACCAGAGCTCTCAAAGGCTGCTGCTCCACTTTGATCAGTGTCCCTTGTCACTGAAGTGCATCTCACGATATGTCACTCATCTTCATTAAAAAAAAACTGCTGAGTAACTGCTCCAAGAGATTAGTGATTATTATGAAGAGTCTTGTCAAATACGCAAATTCTGATTTGGCTATTCCCACAGCTAGTGGGAAAGGAGAGGAAGAACTGCCCTCAGCCTTAAATATGCAAACTGCACACTGTAGGTGGCCTGGCAGATATTGTTGGTAGGCAACTGTAAGTTACAGAAATACAGACCCTTGTCATTCCAGATTCCTTTTACCCATTTCATATGGGCAGAACAACTTCTATTCACCTGTTCCCGTCCACCTTTTCGTCACACTGCTGTAAACATCAGTGACCAGCCCATATCATGAGAACAATTTATTTGGTCAACAAGTTGCTTCCTGCCCTTCTTTTTCTCATGGCTTTCCAACATGGCCAGAAAGCCAACTATAGGCTAGGTAAACTGCTCCAGCAACCCATTGTTTTGCTTAAGTACGCCACAGGTTCTCCATCCTGGAAAAGCATATTTCATGTTATGAGAAAAATACACATGCAGTTCAGTCATATGAGCAGAGGACAGAAAGTTGCCTCCCACATCAGTGATGTGATAGGGTAGACATCTGCAAGTGACACCAAAAGTGTGCACAACTGTCCTGTGATCTGCTGTACACCTCAACCATGGTGATGCAACAGCACATTTACAGTTCAGGGCAGCAGCATACAGCTCCTGACTGTCACAGTAAAGCTATGTGTCCAAACCCTGGGCAAAGGTCAGACAGTACAGCGCTAGAAAGCAAACTTCCCAGGAGACATTAAGTCTTTTCCTCAGACTGCTGAAACATGTTGAAACACAAATGGTTTGTAAACGGCCCAAGTAACACTCTTCCTTTCAAAACAGAAGAAAGTAGGAGCCACCTCCCAAGGCAGGTGCCAGCATGCAGACGAAGGATACTTTCACTGCCTGCAACAGATGTTGTAACACTTTTGATCATTCCCCAGAAGCCAGTGGGTTTGTTATGCACTTCTCCTCTCTGGAACATTGTCCTGTGAGCCACTGCGATCCTGAAAGAACAGAAAACACAAGTCCTTAGGAATAAAGTATTTTTATAAAAAATAATTTAAAAAAAAAACAAACAAAAAAACCCCACCAGTTCCTTAGAAGACAATGTTAAAGTATATTCACTGCAAACAGATGCCCCTCTTTTTTTTTTCCCCCTAAGCATCAATCTTGCTTCATAACATTATCTTGATTAGCTCTGGAGTACAGCCCAGATCTAATCAAGCGAGATTCAATGAGACACTTCACAAGACTTCCATTCAGGATTCTGCTTCAATCCTTAAAGGGATTTAAACTCAACTAAAAATAAAAATTCAAATGGTTTTCTCAGTCATATGATTAGTTGCTTTCCTTTCCTCAAACACATTACTGTGCTATCTCAAGTTCAGGAATTGGAAGACTTCTCATGCTCCTCTCTCCCCTTGAACACCTCTTCTTTATCACTGCACATCCGCCTCCTCCACAGAACTATGAGCGCTGGATGGTATGCAGCAGCGCTCTGATATGCTGTCACTCACTACTGGGCTGCATGACAAGCTGTTATGAAGCAGAAACACATAAATCCATTACTGGACTGAACCACTGGATGCTTCAGGCGATCTGAACGTGACTCCTAAAGCTAATTCCAACACTACAGCAGCAGCTGCGTATTGTCCCTCACACTCCCATGTGCACTGCAGCATAATCCCCAAGAGCAGTGCTGGCTTCTGGCCTCATTCCCTCACATTTCTCCCCATTGAAATTTGTGAGCCAGTTATCCACTTCTAAGCTGAAAACTATCCATAGGATTGTCAAGGCGATCCATGATTCGACAGTGTTTAGGCCCTTTCTTGTAGCTGCAGTGAGTATTGCTACATTTGGCACAGAGCCCTCTTCAAGGTTGTTGATAAGCAGTGTAATAAAAAAAAAAAAAAAAAAAAAAAGAATCACTCCTCCTTCACATCCAGCAAAAGAAACACCCTTGGGGCACCCGACACAACACACATAAAAGCACATATGGCCACAGACTACAAATAACAGAGATCTTAGAACAATTCAATTCATCCTGATAGCTGCCAAATATAAGAATTGCATTTTTAATCCTTGCTTTCTTCCCAGTACCCGATTCACACATCCCATCCCAAATGATCTACAGCATTGCAGCAAAAATGCAGCTATGTCAAGGCAAAGAACAAGGCTATAAGCATACAAAGGCAAATCTTTTCTTTTGAAAGGTGACAAGGATCTCTGTACCCACTTAGTAATAAGGAGTTTTGGAAACCTCATAGAAAGGATCCACAGGCAAAAACCACACACTTTGTCTGTGTAAATATGTGATCTATGTGATATGTGATCAGATAGGCTGATGTGACTCTAACATGAAGCAAAATGAAGCAATGGTGTCACAGAATCTAGCATTTCAAACCTGAGGCTTAGTCATGTCATACCTGCAAGGATGAGTATAAAGAACCTGCCAACCTTAGAGGCAAGTTTCCATATGGTTTTACTTGATTACACTCAGGAAGGAGAGAACAATAATTCCTGTGCATCAGGGAAAACAGATTTCAACAACTATCTCCTCCTCACAAGGAAGCCAGTATGAATAAGGGCTGGTATGAGAAGAAATGTCAGATCAGCAAAGAAACCAAAAAAGCTTTATGTTCTATTGCCTTACAATCCTTGTCTGCATTGATAAGTTCTGAGTTATCAGCAGTACTGAAAAGATGACCAGCAAGTAACTGACAATTAATGGAACTGTAGCATTTACCCTACACTGTAAAATACTGCTATTCCTGCTTGTTCTGCCAAATGATTTGGATTGTGTTTGGGCTGATACAAATCTAAATTTTTAAGCTCTGCTTCATATGAGCAAATAGTCCAATTATGCAACCTACTGTTCCCTGTCAAAGCAAAAAGAGAACAAAATCTACAGAACTCAAGCTTCTGCTTTTTCTTGCACATTTCTGAGACTACACAGTTGTGGGTTTGTTTTTTTTTGGGGGGGGGGTTGTTTGTTTGTTTTAAACACAAATACATGAACTTCAATATAATTCCCAAACCATTAACACTCTTTATGTGGCTCTTCATAATGGTTAGAAAGTTGCTATATTCAGAAGGTTTCCTGGCAATAGGAAAGCAAGAAAGTGCTATTCAGTTACAAGTCCCAGACATCCTTACTTTTACCCCAACATCACTCTCCCTGGACCAGAGGTCCAAAAAAGCTGTACAAAACAAAAGAGCACAAAGTCAGAAACAGCATTATACAATATCTTTTAACTCCAAAGCCAGTATTTTTGTATGCTCCTAATCAATTAAACCTGAGTAATTAAATTCTCTCACTACTTAGTCTCACACATGACCACAAATACTGAGTTAACATTTGTTCACCACTTAAGATTTTCAAAGGGGAAAAAAAAATGTTATGCTTTAACCACACTTTCATAGGCCAATACCAACCAGCAGATACATGCTGGTGACTAATTCAGCAAGGCTACGCTATATAAAAGGTCCTTCATCACACATTAAAAGGTTCCATTAAAACATTAGTGCATCAAAAGTAAAGTTTGGGGGACTGCTGTGAGAATTCAGTGTCAGACAATCAAACTTTTGAAGTGACTATGGTGATTTTATTTATTCTACACAACTAGTAAGGCATGTAATATGTAATTTTTAACAGGACACAAAAAAACTTTTATGTGTAAATAAATTACATTGTTTCCAAAAGTAGGTTTTTCGCTTGGGGTACATAGAATAAGCTAAACCAACAGAAGCAGAGTTCTGATAGCACGCTTGTGCACTATACTACATTCACATTATCAATGTTTTGCAGTTCTGCAAAACTGAACTAAGGTAAACCTTGCCATTTCCAAGAATATAGCTGTGTCCACACCAGCTCACTAGCCTGCTTCAGCTTTGACCAGGAAATACCAGATCCACAGAGCAGGAGAGCGCTCAATACATATGAGCCAACTGTTGTACTGAAACTGCCAGTGAGCACCAGCTGCGGAGGCTTACGGATCAGGAGAGAAAGGTGCCCATCTTACAGACTAGTCAAGCTGCCATCAGAGAGTCACAGTTTGTCTTGGAAGCCTAATCTGTGCCACTGCAGTAAGAAAGGGTGCTATTTAGCACACGTGTCTGGGGAAAAAAACAAAGTTGTGTATCAGGCCAGAATGAAACACCACACAAACCAAGCCAATTCAGCGATCTGTTCACTGGAACACGCAACCCTGACAGGACTAATAATCTTGGTAATTTCAAGAACCATCTTGTACCATACTGACTGAAAACACTTTAAATAAATAATTTCATGCTACTGCTGCCTTCTCACCTTTTTTTCTTGCTAACAATCATATCCATAGTCTGAAGGAGTCGTCGCTCCAAAGCCAGAATATCTGCATCTGTCACATTCCTGCAAAATGAAGATACCCAATTAGGCCAGCTATCCCATTTCAGAGGAAATAGGCACATGCCCATGAAATAAAGAGAAGCTTGTATAAGGAGAATATGCTCCAGCAATAGAAATGGTTCTAGTATGTAGATGTGGCAGTAGTTAGTTTCAGGAAAAAAAAGCTATGAAAAAACTTGAATCGATGCCACAGGTAAAGCAGAAAAAAAAAAAAATCTCAAAAAGGTGGACAAAATATTTCACAAGGCTCCAATTACCTGAGAAAGTAGGACATGTAAGTGTATGGACAGTTGACAGCCCCAAATCCTGACAGCAAAGCCATGAGTGTCACCCCAATCACACCCACGCGGCTGATGAGCTGTTCTATAGAAAGGATTCCTGAGAGAGGAAAAACATGGCATTAATAACCTTGCTCTCTTCACTCTGCTCCGCACTTGGTGCTTTCACAACATAACACACATACAGAGCTGCTTAATGAATCTGACTGCATTCCCACTGCAATGTCCAAAAGTAAGATGAAGTACAGTCAGGGACTGTGAAAAGAACGGGGTAGAAAGTCTCCCTCAGAAAGCACATTACCATGCTTAGAAACAGGGATGGGAAACTAGCTATGAAGAAGCATAAGACACCTAGAGAGGACTAACAGTCAGCATTTTGGTTGTAAATTAATAAGACATTAGTGATCACACTTTGCTGAGGTAGGACCACAGATCATCCACCAGAGACTATAAAGAAGGCATCTTCTGCAAAGCCACTTCTGCAATAACCAGGAATAGAGTTACCAAACCAGTTAGTCCTAGCAAACTGGCCCAAAAATGTCCAAACCATAGAGAGGAAGCTCTATCCTGTCAGCTGTCATTAGAATTGACCCCTCCAGATCACACACAATTTGTGCTTGTAGGACAATGGGGTGATGACAGCATGGGAAGCTTATGCTGCTCCTGGCTGTTCAGTATTCATCTTGGGGGTACGTACACATTGTTGAGGTGAGCACCAACAAGGCATTCCGCCCGAGCACCAAGTGAACTCTAAAACATATTTTCACATAATACAGCATGAACATCAAGGCTGTGCTGTAACCAACATCAAGCACTGAAGCTGCATTTATTCTTCTCAGCCATTAAACACAGACCTCAACCCGTCTTCTCAGGATACAAAGCCATGTGCTACTAAACATCACTCACTTTTTAGGGAGCCAGTTATAGAGCAGCTGCCACACACAGCACATTTGGAGCTTACATGATTGCAAAGCTGAGATGGCCAAGCGCCAAGCCACATTTCATGCTTCAGAGAAGGGGAATAAATGATGAAAACACGGCAAAAAGACTTCACAAAGGGAGACTGAGACACCCAGTCATGTGCAGCTGCGTAGAGATTTACACGAGCTACAGAATGTGCTACAATACACTGGCCTTTCACCCCACACACTGTCAGACAGCAGCAGCTAAAACAGAGGTGCCTTCAAAATGACATGACATTCCACTGGTTAAAGCAATGCTTCCCCATAACACTCACAGCAACCCTACTCTTGTGATCAGGTCAGATAAAATGAATGCTTTATCAAGGCAGATAAAGATACAAGTTTTATTAGAATACTAGTATGTAATTGAGTAAAGCATAACCTTCCTTCTACTATGAGCTCCCACACTCGGGTCTATTAAACAAGCTGCAGATCAACAAGGGCTCCTGACTCTGACCTCAGACTGATGGTGCATTTCCCAGCTGCAGGACGCTGCCATCACCATCCCCAGGCAAGGCAGCCTCTGGCACAGGATGCCACCGCAGGTACTTGAAAGAGTCCCACTAGTCAGCACAATTCCCCAGCTGCAGCACACCAGTACACACACAGGTGAGCAAAGTGGGGCACACCGAGGAAGACACCACTGGTAATGTACTGCAGTGTGAGGGGCTCTTTAAGCATAGTCTCCTGTCACGTCTCCCTCCACAACAGGATCCTACCTGTCTGAACTGGGCCACCACCACACAACAAAGCCCTGCAGAAGCCTTGTCAGTACATGCAGGACAGCAGCACCCTGGAAGTACAGCAGGGAAAAAAAAAAAGCCTAGAATCCCTTGCTCTAACCTTATGTCTAGACCTGGTAGGATAAGGCACTGTACAACTGTTAAGTGGAGATCTCATCCTGTAAAGCGGAAGATAAAAATAGAAAACACCCCACTACCAGTTCAGGAAATCTGCAGTTGTTACGCAGCCTCACAGAAGCTTTTCAGTGATCTGAAGAGGATTACCTAAACCCCATGGCTAAGTTCCCATTGGGTTATTATGATCTGCCATCTCAAGTGCCTTTTGCAACTCAAAGTGGATACACATTTTTCTTGGCAATGAAACACTGGGCAGAGGGATCTGCACTATATAATAGCTGTGGTATTTCAGTGGCAAATGACACAATTACAAAACACAGATACACACTTTCTATTAGGAAAGTTTTAGGATCACAGATGAAAGGGTGAGCAGACTCTACAGCATTTGATATCCTTCAATTTTTCTCCTACAGATTAGTACAGAGTAAAGTAGCCTCCTAGAGAACAGAAAGATTAAGCTGATAGTTATCTATGCAGGCAGACATATTAACCAATTTGAGTGGAACTGACTGTATTTCACCTGTTGAGAACAATATACAAACAATTTCCCAGTGCAGGGGAAAGGCAACATAAGTTACACAGTAAACCCGGGTGACAAATAGTCTGGTTCTACAGTATTACAATCCTTCGGCACACTTAGGTGCCTGCAGGGTTCAGTACAGTTAGGCACATGCTAACAATCTCTGTTGGACACAAACTAGCCCAAATGCACATAGTATCTTCACACTATAAATACTCTTGCTTCCATGACTGCAAGGCACAGATACCCAAGTTAATTCTGCACATAAATAGCTCTGGCGTTCAGCAGAACTTACCAACTCACACTCTAGTACCATGCAACTGTACTGCCTCTGGACTCAGGCAGTGTACAAAGCTGTACCAAAGCCAGCACGCACTGCCAGACGCGTTGCTGGCTACAGTCTATATAGCTAGGGTGTTCAGGCACCCTGCCATGTTTTGTCAACTGGACAGCCACCTGTGTTAAACTGATCTGATTTCAGTCACAAGAAACAATAATCTGACTGAAAAAAGTCAGATGAAAGATTGATTGCCAATTCTCTTCTTACATAAATTAGTTTTAGTCTCCACAAGACAAGAAACCACTTAATCAAAATTGCAATCAACTTTTTGTGAAGATGAAGGTAAATCCTCAAAGAGCACTGTGTTCTTACATACACTAGGTTCAATTAGGACTCATTCACTTCCCTAAAGTTTTCCTGTGGTATTGGAAAAAAACTTACACAAATAATTCAAGGTATATCCATCCATATCTGTCAGTCTGACAACCTTCAGATTGCAGATTTCAAAGCAGAACAGACCCTCAGCTGTAAGAACTACTTTCTACAGTCCCAGCTGTAGAGCTAACATAATAATAGCTCCAAGATAAAAGCGAGATAACAAAGCCTATTTTCAGGAGGGAAGGCATGAGCAAGGATATGAAACTCACCATGTTTTGGGCTGAGGATAGGAAATGGATCCCCCAGCTTCCAGAAGAAATACATGAATGTCAACCACAGAACACATGCAAAAAGCAGTTTCTGTCTGTGCACTAATGGAGAGAAAAAAAAAAAAAAAAACAAACAAAACACACCACAACAGTATTTTAAAGAAGTTCTTCCTTCAGGGCTTCTTCAAGCTTGCAAAATTGCTACATTGATCCAAAGGCTACTTTTGAGCACAGGTAGCCAAAACAGGTGCCAAATGACAGAGCTACAGCTAGCAGTATGCACCCCTTCACTTCCTACAGAACCAGCTATTTGAGACACAATTGTTTGCAAGTGCTAATGCAGCAACACATCACTTTGGCTTTTCCCCAGAGACATATGAGGAGGTGAGGAGGGCTGCACTATGAACTGGGGATCACTTAGCTGTGTCTTTCTTGTGTGACCCTGAACATGAAATCTGAAAACTTCATCTTCATACCAAAACTACACATTTAACACTACATGCCTAAGCTTAATACAAAAGAGCAATGAGTATCAATAGCTCATGGGTAAGTGTCCATTAGAGCATGCAAGAGGCCTCATCCAGACAGTAGTAAGCAAAAAAAAAAAAAAAAAAAAAAGAAGCAAAAGCAATTTACTGAACTTCTCTGTCTCATTTCTTTTACCCCCTAGCAGAACAACACAGCCTTGCCAAGGGTTCCAGGATTTGGCTGCAAGCTTAAAATTGTAAAGGAACAAATTCCAGTAACATTAGTCTAAAGTGTTCAACTTTGTCAAAACCCATGAAGAAAAGCTACATTTGTTGGGTAAAGTATCACCTCACTGGTCAATACCTGGTCAAATACTGGTCAATGCTTCACGCTAAAGCATTAAGTTCCAAAGAGAAGTTATCTAGCCAGAACAAAGCCAGCAGAAGGAGGGAGCTATGGGCATAGGGACCAACACATCTCTTTCTCTCTCTCTCTCTCTCCCCCCCTCTCAGAAAAGTTATTTCTCATTTGCATACATAGTCTCAAGTTAGCAGCCCACTGCCATAAACCAAGTACTCACATAATCTGATATTGCTCACAACAAAGTAACCAATGTAGAAGGGTACCATGAAGACTAGGATGAGCAAAATGACACACAGGTTCAGCTTCCAGTGAAAATACCGAGAGCTAAAATAAAGTCAAAATACTGATTAGCATACTATCATAATACAACAAATTTCTCAAAGACAATCACATGTCAGTGCAATGCTTTCAACTACATCAAACATTGGATAATATTGGCCTAGTATATAGAATATTCTGGATTTTGTTTGTTCTTTGGGTAGGAGGAGAGGTTGTTTGTTTTGTTGTTTTGTTTTTTTAATATAGAGCTCAAGAATGTGTATTTCAAAATTAACAACTATCCAGAAAAACACACAGGGTTATTTTATAAAATACTGTATTTTCTACCGTGAGTAATACCAGTTGCAGCATGAGTCATTTGATTTACTGCTCATCTAGTTGAACAGTAAACCAAAAGTAAGTATAAGCAGTAATTAATTTCATAGTGAGTGACTGAGTCAAAAAAAGGCTAATTCAAATTGAAAAGATTAAAAATATTTAATGTTCATAATTCAACGTGTTTCACTTCAAAGCAAGTTTTCTCATGTGCAAGACACTGTGAAGCAGGAATTTAAAAATATACATATATACCAAAATGACCAATACTCCTCTGACTAAAGGAGATTAGTCAAATGCAGATGAGATTCATCTTGGCTGAACTGACTTTTCACTTAGCTTGAATAGAAAAATACATGTCCTATTCCCAATATTACCTCATATCCTCTTTAAGCCCGGGGGAAGGAGAAATTATGAGGATCCTTGTCTTTTTTTCCTAGTTAATTCAGAGGCATTTTCATCTATATTGATGTCCAGCCCTTTATCAAAGCTTATAAAAGCATTCTCCTCAGTGATCTCTCTGGCTGCAAGCTCTACCAATTAATGACACACGGTCAGAACTAACATTACCTCTTACCATTTTTGTATTTCTTGCCCTTCAACTCCTTTGACTGCTCTCTTATACTGGTATGACGAGAGAGAATAAATAGGAAACCCAGCTAGCCTCTACATGTTACTGTTTTATCTTCTCTTTCCTACTGACTTCTGAAGTAGACAGTTTTTAACATCCCCTTTATGTAGAAGTCCTCACCCTATGTCAAGGGAGGATGTGCCTTTGATTCACAAATACCGTATTATTACAGAAGTAATTTCCACTCCATAATTACCTTCACATCTTATTCGCTGCTCTGACCAAATCAGAAAAACTAGCGCTTATAGTTTCTATAGTGCTTAACATCTGAAAAGTGCTCTTCAGCACGATCTGAAGCTTCGCAACACTCCCATAAAAGAAACCATTTCTTTTAACTTCACAAATGGAGAAAGTCAAAGTCTAAAGCCTTGCCCTAAGGACCTAGACCACACTAATAGCAACTGCATGAAAAATCACGAGCTTATGACTCCTAAACTCATGTCCTGTCAAATAAGTAAATCCTGCTGCTCAAACATCTTTGTTGAGAAGTTGACAATTTTCTCACACAATTTCCCCCACCCAATCCATTCATTTAGAAGTTGGACTGAAGCTGCTGAACAGAAGACAGGCTAGTCCTTGAGTGAGCTTCTAGACTCACCTGCTGTTCAGCACCCCCAAAATCTCAAAGATGATGAGTTCAAACATGGTACAAGAGAAGGCAAAAGTCACAGAGAAGATCACCTGGACCACATACTGTCGCACCTGCAACAGAGAAAAGCCAGAGACATCAGGCATTTCCATTCCTAGAATGACATCCTGATATCCCTCAGGTAACAAAAAACAAATCACAAGGTACAATGGCACACAACTGGGTCTCTTGCTTCAAGGTACCTTGCCCTTTATCTAAATGGGAAGAAACCAACAGTCTGTTAGAAAGCAGAGAGCAAACTCAAACTCCTAAGTTGCTCAGAATAACACTGTTTGCAGCTACTGGCACATTTAACAGAGATGCCTTACACAGAAAGGATGTCAAGCATGCAAAGCCCTATGTCAACTTGAGTAATGATAGACCCTTGCTAACAGAGCTCTTGGATCTTAACCTTAGATTTAAAAGTAAGATCCATATCTGGAAAACTTTTTGGATCTGAATTTGGCTTGCACTTAAGGCATCTCTGACCTAGACTATAATCTCTCATACCCCTCTAGGGATAGGAGAATTCAACAGTTTTATCCCATCCAATCCTCACAAACAATTCAGCCATAATGAACACACATCACTGAGTTTGAAGTTAACCACTGAATTTGATTTTGTCACAAAAATTTTACAATTACATAAGGCAGGGTTACTCAAGCAAAAGGCAAAAGTTTCCCATTACCCCTGCACCTCCTCCACCTTTTTTCATTCAACAGTGGCCAATATGGAAACTCTCACTGGCCCCAGAAGAACCCATTTCCTCAGATATCTAGGAGTCTTCCAAACAGAAACACAAGAGGGAATTAAAGCTAAAGTAACTGTAGAGACAAATAAAAATAAGATAAGAGAGCTTAAAGAGAGGAAGAAGGCCAAATACAGTTTCAAAAATATTTCTATAATGGGGAGTAATTTTTAAGGTATAGAATTGTTATGAAATGCTGCTTCTCACCTCATAATCCTTGAAGAGCTTACGCATGAAGAATAGCCAGCCAAATCCAAAGAACAGCACCTGCAGAAGAGATGAAGCACTTAACATTTGTAACCATCAACTTGCAAAATACAAAGCTACTTCACTGTTGACCGTAGATGAAAGAAATGGAAGGAAAAGAGCTGGCCCAAAGTACCGAAGATCCACAAAAGATTAACACTTGTCACAGTACCATGGAGAGAACAGTATTTTTAATATTCAAGTGTAGCAGACACAGAAGGCTACGACCTTATGAAATATCCAGTCAAGACAGCCCATTTGTGTGTTCCCAAGTTCTCAGAATTCCTCAGTTCCTGGCCTGCCAGAATCCTTGGCACTGTTGTCTCTTGTTTCACTCTTCTAATCTACAGAATTAAAGTTTATAGTTTTTACAGGAAACACAATAATGGAGGCAAAGTGAACACCTGAATGTCCACAACATACACATCTTTCAGGGATAAGCAAATTTTACAAAAATATCTGCTGTTTCTTTAAGACTAGAAGTACATTTGATTTTTATGGAGAGGTCTTAACACTAGATCTGGTTACACACCGACACAATGTGGAACAAAGGTGCTAAAAGCATCTCTAAGGTAGAGAAAAGGCAGTGTTGGATGCCTCAAACCACTACCCGGAGTTGCAAAAAGCCACATAGAAAAGGTGGGTAAAGCAGGACTAGCCAATAATGCTTTGCATTTCAATGGCTCTCAGAGCACTTCACAAAATTTAGTTAAGTTTCAACACACACACAAGGAGATGGACTTAATATCACAGCTATTTTGCAGATGAGTTACATGAAATAAATACAAATTAAGCAATATGGTCAAAACTGAAATTACCAATCTTCAGCCAGAAAAAGAAGATTGGGTTGTCAGGCCTCTCATGGGTAGCCCAGTCTATTCCACAGAAGACTGAAAACAAGTGTAATGATTTAAAAGAATCCAAGCTAAAGGAGAATTCAGAAGATAAATAAATATGTCTTCAAACTGGAAGATTTAAAATAGATATTAGGAAAAAAAAATTCACTATGAGGGTGGTGAGGCACTGGAACAAATTGCCCAGGGAAGCTGTGGAGGCCCCATCCCTGGAAGCGTTTAAAGCAAGGTTGGATGGGGCTTTGAGAAACTTGGTCTAGTGGAAGGTGTCCCTGCCCATGGCAGGGGGATTGGAACTAGATGATCTTTAAGGTCACTTCCAACCTAAACAATTCTATGATTTTTTACAAGGGTAGTTTTGACCAAAGCAAAGAGAAAAATCAATGTATGTCAGAAAGCATGGGACAACGACAGTATTTCTTCTCAAGAGCGCATGGAAAAGGCCAGACCATTCTGGCCCCTGTGGAGACAGGAAACTTTCAAAGGCAAAAATGCAGGAATCATTGTGGATGATTCCACTGTGCATCAGGAGCAACTGGATGCCAGCAGCAGCAAAGGTAACAGAAGAACATGATTTACAGACAAAGAACACCTGAAAAGTTGGGCAAGGAAGATGAACTGCATTTGCATTGAAAGAAGAACTGAAATAGGAATGAGGTCTAGTGATTAGTAACAGCTGGCAAAACTTGTTTGAGGAGGACTTCAGACTTTAAAGTAAATGGTAGCAAAAAGGAAAAGGTAAGATATTTCACAAGCCTCCTACCTACAGGTCATAAGTCAAAGAAGTATGATAAGCAAGTGATACTTACATAAAGTAATTCCACATTTAACAGTGCAAGAGGAAAAAGGTAGAGACAAATGCTTCAAAAAAAAAGTAAATAAAGTAAAAAAAAGAAATGAGGAGATAATCAAGTACAATAATAACAGAGGAAGTTTATTTATAAAGATTAGATTTCCCTTGTGTTCAGGACTGTACAAAAGCATAGAAAGATGTTATCTTAAGAGAGCACACTCTAAGACACCGCAGGTGAACATGACATGTTAAGTCAGAAAATTCTTGAGCCTTTGACAATTACATGCAGCAATTTAAATATCTAACTTGATACTTTTGAAGATGATAGGAAGATGAAAAGCTGCCATCACAAATGAAAGAAGAGCAATTAGGTAAGCTAGAACTTAGAATGGAAATGATAGGAGCAAAAATCAAAGAATTATCAAGTAGGAGGACGTTGTAGCTCTAAGAAATGCCCAAAAGCTGTCCTAAAAACTGTCAAGAAAACTAGAGTTGTGCATGACAGACTATATAAGACAACCAACTGCTCCTGAGAAGAGAAAGGTCCTCTTTTCTCAGCTCATCCTTCTTCATTACAGAACAAAAATTTCACACCAGCTCTGAAGCTCATCAGATCCCTCTGTGATCCAGTTAAACTTATTTAAACCAAATACTGGAGAGAGAGCACAAATAAGAGATTATGACTGTGCAGCAAAGTGGAAGTGAAGAGGGAGCAGAACCTTCCCCTTTTGGCAGAAGCAAACAGTTGGACCACCTCAGACAGGAGGAAAGGATTGGTTATTGAGGAAAGGAATGGTTATTGAGGAGACAGTGAGGTAGCAAGTACTGGAAGGTCAAAGAGAACACAATGGCAAGATAAGTTACTAGCAAAGGAAGCTAATAAAGAAGGAGAGGGTATTTCCTCCCACAAAACAATTAGACAGTTTTAAGTATGTCAAGACCACAACCCACTTTGTAATGATAAAGACAGGATGACATGAAATGTTTTAAAGGGGTCCTAGGTGAATTCAGCTGGTGTAAAGCCAAGACTACTTGACAGATGATGTTGATGGCAGCAGAAAAAAAAAAGCTGAAGGAAGTGCTGAATCACAGATGGATCAATGGAGGAGTCTTTTAGTGGTGTCTTTTTCAATTCCTCAAAGCAGATCATGAAAAATCTTCCAAAGTTGTAAACAAGCAAACTCCTCAGCAGACACAAATGATTAACCTTCTTGAAGAGTATCGGAAACAAAGTACTACAAAGAGAATAGCACGATTAACTTTCCTGTCTGTCCCAACAAAGAAAATTTAAATTTATAGAAGTGATGCAGTACTACAAGAAGAGCTGCATTCTCCACAACCTTATTTACTGAACCTCTTTACGCATTATATTCTGACTTGACAATTGCAGGAGGGCAATGGTCACCCTGACAGGTAACAAAGCAGTCCAAAGATGCATGCACCTTATCTTCTCCCGCAATAGGAACTTGGGCGATAGAAAAGGGCGGGCGGCCATAACGAGACAAACTGGCAGCCTCACACACCCCTAAGCGTGCAGCGAGGAGGTGGGCTTTTTTTCCCCGCCTCTGCTGCCGAGCAGCGGACGGCCAAACGCATGCAGGCGGCGGAGCCGTTCCCTCCGCTCAGCCAGGCGAGGCCAAGGGGGCCCAGGGAGCGGGGCGAGGGCGACAGCAACGCCGTTGCTGTCGATAGCGCTCCGCGTCCCCCATCGCCGCCGCTCCCTCAGCCCGCCCGAGGGCTCCGCGCATGCGCGCCGGCAGGCACCGCCCTCACGCACTCCCAACGGCCGCTTCCGGAGGGGTGACGAGCGGGGCAGGCCGCGGCGAGACCCACCTCACACTCCCCCGTCCCCGCTTCCCTCCTCACCCCTCCAGGGCGTGGGGAAGCCGCGCCGCGCAGCGGCGGAGTACCTGGGAGGTGACCATGATGCCGGAGTCGATGAGGAAGCTCATGGCGGCCACCGGCGCCGCGACCGCCGCCACCCGCCCCACTTCCGGCCCCGCGCTTGCCCCGGCGGCTAGAAGTGCGCAGGCGCGCGGGCGTCTGCCCTCAGCCCGGCGCACCGCACGCCTCGCGGCGGGGCTAGGGGGCGGGGCTAGGGGGCGGGGCTAGGGGGCGGGGCTAGGGGGCGGGGCTAGGGGGCGGGGCTAGGGGGCGGGGCTAGGGGGCGGGGCTAGGGGGCGGGGCGGGGCTAGGAGGCGGGGCGAGAGGAGAAGCTCCGCCCCGTGGGGGAGGGGCAGGTGCTCTCTGCCTCGACGGGCGGCGGCGGGGGCGGGGCGTCGCCCCACCGCGGGGGTGGGGAGAACACGAGTGGGCCGGGGTTCTGCCGTTGAGTGGGAGCTCTGGAGGAAACCTGGGCCCTTCTCCTGGCCGCTGTGGAAACTCCGGGGCGAGGGGTGCCCCTCCGAGCGCGGGGGGGAATGCCGAGGGCGGGAGGGAGGGGGTGGCCGTGGGAAGGAGGTGCAAACGCCGTTGTGCCATGTTAGCACCCGCTTTGACTCCTGTGCAAGGGCAGCGGGGCATGGCCCACCTCCCCACCCAAGGGGGGGACCCATCTCCCGGGTGGGGGCCTTGCCATCCATCCTCCCTCGGCGCCGAGAACCGGGCTGGGGGCGCCTTGCGCGCCGTGCAACTGGAATGTGTCAAGGAATGGGGCCAGGAGGGAAGTCGAAGTTCAAACAGGGAATTTCCTGATGCCTATCGGTGTGAGTGGGAGCCAGTCCTTCATGTCACAGCCACGTCCCCGCTTGAACTTTGTAGCGTCTGTATCTTTTTTTTTTTTTTTTTCCCTCTCAAAACACACCTAACCTTCGCCGCTCAAAACTCTCTACATTTGGAATAATAAATCATACGGGAAGAGAAAGAGTCGACCGGGGTTAGTTGGGAGTTTAACAAAGCGCGGAGCCCCTGCTGATTGAAAATCAGGAACCTTTATTCATTACAACTCATTCCACTAGGAAAACGCATCTAAGTTTGGTTGTGCCGAGTCACTGAATTAGTCCCACAGTCTCTGATTGTTTGGCTTTCTGTCTTGCTGCCGGTCATCTTGGTTTGAAATTTGTCTCCTTGTCTACAGCATTGCAAAGAGAAAAAAACATTCAGCTTTCACGGGGAAATGAACTGAGGGAGCAGATTATCATATCTGATCTGAGCCTTTTTTTTTTTTTTTTTTTACAGCTTCTGGTATTGCTGCCAATTAATGCAGAGCTGAGATCTGAGCTGCCCTGTTCTTCCTTTCTGTATCTGCTGCTTAGAAACTGATCTTTCCTAAAACGATGAGATTCCTGAGTTTGGAGGGATTTATAGTTGTTTTGTTCTGTATCGGTGGGCTGTGGGGCAAGGTTAGTTGTTGGTTGTTTTTTAAAGAAGTTAACAGGAAATCCTTTAAAAAAATAAATTATACAAAGCCAAATTCTGCTCTTGTTTACACCTTGGTAACTCTGCTTATTTCAACACAAGGTTAAAAAACAAGGCAGAGTTTGGTCATAGGTCTTTAAACTTTCTTCTTTACATGTGTTTATAAATAGCCTTGAAACATGCCTCTGCTTACTGTAAATTACTGATCCCTGAGCCTTGGGAGAAACACACAGGGAAAAAGATAACTCCTGCTGGCAAAACTCAGATCCACCCCCCAGCCCCAGGACTTCTCCTTCAGGGAAGACAAAAAGTGTAAATAGAAAATGGGAAATTTATTCTGTGTTGTTCTTCCTTAGATAGCCACTGATGTGCATGTTTGGGGAGAAGGGTCCATGGCACTCCACAGGTACAAAGGCAACTTCTCAGTTGTGAGGGGCTGGTAGTTTCATTAAACAGAATATAGATGGAGGTGGCCAGAGAGGAGAGGCAGCGCACGAGGAAGAAGCGATGGTCAGTACATCGACAGGGTTCTGCTCAGTTCCGTATTTTATTCTTCCACATATTAAAGTGTGAATGGAGCTATTTTATGTTCAATTTTTAGAAGGAACTAAAGTCAAGTCTTTCAAGTAAAGCAGAAAGGTGGAGCATATTGAATTAAAGCAGTTTGTTAGCCAAGAGTATATTTAGAAATAGCACAAGTTTCCAGAAGGTGCTACAGGGCATATTCATGACAAATAGGCTTAACTGGCAGCCGGCCATCCATTTTCTTTACTCTTCTCTCCAGAGGTTTTCATAAACAGGAGCTCTGAAGCTGGCAGCAATCCGACATCATTCTGATTTCTGAATTTCTTTTGCATTTATTTGTGGTTGAGTTCAGATGATGATGTTCACTGGCAATAGATGAATTATTTTATGGGGTTGTCTATGACTTTTCTTTGAACTAACATATATGTATTGAGAAACATTCCTCAACATTTTTCTCCCAGTAATTCTTCATATTCTTAGGTAGAAAGATTGGGGGAAAAAAAGCTCTGTCAATGCTAGTTTTGGTTCTCAATTCTGCCGGGTAAATAGAGGAACCAATGCAAAAAAAAAGTTCAATAAATTATTTGAAAGTTGCCGACCTTCTTAAAATCCAGAAACACCAGATTTGGTAACAGGCTGGGTTTAATTTTTGTGTCAGGTTGGCTTGCCTTATGCTTACAATGAGGTACTCGGCCGATGAGCTTGCAGACTTCTTCGCTTCGGCCTTTGCCTGCAGCCTGCCCGTCAGCTTGCGTGCTGCACCCCTGCCTGGGATTCCCTGCTGCCCTCCTGCACGGCATCTGCCCCCCAACGGCCTGTAATCCAGGATTTTTTGGTATTTCAGGTAACTGAGTTTCCTTATCCCTATCATTCTCTACCTCTCCCCTGAGCTTCAGGAAACACCACAGGAACCAACTCTTCTCTTCAATGTTTCACCACAAATTCTTTGCTGTGTCGACTTAAAAATTTTTCAGTAGGCTACTGCATGACTTTTCCAAGCAATATAACCTTTTCTTCCAATAAATGGCTTGTTTTGCTTTTACTGTGCCAGGCCGGATCTAGCAAGACGAAGGCCAACAGTCTTTGTGGGTTTTGTTTTTTTTTTTTCAAAATGTTCTGTCAGTAGGTCTGTAATCACCATTTCTATTCAGTTCTGCTTCATCCCAGATCAGCAAGCTTTAAAATCCACAGGTTTTTGTTGACAGAACATTAAAATGCAGTCCTCTGCACTTTCAGATGGATTTAAAGGCACACTTGACACTGAAATTAAAGGGAGCTGGAAAGACCTAAGCCCCTTATATTTCCATGATTTTCTCTGTTGACAAGCACGCTCTCTTTTTTTTTTTTTTATTTTATTTGTAATGCTCTTTCCAAACCAGTTACACAACACATGGTTCTGGCCTCAAGCAGCTTTTCTAGCTACCAAACATCAGTTGACTGTGTTTGTGCAGCAGCCTCTGCTGCGGTGCCCGCTTAGCTGGTGTCGCCTGCTGGGACAGTCTAAGCAAACTCTACCAGAACACCCCAGAGAGGCAGAAAGTGCCCCACACCCATTGTTCCACCACACAGTGGCTGCACTGAGCTTTCAGCCTCCCATGGGATGGATAGTTCAGGCTGGAAGGGATCAGCTGGTCCGAACTGCAGCTCAGTGCAGGGCCAACATCGAAGTCAGACTAGGGTGCTCAATGCTTTTCCCAGTCAGGCATCATCCTCCGGGGATGGAGATCTCACCACATCTCTGGGCACCTGCTTTGGTGCTGAACCACTCTCCATTTGAACCATTTTTTTCCTCATCAAGATTTTTTAGTCAAAATTTTCCTCGCTGCTCCTTGTGATCGTCGCCTCTGGTCTTTTGCTGTGCACCTCTGTCGAGAGTCTGGCTCCATCTTCCCTGTAACTCCCCATTAGGCACCCGAAGACAGCAGTTAGACCTCCCCAACCTCTTAGCCCCCTCCTCTCTAGGCTGAACAAACCTTCAATGTCTCTTTGTACACCAGGCTGCCGAGAGAAAAACTCGGGTTGTTGACAGAGACGTGAGTCTCGCCTGCTCTACTGAAACAGGTGCATGCCAAGCTGGTTGCAAGGAAAGGATTGTGTGCCAGGCTACGTCTTGGCAAGTCAACACACATTTATTTGCCATGGTTGCTAGTCAACTGTATAAGCACATTTGGTGTTGGCAAAAAGCCTTTCCTGAGCCATGTTAAAAGGTGTAGCGTACACAGAGCCTAAGAAATGGTAGCGTCGTTCTGTTGGGGGAAAAAAACTTATTCCGATACTTAGACGCCTGAGTCCCCTGATTTTGGTACGCTTATCCAGCCCTGGCCCTCAGGAAATCTGGCACCATGTACCGTTTTATCACAACTGCCTCGGGCTTATAGGAAGGCTTTAGTCTAGTTCTCATGGATGTTCCTGCCTTTACTAAACAAAACTACGCCTAGGCTAGGATTACTTTCAGTTGTCAGCCTGAAAAGCCATTTTCTATACAAAATAGCAAACTGCCGCTTTTTTTCAGCGTTGTATGACACAGCCGCTCTTTAAATGTAAAACTGCACAGTCAGTGAGTTATTGAGTGGCAGGAGAGACTGGACTTTCCTCCCTCAGTAAGTAGATTTCATGCCCACACAGCCCCAGAGAGCAGAGATCCCCCCAGATCTCTTCCCTCCTACAAGAGGAGGAGTCTGTACCTCATCATGCTTCAGGGCTAAGAGATCATTGGCATCTATCTCACTTAGAGGAAAGAATCGGTGTGGCATGATAATCTGTGGGTTTGCATTCATGAAGGGTGGCTTTTTTTCTGTGTGCCACAAGCAATTGTAAACTCTTCCATGGAGACTCTGGAAAACTTACTTGGAGTTTGCACTGAGTGGTTTAAAACAAAAGCCCAGCATTATTTGGCGTTATACAACCCTCTCCCACATGCCTTGCAAAGACCTTAAAATTGTTAGACCTCCACCAACCTGCACCCCCCTCCAGGAACTGTCTTATTTAATCATAAATGCTGCCCCAGAACGCATGCTGAGGATGGAGAAGAGGGGTCCACACTGTCACCGCTGCTTCCTATGGCCAGGCCAAGGCTAAGGTGGGAGAAAGGGGTGAGGGATCAATGGAGTCTTTTTATACTCATGGCAAATCCACATCTGTGTTGATGTTGTCAGTGCAATGCAGTGTTCACCTTTTCAAACTACTGCCCTTCTGGTCAAGGAGTCACAAATTAACCAAGTTCGCAGTTCTGCCAGGAAATAACAAGGATACCATGCATTTCAGCAGTGCTTTTCATCAGATCATTCCTACTTACTTTACAAACAGAATTAAGGAAGCCTCACAACATCCCTGTGAGGTAGGTGGAAATTCTTACACCCATTTTACAGGTGGAGAAAACAGGCACTGAGAGGTAAAGTGATTATCACAGCAAGTCAGAA
The DNA here is from genome assembly GCF_965231255.1 of Vanellus vanellus. Classification (NCBI taxonomy): domain Eukaryota; kingdom Metazoa; phylum Chordata; class Aves; order Charadriiformes; family Charadriidae; genus Vanellus; species Vanellus vanellus. The sequence goes on along the minus strand of NC_138905.1, from coordinate 104,511,163 downwards.
GCAGAGCTGGAAATAAATCTAAGATTATTATCCTAGGTCCACTGCTCTAGACACTAGAGAACACCAACTCCCACATGCTATTGTAAGCTAAGACACTACCTTTCTCTTCTACTTTCACCTCCTTTGGTGATTTTGACACTTGCATCTTATGCTCCTTGCAGAGAGCCATGTGATCAGTTAGCAATTTATTTGCACAGAGGGCCAAGGGGGTACACACACCTTTCAGTGATCCAGGCATGGCTCTAATTGTCCAGTGACTTCCCCCCCCTCCCAAGACGATAATTCTCCCTGTTCTTTACATATATGTCTATGCTTTGCTTAATTATTTTTCGAGTAGAGTCATACATTGAATCCACAGCTCTGAGGCTGTTATGCAACTTCACTAGGAATTTCTGGAATAAATGATTAAATTTGTCTCATTGAGAGGGAATAAAACACATTTATATGCTATCACATCCAGAAATAGCCATAATCCTTTGCTCATCTGTAGGGCCTTCCATCCAAGGACCTCCCATTCTATTACTAACACAATATATTGAGCCCCACATTGTCTTTGTGAGGTAGAAAATGATTCCCAATCGTACGAGAAGGAAGAATGACTTGCTGACAGTCCCACAGTGATTCCGTTGCAGAGATGAGGCTGAATGCCAGAAGACCGGACTGTTAGTTCCCTGCCCAGTTTGCCGAGAAGCGCTGTCTTGATGCCGCGGCTCGTACGTGGTGGCTACAGGTTCACTAGCAGCCTGGCAGAGTACTTGAAAACTGGCTTGAAAATAAATCAACGAGCAGTTGACTGGATGCAGGAGGAAAACGCCGGCTCGTTTCATTGTGCTGTCGTGACCCGGAGGAAGGAAGAACTACAAAGTGTCCATTGAGTACCTTGCAATGCAGTGCATTTTACTGAGGCACTCCAGTGAAAAAGAATGACATACTCAACATCTGATGATTCAAGACTGGACTGCCTGACAGCCCTATTGTGAACAACATACCTCTGATGAATAAGCACTCATCTTTAAGCAGTCCAGTGAGCTAATGAAGGTATGCACGTCAGAGGTCAGGAACAGGGATGGTTATTAAAATACCTGGTATGTAATAGGACTTGTTGAGTAATTAAAAGTAAACAAGGGTGGGGGTGGTTCATCTAGTCCAGTACATTGGTATCAGGAAGGGTCAGATGCTGAAGAAGGTAGAAGATACCTCATACTGAACCGTTACAGGGTTTTGTTTTTTACCTATGAGAAAGCATGTTTCCAGCCCCCTTCAACAAGTGGGCTGGTTTATGCTGAGAACCATTAAAGCTTTCTTATATCTTTCTGTGAAGAAAATAAAAAGTAATAGATCCCATCTGGTTTAATTGTGGTGATTTTGCTGTTCGTCTAAATCTTTGCCCTTTCTTGAATTCTAGTGTCTTGAATTGGGCACAGCGGACTCTTTCTGCTGAAAACTTTCTTTCCTCAGTTGCCTTTCATTTGTGTTAACTGTTCTCCTGTTTCTGTATTAAGAGAGTGGGTACGTGGTAGACTCCAGATTCTCTCTCTGCACGTTCCTTCCCATGTGCTGCTTTGTCACATTCCTTCCCAAAACTGAGGAGGTACCTTCCGGTTTTCCTTCACAAGGAAGGACAACCTAACAGCCTTTGTCCTGGGAGCAAAGAGTTTGACCTCAGGCTGGAAACCTTGGGAAAATACACAGGCCCAAGAGGAGCAAACAGATTAATAGTATAGATATTAAAAAAAAAAGAAAATACGTGGCACCGCTATGGTGCTGAAGAATCCCAATGCACCCTACAAACTTTCTACATATGTACAGCTTACTTCACTCAGCAGTGAAATCTCGCCACCTTTGCGCTCGTACAGGGCAGCTGCGTAACAAGGCAGGGGAGCTCCCCCAAACAGGTTAGGTCAGCGAGTGACAGACCTGACGGTACTGGTGGCTGCCGGAGCTGGGACACTGGGTGGCAGGACTGGAGGTGTGAGCCCAAGCCTGCCCAGAGCTCTCTCAGACATCCATTTGGCTTCAGTGGGCTGGGAGTCAGCCCTGCTACATCAGGAGACCGCAGGGGGTCTTTTCTAGCTAATGGCGGGATGAGAGCTTTATGCATTATGCCAAAGACCTTTTTTTTTTTTTCCCTGACCTGGATTAGAGCCTGCCCTGGGAACAATGGGATGGGCTGCAGCCCAGCAGGAAGAATTTGCTGAGCTGGCAGGGTCTGAGGTTTGCAGAGCGGAGCAGATGAGAGTGCATACCTGCACTTTTCTGGCATGAGGCTCAGTTTTGGGGGGACGTAGCTGTTAACCTGAAGCCTTTGAACGCACTGCTGCACTGTCCCAGCCAAAAGGTGCTGCTGTAGTCCTAAAATTAGAAATCCACAGACATTTAAACATTTGCAAGCACATGCTTTTCTGCCTTTTGTAACAAAAAAAGATTTTGCTGAGGCTCTGAGAGTTCTGTACAGACCTGTTGGCACAAAAGGTCTGTATCATCTTTTGAAAGGCTTTGTTTTACTTGAGACTTTGGCATTTAGTAGGAAAGCAGACTACTGGATGGCTCCTGTCTGTCAAATTAAAAACAAAGGATGTCAAAACACTATTATCACATCAGACTTCTCAAACTTGAACAACCAGTTTTGTATTTAGAGGTTTAAATAGTCACATAGTTACTCAGACCCCTGGTTTAGATTCACAGGTGCCTTCAGGACTCTGTACCTGAGATTTGCTGAGTGCCTGTAAGTCTCCAGGAACTGAGCACATGTCAGGATCGTGCCATGAAGGTGTGTATTTGGTTTCATGCTTTGGGGGGTCGTAGCTGTTTCCTCCTTTCACAGAAGCCTTCCCATGGTTGCTTTGCTAAATCGAGTTTCAGATCTTTAAGTCACAAGACTACAAGTAAAAAATATCACTTGAATTTATTCTTTCCAGTGCTCTGAAATAGGCTCGGGGCTGGATGACCCTCTTGGGAACAAATAATCCACCTGTGGGCATCTGCTAAGTCTTAGTAGAGAGCTACTGTTAACCTTGCCCACTGTCAATGTCACTTGAAAAACAGAAATATTTTTGACAAAGGGAAAATATTTTTACCTAAGTCAGATTTGCATTCACAGAGAAACTGGGGACATTTTGGCCTTTATTTTCTGAAAAGAGAAGGGAAATAGTGCTTACTATTTTAGTGTGGTGATGCTAAGCACAGAATTCACTTTGTGAATTAAATAACCGCAATTCCATGCCAGCAGCGAAGGGGACATCTGCTCAGCATGCCGTAGGTGGAAACAGAAAAAGAAATACTAGGTACAGTTGTTGATCAGTCTTCCCTCTCGCTGGCTGAAGGGAGAGATCCTCCCCACGTTACTAGAGAAATGTGGAACACAAAGCTTCCAGTAAATACGTTCACAGCGGTGACATTTGGGGTTTACTGCCACGTTAGGTTTTAAAATACATCAGTTATGTGTATAGTGTAGCTATTACTGTAGGGAGTGAACTGGCATGTGGAAACAGGGAAAATGTTCCTTTTCAAATGGACATACAGGGCAAATAAGGCACAGTTACCATGATAGTACCTTTCCAGTTGAGAATCTCAAGAGGAAATAATATTCAAATGGCCATTTTATCACTTTGCTTAAAAATATCTTTTGATTCTTTCTCCGTCTCTCCTTTTCTCTTCAGCTTTTTCATGTGCTCCCCATATCCTGCACCTTCATACAGTCAAATCGTCTGACCTGGCCCGGCTGCTGGCTTTACTTAGCCTGCTGAGGGGTCTCATATCAGCGGCGAGTTCAGCAGGTGCTGAAGGCCCTTCCACTTCATCGCTCACCACCTCCTCTGCTTTCTTCACCCCTGGCTCTTCCGGAGGTCCCGGCTGCTCCACTTCTTGTTCCTCCTCCTCCTCTGCTCTTACCTTCTCCTCTTCTGGTTCCTTTGCTTGTGCATACGATGGTAACCTCTCATCGAATGCCCTGGAGAGATCTTCCAACGGTCCCATCCCAATCTTCTCCTCAAACTCATTGAAGGCTGATGGAAGGGGACTGGGCTCCACCCCTACTTCCGTGAGAGGGAAATAGTGGGGCACCGGCTTCTCTTCTTCCAGCAGCTTGTAGCCTTTGGCCTTCGGGATGGAGGTGACTGTAATGGCATGGAGGGGCTTCTCCGGAACCTCCCCAAGCTGTTCCTCCGCTGGTCTTCTCAGAGCCTTCCGGATCCTTTTCAGGATCAAGTGACTGATCTCCACCAGGTTGAGGAAGAGGGACACGGAAGCCACCACCAGCATGAACATAATAAAGATGGTCTTCTCCGTGGGCCTGGAGACAAAACAGTCCACAAGATTGGGACAGGGCCACCGCCCACAGCGGTAAAGGGGAAGAATTCGGAAGCCGTACAGGAAATACTGACCTACTATGAATCCCACCTCAAAGAGGGTCTTGAAAATGATGTGGAAGATGTAGGTTCTCAGGAGGGTACCCTCCAGGCGAAACTTCTTGGTCCCATCAGGGTTGTTACCTTTGTTTTGATTTGGAGCCAGGGGCAGTTTCTCTTCATCCACCTCAGCTTGCTGACGCTTCTCAGCTTCCTCTCTCTCTTTCCTCTTCTCCTCCATGCGGACATGGTGCACCGCATGCCCAAAGTACATTAGCGAAGGCGTGGATACAAAAATGATCTGCAGGACCCAGAGCCGGATGTGGGAGATGGGGAAGGCCTCATCATAGCAGACATTCTCGCAACCAGGTTGCTGGGTGTTGCACACAAAGTCTGACTGTTCGTCTCCCCACACTAGCTCGGCAGCTGTTCCCAGGATCAAGATGCGGAAAATGAAGAGCACTGTGAGCCAAACTCTCCCGATGACAGTGGACTGCTCATTCACCTGCTCTAAAATGTTCCCCAAGAAACTCCAGTCACCCATTTCTTACTGTCTAAGGAAACAAAAAAGAAAGAGAATGACCACAAATTATGCTAAATTTAAAAGACTTCAGGTTTTCCCACTGATGCCTGTTGTTGCTTTCAACTAGTATTTCCATAATATGCTTTGAGAACAGAAAGAAGGTTGTGTGCTTGCTTGCTTGCTCAGTTGCCTGATCACAATGATTTATTAGCAGAAAACAGGCTGGGAAGCCAGAGCAAACTGCTTGCTAGATTCTTTCTTCCCTGGCTCTAATTGGGAATTACTTTTCAGCTGGGGAGTATATTTAACTCCTTTTCCAGGTAAGAGTCTTCTGTGGTGCCCTGTAGGCTCCGTGGCGTGAGCCTGCTTAGATTTTGTACACGTACAAAACACTCGCCAGCAGTACAGTAGAACAGATTTATCAGCATGCAGCTGCAGCGGTTAGGAAAGAGAGTGAAGGTTTCAAGCACCCAAGCTCTACTGCAGCAGAACCACACACGGCTCAAACAGATCTCGAACTGGTGCCCATCTTGCACCTACACAAACCTGAATTCTCTATAGGTTGCAAATATTAATTCTACATTAGAAATCACTCCGTTAGGTAAGAATAGCAATAACACCACCATTACTATGTTAGTAATACTCTATATGCTTAATAACTACCATATATACTAGGTTTGCTATATAGTATGCATTATATACAATACAATTATCGATGTTATGGGGGTTATTCTTTGTATCCTCTTCTGAAGTCAGTTGCCACACTGACATTGGAACCAAGCCGGAGAGAAACACAAAGGTCAATAACTGGGACCTAGAATACTATTTTCTCTCTCTCAAGTGTCAGTGCTGCTGTCTCAGGTTAACACAGAGCTGGAAGCCACCTACAGATATCCTTTTGCCGATTTCAAATAATGCAAGTCAAATGTTACATGTGTCGTTATTTTTGCATTATAAGAAAATATTCCTAGGCCAGGACTTCATCCTGTGTATCCTAAGCCTCCCACTATATTCTTTTAGGCAAGAGAAAATTCCCTATGAATGAGGGAAATAAAGAGGAAACTTGTTTGGGATGGACTGATTTAACACATTACAGCAGTCTGAAGTCTGTGAGGAATGCAGAATATTACAGTGATCCAGAAAGACAACCTATGGACCATGACAAGTGAAACGGGGAACATTATTCATAAAATAGCTATTCACAGGGATCTAGAAGTTCATCTCTTAGATACTACCTCCATCTATAGTTTCCTAAATGCAGACACGCATACACAAGTGGTGGGCAAAAGAAGGTACAGCCAACAGCATGGAAATCTGAGTATCTAAACTTCTCTCCTCCTTCAGATACCACTGGGATATATTTGCAATGCCATATGTTACAACACACCAACGCATACCAGTCTGTTTCAACTCAACTACTGTGTGTACGTGTTCACACATAGACAAACACACAAAATATTGAGAGTTCTATGGCTCTGGGGAATTTCACAAATTTTAAACCAAAAAAAAAAACCTTCTGATGTCATTTTTCTAAAACAAGATGGACTCATTTTCCTTGCCTTCAAACCTCGTGAAATTTTAACCCCAGACACCCGTGTTAGAAAACAAAGAACAGATCGCAGTCCTTCAGCTTGCAGAAACACCTTGCATGCGTAAGCGGCAAACATATAATTTAATCACCAAAGAAAATTGCTACTTTCTCAGTCATTAAAGTTGTGTAAAAGAGTGTGTTAATGTCAGCACTTACATTAACAAGTCTAGCAGAAGATTATGCTGTTTACATACATTATCTAAACTGATTTAAACATTCTCTTTCTGCAAATTCACAGAGCAAAGTACACCCGACAGTTACCAATCATGTGCAACTCTGTAAAAAACATGTCTACACACAATATAAACTTCATTGTCCCCCAGGCACCGCAGATAACTCCATCCCTTTCTTTCTTTGTGAGTCATGCTGATATCCACAGCTACCACTTGAATGTTTCCACTGCAACACGCAAGAGTGACATTCTAGATGTGATAAAACTTATCATACGGAAAACTCACTGTACGAGAGAAGGAAAAATGTTTCCTGTCTAACTGCATTAAATGTCTCGCTTGCAGCTTCCTACATTTGGCTAAACTCTTCCTGAGATCACTTCCGAACTAGTCACGTTTTTCAAAAATCTGCCATGACCATCGTCTCTATTTTCTGCAAGTGAAGTGGTTTGAGGTTGCTCAATCTGTTCATGAAGACGAGTGGTACAACCAGCTCCAGTGCCTAGGATTCCACCTGTAAGCAGTCAGCCCCTCAAGTCTCAAAAAAGGTGCAAGCGCTGAATTTTGGCAGCCACCTTTTCCCTGTCCTGAGGAAAGAGCAGGAGACCGCCTAAGCCCACTCGGAGCCAACAGACTCGTGTTCTTAACTCACATGGGCTTGTTGCAAACCCCCACCCTGCGCTTCCAGACGTTGCAACCTGAGCACACTACCAGCGAAAAAGACTGTACAGGTTAAGGACGTTGAGCAAGCAACTTGCCGCTGTGAAAGGCTCCACCGAAGAAATGTGTCCCCCTCCTCTCTTGGCACTCTGCAGGGAAGAGTGAACTTTTGTCTCTCTTCTTCCCTACCCTAAAAGTCCCAATCTTGTCGCACGACTGAGCAGATATGACTGAATTGGCTCTGATGGTGGGTTTTAGTTGCCCTGCAATATTTAAGCTCCGAGCCAGACGGCTTTATGAAGTGAGTGACAGTGACGTGGGGAACAATAGGGAGAAAAAAAAATAGAGAAAGAGAGGCAGAGACACAGAGAGGAGAATCCACTGAACATGAAAAAGCAGAGGGGGGAGAGGAACAGGCAACAGGCGGTGAAAACCTAATACATGCATAAATGGGAGTTCGCACAGTTAAGCAGGGACTGAAGCATCTCTGCGTTTCTGCCATGGTTCAGCACAGCTCTGTATGCGTCCCCGCTCACCAGTCTTTAGGTGTTGTGGTGTGACAGGTGAAAAGGCAGCGCCAACATCTCTGATGGTGGCAGAACTAGTTGAATTAATTCATTACCCCACCCCCAGCAAAGTCATATTGCTGATTTCCAGCACAGGCAGTCACTGAGGTACTGGGTCTGTATTTGGCATTGCCAGATACGTTGCACTGCTCTTTAACATCTTTTATCTGGAAAAAGAAGCAGTATGGTAAAACATGATCATCAGTCAATATTAATCAGAGCTGAGAAGTACCGATTTTACAACCTCGCCTTTCAGTGTCTTAGTTCTGCTTAGTTTTGCTTAGTTTTTCTTCCAAGTGCACCTTGCACATGCATCAAAAATGTCTAAAACAAACTGTTTTGTTAAGGAGCATAGCCGAATTCCAGCAGCCCAGCACACAGGAACGTAACCCCAGGGGCACTCGCCTACCCCAGCCATCTGCAAAAATGCTGGAGGGCCCGCAGACGAGAAAAATCGCAGGCTCAGTAATGCATCCACAAGTACAACTAACTGCCCTGTGAGTTTTGATTATAGGCCAAAGGATATAACTTTATTCCGAGGTGTTATTTTTGTAGTCTCTCTGTATGAATTGCTCAGAACGTGCTCCTGGTGCTCAGCTCTGAAGAAAAAGAGGATTACTGGAAGCAAGATCTGCTAAGCAGTGATACAGATACCAGGCTCATAAAGTGATGAAGCAGCAAGTAACTCCCTTTCTCTTTATGCAGACTCAACACTGAATTTAATTCCCCAGAATGGCATCGGGAGATGCTCTGTCTCTAGAAAAGCTGTCATTTGAATGAGATACTATAATATGAGGGCCACAAAATTCTGTATCTTCAAACCAATGGTTTCAGGCCTCTCTTCAGTGTTTCTGGGCATTTGGGCTTATGAAAGTTCAAAGCCTCATTTCAGCAGTTGTCTTCCCAAACAGCTTTTAAGCTGAGTTGCATAGCTCCAAAGTCCAAAGCACAACTGGAGGCAGAGATGATGTTTTTCAACCTGGATTTCAAAAGAGCTAAAGGATACGTGAAAGATGGAAAAGAATCACATTTTGCAAGAGGGACCAGTTTGGAGGCACAAAGGGAAAATCAATCTCTATGCACGCAGTTGGAATGAAGGTCATATTCTGAACACCTTAATAAATCACTCTCTTAATAGAGAAGTAGTAGAGGTCTACACATGACATTTTTCAGCCTGTGCTACATAAAGCATGGGAATAGTCTTTCTGGGGAGAGGACACGCAGAGGAGAAGACAGAAGTCCCAAGAACATGAAGTGAACAAGTAAAGGCACAGTTTGATCAACAAGAGGAATAAGGACAGCAAGGAAGGGCAAGGAATACCTTTGTTGGTTTGTTTTGCTATGTGCGACTGAGATAAATGAGGATTCATACACGAGTGACTGGTCACCCTTATCCCTCCTCTGGGAAGCAGTAAGAGAGGGAGGACTAAATGATCCCACCAGCAGCTAACACCTTTAAAGAGTGCCTGCAAGCTGGTGCATCACAGAGGCCAGGTGGTTAAGATGCTAAACTGCCCATCCCTTTTCAGACTGAAACCATCTTTTTGGAAAAGTCAGCTCTGGCTGAATGTGCATATCCCTTTCTGAGGCTTATCTCTCTAATATAACGAGCCAAACCCCAAATCTGGTATGTAACTACATGGCCGTAGTCCATCTTTAAATTACATCCAGCTATTGTCAGAGACATTTCCCATTAACCTTCTCTCTGCCATTTGCAAACACTATCCAAATACCAAAAAACTGTCTGGCAAGTTGCAGAACAGCTTGCAAGATGCAGAAATTATCACGGAATCATGGAGTTTTCAGAGTTGGAAGGGATCTCTAGAGATCATCTAGTCCAACTCCCCTGCTAAAGCAGGAATATATAAATTATATTCAAGTCACTGATCACTGGGTATATGTTACCATCATCTGAATGATCAGGGTGAGTTTCTTTGCTATCACTAGGGTGCTGAGCCTTTAACATGGAGCACGCTGAGTTTGCTGGACATTTCTGGTTTGGGGAAAACCACACAGTCTCTTCAACTGGATGCCTTTCAAAAAGGCACAACTGAGTCAGATTCTTCAGCTCACTGGGGCCTCCTACCCCTGAAGAAAATGGCCGTAGAAAATGGCCTAAATGAAGATGGCCAATGAGGAATTCCTCTTGTACTGAGGCTACACAGAGAAGTGGTTGGTGATATGGGGTTGAAGAGGAGAGGGCAGACCAGGAGAAGAGCAAGAAGGGGACTTGATTGCCTCAGGCATCAGGGTAATGCTGGAAGTCAGGGCTGCCTTTGTAATGTGAGAGCAATGGCTATGAAAGAAAGGAGACCATAAAACCAAAGGTCTAGAAGACTGGACGTCACGTGTAGCATGTGACATTCGCTGAATCTGCAAAAGAACTGCAACACTGACAGTGCCAGCCTGATAATGGCCGACACTTCCAACCTGTGTATATGTCCCAGCATTTATGCTCTCGTTACGCCGCTTGTAGAAGTGCTGAGTACTTCCATCTTCCAAAAAAGTGTTAGATATAGTAGCAGCTAATGAGAGTAACACTGTTACTCACAGTGACTTTTTCTTGCCTTCAAAAAAACATGGACATCTCCTGCACTTTAAAAATGTTATTTTATTTGGAAATAAGTTTGCTTCAATGCTGACTTCTCATCCTTTAGCTGCTTTGAGGCTGATGACTGAGCTCCTGTCCCTGGCACTGCTGAGACTGTGAAGTCTCCACTGCAACGCAGCCTTTTGCTCAGAGACTACGAGGTCACTTGGGGAATGTGGGATTTTTCATTCCAAAAGGATTTCCAACACAGACATGATGTCAGGACAAGGCAGGGCCATGCTATTGAACAGCTCTGTTCATGCATGATAGCAGATTGTGCAATTATATAGCGCACAACCCTGGATAACGATACCTCTCCCTCAAACAAAGTTATCTTCTCCTGATCTGCTTAGCTGGAAAGTGGCACATGCTTCCTGTTCTTCTGCTGAACACACAAACCTTTCACTCATGGCTGAAGCTGAACACTAGATATATTCAGCCTCCCTACAAGAAACTGGGAGCTTTGCCTAACACTCTTGCTTGCTAGATGCTACCAAACTCGGCAGACACCTGCTTTCGAATAATGTATCTCTTGGTCCATCTGAAAGCCAAAGCAGTCTATCAGTCTGATCACTAGGACCAGAATCTCCCAGATTTCGTCTTCCCTCTGCCACTTTCTGGTCTCAGAAATCATTTAAATATAGCCGGCCCTGGGCAAATCTTTAGGCAGAGCCTGCCACGTCCCTGCAAGACTGGTAAATGTCACTGTCTACATTTTAAGGGCAGAGCTCTGAGATTTTTCCAGGACTCTCTTCAGAGCCCTCCAGGCACCAGGGGATATAAATTGCTGGGGAATATATTTTGTTAGGGAACTGCAAGCAAACCATAAAGAAAAGAGGGGAAGAAAGATATAGAGCATCAGGAAGGAGGGAAATTGGGGAAGTTATGTAAGTAACAGGAAGGTTTAGGCAAGAGCACAGGGAAGAGGTGAAGGCAGGGTTGGAATGTGCTGAGCCTCAAGTGGGGGATAAATACTTACGGGAAATGTGTTTTTAATTTAAGGGATGGAACAAACCTAGACAATGAATAAAGATAAGCGGGGCACAAGTGGAATGTCTTTCAGTATCTATTTAACTTAAATGCAGTTCTTCTCTGAAAATTACTGTTATAAGAGGACCTGGGGAATTAGAGGCCAGTCAGCCTAACCGTGATACCTAGAGAGATACAGGAACCAATTATGAAACAATCAATTTATAAGTAGCTAAAGGACAATAAGGTGATAAGAAACAACCAGCAGGGAATTTTGAAGAACAAATCCTGTCAAACCAGGCTAATTTCCTTCTTTGACTTACAGGCCTGGTAGATGAGGAGGAACTGGTGGGTATAAAATACCTTGACTTTAGTGAGCATTTAGAAAATCTTTAGATCGCGGGCTCCCAGAGCAGCAAGCAAAGTCACCATGCAGAGGCTGAACAGGTTGAAGTACCACAATCAAGGGTAATTATCAGGGCTTCGCTTTTCCGGCTGGGAGGATCATATCCCTGAAGGTCTGCCTCCAGGGCTGCTCAGTATTTCTTTGCATGTTTTGGACAACAGACTCGAGGACAAAACCGAAAGGGTGACAGCTGGGCTGGGGGGGCGCCAGTCCCTCCTGAAGGCAGGGGGGCGATCAGAATTTGAGAGGAACGTGAGACACTGGAGAGGTGGGCTGCCCTCTGCAGAGGTGACTGCAGCAAGATGCAATTCAGGAAAGGTGACTGCACAGACACCGAATGTACTGGTCTGAACTAGATCGTAACCATTTCAGCAGCAGTGCATCAAAGAAAGAGCTGGGGTGGGGCCAAACATGAGTCTGTTTCCCACAGAAACAGACAAATCTCATTCTGAGATGCTTAAAGGGGAGTTTTGTGTACAAGGCAAAGGAAGCAATTATTTTGTGCATTTACTCGGTACTGCTGAGCTCTCAGCAGGAACAGTGTGTCCGGTTCCAGGCACTACATTTTACAGAAGATGTAGACAAATTGGAGAGAGTCCAAAAAAGAACAACAAAATGATAAGAGATGCAAAAAAAACATGACTTATAAGGAATGGATAAAATAACTGAGTTTGTTTTCTCTAGGAAAAGAACAACAGGAGGGGAGGCATGATAACAGTCTTCCAGCACATAAACATTTGTTATAATGGGTGGAGAGACTAAGCAGTTGTCCTCTACATTCACCAGAAGAAGAAATAATCAGCTTAATTTGCAATAAAAATGATATAGCTAAGCATTAGAAAAACACTTTACAACGGTAAGAATAGCAAAGCACTGCAGCACACTGCTTGGGGAGGCTGTAGAATCACAGGAGGTTTTTATGAAGAGGTAAACAAACATCTGTTAAGGATGATCTTACTTCATAAGCAGGAAAACAATTACGGGGGGAGAGGGAGGCTTTCTGAGGTCTTTGGCTCTACATAAAACTCTAGAACCAAACACCTAGAGAAATCTCAGACAAATATTTGCAGGGTTTTTTTATAAAAAAAAAAAAAAAGTATCTTTCCACCAACCCTGAAAACTCAGCTTGGACATCCCGGGTTATCTACACCACCTGGTGCAGTACTGAACTGGGGAGATACCAGCTTAGGTCTGGGAGCAGGTTGGCTGTGTCAGCAAAGAATTCCACTTGAGTTAATTATCTCTGGAGTGGGCCTAATTAGCTGGGGCAGCATGAAGCACAGTGGTGCTATGCTGCTTCCCATGCTGGGGCTAGCTCACCCCAGGCTACCAGAGGTATCTCCACACCGCCCTGCAAGGAGGGCTGTCCTCAGGGAAGCTTCGGGACCTTTACTGCTTTGTGATTTGAGTTCAGGGACGGTTCTGAATGTGCTGCAGATTTAGAGGAGCCTGCTCACCATAACCACATTTCAACCAATTTGTTCTCTTACTGTAATAGCTGTAAGATTAAACGCCGTATGTTATTTAGAGTGTTTCAACTGGTCATCGACGCTGAACATAAAAAACAGGGTGCAAGCAACCCGTGGCACTTCCAGTAAGAACCTCTTTTGCTCTCTCAGTTCAGCGCTAAACTTTTCCAGGGACGCCGATTTTATCTGAGGGCAGGAGGAATAAGAGCCACCCACCTTGTCCCGGTACAGATGCTGCAGTAGCACCAGCAAAACTGAACTCGAGAGCAGCCTCTGCCAAGCGGTCTCTCGGGCTCCCGCAGCCTAAACCACTAGCGGGCGGTATTTTCTCATCCATGCGCTGTGCAGCACCAGGGGAGACCGAGGGATGCTGTGAATGAGAAAGGAGATAGCAGAGTGTGCCTGTTATGCCGTAGCTAAACCTTGCCTTTCTCTTCCCTCACCCCTCGTTTCTTGAACTTTTCCTGAAAGATACAAAACTAAGGCAAAGCAAACACAGAAAAGCTGCAGTGATGCAGTAATACCTATTGTGAATATGATTTTGAATAACACTTTCACGATGGCTAAATAGATGGAATTAAACTGACATGAAGGTCACTTTTATGTCATTGATTTTACCTATAGAATCAGTGTAAACTTTGTTGACAAAGCACGCTTTTTGCTAGTATAATCTGTATTTTCCCTTGAATCTGCATCCCTTATCCAGCAAATATTTCTCATGTATACCAGCTGACCTCCATGATTCTCCCTTTAATAACAGCATGGTTAATAATAAAAACTGTACTAAACTTACAAAGAATACGTAAGGCAAAGGAGATGAACTTGTACGTGTCAAGGGGAGTGCTATAGTACTGCAGCAGCAGCACAAACAGGTCAAGGAAGAGAAGAATACACTTTTAGGCATGATATCGTGGATCAGCATGATTTCAGTTAAAACGTGACCAGGCTATTCCTAGAAACACAGACTTTTACAACAGTGTCCTGGTTAGAAATTCCGGTGCAGATGCTATTTCTGAAGAGGTGCACTGGGAAAGGGCCCCGAGCTTGTAGGCAAGGTGTAGCACATGCATTATGGAGCCGTTGCATACAAAATGCCTCTTTTAGGTCCCCATATACCCTCCTCTTACCTGTCCCTTTCTCTGCCTCCTGCCTAGAACCTACTGCCTGGTCAGACATGGAGGTGGAGCACATCAGCTGGAGGACATCAGTGAGAAGCTCTGAGAATACAGGAAAGCTGCATACTTAGGTGGTCCGTGGACTCAAATTTCTCTCTGCGTATATTCTAGATTATGCCTCTTCCACCACTACTGAGATACTCCTCGCAGAAATCGATTAACTGCTATAGGGAGCTGTGAGGTATCACACCAGTCAGGGAACATGTTGCTTAGAGCCAATCTGGACTATGTAAAGTGGATCCAGGGAAAGCAGTGACAAACACCTGATAATACTTCTGGTAATAATTAATTGCTCCAGGCCTGCCAGTAAGAGAGAGGCTAATAATATCTCCCAGCCTCTTGAGGGGATCTCCGTATGTTTGTTTTATCAAGACTTTTTGTACAATCTCTTAACATCCTCAGGCTCAAGGAGCTGGAAAAGACAAAGCTTCTGAAAGACCTGAACAAGTGGGTATGTCTGGAAACATCCCATGTTACCTCACTGTCCATGAGGTTTGCTGCCTTCCAGTTTCTGCTAGGAGCTTCTTCCCTATTCTCTTGTCCCTTCTTCTGGGCTCTTCTAACACCACCAAAGCTTGCCTTGCTGAGTGGTAGGTTCAGGGCTCTCAGGACTGTTGTCACCACCCACTCTCCACCTTTATCTCCCTGCCTTTATTTCCACACTGTGGAATGACACAATGGAGGTGCACTGTGAATACGAGGTGTGGAGGTGGCCCAGGAGAGCTCAGGAGGAGGACAGGGGAGCGATGTGGGTGGCAAAACAGACCATTATCTCTATTCTCCTAGTCCCGAGAGATGCGCGTACCTGCCGTGCACTTTGGCTGACCTCAGCTTCCCATTTCCCACACCAGAGCATGTTCCCAGCCTCTCTGGGGAGGACATCCGTGGGGACGGTTCCTGTTTCCCTGCCCTTTCAGTCATTTGCCTTCCTGAGCCTGATATGATTGTTTCTTTGGGCACAGTGTAAAGATGCCAGCAAGGAACGGAAGCCTCTCATGCCTCAGCAATTTATTAAGAAGAAAAGGAGGTTATTGAACTTGGAAGCTGTTGAGCCAGTCGCTCTCTTTTCCTGATCAAGAAGATAACCCATCCATAGATAAATCATCCATCCAAAGGTCTTCAGCATTCTGTGAGACAACCTGGCTTCAAACTCATAAACAGCCGGGTGGAGGGAGGCAGGGATTATCTACGTACAGACCTGCCGGAAAACATAGGTGGTAGGGCTGAAGGGCTTCCAATTTGGAGAGACCTGGATGGGGTTTTTTTCTTCACTATTTCTGGCCAGCTTCAATGCCTTGAAGCCCTGTTACTGCTCAGTGAATATGAAATTCTTAACAGCAATACGGATTAAAGCATTATCGGGATCCTTGTAAGAGAAGCAGTAAGACTTTGGGGGTCTCCAGTTCTGGGTCAAACCTGGCAAAACTTTCAGCAGCTGCTTCTATGGCAAGTTCTGCCTTGGCATAGCAACTGTCGATTTCTCTTCCACATGCCCTGCACTACGAGGCCCCATCCCTGTCTGACGTGTTTTAATGGCCTGTGTCTCTCCAGTCCCCAAAGCTCTGAAGTGAGAACAAGAACTCTGATATTCCTGTTGACCGCCCTGCTTTGGCCCAGGGCGCAGCAGGTTTCGTGGGTTTCTAATCCCTCTGCTGCCTATCAGCTCCACTGAGCAGCGCCGGGTGTCTTCAGCTGCAGCCCTGGCTCTTCCTCTCAAAAGCGTGCCTTCCTTTACAGAAGCACAATATAGAAGTCAATTCCATTCTAATACGTCCTGTGTAGCTGTATAGAATTGTGGCATCCCTTTCCACTTTATATTCATCAAGGCTTTGCCTGCCCAGGGGATGACAGCAGGAAGGCATTGGAAAAGATGTTGGGATGGTTTGTACGACTGAATGTTAAAATCAATCAGTGGCGATTGCCCTAAGAAAGACTGAGTGGGCAGAAGTGGGGTAAGATGGAAAAGTATTACCTGCTTGCTTGTTTGTGATTTTGAATGGTCATTTCCTAGTTAACAACATTCAATATTTGTGACTCGGTGTTCTAGTAACTGGGCTGATGATTTGGGTCTGCAACAGATAACTGAGCAGCACTGGAAAATGGGAGCACTGGTTGTTCAAGCCCTAACCAAAGAAAAAACAAACACAGGTTATTGCTTAATTTAACACACGCTGATGTTGCTGACCCCAAAACAGCCTTGGGAATTTTTAAATGTTCTAAACAGCTCCTTCATTTTAAAAATCTTAAATCCAAAATCTTAAAACCTGTATTTCACCTCATCTGGGTGGGTAAAGTGATGGTAGAAAAGAGAGGCTGGCAGCAGGTTTACTGATCCCTGTTATACGAAAGCAGGAGGAGGTCCAAAGTGGTAATGCAATGCTTTGAAAGACACAAGGCTTTTAAAAGTCCTGTTTCCCAGTCCTGAGTAGAATTCTGGGCTAAATCAACACAAAGAAAGGATTTTAATCAGAAAATATAAATAACGATTGAGAACTGCTTAAAACTTTTTTACTAGGCCCCAAAAATACACAACTCCCCAGTAAAGAAAGAATAGTGTAATTGAAAAAACACAACCAGTATTAAAATGTAAATGGGGGTGGCATTAAGTAAAATACATAACAAAGAGTAAATGAGGAGAAGCTGAATATAAATTAGAAGATAGGAATTATAAAAAAAGAGGATGGAAATGAAAGGGGAGAAAAAAAAGACTGACGAAGCTATTTTTTAAAAAAAGTAAATTAAGAACAAAATTACTTCTAATCATGGTATTGATCTGTTATCAGGTAGAAATGTGAGATTATTCAATAATAATGCAGACAAAAAAAATGAAATCAATAAATACTTCTATCCTACTGCTGGGAAAAAAGAAAGTAGATGATGAAGACATTGTTGATGAAACGTCTATTCTTGTAGTATCTCAGAGGAATTAAATACTACCTACTAAAATCAGGCATTTTAAATCAGCAGGACTGGATACCTTGCACTGAAACTTACCTTTTTTTCTTTTTTTTTTTTTTTTTAAGCTGCACAGGATGCCTCTGCACTATTTATGTTAATTTTTTCTACTTCTTTGTGCAATGGGTAAGTCCTGGAGGAGAAGAAGAAAACCCATAGTCTGGCAGTTTGTAAAGACCATGTAGAAGGGCGTAATTGTTTTACAGTTATGTCATAACTGTAATTACTCACAGGTAACTATAGACCTGTGACAGGATCTCAGTCCTGAACTAACTAATGAAGTGGCTAACACAGAACACAGGAAATAAAAGGAGGGAAATACAACTACAGGCAGTCAACACGGGTTTATAGAAAATTCACCGTATTGAACTGTGTTAATACTTTTCTCTGAGGAAATTGCACATACCCTTGGTAAATATAACAAAGCTGGTACAATAAACTTAAGATCCTGGAAGGCAGCTTCCCTTCTATCACATGGTAATTTGATTAAAGAACTTGCTTGACCTAACAATAAGATAGCAGTCATTAAACAGACTATAAATGACCTATCAGGCTGGTCCCAAAATACAAGTGAGAACTAGAAGTGACTGTCTTGTTTATAGCATGTTTGTACCAAGATCCTGGAGGGTGTTTGGCATCACGATATTTTTAGTCAATAACTTGGAAGAAACATCAAATGTTTTGTAGATGTCACTAAGTCCAGGAGAGGGATGAATCACAAAAAAGCTGACTGTTGATCTAGAGCACCCCTGATGGCACAGTGAGTTGGGCAGAAACAGAAAGGACTTGCTTCAGCACAAGGAAGGTCGTGTATTGCACATCCACAAGGAGATCAGCTGTAGCTCCGCTATGGAGAACTTTGTCTGGGGTGACAGTGACTTTGTGGAGGATTCTGAGCTCAGGGTAGCTGAGCAGCTGCATATGAGCCCACAGGGCAACGTTGTGCTTGATGGAGCTAACAGGATCCTTGGATGTCCATGTATAGGCAAGGTGTGCGCATATATCACCTCAGTCCTGCCTGGATTATTCTCCAATTTTTATGACAGTCCTCTACTATCAAAATCTCCCTATTATGTCTTCTACATGACCCCTAACTCAGCAAATTAGAAAAAGAGTGCTTATCTTCTGGTTCAAAAGTCAGCTTGCTTTAATGACTACCTGCCAGCTCGAATGAAGAAGGTACCTCCCAGGACTGTCTTCTCACCTTGTACTGATCATATGAGATCTTAGATCTACACATGTGCTGCTAGTATGTAATTTACATCTGTTTAAATCTGCTCTAGTCCAGCTCCCAAAAATAATTTATGATCTGTGAGGTAGCCCAGAAAGCACTGTCACAAGTGGTGATGTACAGCATCATCCTGGGGGTTCTTGCTCATGCATTTCAAAAGCTGGTCCCATCTGGGAGCAACGTTTCATCTCTCAGTCCTGGAAAGATAGCGCCCATCTTTGCTATCCATGTAAGGGAAGCAGTTTGAAGGACGCAGGCAAGACCACGGGAGAAGCAAACGGGAAACGGGAAGACTAGAATTACTGCAAAACAGAATGAGAATGGCAAAGAACATTCAGCAGAAAAGAAAGCAATACACACACCGCCAGAGCACAACCCGTGTGTGCCAAAGGACAGCTCACAGACAACTTGAACGTAGATCCTGCCTCCTTCAAGCTTAATACAGATGATGCCCCACAACACGCCTAGGTGCATTCATATCAAAGGGTATAGCGCATCAGCACCTGAGCCACCTATAGCAGACTCATATATGTCCAGCATGAGGGTGCCAGCAACCTCCTGTTTATTACTGTACTCTTTCAACTCTGCTTATTGGAGTACAAATGCCAAACCTGGCAAGCTGTCAGTGAACCTACAAAGACTTATGAACAACCAGCCACCAATCGCATACCTCGAACAGACTCCAAAAAATACAGAGACTTCTGCAAATTCTCTTGGATGCTATTTGCTGTATACATTGTCATGCCTGTCAAAAGCCATGTGACTGTCCTGTGAGTAGATTTTAATTTAGCTGGAAATTGACACCTGCATTAACAGGTCTCCCTGGCAGCAAATCCTTTAGCCACTGATGAATCTCAGATGTCAAAGGTTGGAACCACTTTATTTCCTGCAAACTAGTCCAGTGCTGTTACACTTTTTGAATGTATTGCCTATCCTGCCAACGCGTGGAAAACTTGGAACTGTCCTAGAAAACATCTGTCCTGGGAAAAACAAAGGCTGCCAAGGAATTAAAGAAAGGGTATTGATTTCTGACCTTTTCAAGAAAGGATGCCTAAGCAAAAAGGCAAGCAAGGTGCAATAAAAGTCTTATTCATGGAACAACAGAATAAAATAAATAATGTAGGGTTTCTGCTAGTGCAGGGAAGAGAGCAGGCTCAGGCTGGGACTTCTAGAGGCAGCATTTTATCTAGCTTGTGTCCCTTTGAGAGAAGATAAAACTTCCATAGACTGCCATGGAAGGAGATTTGTGAAAATGCCAAGTGCTTCTCATGATCCAGGGTCAACTCTCCCTTTTAGGCAAGATATTTAACAGTGACAAAAGCAAAAATGGTTGTACACAGACCACACGACTGACCTGTGGAAACTACTGCCACAGACTGGATCTGAGCACCAAAGGGATACGTTTATTCGAGAGTACTAATGGTTTCAACAACTCTGTGTGTGGTACAGAAAGGGGAATGGGCTTCTTGGGAAGGGTTTCTATCTGAGCCGCAAAGTCTTCGTGCAGCAGGGACCAAGCATTCCTTTTCAGTCATTAAACTCAGATGTTTTGCACAGCAATAAACCCTAGATAAGGAAACAGCCAAGAGCAGCACAGATTGCCAGAGGGGTGGGGTAGAGCAGAGGTCCCTGCTCCAGTTCCTGAAAAAAACCTTCACTTGTACTCTCCATGACTACTTAACTGCCTTGGTGGCACAGGTCATCCATGAGCAGGAGCAGTCCCGGTACCATTAGAAACAAACCCAGGGAAGAGGGTAATGGCAAGTTTCTGGCAAGAGCCATCAAAGCCAAAAGCTATAAGGACTGGAGAAAGTCTCCCGGGGCCTGGCTGTGTGAGCACAGCCATCCCCACCGCGAGCTGGCTTGCAGTGATAACATTGTGTGCTGAGGTTGGCAGGCAATCCAGGTGAAGTCACAAGAGGAAAAGCTTCCCACCCCACACAGCCTCAGCGGTCACATCCACAGCTCCTCGCCCGCTTACTGCCCCTCGTCCCACTCCACCCAGCCAGCCCTCCCGCACCGCAGAGGACACGCTGCCCTGCCTGGCTTTCTTCCACCACATTGGGGTAGGGCTGGCTCACAAGTGGCCATTGTGTTTCCTAGGAAGTACTGTTACAGCAAGTACCTGCTCATACCGGCTGTGCACGAAGGCTCAGAGCCTCTGCTGGCACGTAGTTAATATTGCCCCAGTCTCCATCTGAGGCAGCGCTCATTTTTCCAGCACTGTTCCCAGAGGTTTCTAATGGTACATTGCACCATCAACTTCCACGTGCACACTCTTGGCCTCTGCCAAAGTTTAAGTCCAAGGGGATTAAGGTAAGAGATGAAGCCAGAAGCTGGCATCGTGGGAATACAGGTTTTCCACAAAAAAATTAAAATGTCCATGGATGGGGGAGGGAAAGAACTCATTCTTGTTTGGGTCAGAAGTATAGAATAATTGTTCAAGGTTTAAAGTTTGAAATATATGGAAAAGCCATAGATGATCGTATGCAAAAGAATGGCTTGGATTGGCCAGAGGAGAATTAAAGCTACACTGATAAATGAAGATTAATACCTCTTATCACTGAACACCTCAGTGGACACTAATGAAGCCTCATTTACTTTGGGATATCACTGCAGCATAATTGAATAAAAAGGTGAACCAAACACTCTGAGTTCAGGCAAGAGGCCTGCAGCTAGCCCGTGCCCTCTTCTCCCAGCGAAGACAGTGCCTGGTTGCTCCCACTGGGAACTCCGATTTCTCCCACCCAGAGAGACAGACCTATGGGTGTCACCACAGAGAGTGGAACAGTGCTTTGGGATGAAGGGCTGGTGGCAGGGTGGGGTCCAAGCCCCTTTTTGAAATGCTGGTGCTCACCTCCAACACCCTCAGTGGTCTTTCAGTGGTGGAGGTGGCTGCCGATATGGAGTGGGAACACTGTAGATGGTTACATGGGAAACAGGAATGAAGGGGGAGAAATGCTGCTTACTGAAGCAATAGCATTTGAAAAAGAGGGAGAGTGATGTGGTTTGGCTGTTTGCACAGGGCAAGGCGAAAAGGAGTAAGGACTTCGGTTGAGAGTGGATGCCTTCTGCTCTTGCCATGAAGTCCCAACTCTCAACCCCATAGGTGCCAACAGCAAGCCAACTTCCAACTGTAACGCCAGACAGAAATGCTGTGATCATCTAGACCCACACCTTCAAAAACTTGAGTCAGAAGTCCTTCCCATCTCTGCAAGGGTCTGCTTTCTGACAAGAATCCAGCCACAATTTAAAAGCCTCCTGTGGAGTATCCTCCACAACCCTCAGTGGGTTTTTCTAGTGGTTAATGACAATGTTAAAAAATAGTGCTCTTTTTCATGTGACTTTTTTCCCCTGTTTCAAATTCCAGTTTTTGGGTCTTACTACCCTTCAGTCTGCTAGACCATAGAAAATTTGTTCCCTGTGTAAGCATATATAGACGCTGAAAAAAGTTAGCCTTCAGCTTTCCCTTTTCCCTTCAACTCTTCAACCTCTTTCACTGGAAGGCACGCTTCCAGTTCCCTAATACCCTCAGGCATTGTCCCTGAAACCTCTCCCATCCAGGAACCACCAACAAAAGCACTAAATAGAGTACATGGGAAGTGACCATGTTAGTGCTAAATGACACACGCACTCAGCCTCTCGTAGAGCTATTCATCTTGAAGTTATTTACCAAAAGCTGCGTGAGTTCTCGTAGCTACAGCATCATCCTGGAATTTTGTCATCAGCCAGTGAGCTGCTCCAGCCCCCACTCCTTCCCTGTCACTGCTTCCGGAGACAAACTTGCCAGCTGATAAGCATAGGCTGTATTCCTTATTCTTTGACATATTACTTACAGCAGCTAGTGTTATGCTTGGCCCCATCTTTCCGAGTGATACAGGCTATTACAGTATTTATTTTTTTTTTTTTTTTGCTAGCTCACTGATTTGAGTCATTCCTACTGATCAATGACTATTTTGCTGTCTTTCAGATCATCGATAATAGAGTTCAATAGTATACAGCCACAAATGACCAACTTTACAATGCTTATTCCCTCTTACAATTACACATCTCCATCCATTTGGAGGACTAACATTTCCTGTAAAGTTCTATGTCTGCATTGCAAGAAACAGCAACAAAAATCTCTAACAGCAGTACACCAGCACTATCTTTTCCTGGCTCAGTCTACCTTGTGTAATTTGATTGTAGGCGCTTTAAGGTAAAGTTACCATTTGATACACGTTTCTGTAGGGCCTACCACAAGTGGGCCCCTCATTAAGAAACAGTTTGCCTCCCTGGCTGAGGCAAAAGCAAGTGATTTACAATTCTCAAACTGCAGTTAGGATCTTGTCTTTCAGAAATGTAAAATCTCTCACAAAAACACAGGAACGTGAATAAGTTGTTCTCAAAGTGTTTGTGGTGCAAGTCCCTGCTCTAGCAAAGCTTACCCATGTGTTTAACTTCATCCTGTGTTAATTTCATCCTGTCTCAATGCACACTAAAATACGGGCTTTCTGGTTTTGCAGGACTGGGCAGCAGGAAGATGCAGAACGTGCAACAGGAAAGGTGAAACAGGAGGTTAGACAGTCAAAGCTTTTCTTTATACTGTTGTGAATACAAACCTTCTCTCACATCTTCTTTTCAGCTGTTAAACACACAAATATGGGGTTGCAGTCCCATGCCAGGTTGCCTCAGGGGCAGTACACAAATTACAAATACGCAAATATATGGATTCTCTGACTTCCAAGGGATTTTTGAAGATTAACTACTTAACCCCCAATTATACTGACAGTGGCTGGCTAATGAATGAGGTGATGCAACACCCTTGGCTGGTAAGATTCATGATGAAAAGAGGTGGGTTATTCCATCTCAGGGAGGAGAAGGGCTCATGGGTTTGGCATCTCACTGTGCAGATTTCCCATCTGGGACAGAGTCCCAGTAGTCTGTACCTACAGGAATGTCTGATCTTTCCCCTTTTTATTGTAGGATCATTGTACGAGAAAGTATGAAATCCAATGGCTTTGCTCAGTGTAAACAAAGGGTCCGAGTGACGCAGATACTTCCTGCAGAGGCACTTTTTTCACCTCCTAGAAGATTGCACTTTAGCTATAAGGGACACTTTGGTTTCCCACATTACCCAAGCAGTTTGCCCATCCGTGTCAGACCACACACCAGAGAGGAAGCTAGCACACTCCAGGCTGCTCAGGTTTGGTGTTTCTGATGGGGAGCAGAGATGTGGTTATAGGATGAAACAATAGTCATTGCTGTCAGGGAACACCAGCCCTTCCAACGGGCTACTGGATATTAAACTGTCAGTAACCTTCATTTTAGTCTCTGGGCTAGGACCAGGAAATACAGAGCAGTGTCTTACAAGCATGTCTGAGCATCAACACCCTGCATACTCTGCACCCCAAGGTATAGCTGTGGCCTATGGTGACAGACCCATGAAGATTTTTAGCACAAAGAGGCCACATGCCAAAAATGGCTTCAGAAACCCAAGCTGCAGTACCATTGCATTCCAGCAAGAGAGGTGGAGATAAACAGAGCATCTGCGACTACTGCGTGTGGCACTTGCCCTGTGATCCACAAAGTAAAACAGCAAATACATTCCTTTGGTCATATCTTTCTTCACATTACTTCTGGGAAGACAGACTTACTCAGAAACCTGATACAGAGGATGCAGACCATGCTAGAGCTACAGCCCCCCAGTATGAATTCAGAATAGTTATCTAGGGGATAGATTCTGCTCTCATTGAATTTGGAGAGGGCAGCAGGACTTGGGGACCCATCATTTGTGTACTTGGTCCCACAGAGGCTCCCAGCCTAGGTAGCTGAAAAAAAAAAAAAAAAAAAAACCAACCCACAACAGTATTTATGGAGTGTGTTAAATGGCTGGGACATTTCTCCATTGTACAAACCACTGTCAATACTTCTCCCACCTCTCCCTAATTATACTCTTCCTCTTCCCATCTTTTGTTTTGTTTTGTTTTTGACTCCTTCCCCTTTCTGTCTCCCTCCATTTCGGCTTTCATTTCTTCTTTACCTCATGACTATCTTCGATACTGCCTTCTTGGATGATCCACACCAGTAGCACTGGGCACTCCTTTCTCCACTGACTGATGGGCTTCATCCCCCCCACAAAAACATATCCCAGTGGTACTAGGCCTGTATGGAAAAGCAGGCATCTCCTGGTTACTGTTAGATCCTTATTGCTTCATACAGGAAGAGCCTGTTTATAGCCTGGAGCCTGCAAAGACTTCTGGAATTTGAAATGCTTTCTCCTTCCATTTTGAGGGTAAGCAGCTGAAGAGACCAGGAATCCTGCCTACCCTCACAAATATCTTGCCCTTCCAAATATCAACCTTACCTTTAGATCCTGCAGCTCATCAAATGTGCTATCATATATCCCAGTGTTTACCCCGTCTGTGCAATCTGATAGGCCACCTATATTGAAAAGGGTGATTAATGTCTAAGAACGGATGGGAGATGACCTTCCACACAGCCATGATATATTTTTGGAAGGGCAAGGCAAAGTCAGAAGGGCTTACTAAACTCTTTGATCATTTAAGCTTCTGGTTACCAAAGAACCACCAGTATCCTTTCCATAAACCCATTTATTCTTAGTAACATGAATCCCCATCCCCACTTCTGTAACATTAGCATCTACTCCTAAGCTACGTCTTTCCCCTCAGCTACACCATCGTCCCTCAGCAGTTCTAGTAATCCATTCTCCTTTTTCTGATTGATGATACATCATGCATCTTGCTTACTGCACCCTTCTGTCACCTTCCACAGCACCCCAATCACTTGACATGAGCAAGCAGTAGGCCGCAGTTTGAAAACTGCTACTTCAACCCCCCCCCCCCCCAAAAGTAAGAGAATCTACTTAATTCATGCATTTTTTTCATAGCTTCTCTCCTTCCCCTGTCAGTTGTTACATTCACATCTGCTGCTAACTAGCTGCATTTTTAGCAAAGCACAGCAGGAGCTAAAGAAATCCAAGCCTGGTAGAGTTATAATATCAGAAGTACTCCCCCAATTCCATTAGCTTCATGTCCTGCTTTTTATTTTCTCTATTCCCTTTTTCTTCTCCTCCTTTCTTTTTTTGCTGGCATAGTGAACTGTTACACAAGGTCTGCAGCAAACACAAGCTGGTTAGTGCTGAGCACAGGAGTAGTTCAGCTGGTAGTTCACATCCATCCCTTCATTGCTGCACATGGACAAAGAGTGGAGGTGGCCGGTGCTGGGCATCTCAGAAGAGCACCAGCAAATACCAGCACCCTTAAGGAATGCCACATAGGATGTTCATGGGAAACAACTGACTGAGGGCATGACTTTCAGGTGGACATGGATGTCTCACACCTATCTGTAGCAGGGGTATCCATCTCAAAATGGGACTCACCACCTCACTGTCTTTCCTGGTCTAAGCCCATAAGGCAGGGTTTTTTTTTGGTCAAAAAGGCACTCCAGGAAAAAAAAAAAAAAAAAAGAGATAGTAAGCCAGGCTAATGGTAACATGGCCCAGTAGGCCACTAATTAGGACATTTTACTAGAATATGGAAAACAAAAGAAAGAAGTTCAACACTTACTCCATTTGACTTCAAGTTCCTTGGGCAAATGGCTTTGCCCTTCAGGTTCTAGCACATTCTAGAATGGAATTCACCCAAATGTGACAAGGAAGGTCCTTAAAATTTCAAAGAATAATGACCAGAGAGATAGGTAAATTGTAAATGTAAGTCTTGGTCTTACATGGGCAGATTACCAGAGGGTTATAAATGAAGCACAGTCCCAGTTTTTACCACCATGACAGCTTAGCCTAATATTATGTACACTTCATTTCATATGCTCTGCTGATCCACTGAGCAAGCTTCAACAACATAGCAACCTCCGTCTCTACAAACAGTGGATTTCAGAGGCGAGAGGGCTACGTGCTCTCTCCCATCCTCCAAGGAAAGAAGGAAGTTAAATCTGATCATTTACCTCCTGGTCTGAGACACCCGCCACAACACTTACCTTCTCTTCCAGCCCTGCATTGTGCACCAATTGATCTGGTATGCTTTCTCCAAAAACCCATATGAGAGCAGGCCCTGACAGAGATAGCCAGAAGGACAGCTTGCTTATGGATCTCCGCAGACTGAAGTGAGAACTAGAGATCAAGTTCCTCAGGCTGTCACCAAATGCAGGCTTTGGAGAAATTGCTGGCAGATATCACAGACTTCCAGGGTGAATTGACATCAGCAGTGCAGGGAATCTCAATACTGGTCTCAAGAGCAAACAGCAGGTGCCAGGTGGCACACTGGTACACAAGTACCTTAACGATGTTCATCTGCCTAACTCCTAGGTGGGCAGTTAATCATCATTCATTTCAAGGGGGATTACGTGTTTACTGTCTCCAAGGTGGTGTGCTCCTGATCCTACCTAGTACGAACAGGGTCCAGGAAAAAGTGTTGAAGTGTAAGAAAAGAAATTTTGAAGGCTTGGAAAAGGGCATAAAGGTGAGTGAGCAGATGCAGAAAGAGTCAGTAAGTGGTTAAACACCACTCATGAAGATGGCAAGTGTGAGGGGATAGCAGACAGCCATGAAATGGGGACATACGAAGTCCCTATGGAGAGGCTGAAACCTGATGGAGAAGTCACAGAAGGAATATGAAGCTGGAGAATGACAAGTGTAGGCAGCAGGACCTGGGAGGCAGGAGGCTGGGGACTGCAAGCAGCACTGCAGTAACTGAGAACAACTAAACTTTTCACTTGAGGATGTAGTCAAAAAGTCAAGTTTTAGAGGAAAAAAAAAAAAAATGGTGAGACTTGACAGGTCCATATGCAAGGCAGAGCTTGGATACAGTAAAATATGCGGTAATCTGGATGCCACTGTCAGGGAGAAGAGCGGAAGTGCTAGGGGTGATGAAGAGAGGTGGTCTTGGGAAAAGGCCCACGTTTCCCACACATTGAGTTCCAGATGTTGGTAGGGGATGATGGAAGACTGGAGAAGTGGGGAGACACTGGAACAAAGAGATGGTAGTACAAGATGTTGGACAGAAACAAGAGAAAGAGAGCAGAGGGGGGGAACAGTTCAAAAGCACGGGAAAGATCAAAGCTGGTGGGAAAAAAAAATAAGAGACTCCTAAAGGTGGCTGGGGCAACACTAGGTATTCCTGTAAGAACAACTTTGGGATTATGATATTAAAAATAAACTTCAAGGTACACAAGCAAGTATTGGAAAGGAAGAACTTGGCAAAGACAATGTGAATACGGGGAATGCGGAAAGAATTTGTTTCATTCTGGAAGTTTGCAGCATATGGAAGTGATTACAGGGATGATTACAAGACTAGTGCTATATAAAAGATACAGGATAACAACATTCAATGAATAACACAGTACAGAGTAGACATGTAGCCCACAAAGGAAAAAAAAAAAAAAAAAAAACACAACACCAAACACGCTGAGAGCTGCATGAGCCAGTTTTCTGAAGATGGAAAAGTAAAGCAGCAAGTCAAATTGAAACTTTCCATTGATTTCACTGGAAGTTTCTATTGTTAATGATAATTCCTTCTTCTGAAGAAGTCCCTTGTTTCACCTTTCATCATTTAAAATAGTTGGATCAGTGAAGATCCAACTCTCCAGTGAAGATCCAAGTCAAAATCTTCAGCCATGAAAAAAAGTGAAGGACTTGGCCCCCAGGTTCTTTGATAAAATCTTCAGAAGTTTTTCTCCAGCAAGGAATTTTAGCATCATGACTTTTCTCTCCAATTCAGGAAGAAGGATCCTTTTATTAAAAAAAAAAAAAAAAAAGGGGGGAAAAAATGCATTCTTAAACATTCACATTTCTCGCTCAGAAGGCAAATTCTTCTTTCCAGCCAGTTCCATGACAGGTTTCATTGTTCTCGTCTAGTGGCAAGATACTGTACACCAGTTTGGCACCAGTTACAGGTTCCAAAAATTACATACCTGCTCAGTAGTTGCTTATCATTTTATATTCAGGGGTCCTTAGTGCAAACCCATAGAGAGGAGTTTCCCAAGCGTATCACTGCAAGCTGCTTGCCTGTAAAAAATCAAAAATAGCTTAAAAAATTGCCACGGCCTACAGGTAGCAGTTACATGTTGAACAAAAACACCTTCTTTCAATGACAGTTAAGATTTGTACAAGAACTACTTAGGTGCTTAATACCTCGAGAGAGAAATAAGTTATTTCTGGATAAAAAGACAACAAAAAGCCCCTGTGCATTCCTTCCCACTATCATAACTCCAGTGTTTATAGCTCTAGGTACTAACATACTGCAATCACTTCACACGGCTTACATTTCCAACTCCACTAGGTACTGTGAAGTAACAGCTATCCCAACTTCTGCAAATCCCTATCCTACACAAAAATCATGCGCTGCCGTGCCAATCTTATCAGCTCCATAAACGTAGGAGGTTATTCCACCCTTGCCGTGTCTCAGGTTAGGGCCGTTTCATTGTTACCTTGCTCTGGACCGGCGTCCCACGCTGGTGGCTGGCTGCAGGCGGTTCAGCCTCCCATGCTCTGACACATCTCCTGCGGAGCTGCTCAGGAGATTACAGCGGCGATGGCATTTTATCAGCGCTGCTACGAGGTGAGGGCGGACACGATAAGGAAGCGCTAAAAGTCAACGAGGTGCCATTGACAAGGATTGAAGCCGGGCTCGCGCTTCCCCACCAGCCATGTGTGCGCTGAGGCTGTGCAGCCGGGTCGCCTTCTCACCAGCTGCTGCTTTGGCAGGTGGCACCTTGCACCCTGTCTTTTGGGTAGGCAGCCTCCCATCTAACCAGCCACCTCATCGCCGCTGGGGCCTGTCACAGCATCAGGCCTGCAGGGAACAAATATCCCCTTACGAAATGCCCTGCGGGTTCCCTGGTGAGCGTTAAAGAGATTTTTCATTGCTCAAACACACTGATGGAGGGGTAGCCCGGTTGCATTAGTTCCTCCCCACCATTCCCTCCCATGGAGGAAAGATCTGCTCCCTGAAGTGACTGCTTTCCCAGGCACGAGTTCGCACACGCTGCCTGGAGTGGAGCAGAGCCCCCAGCAGCACACCTGGCACGCACCCCACAGAGATGAGCCCCCTGCGTGGGCAAGCCCCGAGGCTTGGGAAACCTGCTGTGATTAACAGCTCAATTAGGACCCAAGATTTTTTCCAGGGGCAAGTAAAGAAGCTCATAAGAAATTAATTTCTTTTGTGCAGCTGTTGGCACAATCCTCAAGCTGGAACCACACAGGCAGCCAGCAAGCCATAGGCTTAACCACACTGCAGGTCTGTTAGAGCCAAAACATCCCGGTTCTATCCACACCATAGTGACCATTAACTCCACGTAGCAACAGCAGAAAGAGACTAAGTGGCCACAGACTGATCAAAGCATTTCAAAACAACCTGGAACTCAGGAATCTCCTCCACAACCTATAAAACAAGGATCCACACACGTATCAAGAACACCAAGGATGCTCCTACTGCCTGAGTGACCACAGCTGACAGCCAGTATTTCAAGCAACACTGTTCTAGAGAGCAACCAACTCACAGAAGCACTGCTAACAGGTCTGACACACAGCAAACCCCCACAACTATCACAACGAGCTAAAGGACTCCATTATATTCCCATGAGGCAGGTGTGGTTGTCACAACCACCACCTTCCCAGCTGGCACCAATGAAGTCCTCACCAGCAGCTTCAGCACAGAAGCCCAGGTCTGAAAGAAATTCCCAGTTCACCTCCAGTGATGCCCTGCCTGTGCGAGGTTGAGACACATTGAGCAGTTAACTAGGCAGGCTGTATCTTGCCAGTCCACTGGCATCCTGTATTTATGTTCATAGAGAGAAAAGACAGAGCTGCTTCTTGGTTTGTGTTTGCTGGAAAACACCTTCTGAGATATCCATGTTTTCTGTTTCCTAGTCTTCATAAAGGCACTAGGGGCAAGAAGAGTCTCTCCCTCCTCTTTGAGTTTCGAGACAAATGCGCATCCCACCATGCAAGCCATAGGCAGCACAGGCAGAGCCCCCTGCTCGCTCCCGGGAGAGCGGGCACGTAGGGGTTAGTGCTGAGAGCACGGTGTTGGGGACAGCCCTTGCTGTGCCATGTCATGCTTGCTTTGGCAGGCACCACTTCCCGTGCTGTGCAAAGCAGATCTGAGGCTCTCAGGAGACGTAAAGACCCAGGAATATCACTAAAGAGGGATGCTTCTTTCCCAGAAGAAACAGATTTCCAGTATAGGAACTCCACCTAAGGCCACTCAGCTGTGGATGTTGCCCTGTTCGTATTTGCATGGGGGGAAGATGCTGTGACAGCATCTGTAATGCATATCACTGTAGGGACATCTGAAAGCAACCCTAACTATGTGCAGTAAAGACCCCATTCAGATGCCTAGTAAATGCTATTTTAGCTTAATCTGAAATGATTTCTCCATTGTCTGTAATTTCTTTTTGTCCCCCACCCATCGGGACAAAGGCTTTGTCCACAGACAGGGCTGTGCTGCTGCCAAGTACCGCGCTGGGAACCTCAGGGGTTTGTCCTGCTTTGGATTCTTCTCCTTTACATTATTTTTAAACACACCCCTGCCCCCCACCAGGGAAAAAATGCAATCTCTGAACCAAAAGGTGCTGGAGAGCTATGGGCAGGGAGGACCCATGGAGGTGGGCAGGTATACTGGTATACAGGGGGAGGGACAGGCAGAAATGACAGCGAGGGCAGCACGGGCAGCTGCTGGGTTCCCCTGGTGCCTTCTCCGTGGGGGACACAAATGTTCTGCCCTCTGTCTCCCCTGTCTCCAGATGCAAGCAGGCCTACGAGAGCGAGCAGAGCATCCTTCCCCGTGCAACCCTGCTGCCAGCTAGGCTTCCTCCATCACCTGACGGTGCTCCATAGCCCATGAGATGAGCCTTTGATGCTCGAGATACAGAATTCTTCTAGAACTTCAGCAGTTTTGGAAGGGAAAAGAAAGAAAAATCTGATGGAAAAAAATATTGAGCACAGTTTCTTTTGCCCAAAGTCTCCCTCCTGCATGGTGAGCCCTGTGGCTGGGCTGGGTGTCCCCCTGCCAGGTTTTTGGGCCTCGGCAGTGGTTGCATGGTGTGTTCCACCCCAGGAAGGCAGGTCTGGCAGCCCCCAGCACCTGCTGCTCCGCAGCATGGCTGTCCTTACCCTGTGTCCCAGCAGGCATGCTCTGCTCCCGATTCCTCTATGTCACCAGTCCTCAAGCGTTTTAGTCAGATACCTAGCAAGCTCCTGAGAACGCACTGCCTTGCAGGCTTTGCTGGGAGCAGAAGCACCTCACGGGTGGTCATTCAATGTCTGCTCCCAGCCCCAGCCAAGAGCAGCAGGTTTGGCAGTCTGGCAGGCTTCTCCCCAGCATTTTCACAAGCAGTTGCCTTACCTTGTTTGAGCTTCAGGGAGTTCAGTTTGGGGTGAAAGGTAGGTCAACTCTTATCTCATATTTACACGCACAAATGTAGCCCTTACCAGTTCCCTTTCCAGCCCCCAGAGTTCCTGCCCAGCAGCACAGCAAGGACCACGCTTTCACCCTCTGCTGGGGCCTTTTAGCAGGAGACAAGCTGTGCCAAAGAGCCCCAAATATTTCCTTGGGATCCCCCAGCTTTAAGGACAGTCCTGGGGACATCTGTGACCTTCCACCTCTGCAGCCTTTGATGCAGGGCTCATGGCTAGGGGTAAGGGCAGAGCCACAGCCCCCTAGTCCAGGCTGGTGGGAGCAGCTATGGAGTGATGCTCAGGGATGTCAGGAGCAGAATGAAACCCCTATACAGGATCCTGCAGGCACTGTGGGATTCAGAGATTATGGAAAGCCTCCCTGGCCCCCTTCTCCTTCTGGAAAATGTTTTTAGGGTAGCTGAGGTAGATTGAAGAGCTCGAGCTACAGGATCTCACAGTTTGTTTAAGCAAATACTGGTTTTGTCAATTTTCCAAACGTCTGTTCACACACAGACTTCCCTAGCATCCTGTCAGGGCTCCAAACATTCATCTATGGAGAAATTTTCTGGGAACCTGTGCCTGCATCCTTGCCTTGCCTTCTGATGATTTTAAGACCAATCACATAACATGAGCCCATGTGGAAACATAGGTGTCAAAGGTTGTGTTCTCCAAAGCCTTGCAGGTGTATGTGACTTAGGGAGCACTGCTCAGACCACCACCATCACCTCGGCCTAACCACAGCACAGCACACCACATTCAGCTCAAAGTCCAGACCAGCAAATCATATCTATATTCCTCACTGGTGGAGGCTACCACAGTACAAAGACACCAAAACTGAGGGGAGGGGGGGGGGGGGGGGGGGGGGGAAAGGAACCGTGGAGCAGGCAGAGACAGTTGGTCCCGTGTGTTTTCTTTCCTTAAAGATAAAAATTTACCCCAGTCAAATGAAAAATCAGGAACAATGCAGGAATTTTAAAGAGGCCCAAGCTGCCACCTGACTCAGCGTCTAGGCAGGATATCGATTAGCGAGGCTATTCTTTATTCCTCTGCTATTGTTTAAGACTGGCCTCCCTCATGACAGCAACAGGCGTGGGAACACAGCAGCTTTGGTGTTAAAAAGTGCTTTTATCACTGAGCTGAGTAGAGGGGTCTCTGGGAACCAGAGATGGTGTGTCTGATAGTCAAAGAAAGGCATTCAAACCGAGAAATTCTGAGATCTCTAAGGCCCTGATAACAACTCCAAAGGCACACCAACACGGTGCAGCACATCCCCAGTCCAGCATTTCTTCTGAGTTGTGTGCAGGCTCCGGTGAGTTCAGAGAGGTGCAGAAAGAAAACAACTCTGCCTGCTAAAAATTCCTTGAGCCCCAGTAGCTGCAGCAGCTCTTATAGACATACCCGCCCTGGGTTTAAACAAGCCAGTCTGGGTTCTGTAAATGGCGTGGCACAGCACAGAGAAGAGGCTCACCACCCATGTCCTCATCCCACCTCTTGAGCAGGTTTTGCTAGTCAGCCTGGGCTCCAGCCTGCAGTGGCTGCCACAATAATGTCAGCAGGCGGAGGGCATCTCCTCCTCATGCAACAGGACCAAACAACTGTAGGGTGGCACTCATCGTTGCCACTTAAACTATCCCAGTGCCTACAGCCCACCAACAAGCCCCCGCAAGTCCCTATGTAACAAACTGGCAGGCAGCTGTACAGTTTCCTGATAGCTCCAGGCAGGAATAAAGCAAAAGCTTTGGTTTCCTGGTAATTTTCGGCACACTGTACTTGAACACAACTGATTTGACTGAGTAGGGGGCACCAACCAGGTTTTCAGCCAAAATATTTCTGGCTCCCCTCAGGGCTGGCTCCTGGTTTTATATTCTCTGTAGGCTTATTCTTCATTTGCAACAGAATCTCACATGTAACCACCTTACATATATATACGGGGGTCTTTTTTTTTCACCTACCCTTAAGATAAAATAAAAAATTAAACTCCTTCAGGCACTGACTGGACAAACATCAACATATGAATTCACTTCAAAGACACCCCAAATGAAAGCGCACCGTGCACTGGAGAGCGGATCTCCAGACATAGGGCATGCTCTCTGTAGACACTAGATATTTATTCCAGCATCCAGAAACACTCTGCAACATTGCTTCATGTTTCTGTGTAAGAATATGGAGTTTGGTAAGCAGTGTGACTGCACCAACTTTCATGCTGCAGTTTCATTTGTTCCATGCATTTTTCACCTTCCCGAAGTTAAAACCAGTCAGGACTCAGCCAAATTTCTCCTCCTCTAGTCTGTGACAAATGGACAACCAAGCTAAACTTAGACGTTTTTTAATAGATGATAGCCTCCCTTCTACAAGAACCATGTTAGCACACAAACACTGTATTTCAAAGATGATGGACATCCTCTGATGTTATCTCAGGACTGGTTATTTATATTGCCTCCATGCCAGCTTGTACTCAGTGCCTAGCACAGAGCCAGCCACGCACCAGTCTGGGAAGCTGAAACACAGAGCCTGGCTCACTCTGCCCATACAGGTACCATAGACATGACAGGCTGGAGCCACTTGGCTCTACGAAAACAAACCCTGCCCTAGCACTAACCTGCACATCAATCCAGAGATAAGCAAACTAGCTACTGCATCAGCTCACGAGCTTAGCAAAGATCTCAATTATGTCCTTATCCACATATTTGGGCAGTCAGGAGTCAAGGTATCCATCATCTTACCCATTACTCCAGAGGTCAAAAAGCAATCCAATAAATGCAGCAGGTTGCAATTTAAGGAACAGCTCCTCTATTCTTGAGCTCAGTGGCATAGTCATATTTTCACTCCTTACTTTCTGACCTTCTTCCTCTTCCAAACCTAGCTTGCTCTCAGACAGTGAAGGTGCATCAAACTCACAAACTAACAGGACCAAGGCACAGGCTCCAATATGATCCCATTATCATCAGTACTGTTGAACTGTCAGCATACTCCCTGGCAATTTTGCTCCAAGCCAAAGAGGGTCTCCCAGGATGGTTTGGGTGCTGGCCTGACTAAAAATGGCTCCCACAAGGCAGCATGGACAAAAGCGCCCTGTTTGGGGTCTGAGGGAGGGCGAGGAGAGCCAAATGGATGTTAGCTATGCCGAGTCATTTGCTGTCAAGGCCAGCAGAGCAGTCTCTCATCAATATTGCTGTCTTTTCACTCCATATTGATCAAACCCCAGAACCTCTGACTGCAGCAATAAGCCCCGTGTTTGGGTGATCATGCCTCTCTTCTCAGGGAGCTTGTCACAAGAATGCTTCCTACAACTTTTTCCATGGGGGTTAAGTTTAGTCAGGAGTCTGGAGTACTCAGAGTTGGATGTGCTTCCTCTGCCACTGCAGTGGCTTGTACTCCTCCTGTGAATTTCACCTGCTACTACACTGCTTTCTCTCCTGGACGTTTTGGATTACTCCATCACATGAGTCCAGGCTACAATCCCCACAGGACTCGGGGCATGGTGTCTCACAGAGCAGGAGAGATTGCTTTTCAGAAATGCCTCAAAAAAACCCTGGCACATGAAAAGAAATATGTCAATCTATGAATCACTTCAACAATTGTTCCCTAACTTGAACGGGACTTCATAGGCTATGTGAAACCTAGGGACAAAGTTATCTTCTGCCAAGGAAGTCCCAATCATGGCACAATCTTCCAGAAGAAAGCAAACAAATCCAGAATGCGGGTACCCATTTTTTAGAAGTCTTTCTTGTTGAGAAAAGCCTGCTGTGAAAATAAGTCTTGGTACACATTTCTAACAAGGAAAACTCAAGCCACCAAAACAAAAAAAGCTATTCTGACAGAACAGCACCTAGAAAAGCAAATAACATGTATTTTTAAACATGGAAGACTCTTTCTCAGTGAGCAATCTGATCCCCCAAATTAGGAATGTTATTGATGCCATGGAGCATATGTGCCAAAGTATAATATTACTCACCAGATACATACATAGGTAGGTAGATACATTTGTGCTAGTTGTGAATTTGGTCATGTTCTTGTCCCTATCCAGGTCACTACTATATATTTTAAACAGCATCTGTGCTACAATATGCTTTGGGACATCTCCCTTTATTATTTTTTTCTGTCTTAGGCAAACAACTTTAGTAACTTCCTTCTTTTTACTTGTTCATGATCTACAACAAAGCTTCCTCCTCAAACCAAGGCCACTTGGCTTCCCAAATAGCTTAATCTGAGGACTTTTTGAAAAATAAGGTTAATAATTTCTCCTTTTACTACTTTTCTTGATATGCTGAAGAAGTTCTGTACACTGATATGATTTATTTGTACAGAAGTTGCTGCACTGACCTTGACCTGCTACAGACCATCTGCTCCCAGCAACTTAAAATCATAGTATAATTCAGGTGGGAAGGGATCTCAGGAGGTTTGAACTTCTTGTACTTTAACATCATCAGCTGAGAGCAGCCTTACTTTTTGACACCAGTTTCCCCAGCAGTTCATCTTTACTACCAGTACTAGACAGACTAGGAGTCTAGCCTGGATTGTGGCAAAGCTGAGGAGTGGTATAGCTCAGAGGGCAGCCTGTTATATCAGATAGAGCAATTTGGAGGGTGCTCTATGTAATGCGAGAAGCCTTAAGCAGTCCCAGAGCTCAGAGGGCTCTTAAGCCTTAAGGTACACAAGTGTTGGGTTTTCTCTGCTGTGTCCCCATTCTCTTTCACTGCAGCTTACAACCCAGTCCGGAATTAATTTCTCCATATTAACCGCACTTAATTTGTCACCATCTGTTCCTGCAACTGGAAATGCTGCAGGGCATTTCTGACCATCACCAGCTGGGTTCAACATCTGGGACAGGAGGTAACAGCAGAAGACTAAAGGAAGCAGGAGGCCCAGAAATTTCCATCTTTGGAGATCTCTGGCCATTACTAAGGCCAGATAATATTAATGTTGGCATCACATTAAGTTTCTTCAGCTCCATCTTCTTCTTTTTTTATAGCTGAGCCATCTCACAGCTTTGTTGCGTTTGGAAACAAAACGTGAGTTCCCATCCAGTTCAGCACCAAGCAGATTGCCTGCACAAAGTAGCACAGATACCACTCCACAGATCACCACTGACCTCTGCGTCGATTCCTGTAATGCTCGTCTATTTGCTTACACAGCTGCATGCTACTATTTCACATCACTTTGGTAGCTGAAAGACAATCTTGTGTTATTTCTGCGCTGGAGTTTCCATGTGGGTCCACTTTTCAGAGTAGAAAATAATTCTCTTTAACTATACAAAGAGAGTTCTCAAGGTATCTTGTTTAATGCAAGGAAGAAGAAGAGGAGGAAAAATGGAAAGGATTGCTCGGGTGGAAGGAAAGTTGTGTGACTGGAAGACTGGCTTGGATTTTTCCAGACCTATCAGATAGGAATGGGAAAAGAACTTCTCTCAAAGGCCTTTAGCCTGGGGCTGTAGGGAATGCAAGAGAAAGCACCTCATGTGACCTGTATGGGCAGCCACAGGAGCTCCAGGAGAAATGCTTAAGTCAGGTTTAGATTTACCCTGGATTGTCATACTTGGGGAGTTCCCCAGCTCTTATGAATCTGGTGGCATTAAAGCACCAGCAACTACTCTCAAGGCAGCGTTCCTCATGTCTTCCAAACAATTTGGGAACTGCAAATCAGTGCAGACTTCTCAGCTCAGTAATTGTAATGTTGCCTCAGCATTTTTCTATCAGCTTACTCCAAAGCCCGTTAGATTTTCTCCCCAAATGCAGCCATCCATCCTCCTCCAACAAATCTCAGACCTCACTGATTATTACCAATAAAACTATTGATGTTAGAAATGCTGAGGCAGAAAGATGAGGCTATTTAAGAACGTTTTACCAGATGTTAGTGGAGTGATACTGCATCATTTCATTCAGCACATCGCAAAACCTCTTTCTTCCCTGCGGCGTTAAATTGTTACTTTCCCTGAGGGAGCAACATGTTTTTTCACAAAGCTGGTCTGGGAGGAAAGTGAGGGAAGAGTGTGGGAACAGCAGATAACATCAAGGCTTCCCATTTCCCTATTCTCTTCTTCTTGTGAGCAATCTTGCATGGCTTTTAACCACTGTCATTTATATTCTGAAGTGGTCTTTCAGTGGGCACATCCTGTGGTGTCCCTGGTTTGGTCACAACACTCCTAAATACTGAGCGCGTTGTCAAAAAATCAGTCTTGGGTTCCTCTTTGCCTGAAAGAGCCAATTTACTTTTGTCCTTCAACAGGCATAGGATAATTATAGGAAGTCCCCACATCATACCATGTGAGTATCACATGCAAAAAACATCTATCCTACTAACATGCATTGCTTAGGCATCTATGTTTCTCACACACACAGAAATCCAAAAATCATCATCCCTGACCAGGAAAAAAATTAATTATTATTTTAATAGATATTTTTATCATATCTCAATTGGAGTAGGGGAGTGTTTTTAAGGAAAATAAATTTCTTTTTTTCTCACCAAGAAGCCAAACTCTGTATTTGAGTACAAAACTGCAAGATTCGGCTCAAAACCAGTGAATTTTCAGCTACCTCAACTTGTTTCAGTCAAGTTTAAATATGTCTTCCTTTCCCACCATTTTAAGGAAAATAATAAACATCAGCAAACAAACACATTTCTGTCTGACACCACTTACTGGTCGGATTTTATCACCAGGTTTCTGCAAGAGCTCATACAGGGGTCTTAGCACAGTGCAAGCCCACTTTGATATCATCTGTCAATCACCAGATCAGAGAGATTTAAAAACAGCAACTCACAAATGAAACATCTCAGTACAGGCTAGCAATTTTGCATATAGTTTTCTGCTAGGCGTCCCATGATCACACTTCATCTTTGCTTCCACTAGCATTAAAACTAAGAAGCTACAGCATGCAAAGGACCCAATGAGTATGCAGTGCCTGGATTTATACGAAGCAGTCAGCAGTTAGGATCAGAGCAGAGTGCATCGCGCTACGTATGAGGAGCAAGGGGAGAGAATTTGAATGAAATTAAATGGGAAGCTAAGCAGGGAAAGACCTACATTAGGCCATAGGCAAGTCCAGAGGAGGGCCACGAAGATGATCAGAGGGCTGGAGCACCTCTCCTATGAGGAAAGGCTGAGAGAGTTGGAATTGTTCAGCCTGGAGAAGAGAAGGCTCCAGGGAGACCTCATAGCAGCTTTTCAGTACCTAAAGGGGGCCTTAAAGGTAAGATGGGGAGGGACTCTTTACAAGGGCATGTAGTGGTAGGACAAGGTGTAATGGTTTAAAACTGAAAGAGGGTAGACTTAGATTAGATATGAGGAAGAAATTCTTTCCTGTCAGGGTGGTGAGACACTGGCATAGGTTACCCAGGGAAGCTGTGGCTGCCCCTTCCCTGGAGGTGTTCAAGGCCAGGCTGGATGGGGCTTTGGGCAACCTGGTCTAGTGGAAATTGTCCCTGCCTATGGCAGGGGGGTTGGAACCAGATGATCTTTAAGGTCACTTCCAACTCAAACCATTCCATGATTCTATGACTTCGGTGCTTAGAGAATTTCCTAGCTTCCTCTCCACTCCTCATAGTCCTCATAGCTTTAAGCATGAGCATTGCTTGTGGCCACCTGGAGAGCCAGCATGGGTCTCTGCATGGCCTCGGATGGCTGCTGCGGAGAAGCCAGGGCGCTCACTTCCTTCCCTTTGTGGCTGCAGGTGATGAAGGCGCACACCTGTTTCCTTTGTGGGCTGTCACCTCTCCTGGGCAGGGGGGATGTTACAAAAAGTCAAGCAGACAGTATTTTACCAGGAAACCCAGGTGTTCAGAAACACAATTAAGGAGATTTGAATTGACCGAATCCTTCACCCTTCCAGAAAGCAAAACTGGATACAAACCTTTTCCAAGCTTTCCTGTGATAAATACTCAGGACGCCAGGCTGAGAAGTATAGATGCTTACTGCATCCCTGTCAGCCTATTTGCCTTTCTGCAGCCACACAGAAGGTGCAGCATGAAGGATCAGGGCTGCTGGCTTCCCTCCCAACCCAATGGCACGCTTTGGAAAGGGAAGCTCCTCGTAAGGCACCTTCCCTGCACGCTGTGCGCCACAGCATCGCTGGTACTTAGTCTAGCTTCTGAGCTCTTGCCAACAAAAGAAACACAATTTTATTCTATGTGAATGTGCATATGTGCACACACGCACGCTTCACGCATAGATATATGGTCTTCTAATATCAAATGTACCCTCCTAATCTGCTTGGGCCAGCCGTGTCCCCCTGCCCCCTCCATTCACTTCAGAATGCTTCAGAATCTAGCCAGAAGGCTTCAGAATCCAGCCAATACACATCACAAAATTGGTGGGAAGAACCATTACTCATAAATTTGTGCTATTAATTAAGTTCTTAATTTTACCCAGGAGGTCATGTCTTGAAATGCTTTCAGACCATCACAGAAGAGAACAAGCTGGCTGGGAGCAATAAGCACCATCTGAGAATCCTCCCATAACTCAGGCTCTTTGCTTTTCAGTTATGCTCACCACCATCTCTTTTTCCTCAAATCCTTTTACTGTTTCTTCATTTGAAGCTGGCTTCCAGGGAAAACTCTAGACACCTTGGCCTTCAGAGCAGATTCAAGTCCTGATTTCTCTTCCCCTTGCAGAGAATGCATAGAGCAGGCTGAGGTCCTTCCACCCCACAGCAAAGCTAGCTTGTTTTATGATGAAACGTGTGCCTGTGATTCTTTCCATGCTGGCAATATTGCTTAAGCAGCCTTTTTCTAAAGCCTCCAGCTTTAGAGCTGGTAGATCGCAGGCAGCACAGCTATCTAACTCCACCACAGGAGAGCACGTCCCAGGAACTGAGTGCTGGCACTGGCACCACATGGCAGCATGTCGCAGCCTTCTGGGGTTAGAGGTCCCCCCAGCATCCATGCGTTCAGCTGGCTAGTAACCTCTGTCATCCCAGAATTTTCTGAGCAACCATCTTGGCTCCTGGTAGAAAAAAACAGGAGCTTCAACAATCTACAACATTTTCCAGTCTATGACATTTGTACACAGAGGGACCTTTACCCACATGAATGGCCTCAAGTCGTAACTATATCAAGTTACTCACATGACCAAATATTTGCAGGATCCCAGCCTCAGGGACTACCAAGAGTCCAACAGTCCTAAGTGACTGACAAGAAGACGCTCACAGCATATATTTGGGGTTGAAAGACTACTTAATAGAAAAAAGTGTGAATTAAGTGATACTAGTCCAGATGACGCAGATTCCAAATAAGTGCAAATAAAAATATTTTCCATTGAAAGAACACCATCATGTGATTTGCATGTGGCATCCCGTACAGCAGAGGTGATTGAGAAGTTTATCGACTAGCTGCCGTCTGCCTCGGAATTCCCCCAGCAAAGCTGGCCTGGCTGGCACGGTAGGGTGCTTAACTTCCAGGCTATTAAATCTCACTGAAATCAATGCAACTCAAGAATGTACTTAAAACTAAGTACACGCCTACGGACTGTAACGAACTAGGATGCTGCACTGCTCTGTGTGCTTCTTTGGCTGATTTGTTTACCAAGGAAGTATCTCAGAGGGACAGAAATCAGAGAAACCTTCTAAAATCTGTAAGAATACCTTAAATAAATGCAAGACTGTTGCATTTACATTACCAAGTTTAAAACCCAGTTTATTAGGTCCTTCCAGAGTCATGCACTCACTTTGACCCCCTTATAAGCATCTAACCTGGTTAAATTAAAAGGAACGTATAAACCGAGATCTTCTACCACTTGCCAATACAAGATGCATTATTGCCCTAGGCCTCAGAGAAAACGGTAGCTTTGCATTCCCGCTTTTAGTTAAGCTAATGAGGAGAAGAAGGAAGAGAATTTTTGAGGTGGGCTTTTCTTCCTTTCATCTGAAAAGCGGTTACCGAGTTGTTCAAAGCTTGTGTGCATAGCTCTGCGGGCTCACTACCTCTCAGCGCCTGACTTCCTAGAGACTACCACTGCACCACTGAAAGGAGAGGTGAGTTCTTCCTATATGCTCCCTGGACCAGGCTAAACACTTAGTTAGCAGAGAGCCCTCTGAAAAGGGGATACGACTTTGCATTAAGCAGAGTTTGTAAGTGCTTCTCAGTTACTTGTTTTAGTCTCTTCTTGTTTCCTTGCGAACGATGAAACTCCTTAGAAAGGCTCAGGCAGCACAGCCACTTTCTGCTTGTGACTCTAATAGTTTGGCTGTCCATTCTTCTCACCAGCCTCATGTCAGTGTGTTTTCAGTGACTTAATGGCACTGCTACTTTGGGGTAGCTGAATGGGGAAGCAGATTGCAGCTGCTTCTGAAGGATATAAATATTTTTTACAGTCAGGAGGCTCCAGCAGTCCTACAGGATCAGGGACACCTGGGCTCTATTCCTGGCTCTTCTGCAGACCTGCCATATTGTTTCGCTCCTTTCAGTAGCTCTAAACAAAGATCTTTTCCTGCCAAATTTGTAATCTTAGGTGTGAGGCTTCCATCTGAAATTTGAGCCACAATAAAGAATTTGGGGTGATGGGGCTAAACTATGAATGCAAGCCTGGGCACTCATTCAACGAGATCCCAAGAAAGCCATTGCACTGGTGAACACCACAAATGGCTCGCAGGCCAACCTTACTCGCACCGTTTACCAGTTAGCCATCTGCTCCCTTCAGATATTATTTTATGGCTTTCCTTTGTTTTCACCGAGGCCTAAACAGGAATGAAATTGCAAGTCTTGTTGCTAGCCCTTTTAAATAAATAGCTCTGCCATCGCTCTAATAAGTTTGACAAGTTGGTCCCAGGCCCTGGGCAGGAAGCTAATAAACTTCAAGTTGCTTTTCTATTGTTTTCCTAAAACAATTTGACTTCCTTTCTGATAGCCTCAAATTCCTTCAATAAAAATAGAGTAGCTGGGAGCCAGAGGAAGAGCTGAACTTGAGCCAAGTTGTGCTTACAATGCCGCCTGCGTAAGATCACATTTTTATCCTGATCCACGAAGACTCTTTAAAAGAATAGCAGGCAGACAGCTGCCAGTGCGTGTCAGGAACAGCTCGGGAGCTAGTCTCCCCCAGCATCAGTCCTCCAGGCTTGAGGGAATCTCCAGCCAGTGAGCCAGTGTCAGACCATAGCAGGAGGCTGAGCTCCTGGGAGCTGACTGGGGTTTGCTCACCCTGTCCAGACTGTCCTCCCTTCAGACACGGATCTCTTCGGGGAGCCAAACACTGACAGAGAGAGAGGTGGGCTCCGTCAAGACCAAGGGACTGTGCTAAAGCGCATCCTTCAGTCAACTTCACCCGCTCCTTCCTCTACCTCTGCAGGCTCGGCAAAAAGAGGTAAAGGTCTGTTCGTTCTTTTCTTCTCACTTTGGGAAACATATATATGTATATATGTATACACACATATATTTTTGTAAAGCAACAATTCATCTAGCTGGAAGTTTAGAGGACAAGATGAATGTCCTGTGGCTAGGTAGATGAGGACTCCTTGCTTGAAAATGACTTGCTGATCCTTTGGACAAATCCTTTACACTCTCCATGGTTGGGTTCCTCCACCTGTAAAGCAAGGAGAGTGTTTATAGGAGCTGTAATTACATTATCATTTGCAAAGCACTTCTCAACTACTCAGAGATGCTGCAGAGTTGAGAAGTGGAAACAGTAGCTGCGAGAGTGCCACGCTTTATTTCCAGCAACATAAAGCTGACAACTAATAATTTACGTTGGGATAGATGGTCATTTCTCCTCAGTGAGATTAAATCCTCTTCTAGTTTTTCTTGCTGAAAACTTTACCGGCAAATGAGACTGACACACAGTGACATTTCACGCCTTGCTGTTTCTTGTTTTCTCTTTTCTCACTCTGTGCTGGTTTGGTACTCTGGGCTGGGAAGGGAAAAATGTCCATCTATACTGGAATAATTTGGGATTTTTTACTAAATAAGGAACTGTGACTGTAAAACTGTTCCCCCTCATTCAGGGACCCATCATCACATGCCATTCCTGTTCCCTTGGGCCCAGCCTGTCCTCGGGAATTTGCCTCCTGCTGGAGGATGCCTTCAAGCTGTCTCCAGTGGTCTGATGTATAGCAGAGAACTTCCCTCTCCCTCCTTCTCTTTCAAT
The DNA here is from genome assembly GCF_965231255.1 of Vanellus vanellus. NCBI lineage: Eukaryota > Metazoa > Chordata > Aves > Charadriiformes > Charadriidae > Vanellus > Vanellus vanellus. The sequence continues at coordinate 104,467,031 of NC_138905.1, read as the reverse complement.
CATATCCACACATGGGGATTTTAGATAAAACATTTCACCAGGAAGACAGCATCCATTGATGCTTTCGAGAAGGTACTAGAGGTGCCTGTCCAGCATGGGACAATATGAAGAATCAGAATAATTGCAGTGCCGTGGCCAGACATCAGAGATGAAATACATATGAGAAGTTTCTATCTCAACCACTGTTGGGTGGTGGCTTTTTCTGAAATTTCCCAATGCAGTAAATCTGATATCCTCCCCAAGCACAAAGTCCTCAGTAATGGCAGGAAAGTACAAGACAGTTGCCCTTCAGACAGTTTCTTGGAGTTCTCAAATCTCATGAGAGCATCTACCTGCATTTGAAACAGCCTTCCAGCAAAGCCAGATGCTCCACGAACATCTGTTTTATGTGAAGAAGCTCTTTCATATATAAGCTCTCATCTATACTACTGCATATTTGCAGACCTTCTATATGCATTGTGTTGGCTTGCTCTTTTTGTTTGTTTAAATCCCTGACACAGAATGAATCTTCCATTAAATATCCATGGTATCGATGCCGAAAAACTCATCACACAAGCTTTATACAGGATTTACCTGGCTTCTGTGTGAAAGTGAACAGCTCTGATAAGGCAATATGGCAAGTACAGGAAATAGAATGAAAAAGGGACCTCTTGGCTTATCAGGTTCAATCCCTTTGAATAACAGGCAAGTACAAAACAAATAGCCTTTTCTAAACTTACTAAGCTCTGTCCTAAATCTCATTAGGTTTCCGCCCTCACTTGTGCTACTAGAATGCTGTTCCAGCACCTCCTTCCCTGCTCTGTTGCTTAGAAACCTTCTGATTTCCAACCTAAATTCATTCATGGCCAATTTATATCTATTTATTCTTGTGCCGCGTTGTCCTTTAGCTTATGTAGCTCTCCTCTCTCCCTAGCACTTACTCTCCCAACCCCCAATTCCTAAAAGTATTTATAGGCAGCGAATCTCTCCTCTCTTAACCTTTGTTCTGCCAGGCTAAATAACTAAGTTCCCTTACAGTATTCACCCTGCAGGCACATCACACCGTGTTTTAATTACTTTGGGTAGCTGCACTAGCATGAAGTTCAGTGCAAAATAATTAACGCAGAAAAGCTCGAACTGGTACCACATCTATTTTCAAATCAGCTCAAGTATCTCTCTGCAGTCACTTCTGTGACTGATAAGTAAACATACTCTTGGCCGAGAGACACCCTCTGTCCCTCTGACCATCCCATTGCCTTTCTTTGCACCTGTTCCAGGCTGAATAACTTTCTTGAATGTGGGTGAGCAGCACTGCACACACTATTCTGGTGGGGTCTCACATCCTCTTGGATGACATTAATCTCACTCACAGCAACTGGAAATACTGCTACGTCCTGAAAGCTGGCTTGCCTTTTTCACCCCCAGATAGCATCGCTGGTTCCTCCTCCTTTGGTCACCTTCACTCAGGACTTTCCCTGTCTTGGTCCTGCCAACTAGGAACTCCCAATTGCTAAGAGAGATTCCTGTTACTCTCTGAGCAACGAGTTCCTAGTGTGTGACTTTGCACTCTCCCATCTAACCTCACCTCGATCACTCCAGTCACAAAGAGCTTTCAGGTCTCCTAGTGCTGGAATCCACCTTTGCCCTGACAATACCTCCCAGATTTGTTCCATCAGCAGATTTCATTAGCATTTCTACTTTCAGTGCCAAGGTAATTAACACAAATATTAAAAAAGATCAGTCCTAAGAGCAATCTTTCAGCAGCCTTACAGATAAGTTCTCTTCAACCTATTAGGGAACTGGTGTCTCAATTCTGTCAGTCTCTTACCCTCTTAAAGATTTCTCTAACAATCCCCGTCTTCCTCAGCTGAATCTTCTCCACTAATTTGCTTCTTCTGGGACACCATATCATACGTCTTACTGAAGTCCAGGTAGATAAGGCCTGCTAAGTTTCTACTACCTAGAGGGTCAGGAATCTTACCCCAAGAAAGCTATTTACCTCTGATCAAAAGATGGTGCATGTTGTCCTATTTTCCCCTTACCTCCTGGCTTTATTAGTTCTTTCCTTCAAAATCTGTTCCACAGCATCATAAACTGCTGAGATCTCCAAGCTGCACATGGCAAGCTGTCAGCTGTTCTCCTCATTCCCACTGTCTGTGGGAGCATTCTCCTCCACTTGCTCTCCTCACTCAAGTTGTACAAGTTTTGCATAGCAGTCTCTTGGGGAGGGGAGGAAAAATCCTTCTTTCCAGTTTACCAGTGGGCAAAACAGCTATTTCTCTAGCTGTGGAGCTGGAGAAGCTGCCATGACACCCCTGTTTTCCCTTGAAGAGGGTGCAGTAGAGAAGAGAAGGGAGACACATTGAGGGGCTGGCTGAGGTATCCATACAACGTCTCTACTCACCTTTCTGTCTTTCACCTTCCCGTCTGACTTCACCCATTTCCTTTCTGTGCATCAAAATTCAAACAGTTCCCACTACCACCAAAAGGAGCTCATAACAGTTACCTCATGTGCACGATGCATGTATTGGACAGAAATCTTCTCCCCTCCCTCATACATTCAACAGAGGTAAACTGTATCAGCTGGATTCAGAGATTAGCTCTGTAGGAGAATAAGTGTGCCACTCGGGAACAATACTGGGAGAGGAAACACAAAGGAATGCGCAGGAAGAATCAGACCTGATCACCCTGAGTGTACAGCAAAGTGTCAGCCATGCAGGGAGGGGATTACGTTTCAGACAGCTCACTTACAGGACCTGCCTCTCTGTAGCACGTGAGAAACGCTTGACAAGACTTAGCTAGCCTATACCGAAGCCATCTGTGAGCTAGATCTGTATTATTAACACCTTTTTTTGGACACTCCTCTGATGAAGTCCTTGACAATTTCACTGGCATAAGACCAACAGGGCTTTACATAATAATGCTTTATGGAAATTACTCCGGCAGGATGAAAGAACACAGTGATATTCTCCTTCCCACGAAATTCTATCACAGGTATACAACTGCCAGGCAGGAGAGGAAGAAACAACTCCAGAAACATTCCCATTTTCTTTGAAGTCACAGAAGGCCTTTCAACGAAGTTAGAAATGAAGCAGCAAATTACTATGGCTTTCTCCATACCAGGAGTTTACTGAGCTGCTATGGGAATTTACTGTGCCCTGTTTGTCCTGCACTAACCATCAGTGGGGATTCAGCCCTCTTGAAAAGGAGTTGCACTCTTAACTTCAGAGTGACAGTGTCCACGTAGGACACGCCTCCAGAGGTAGGCTCTGCACAGCACTGTCCCTGCGTAGACTGGCTGTCAATCTTGTGACGAAAGGGGTTACTGAATCAGTGGGAGAACAATGATTAGATTAATAAGAGTTGTGAGCCCCACGTTTTAGTCTCTGGACTGCTTTTGCTTCATGATCTACACTAGCTGCTGCATAGGGACCGCTGGGCAATTATGTTCTGGATGGGACATATCTAGCCCAGGAAGGATTGCTGGAGGGACACCCGCTAAAGCTTGTGCGCAGCAAGCCAGTTCTCAGGGTAGCACAGGCTTCTGTGCAAATCTCACTCTCCTGACACTGGTTCTTTGAGACCAGCTTTTATCAAAGCCTGAAGGCATCTCTGATTCATCCTCCTCTCTGGGCCCTGACGTGCAGGAATCAGAGGCTCAACTTGGCACATACATGAAGTACAAGACCTTCAGACACTTGATGTGCCAAAAGCATTTTTTAGAAAGGCCCAAATATTCATGCATCAGACTGTGTGCGCAGGGAGGTGGTATGTCAAAAAAAAAACCCTCTCCTGACAGGCAGGTTATTCAGGTTATTCTCTATTTATCAGGAAGGGGGCCTGTAAAACCCTCCTGGGAAGCATCAGGTGCCCTTTGGGATAAGGCTGCGGCTGTGCTGGTCCCCTGGTCCGAGCCAGCAGAGCAAATCCTATGTTATTTGAAGAGGTGGAGGACACTGCTCCACATGAACTCCGCTTTGCCAGATTAAGCTTGAACAAGTCAGAACAACGTCCTTCGTTGATGTCTCGTACTGAAAAATCTTCCCAGGGTTTGGCTGGTGTAACTGTGGGGCAACTCTGTCTCTTCTCGTTTAAGGAAGGCTTAGACAATGGCATGTTATCTGGGGGAGGAGGTGCGAGGAACAGTGGTAGCGGCAACTGGAAGGGACAGCGCGAAGCCGGCAGCGAGTGCATCCTGTCGGCATGGGGACAGTGGCACGGGGAGAGGCTGAGAATGGAGAGGGAGGAATGAGGTCCATGGTCTTTAAAGGAAAACCAACGGGAAACTAGGTTTGAAAATAGAAAGATTAAGCTGGAGGGGGTGGGAGAGACAAGAAAAGTAAGTGAAGAAAGAAGAGGGGGAAAGGCAGAGAGGCAGTGGGGAAAGACAGAAAGTGACACAGAAAGGGGGTGGAGAAAAAGAGAGGAAGAGAGAGAGAACCATATTAAAGGAATAAAACCAAGCAACCGAGAAGAACAAGGAGTCCAACTCAACTACAGAAAGGAAAAGTGCTAAAGCAAGGAAAGGAGACGGAAGACAAGATACTGAAAATCAGGTAAGTAACCATAAGGGGGAAATAACAGAACTGCAGAAGCATCAATGGCAGATCAAGCTGTTACACTCAAGGGGAAAATAGCATGAGGGGAGAGAAGGACTTGGTGAGGCAGGAAAAGAAGGATGGCCAAAAATAGCTTACGAAATTTACTTTTTCTTTCAATTTCTCTCCAAAACTTTCCCACTAGTAACAAGATGGGCTTGGGATATTTTAAAAATTAAACTTTTTTTGCCACAGGCAGCTACAGAAATTATGAGGAAGCCTCCCTGCAATGAACATGGATACCGATAGATTTCAATGTCCAGGAAAGCAGGATAAGAGCCCCAAGTATCCTCAGACAGTATAACGTGCAAATCGCAGTTTCTGTCAGATCCCATTTCAGCATGCTGTCAGGCTGTTCTGGGGAGGGTGGTGAAGGGAACTCTTACCTACGAGAGGCTCTCAGGGTATAAACACTTTATCAAGTGTCTGTGTGAACTGCCTATATTCCGAAGCGCGCAGGATGGTTTCAAAATATTGCAGTTTCTTTTCCTTGAGCATATTGTGTCCTGGATAGTCTGTGACATGGAGCCTGGGAACATAACTCATATGTAGAGAAGTGCCTTGCTCGTATCTCCCAGTCACCCGTATTGCACGCGCTGTGGGAGGAATGCCTTTCTTCTCCATCCCGACACTGCCCAGGGCAGCCTCAGCAAAGAGGCACGCAGACCTAGAGGGACAAACGCCCTCTCCCACTAGCAGCTGCTGCTTCTTTTCATTTGCCTTCCTAACTTTTTTCCCCCTTTTTGTACTTGGAATAATTCTTCAATTACATTTGTGTAATTTAATATTTCTAGCATTGCCACCATGTTTCAAAGAATAGCCCAGCTTGAAAACACAGTACCCCTACACATCCACCTGGAAAGAAGCAATCACAATGAGTGTAAAGGTTGCCTGCTAATTGCCACCTCTGATCTGTGGTGACTCCTTTGATTTCCTAAAGGGTCATTTTACTGGCCATTTGTCATGTCTAATAAGCTTTGTGGCACTCTCATTTTAACAGCTCAGGTAAACTGAGGCAGTGCCTCTGTCCCTGAAGTACCGTAAAAACCATCAGAGGATCATGGAAGTAGCATTTCTGGATAAACCTCAGCTAAAAAAGCCATAGGCTGAATGAGTCTTAATCGTTGAACTCTTCCTCCATGCTAAAAAACCTGTCAAAATACCTTAGTGAAGCAGTATGTGTGAGGTTTTCCCTACTGCTGCCTATATGATCCTCTCTTTAAGGCTAAAGAACTTAATGCATGTAACATATGTGTGCATATGCGTGCAGCTAGAGGTGGTTTATACTGTTATTCAGAAGCCTCACAGTATTCAATATTTGCACTAGAAGCCAAAAAATTCTGCATTTGCTGGTCTTTTCAAATTCTACTTTGAAAAGAGCACAGATTTCTAACTTTCTTCCCCTTTTCCTTGGGAGCAGAACAGTAGTTTAGGAGAATTCCTGAGGCTTCAGGGTTTAAAATACTCGTCAGGCTCCGGTCGCTTGGGAACTATGTTAAGTATTCCTGCTACTATAACTATTTGGGGTTGTTGATTTTTTTCCACTCAGCAGTATATATTATCACAATATTTGAGTATTACAGTCTTTCACATGAAAAATTTAAACCTTGCTAGAAAATACAGAACTTCATACCCTAGCCTCTCTTCTCTTTTTGACCTTCAGACAGATTTCACACATTGTGCATGTTTGCCCTTGTTTTCTGACTTATCTCGCAGCATCGAAAATAGAGGAGAAGGAATGAGTAATTCAGCACTATACCATGTCATTAGGGAGCACATTTCAGAGACTACTCCACACCTCGGGTGCTGTTGTATGAGGCATGAGGACAGAGGCTTAAAATTAGAAATAGTTCCCAGGAGGCACCAGAGAAACTTCAATCTTTGGGCTAAGAATTCATAAAGGGGGGGGAGGGGGGGGGGGGGGATCAATTTTATGGGTATTGATAAGCAACAGAAAGATGTCTATGAACAGTACTCAGGCATGCCAGCTCTTTCCCAAAACAAAGAAAAATTCATGCCACACAGTAAGTAATAAGCATAGAGATGCGTGCTTCTAAGTTTCTCTAGTGTATCTTTAAAGAGGGGTCAGTGGGTTTTAATGTAAGAACTAAGGGTTTACACTTACATTTCTGTCTTTCTTCATTATCTTCATTTATACGGACATGCACTGAGAATGGTTGAGAATTTCCATATGAAACTCCTCTCCTTTAAAAGCAGAAAAGCTGACAGATGCCGTGGTCAGGGCACAGGGTCGCTCAAGAAGTGAAGCAGTCCGGCAAGGCTGACTGCTGCAGAGCTCCAGGGTCTTTGGCTGCACTCGGATGTCTGGTGAAGAAGGGAGGGAATAGTGGGACACAAGAAAAACTATCTCCAGTTTAAAATCAGATAAAGCTATCCAAGAGGACTGGAGTTAATTCTTGCTTCTTACTCCAGTTTCCTCTGTCATGAAGGGGCAAATCACTTAAACCACGTTTCTTCCCAAATATCCCCTCAGTGGTGTCTCTTGTCTTCAGGATATCTGACTTCTAGATGTGGTCCAACTGGGAGAAGTGATAAACTCTCCCACTCCAGCATTAACCAGACAGAACTCTGCTTTTAACATACATCATATAGTGCTAGGTACACTGAAAAAAAAATAGCAACATCACCAAACAGCTTCCAAAATTAATGAACATTTTTTATCTTAATCTCTTACTGCCTTAGTTCCTCAGCTGTAAAGTTGATCTAATACCATTTCCTCACCTCCACATGGTAATGAAAATAAGCAAATTAATAATTGTGAAGCAATCAGATACTGTTGTGATGAAAGCCATAGGAAAGCCCATGAGGAAACTAATAATTCTGTCTTTAGAACTGGACTTGAATAATGTACAGTAAATGAGGCACAGGCCACCCACTGAACAATGAGGAGAAAACAAAACATTGAATAGCTGCTGTTCACGAAAGCCCCAGCCAGGCTGGCACAGAACAAGGCAGGCATCCTGTGCAAAGAATGAGGTGACAATGTGAGGATGTGGTTAAAGACTCATAGCTATGAGGCACAGGCACAAAAAGATTGAATTAAGATTACTGAGAACAGTAACTCTAGCGTTTCCTAACTCCCTACTGCTGGGTTTTGCAAATTTAATACTAGTTGTTTTTAAAGGCGGGGGGGGGGGGGGGGGGGGGGGGGGGGGCGGGGAGGGTGGCATATATCACAGAATCACAGAATGGTCAGGGTTGGAAGGGACCTCTGGAGTTCATCTAGTCCAACTCCCCGCCAGAGCAGGGTCACCTACAGCAAGTTGCATACACTGAGTATACAAAATAATCCACTCACAAGCTACAGCCAGTTCACCCTGAATGAGAAATTAAATACTTGAGGCAAGGATGCAGCAATGACACTGGTGTGTGAAGTGAATCCTACAGATTTTTGGAAAGAAGGAAGAAATATGATTTGACAGGGTAGTACCAAGTGGGAAGTAGATATTCACTGAAAATTTCTCCTTTCTAAATCTGAAAGCATTAGCAATCTGGGTGTTGTAGAGAGCTAGTTGGTCAAAACTGCCAAAAAGCTGAGGCAAGGCTCTGCGTGCGGGGGGAACTTGACTGTAGGAGAGCAATGGGGAAGTGATAGGCAGGGAGACACTGCAGGGAGAGGAGAGAAGAAAGGATGGGAAAAGTCTGAATGAGAGCCCTCTCCTTCTCCCACTACCCCTCCAGTCTGTTTTATTTCAACACTATAACAAGTTGCAGCTCATGCTATCTATGAACCAGCCTAAAATCACATGGGCAGGTTTTTTGGTGCTATATTGGGCTCAATGTGATGCCTGCCATCACTGCCACGTCTCCTTATTCCAGCCTCCCCCACTGACTAAGCGGTGCTTAAGATCAGCTTCTCTCAGTGAACAGCTTTACTACAGCAGTCCCCAAATTTCTCAGCATGTTTCTGTTTTCCAAAGCTCCCTCTGCCCTACTTAGCTGTCCTCTGTCCTGTACACAGCTCTGCCCAATTTAGCATCATCTGCAAATTCATATAGGCTAGCTTCTCCCTACAAAGATAAAGAAACTGGAAACAGCACCAAGCTCTGTAATCCTGAACTGGATGCTCTTCAACCTGTTAGTTAAGGAGCAAGCTGAGTAATATCCATTATCTTCTTTTACATCATTTACATACATACAGCATTTACATCAGAGATAGAATTGACTTATTTTTTCTCTAGCAAAAAGCACATGAGCCTTCATTTAGCTTATCCCAAGTCCAGTTTTGTCACTTTTGTTCGGGTCTCTAAGGATCCACATTTCTCTAAGGCAAAGAGAGAGAATCCTGAGAGAATTAGAGGGTGCTCCCTGTATGTTAAGTGTAAGTCTGGATACAACTACCATATAACTATTTGATGCGGGTTTGTCAAACAGAGTGGGACATCAAGGTCTTTTCTGTTCTTGGTCTCCTGCACCTACATCAGGCAGAACTTGGCCCTAATATTTAGATATATGAAAGCACAATTCGACCCTGGCCAAGGAGGTGGGGTAGAGGGGAAATAGCATTAGATGTCCTAGACAGACAAAAAATAAAAATTCAGCTAACTGGGAGTCTGCAGCTTCCTCCATCACTTCAGATGAAAATATTCTACATAATACTGTCATCTGTGTGTGTAACACATCCCTGGTGTACACACTTGGAGGTGTTGAGTGATTTCCCTCTGCCTGTGTCTCTGTGTGCGTCGGGGTTGTGTGTGTGTTCAGGAGGTGACAGGTCATTCAACTCCCTTATCTTCTCACCCATTCTCTTTTTTGTGAACTCTGAGATTTTCCACATTTGGGGAGGAGGGGAAAAGCACACCTCATCAAGAAGTAGCAAGCTGTCTGCAACTGCAGGCAGGCCCAGTGGTCTGGATACCAGTATGACCCTTCCAGAAATTGCAGTGAACTCAGGAGTAGCAGAGAGATAAGAAACATTGGATGTCTGTCTTCTAGGACAGGAGCTGTTAACACAAAGCTCTTCCTCTCCTGTGAGATTTGAGCACTGGAGTCAAAGTCACTCTCTCTGGTACTGGTTCAGCACAGGACTTTGAACCCAAGGAACTAGAAAGGAACCTATGCAAACGTGTTAGTTTTTTGTTGTTTTTTTTTTTTAAAGCATAAAGAAATACAAACCTATTTAGTCCAGATCCCTGCACAGATGAAAGTTACAAATTTGGCTAAAGAACTGGCCTATTTCAGGCAGAAACCTATGCATGCATATATGAAGCCAGAGGGATGGAGCTTGCACAAAAATGCCTAAATAGGTTGTTGCTTGTCTATTGTATACACATATGAAGGAGCCAATGTCAGTAAACAGTGAACAAAAAAGATACCTGCTAAGGTGGGCTTTAGCATCGATCTGTGTCACAAAGCTATGAAAAGCCTCCGGAATTCAAAGCATCACAGCCACGCTGGACAGTGCATTTCTAACTTTATTCATCTTTTAATGTTGTAAGCCACGTGCCCCCAAAATGCATCCTGGCCTGGCAACAAAGGAGCACTGTATAAGTTCATTGAAAAGGCTGCTTTTTTCTTTTGGGCACTGACTATGGCTGCAGGCTCTGTCAGCAATAACAAGATGTTTGTCTCTTAGAAAAGTACCAAAAAAAAAAAAAAAAAAAGAGAGAAACTCTGGTTCTGCCAGGTGTACCTGCTATCAAAGGGTAGCATGAGAGGGATTTTTTTCAGTTCACCAAGACAGTATTGTCCTGGGGCACAGGAGAGAAGGGCTGTGGTCTGTAGAAGTAGATACTCTTGTGCTGTAGAAGCAGTGTTGTGTCGCTATCACCAAGTCTAAGAGGTTGGGCTACGCAGAAAAAGGGACACAAGTTTGCAAGTCACAACGCCTGAGCTCTGTCCCCAGACTGCCACTAACACAGTGACCTTGAACAAGCAGTTTGCCCTTTCTGTACCCCAGTGGTCACCATCTGCAAGACAAAGATAACAGCATCTGCACTGCGTGGGATGCTGTGAGGCTGGACTATTGCTAACAGGGGGATGGAGATCCTTAAGTAAAACACACAGCCGTATAGCAAAGCAGCATTAACTAATCTCCAGCGCAGAGCTGGAAGTGCCCTTCCCAAGCATTTACAGGTGTGAGCATCAAGTTTTGCAGTGCAGGAACTACTCAGGCCTGGCTGCAGCCTGACAGTCATCAATGCAGGGGGAAAGATCTCTGCCCTCATAACCCCACAGTAGCTATCTTTTTTGCTACACGCTCGCCTGGACCTGCTATGAGGTGACACAGCTGGAGGAAGGAAGGCCACAAGCAATTCCTAGGCACTGACCATGCCGCAGCTGGCCAGGATGCCCCACAGCATGGGGCTGTCACTTCTCATGTGCCCAGAACCTAAAGGAGACATCTGCCACCCCATTTGGGAGCTCAGAGAGGATGAACTTGCTGCATGGCTCCCCCACCACAGCCCTGTCTGGTGTGTGAGCCTCTTCACGACATCTTGGGCCCCGGCCTTCTGGTTCATTGGGACAGGTCATTAACTATCAGATACACACATTTGTAGCCAATTGAGCAAATCACACACACAGACTGGGCAAAAATACAATGCCTTCGACTTCATTACTTTCCCCCTCCCTGGGAGCCACACTTCCACACAAAGAAGCCTTCCTCAGAGAGCCTCTCCGTGTGCCTGGGACCTGCCAAGGGGAAGAGGTGAGCCCAGCGAGGGAGAGCAGAAACAGTGTCATAATCAGGCTCTCCACTTTATTTTAGAAACATCCTGCAGAGATGGCGACCTCCTGTCACCTTCCTTGTGGGAAAAGTTAGCGTGAAGTGTCAAGCTCAGCTATTTATATCACCACTGATAGTCTTGCCTGTCTTCTAAAGAGGGAAAAAGTTTCTTCTTAAAAATTCCAGGGGAAATAAACTCATGTAAAGAAGAGGACTGGGTAGGAACAGCCCTCCTGCCTCTTTGATGTGAATCACCTAGCTGTTCCCTAAAGCTCCACTTGGTCCGTCCGGAACAAGCATGTTGACCAGAGCAAGAGGCAGCAATAGAAAATACTCGCCTGTTGTTCAGAGCATGCAGCACCACAAAAAAGATGGGCAACACTGCTCAGAGAGCGACGGATGCTTCCCCTCCCCTTCCCCTTCTGATAAAGGTAGCACAAAAAAAAGAATGACGGAGAGCAGCCTGTGGCTGGCAAGCCAGCCTAGAGTACTGGCAGGTGCCGTCCCCGCCAGGGTATTTTTATCATGGAATTTGGCAGTCACAAGGCAGCCCAGAGCTGGGCGGACTCCACGCCTGGCCTGCGGTGTGATATTCAGTTTTTCCCAGCTTTAATAGCATTCCAGGTGATGATTAAGCCGGGACGGCCACGTTGCTGGGTTTGTGCCAGGCTGCGCTGGTCTTTGTCACATACGCGTTTCCCGGTGCCGAAATCCCATGACTGCGCACAGCTTCTTTGTTGACCCAGCAGAAAGCTGACAGCCAAAAGTATGTCCGGGCAGCAGCACAGCCCACCACTCTACATGAATATGCATGACTCTGCTGTCAAGACAGTCTGCTATCAGGTGCTGAGACCCCACAAAGATAGCCAGAGGTGTTTTTCGCCAAGTCACACCAGAGTGAGACAAGATTTGTCCGATTGAGTCCAAACAAGGAATATAAAAGGCCACAGATGCTCACATGCTGAGAGGTCAAAGCGTACAGGGACAGCAGTAGTCTGGGAATGAGGACAGGAAACTATATGGAAAATTCCCAAGAATAGTAAAGCCCTGAGGAGAAAGGCTAGGTCAGGGGCAGTCCTGCACAGCCAGGAAAAATTGTGAGGAGGTGACAACAATCCTTCTTTGCTTGCTGGCACCAGAGAGCTAGATGCTCTCTTCTGTTCTAGGAGGCCCTTTGACTGGCATTGCAAGAATAGCTCACTGATAACTAAAGAACCCCTAAACCAAAAACACTGCACGAGGAGGGAAACCCCTTCTCTCGGTATCCAACACCCATTTTCCTGTGGCCACCTACCCCCTTGCAGCAGCCACCCGGCTCTCTGTGGGGCTGCCAGCAGGATGATCAGGAGGCATTCAGCTCTTTGGGCAGCCCCTCCTTTAAACAGCCCGTGCAGGGGAGCAGCCAGCAGGAAGGGCAGAAGGAACATCCCTAATATCTAGCCTAAGCCTCACGGCTGCCAGCCTTGGATCCTTCTGATTTACCTCCTTTTGGAAAATATTGTGCATGTGTGAGGCAGGAAACTATTGCTATTCTCACATCCATTAACATTTTTTATTTCTGGACTCTTCCACTTGCATTGGCCAACTCTGTGTTCTGTACACATTGATTTTTACAATTTGCAAGTGTCTAGGTGCCCCCTCCCTGGGGAAAGCAACCCATAGTAAAACCCCAAACTACCTGCACGTGGTAGAACTGGTGGGAAGAGGCGCTCAGCCTGTGATTGCACATGTACGTGTCAGGAAGGAAAACTCATCCTTGGCACAGCCAGGGAGAACTGTGTTCGTTTTTACCCCACCAAGCAAGGTGAATTAAGAAAAGGCAGCTGTCAACTAGCAACAGCAGGATCAAGAGGGGCACCTGCAAACAACACAAACTCACCTGGAAAAATGAGGACACACACACCATTGTTCATGCTGTCTTGCAAGGAACATTCCACATGTACAGTTGTGCTATACTGTATTGTCTTGGATGTACCTGTACAGTGAACTGTAGGTAGCTGGTTGCCTTGTCTGCGCTCTGGAAAAAAAACAATCAAAAATCCTGATTTCAGTGCAACTGTCTGTCAATATTTCCCATCACTGATTCATCTGCCTGATCTAATCCCCTGGTTCCCCTCAGAATGACGCCATATGCTAATTTCTCCAGAACGCAGTAACTGCATCAAAGCCATTTCAGAAGATAAGACAGACACACAGATCTGCCAGTGTTTACCAGTGCAGACAGACTGGAGTCAGAAAGACTAGCTGATTTTCTGTGTTACTGCTCCTCCAGTTCTGGGCTGGCAGCACACGAAAGCTTGAGCATGCTCTGAGCAGCCACCAAGATCCACACCAGCAGGACTGTGGCATGCCTGCCAAAGCAGGGAAGAGCCAATACCCATCTTTTGCTTCCCAGTGTGCCCCTTCTCCCTTCCTTACACAGATTCCCACTGGTGGTGGGGCAGCAGGTGGTGGTCACCTCCCCATCTCCTTACCTGGGCAATCCTCACCTTTCCTCAGGGAAGCCCTCAGCAGCACAAGGAGTTTAAGGATTTGACTTTTGATCTTTGTCCCATCCACCCTTGCAGATGGACACTGCACATAAACAAGCAATGGCATAAATCGTTGCGTGGGCTGCTACATTAAATTATATCACGTACATAACCAGAGGAGGGGATATTGTTCCCTCAACAAGTCTCTCTCTGTTCTCCAGCTCTTGCTCACAGCAAATCTACACAATATTGCTGCAGTAAATTCTCAGCGTTTAACAGTGTCTACTCTCCACAGACGTTCTTTGTACAGTAAAAATAATTGGCTCTTAAAGACAAGACAAGGGACAATAAAGAAGGAGACTTAACACTCTTGGTCCCTACGGCTTTGGGATTTACCCTGTCTAGTGCTTTTAATATTTCATTATGATGATTGTTAAGTTTTTCATTTATTTATTAAAAGGATATTTTCCAAAAGAGTGACTGTGGGAGAACATTATCTCCAAGGTAATACTGCACACTTTATAGCACCTAGCCCTTAACTCATGCACAAGGGAGAGCTTTGCAGTGCCCTGGGATGGTAAGCATGGCAAGTACAACTGGATCAAATGATTGCTCAAGCACTCCACAGAGCCCCACAAAAGATGGATTAAACCCATCGTTCTCTTTTTATCCAGGGGGTTAAGTGACTTGGCCAGAAACAGTCTGTCAGAGTCAAACAAAATTGCAGCAGGCTCTCCTACGTCTTCATGTTGCAATCTTGCTACCAGCCCACCAAACCTTTCCTCTCATCAGACCACATACCAAACAGCAGTTCCCAGGAGCCGCTGGTCCTTGGGAGACATTTCAAAGTAGGCTTTTTTTTTTTTTTTTTGCTTGTGTCATTCGAACTGTGAGTTTTGTCTCTGAGCTTACAGAAAAAGGAGGGAGCAAGATCCACCATTTAGATTTTGCAGCAGTTCCCCTTCAGAGCGGCATGACAGGGTGGCAGCAGGTTGGATTTACAGGACTGGCACAGCACACCGAAGTCTTTACACTCCCCCAAACATTTGCAGCTGGTAAATGAAACACTGGCAATTGGTGACTCTGCAAAACCAAAGCGATACCCATGGGCAAGGGGAAGGTGGGCAACGAAAAGGTTTTCTGTGCATTTCTTTCAGTGGTGGCATCGAGCTCAGAAATGAAGCCTATAGATGTGAGCACTTCGCGTTCCCAGTGTCAGTGCAAGTATTACACAAAGGCAACATATGAAAGTGCCAAGGCACAGCTCAGACCAGGCTGTAGACTCCAGTCTTGTCTCCCAGGGGATTGGCCCATTAAGGATCCCCCAGAGTGTAGTTTGCAGACAGATGAATACTGCCTTAACTACACAGTCCACAGAGGATGCAATACGCAGACCTCAGTGAAAGCACTTTCTGAACCAAGAAAAAATCTGGCTTACCCTCCAAGTTTTGGCAGCCCATTTAACAGGTTGTAGCTGGACTGTGCAAAGGATCAGTTTTTGTTTCAGTAGCTGAATCAAAAAAAAAAAAAAACAAACCCCACCACATTGTTTTCAGTGGAAGTGAAACAAAGTTTTCAGCAAACCAGACCTCATTCATTTCAGGTCAAATTAAAACATTTCCTTTGACACAAAACAAATAATTTCATTCCATGCATTCCCAGTTGAGCATTTCCTAACCCTCCTTAGAATCACTCTCTTCTATTTTCTCCCACAGAGGCTGCATCCAATTCTCCCTTCAAGACTTCTCACTCCTCCTGGTGAGAAGAAATGGGAGACTGGAGTTTCCTAGGAGAGTTCCTCGAGGAGGTCCATAAACACTCCACAGTAGTGGGGAAAGTCTGGTTGACTGTGCTCTTCATCTTCCGGATGCTTGTGCTGGGTACAGCAGCTGAGTCCTCCTGGGGCGACGAGCAGTCTGATTTCATGTGTGACACCCAGCAGCCTGGCTGCGAGAACGTCTGCTATGACAAGGCTTTCCCCATCTCCCATGTCCGGTTTTGGGTCCTCCAGATCATCTTTGTCTCCACCCCATCTCTGGTGTATATGGGCCACGCGATGCACACAGTGCGCATGGAGGAGAAGAGGAAGATGAAGGAGGCAGAAATAGAGGCCCAGGAGATGAAAAACAATGGTGACACCTACTACCAGCAGAAATGCCCCGTGGCAGAGAAGGCCGAGCTGTCTTGCTGGGATGAATCGGGAGGCAAAATCATACTCAGGGGCAGTCTGCTGAACACCTATGTCTACAGCATCTTGATTCGCACTGCCATGGAAGTGGCCTTCATTGTGGGACAGTACATCTTGTACGGGATCTTCCTGGAGACCCTGTATATCTGCCAGCGGGCACCTTGCCCCCACCCCGTCAACTGCTATGTTTCCCGTCCCACAGAGAAGAACGTGTTCATCGTCTTCATGCTGGCTGTGGCGGTGCTCTCCCTGTTTCTGAGTCTGGCTGAATTGTACCACTTGGGCTGGAAGAAAGCCAAAGAAAGGTGCTCCCGGTCTTACAAACCCAGCCCCAGCACAGCCCCCGGCAGACTGGAGTCCGCCCCGCAAGTAGAAAGAGCCCAAATGTACACTCCTCCACCAGATTTTAACCAGTGCTTGTCAAGTCCCAATGGGAAGTTCATCAGCCCCTTCAGCAACAAGATGGCCTCCCAGCAGAACACCGCCAACTTCGCCACTGAGAGGGTCCACGGCCAGGAGGATGCTGCTGGTGAAGGGCCCTTCATTAAGTCCAGTTATGTGGAGAGTCCAGAGGTGGCCAACGAATGTGTGGCACCCACCTTCCCTGAGAACTACTTCAATGAAAAACGCCGGTTCAGCAAGACCAGCCGTGCCAGCAGCAAGGCAAGGTCGGATGATTTGTCTGTGTGACCTGTCTCCAGGAGGGATGAGAAGAAGCAGTCTCAGCGCTTAGTAAAACTTCTGCAAAGTGGACTTCAGACTCTTGCCACTAACCTCTCTCTGTTTTAACACCCTCTTGCTACTTTTTCAGTGTACGTCATTGTTATATTTCAGACAGCACCTCTCACAGCTTAAGGCAGGAGCAACCAGTGGGAGACATGCACTGAAGAGAGGCACCAATCTTGAGATGTGAAGCTCTGGGCCATATTTTCATCATGGGGCCCACAGGGATTGGAGAGTCACCCGGTGGAGCATAGGCCAGCAGATTCCTGAGGCTGCCCAGCAGGTATCCACTGCGACACTGTATTCACCTGACTGGACCTCAACCCCCTTGCATCTTCTTTGGTGTCTATTCAACATTTGCTACAGCAGCTTGGCAGTTGTACTGAGCTGAAGCTTCTCTCACCTGCGGGGAGCAGAAACACACCTGTAGGCTTTCTGAAAGAAAGACTTTCTCATCTGCTTTGCTCTCACTCTTTCTAACACTCCTTTTCTCTACCTGAGCCCAGATATTTTATACTAGGTTACCTATACAATAAATCCTACTTGAATTTTTTGATACTGTGGATATAACTCTTCCCCATAGACAAGGACATCCGTGGTCCCTCACGTACAGCTGCCTCATGTCTAACGTTGGAATCCCTTCCTCATTCCTATGTCAGCACAACAGACTGGCCCTGGGGCCCAGGGATATCACTTAGATGACCAGTTGATGAAGATTACGGAATTTTCCCAAGATACTTATATCATCAATTCTAAGCAAGACATCCAGTAACAGAAATAGAGACTCTCCTGTGAGAACAAACATCCTACTAGTAAAAAAGGAGGAATCAAAGGGATTTCTTCCCTTTTTAAACTCATCTTTCAAGCAACATGAATGCTGCTGAAAGGGTGCTGCCAGCTGCCAACTTGAGAGAAAAAAACATCCTCTGTTTATGTGCAGAAGAGGTATGGCCTGTGTCTTCTCTCACTAACCTACCAAAACACTTCAACATCTTTGGCAAGGAGGAAGAGTCCTCTCCAGGTCCTGCACATCATTCAGCTCTTGGCTGCTCTTTCAAGCCTGACAGCTAGTACAAGCCAAGATATTTGTCCTCACAGCAAGTCCCTGTTCTGCCACCAGGTCCTCTTCTCCACCCCATCCGTAGCACATATGGCATAAGAAACCAGCCACAGACCAGCTCTTTCCACCACTGTAGCCTCTCACAGCCGCCACTCGGGCCCAACACTGCACAGTGAGTCTGGTGGGTGAGGTCTGTAGGCAGCTCCCACTCCAGATACATCTTCTCACTGCAGAGCTGACATCCCTCTTTTTAAAGAGAAACGCTAAAGAGAGCTAAGCTGCTCCCTGTTGTTTACCCTGTGCTGCCCTTTCAGACACAGGCCACAGCTTCCCAACGTTGGACTGCGTGAGCGAATGGCCTGGGACCAGCTTACGAGTGGACCGAGCCATTCCCTCTCTTAAGGGGCCGCTGAAAGGGATTGTGAATCCTTGCTCCTGATACGTAGTTAGCTTTGGTACAGTTCCCTGTACATACATATACCTACATACTCACAAAGAGAGAGGGGGAAAACGTTTTTGTTGTTGTTGTTGTTTGTAAGTTTTTTTATATGTGTGCATTTTTTAATCCTGGGAATACCTGTGTGCTCTCCTTAACGTGAGATTTTAATCAATTGTGCCTAGGTTACTCCTAATAAAGTTCTAACTCCATCTCTCCTTGTTGCTGTTTCTCCTCTCACGTGGCTGAGAACGAGCTGCTAGCATCGATCAGGCTGCTCGCCTGCCTCTGCTGCTCAGAGATCACAAAAATTCCCCATCGCCCAGAGTGGCAGGGATAAGGGAAGGGCTCAGCCACAGGGATAAATAATAAACATTGGGAAATGATTGATTGACTGGCTAACAGAAACCCCCTCTAGTTCCCCCACTTGCTTTTGCATTACACCAAGGAAGACTGGGAAGAGCTGGACAGAGAGCAGAGCTTCCATCCTGTTTTGGTGGAAACAGTCCCTCCTTGCATCCCGTAGCACATCTTTGCACCCAGAGAGGCTGCCTGCAACGTGAGGCCAACTCAGCAGGAAAAGGCTAGCAAAACCTGTCCCCTGAGCATCTGATTGCCTGCCAATGCAGAAACAGGATCTTGAAAGGTGTTTTCAGAGGCAAGGTCTTGAGACACATTGAGAATCCACTGCCAACCATCTCTGCAAAGAGTTCCTGT
The DNA here is from genome assembly GCF_965231255.1 of Vanellus vanellus. Taxonomy (NCBI): domain Eukaryota; kingdom Metazoa; phylum Chordata; class Aves; order Charadriiformes; family Charadriidae; genus Vanellus; species Vanellus vanellus. The sequence continues at coordinate 104,448,171 of NC_138905.1, read as the reverse complement.
GGGCACCCAGCTCTCTTAAGATTTAGTTGCCCAGCCCAAAGATTACCCTTTCTTCCTCCAGCTGATGCCTCTCCTCTGAACTTCATCCCTTGCTCCCACTTTCCAGCTTTCACAGGCTCCCTCCTTCTGACCTTGGATCCCCCTGTCCACCCAAAGGAAGTGCCCTTCCTTCCTTTCTCCACACAATCTCCCACCCCACGGGACTCTGCAGGATGGGAAGCTGAAGACCAGTAAAGTACTGGTCCCAGCAAGGAGCCTGAGAGAGGGAATAAAGAATGAAATTGGAATTTGATGAGGATGCCAGGAGTAGGACATTTAACTGTGTTAGAAACTACAGGGACCGTTTAAGACCAAAGGAGCCTTGGTTTGGGGGTTTTCAGCCCAGAAAGGAAGATGCCACCTGAGCACCCACAGCCACACAATGCAGCAAGGAGGCAGGATTAGTCCCACAGACCTGGGGTTTTTAATTGGCATGTGCATAGCCCTGTCCCTTAGAGTGCCACCTTGCTGGGAGAGATACACAATGAAATAAGCCAGGAGCTTATTCAAGCATACTCACAGCAGATCACTCCCCTTGGAAAACTTGGCTATTGAGTGATATTGCTGTCCCATAGGGCCACTCAAGCACTAACCCAGGCCTTGTTTAATAAACTATTCTTGTATCATAATAAGGAATAGCCCAAACCTTAAAACCTCTGTGCTACAGGCACTCAGAAGGGTTGCATCTCTGCTGCAGACCAAGGTGTAGCTGAAAAATGAGGATAAGGATCTCCCCTATGCCATTTCAGACCTCTACAATCCACATGTTCACAGGTGGTCTTTTGTTGTTCTTTGAGACCACAGGAGTACCACCATCCCAGCCCTCTGTGTTCCAGCCTAGAGAATAAATGCATCAAAGCAGATAATCTCTCTCTGCCACTCATTTCTTAATGCCTCCCTGGTTCTGTCTTCTAGGTATAACAAGCGGGGAATACTTGATGGATGGATGTTTGCACTGGCTGACAGACCATAAACTTGTGATTCTTGGAATCCACTGTCAAGGCTGGCCAGGCTGTCACACCACAATAGGAGCACGTTTACTTCAGCCAGTGACCAGAGAGGCTGGCCTGTCATTTCAGAGAGATTTTGAATTTATTGCTTTGTACCAGATGGATGGATGGACAATCTTACAGTTGTGACCTAAATCAACATTATATATTAAATTCAGCCCTTGGGTAGGCACTCAATCTTTAAATGGCAGCATTACAAAGACAATGCTCCGAGGGGAGTTGGGGGGGGAAACGTGGGAACTTTTCATTCTGCTCTCATCCCTCTTTCCTCCAGAGTTGTACCTGCTGGGGTCCACTCAGCCTCTCTAAACGTAATGCTCCAGTGAGAGCTGGAACCGACATTTTTAACAGAAACCCTGTCCCCAGCTTTCTCCTTGGTCAGCATACCTCAAACCATTTCAGCATTGCCTCCTCTAACTGGTGTCTGAAGGAGCCAGGAGCCAGTTCTGGTCTACAGCCTTGTGCTGATCAGCTGCCCGGCCTCAGATAGGAGAACAAGGAAACGAGTGTTTCACCAAGCTCTTAAAACAGAAATACTTAATCCTATAAAAGGAAAAGCTATATTTAAAAATACATAGAATGCCAAAACTAACAAAGTAATGAATCAAGACAAGGTCATGCCTGTAATCCCTCTCCTCTCTCCAAACAGCACAGTGGGACAGCTGAGCAGGACGAGAGAGAAATGAGGGAGAAACTGAGAGAAATACTTAAAAGTAACGGCTGATCCAGAGCACATGGTTTGTGCAAGTTGTTTCCTCTTTCAGAATATGTGAGCAGGGCAATGCTCAAGAAAACTCAAAGCTGATAATATTTAAGACTTAAAAGGGAACCAGTAAAAAGACGCCAGGCTACACAATCTCCCCTCAATCGCTTTTCCACAGAATTTCACCAAGGCCAAGGATCCAAACCGCAAAGAATAAAAGCACTGTGCGTTCATAGGAACGAGAACATGCTTGACTGGACTGCAAATGTCCAAAGTATGAAGAATGCAGAAATTCACAATGGAAAAAGTCAGCATAGCGTAGCAGAGAGTCCAACCCTCAGCAGTGGTGAGCACTGCTGACCACCAGCATCAGCAGGAGCCATGGAGCAGCAGCACTCCTGCCAGTGCCACTGCTGCCTCCGGGGATGCTGAAGGCAGGCACAGGGGGAACTGCTGTCCCCAGAGGACACCCCTCTGCCACTGCTGTTCCCTCAGGAGGCTCTCAGCGACAACGCACTCTGGCCAAAATGATGTCCCAGGGGACTTTATAAGCCTAGGCTCAGCAGGAGGTACATCGAGGTACAGACAGCACACCATCTCTCTCATTCTGGGGCCAAGAGTAGCTGGCACCCAATTTTCTACTCATCCAAGCAAGGAAGAATGACTTCAAGAACTAGCTTGAAGCCAAGAGGCAGCTGAAGGGATATAGTATCACTGTTTCAATCATATCCCACTACCAGTTTTCTCCACTCAGTAAAGCTCCCAGGGAAGTCTGATGCTTTTTGTACGACCTGGTGAACTATCATCAGGTGCACAAAAATAAAAAAATTCCCAGTGGCAAAAATGATGATAGAAAAGGGCAGCATTGTCTTTACAAATGGCATTAAAATAAATAAAGAAGTAAGCCAACCAAACAACAAAACCAGCAGCCTTGTTCAGGGCTAGATCAACCTAGAATTTGTTAAAGAGAAATAAAAAATAAAAAAATAAAAAGAGGAAAGGAACCAATACCTGGGCAATGTGGAGTGTGGAGCTCCGTACTGAGTTCACATCACATCCAGCTCTCAGAGCTGAAAGAGCTGGTCAGACTATGAGGAGCTTCCAGCTGTGATTAAGACTGGTTTGCAGTAAGAAACACCAGGATAGGGACTGGTCAACTTTTACCTTTAGCAGTCCAGTGAGAACTCAGCCTCTTTTCTTTTTCCCCAATAAGACCTCTAACTGACCCAAGGAATTTTGGCACCTCCTCCAAGCAGGGATTACAGGAGGGATCCTGTACAGGGCTTATACCAGTTTTTGCACCCATTTCTGAATAAAGCACAACATTTGGGTGATTAGGTTACCTGCTGCATCAGAGGTGCGGATGGACTGAGAATGAGGATGGAGAGTGGCAGCTTCTTAAGATACACTTTTAAGGGGAAAATTTATGATGGAAGTGCAAAATTAATACCTTTGCTTTTTCCTTAAGTGTTTGTTGTTTACACGGTCTACATGATTGAAGATCTTTCTGGGGACCACAGGAATTGTAATACTCTGTGTGTGTATATATATTAAACATTGTCATGAAAATTTGATGACAGAAAAAGACAGAGGATCAAATGAACTTATAACACTCGCTTAGCCAAATAATGCAGAAATGCTTCATTTTTCCTCCAGTGAACATTGCTTTACATTTTTTAAAATGAATTTGCTGAGACCACATTCACATACCACCACTGGTTTCCCACAGACATTTGAGCAATTGAGTTTGACGGGCAACAGAGTTCTCAGAAAGCGAATGTCAGTCATGGAAACGAAATTTTAAATTCATATGGGCCGATATCCACCCCAGAGGCAGCTGTGTGTTCCTCCAGCCACCGGGAAGCACAAACAATATTGTGTAACCAATCCTGCCAATCACAAACCAGACAATGCACCTCCACCAGAGACTACATGCAATAAATACACACCAAAGTATGTTTTAAAGACAGTACGCATTAGATCAGTAATATAAAATGTCTGAGAGAACCGTGATGTACTGGCATTCTGCTGGTGGAAACAGTGATTGCTTCAAACACATTTTTAGCTCCCTTCCACTAGCCCGTAGGCATTGCCCGAGATATGGCTGGGAATCCGGCAATCCTCAGTGCCCACGCAGGAACCCCACAGCAGGATGTATGTGGATAAGGGGTGCAGAAAACCCCACTTTCCTGGCTGCTCACAAATTTCCCATGGGAAGGTTCGAGCCTTTCAGCAGCTTCTCCACGTGAATGCTTTTCACCATTTTGTGCTCCCGCTCAGAGGGTTTTGTCACCCCCTCACAAGCCCCTACACTTCCCAAGCATGAGAGTAGCAAAAGCACTGCGAAAGCACTATGGTGCCGGCATAAAACACGCTCCCCTGTCCTCTAATGCAGTTTGCCACACAGAGCTTCATAGCCTAATACAAAACTACTGGTCTCTGGATGAATAAAAGCAATCGTACCACATTTGCTAGGAAAAAGTATTCCCCCAGAGCAAGCCAGGAAGCAAAACTCAGAAAAGCTGCAATATTTATGTATTCCTTTAAAATTATTTCTGGACCGAGACCTGGAGGACTGCTACAGTAAGCCACTTTCCTCCCTCGAGGTGGCTACATCTTATTAGCAGATTAGGAACTTTTTTCTTTTCTCATTTCTATACTTCAAACTCCATTCAGCTGGCCCGTGACAAGCTCCTGCGAGGCAAGAGCCCAACTGCAGCGTTTGCAGGAGCAAGACCAAGCCTCCCGCAGACCACTGTTATTTTTTGAGAGGACATCTCCGTCTCTCAGGGCTGGACCACAGTGGGAAATTGTTCAGGGGTTACTCTGAGCTGGGGTTTGTGACTCACTATTCATGTGCCAGAGCTCATCTTTATTGTAAGGTTAATTTAGACAGGAAGGGCCAGGACAGATGTGGCCAAGCTAGAGATTGAAATGAACTGTTAGGGACCCATGAGAGAGTTAAATTTTCTTGTTCATGGTGGACATGAACCTAACCTTAAAAAAGCACGATGGTGATGGTCAGCTATATGACAATAATAAAGCAAGCAAAAGAGATATTGAGCGTTTTTTCTAGAAACTGGATACGGGCTGTAAGGACGTGACTTTTTTAATGGCAGCCCCAGCAAAACCCGACATGCTCATATTCAGCTACACATAGGGTTTCACTAGAAATCACGTTAGCCACCAGCTCCTATCCTTAAAAGGAATCAGATTAGCAGGGAGAGGCAAGCCTGAGGTCAGAAACTTGCTGCTATTTGCTTGGGTTTGTTTTTAAGTAAATGCCGTGCCAGCTCTTCAGCCTGGGAACGAAGTTTGAGGTTGAAAAGTGCTCCTGACAGAACCAGTTTGATGGGTGCCAGGCTACGGGCAAGACACTTCAGAAACAAGTGCCTAAAATTAGCCATTGCTAAATCACATAGTCCAGTGAAGCCATGTTCAGTTCCCACCTTGCTTTTCTTCCACTTCAGCCCAGATTCAAGAAAGCACTTTGGTAAACATGTATAGTAGTAATTGCCATCACCTTCACTGCATGTCAACCCAAAAGCACATGTGGTTTGTAACTGGTATTCCACTGAAAAAAAATGGCTTTTTCTTTAATTCATTTTCCCCTTACAGATCACGAGAACTCTTTTCTCACCTTTTTTCCCATGAAAATTAGGCTTTAGATTATTTTCACCCCTTAGCGTGGTCTTGTATTTTCTAAGGGTACAGTTATACTTTCCTCTCCATATTTCTAGTTTCTCCAGATTCCTTTCGTCTCTGGCATTTCCAGAGAAATCCCAAATTTGAGGACTTTCTGAAAAGTTCATTAAAGTCCCCAGCTCTAAATCAACAATAAAGACATTTGTTAAATGAAAGAGACCTCAGGACAATCTTCACTGATTCCTGATGGATATCTCTGATCACACAAGCACATCACAGCTCCCAGCACAGTGAGGGACCTGAGAGCTTGAGGACATCCTCAGAAGCACAAACGCTGAGATGCCTTAGCCCTTTTCCTCTCCCAGTGCACACCCTAGGGTAAGGAGAAGAGCCCACTCCCTATGGCACAAATAGCCTATACCTTTTCAAAGTGCTCCTCCCCGCAAGTCAAATCAGGGCTGCCACCACCCCTATGTGCATTTCTAAGCAAGCAGCAAGGCTGCAATGCACATACAGACACAGGTCACATCACAGCATCATGCATCCGTACCGTCTCAGACCCAGAAACACAAATAAGGCCGGGCCTGGCTGCACCCTACATGCACACAGTGCCACCTCCAATGTTACCCCCAGCATCTCTGCACCGCAGACTGGCCTGCAATGGGCGCCTACAGCTTGCTCTGTTTGACTTACCAAGACAAAAGTAAGCAGCATTTTAATCCTGATGTGCAAGTACATGCAATGGGGACAAAGTTTCTCACAACGGATTGCTCTTCTAACAGAAGCACTCTTACAATGAGAACTATTATTTTAATTAACAATTGGAAAGCAGGAAAGCACAAGACTGTGCTTCCAGGGATGAGGTAATTTCTAATTATTGCAATAGCGTTTAAAAAGGTATGCACTGGTACTAATAGAAGTTACTGACCCCATCAGAAATTATTGGTTAAGGTCCTCTTCCCTACAGTAAGCAGACAGTCAGACCAGTCACCCCAGCATTAAAACCAACAAACCTGGGAAAACTTCGCTGCAGTCAATACACTGCAGTTCATAATAAGTAGTTTTTGTCCATGGTGCTGCTGTTTGTTTCAATCCATTTAGCAATATTCATTAGCTCCTCACTTCAAATTAGGGTAATTGAGAGTAAGAGAATATGTAATAAAGTGTTTTACTAAGGGACATATGCCCCATTCCCTTCTCTGATTCATTTGTTGACTCTGTTGACTTGCAGTCATGTTTTACCAGGAATCTTTCTTCAGAAATGCCAAATGCGTTATGAAAAACATTGTGCTGTCCCTTTCTTAGGAACTCACTATCACTGAAGCATACGTTTCTCTTCCCATTTATTCTATTCTCTTACAAGGGACGGATATTAAACTCCAATGCCAAAGCTGTTTTGCCTCTGACTGTTTTTCATGGCTGAAACCACAGATACTAAAGCCCTAGAAAAACTCCTGTGTGTCAACAATCCTTAAAATAAATACTAAGAAAGAGTCTTACGACAAAACCGATGTTAACCATACCATTGTCTGGGATACTTCAAATTCTTCCTCTCAAGGAATCTCAGTCACCCGCATTAAATGACTCCCAATTGAGACATGAGAACTGGCAGCAGCGTAAATACCCACAGAGCACCGGCTGGTACAGCTGACAGCCAGATGGGATCAGAACAGCAACAAAAGATAACACTGACTCTGGACAACCAGCTCAGGCACCACCCTGAAGCTCTGGAGAGTGCCCTCAGGTTCCTACTCCAGCAAGTTTTGTGTCTGACAACAGGCAAGTCACCGGAGCCTTTCTTTGCCTGAAATTCCCATCTGGAAAATGAATATAGTTGTCCTTGCTGCCTGCTAAGGAGGTGCTGAGATCCTACAGGTATGCAACACCCTGAGATGCCAAGAGATGGACAGGGGAACCAAACAAAAAACAAAACAAAACAAAACAAACAAACAAACAAAAAAAACCACAAAGGGAAATCAGTTGCAGAGGAAGACAAATCAGGATTAAAAGGTTTAAACTTTGCGTCTGGAGCTACAGTAAAACATAGACACAACACTCTGTGTGTACCCATGCAACATGCACAAAATAACACAGGACTATCTCCATTTTGTAATAGCAGTGGTTTTGTAACCTTGAGGGTCCAGAGCTGTCAGGCAAGACCTGAAGGAAAGGTCATATCTGTCATTCAAACAGCTACTAATACAGCTTGAAAAACAGCTGAGCTCTTGCATATACAAAGCCTTCTGCATGTACTTCACTACCTCACAGCCTTCCTGGTGAGGCAGGGAATAAGTGTTATTCCCATCTGCCAAAAGATAACGTGAGTTTGAATGGCCTGCTGAACGCTGCATGTGAAATTACACTGACTTTGATTCAGCTCAAGTTCCCGACAAGCCCTCCACAACCTTCATTGTGTGTCAGGACTCAGTTTCAAGTTCATCCCTTCATGTTTTGAATTAGCACCTACCATCTGCATACAAATGTACTATTTGCAACTAAGATTTCAACAGCTTTCAAAAACTGTGAAAACTCTCGGAAGAGATGCAGCTCGGTCCTTCCAGCACTGTTGAACAACGCAGATTCCTATGTGCTGTTCTCTGTTTTGCCATGGATTCACAGCATCACCAGGGCACATCATTAAATCTCCTCACAACACCCTCTCTTTTGGGTGTGCACTAGAAATCACAACGATGCGTGTACGACTTCACTGAGCAATGGTACAGATTAACAACTGTGAGCCGCTTTGCACTGCATGGATGGAAGACACTACGGACATATGAACGATAAAGTTAATAAGGGATAACTATGTATATTTTCATTAAAATTATCAGCTGCTGATTTGTACTGGATTTCTCATGCTGATTGCACGTAATAGCAATATGCATGTCCTTTGTTTATGAATGTAAAAAAAAACCCTGGTACGTCTCATCTCGCTGCTAGTTCTTGATACGAGGAGCATTCGCCCTATAATTCTGCAACCAGTATCACACCAGATCTGAAGACTGCCCACCCTCTGCCATAATTCAGCTGGGTTTGTGCTTCATCATAGCTGGTGGTAGGGAGCTAATTACTGTTGGCTCCCTACTGATTTACACCATCCAGTGTCTGCATCAGTCTGATATGCAAAATAATTTTTCCATTTGACCATATGAAACATATTAAAGAGTCCTGCCACACATTTGCAATTAGGGACTGGAAAAAAAGTGACAAGACTCAATGTCTGCATTGAAAACGTTCTGGTTTAGGCCAACAAAACTGATTTTCACAAACCTGTGGGGAAAATGCATTTTTTAAAAAAAGGGTTTTTTCCCAGGATACGAGAGCTGCAGGACCAAGAATAGAAGGATGAGTTATAAGCCTTTCAAAGCAGAGATTTATCATGGAAATTCTGACAACCGTCAATGTGAGCAATGCCGCCAGGCACCACTCTCAATCCACAGCATCTTTCAAACCTGTCGGGGGTTTTTAGAAAGGGCTAAAAATAAATGCAGAAATGCAGCAATACACACACACACACATTTACACATATTTATATATTATTGTTCAAAAAAGAACAGGTGGTCCTGCCAGCAGTGTAAACACAAATGACTCTAGAAAAAAGCTAACAAACGCTGGGCTAAGCAGCCTTTCCTAGCCGTACAAGCAGCACATTCAGAACTCTCCTTGAGTTCTCCCAGTCTGCAAGCCATAAGCATCTGGGATCCTGACTCGCTGTCATGACAAGGCCTGAGGACTTCCAAGCGTCTTGATCTCCTTCACCCGATGTATTCACACAATTCCACCCTCCTGACCTCCCACGGATTATTGCCCTTCTGAAAATAACGCACATGGAACAGCTGGTGGGGCCAGAAATGTCTTGAATGTAAATAGCACAGGTCCTTGAGATGAGGTTTATGTCCTCTCTTCTAGCTCACCAACGCTTGATCTGACCCCTATCTTCATATAACAAAGAGGAGTATATACTGAAGGAGAAAAAGGATCAGGGTGCTATGGGCATCCCAGAAGGACTCAAAGAGCAAGTCTGGATGACTACCTGTTGAAACCCATCAGGTCCACCACCTGCAGGGAAAGCAAAAAAGAAAACTGGAAGCAGTCCTGGAGTCACAAAATTTATCCTAAGCCTGCAGCAAAATAAACGACTAATATTTTACCCCAGATTCCAGTTATGTCTCCCCAGCCCACCACAGGAAGGAGACTGAGGTCACAGATTGTATCACACACATAAATCCTACTGCTTGGTCACTTCTGTGTGAGTATGAAAGCACAACAAAACAACTTTGCTAGGAGCCCACTGTAAGGCTCACTGTGGTCTCTTCATAGTGCGTCTCTCCCTGGTGCTTGGAAAAAAGCAACTGTAATTTACACTTGCACCATCTCCTTTCATTTCACATCATCCCAAACTGCTTGGTGTAATATATATTCACAAAAAACCCCCAAAGGAGATGGTAAAGATTAAAAGTGCCAAATGGTTAAATGCTGCCACAGGGGAGCACATCTGCCGCCACGTCAGAGTGCGGAACCCCAGGATGCAGCATCTCAGCTGCGGTGAAAGACTGGCAGCTGTCCCACCGCACCCAGACAGCTCCACCATGCAGACATGGACAGTCCACATGAGGTGGCTAGGAACAGCTTATCCAGCTTGCTCCTGGAGGCTCCTACTTATCTCAGCCTTCATTTGGATGGGAAAAACACTCTTTCAAAGTTGAAAAGAAAACTGGCCTGCTGTTATCCCAGAGAGGCACATAATTGAGTCGGCATGATGCCGCAGACTACCAAATGCAGCAGATGGCTGTAGGCATCATCCAGTTTAGGATGACAAAGTTTGAACAAAAGCAAAACAGAAGGCAGGGAGTGCATCTTCTGCACCAGGTTACAGGGCCGGGGATGAACCTTCACACAATCGGCATGTCTCCCAGCACACAGCTGGCTTCCAGCTCTCCCACTGCCACACCGACAACGACCAAATGCCCAAGCCTGTAATTTAAAAGGAAAAGAGAAGGAAAATCATGTGGTCCCAGGCAAAAGGGACACGAAACAACTGACTGTCTGATATCCTGTTTCTAAAATCCACAGAAGAAAATCTCCAAAATTGTCCTCAGCATACCAACCCTAAATGCCACAATGCTGACTTCCAGGACTGTCCCACACAACCTGCAGGAATTCAGAAATAAAATTATGACCTACAGGTATCGACACATACCATTTCACTGCTGACAGGGAAATGGCTGATGTGAAAGCATGCAGAAAAGGAGATGAGATGCATAGATCTGTACACTGTACCATGAATGGTGACTCACGGGGAGGGCTTGGTCTGTGGTGGGATTTGGAGTTTATTTTTGCCAATTCCACCCCAAAGGATCACAAAAATTAGAGTGGAAACATTCCTTCCATTTCCCCAGGCGCCTGGCTCACAAAGCAGCTGGCTACAAGGTTCACAACGACAGACAGAGTGGAGTAGACAAGAGTGATACAGCTCCACAGGAAGCAATACAGCACACTTGAACAATTTATAAATAAATTTCTGCTCTTTGTGAACGCAATACAGCTTACATGCCCAGACTGACTAGTTTATAATAGCCACTGTGATCAACGATCCTTGCAGGACAGAGAGACTTCATCGTTAGCACTAAAGTTGGGAATGGCGAAAGCTCTTTTGGCCACAGGGTAATGCAGCCTGCAACTTTGAATATGAATACTGAATGTATTCTTGCCCATGTTGCAAAACCTGCCAGTTACAGCACCTGAGATTTCAGTAGCCATAGTCACTTCAAGAGAGCAGAGTGAAAAGTAGCACCTTAATTGTACACAGTTAGAGAGCCAGTCATGGGAACATTTTGAGGTCAAAGGCGTATTTGGAAGGTGTCGTGGTTTAGGTTAGGAAAACACTTTGTACTAGAGCAGAGCCACCGATACCCCACTCAGAAGCGATTCTGGTAAACAAAGTACATGGCCATTAAGACATATTCAATGTGCTCCACGCAGTTCACGGAGCTGCCCCACAACAGGCACACGCCCCACAAGACTGGCACAGGGAAACGTCATGGTTGGTGTGAGCAGCTCATGGCTCACTTTGGGCAGTCGCACTAGCCCGGTTATGCCACCCTCCTCTGGCAGCCAGCATCACTGCCAGGTTCCCAGCACAGCTGCAGCCCGTGCTGCATAGAGTTGTGGGAGAACGTTTCCAGCTCACTCCCCTTGCTGAGCAAAAAGCACTTGGGAAGGAACCAAAGAAGCCAAGGGAATATAAGTCTGTTTTCTGTCCCCTACCATTCAGGGGGGGAAAAAAAAACAAACCACCTACCAAAGAGGTGTCCAAATTCTATTTGTGTCTCTACGGTGCAGACATTCTACGGTAAATCTCTGATTTACACCACAACGGCCATAGCCCTTTGTTCAGGGAGAAGGCATTTGCCTAATCCAAGAAATAATAAAACCCTAGAACTCATCAAGCTAAATTGTTCTTTGGTGGGTATTTTTTAAAAGCTATTTAATTTCAATCCATGTTGTGGAACAAAAATTTAATCATGACAGTTGGTTGCATACCTTATCAATGTAGAAAATAGGGATGTAAATGCAAAATTACCATATAGGAGTGTTCTGAGGTGTGATACATTCATGAAACACTATAAAAAGGCAAATGATAGCAATAGTAATACTTTACAAAGGTAGTCATTGTTGTAATTTCGGTTAAATTCCAGCCAGGAAGAAATCTGCCCTCTGCTTTCAGAAAGGAAAGTCTCCTGAAACTTGCTTGTTCATTAGAGTTCATTAACTTCCCCCAGTGAAACAAAGCTCACACACAGTGGCCATTAGAATAGCCTTCTGCTCCTCGTCTGGCCACAAAAAGCAACAGAAGGGTAAAAATAACGGGTCTTTTGAAAATGTTTCTGTAAAGATGATACGTCTTAGAATAAATTTCTACACAGTTGGACAAAGAAAAAAAAAGGGCAACACCATTTGCTAAAAAATTGACAGCCGCCTGCTATTTTGGAGAGCTCTCCTCTAATTGCATGCACCTGCTGTGGCATGGTATATTCTAAAATATATCTCAACAGTAATGCTACTTGGCAGCAGCCAAGTCCCCCCAGGAGGGACCCTGCAGTCCCAGTCTTCACAATTTCACATGAACTGGGGTTTTCTTCCAGGGTAACATTTGAATGGAAATTCAAATAAATTCATTGTGAGCCTCTTTCCTTGTTCCACCTCTGCTCATTTATATCACATCACCTCTTGCTCTCTTCCTCCTTCCCTACCTCCCCTTAAAGACATTTTCCTATTCCTTCTCCCTCCAGCATCCTTGCCCCCCTCAGCCTCCCACAACACCAGATTTAGGCTTGATTCCTCCATTTGTTATTTTCTTGGTTTCTGAAGTATTTTTTCCTTCTCTCTCTGCTCTGGTCATGCCTCTGTGTTTCACGTGCTCTAAGCTCAGAAAACTGAGGTAACCCTTTCAGAACAGCACTGCTTTGAGAGACAGGAGGTCACCAAATCCCCCCATCTGCACGTCCTGGTGGCTGTGCCAACCTCTCACCACCTGCAGCAGCTCCTGTCCTCTGGCCTTTGTGCAGGTCACCATCCTCTGTCTCCTATTGCTCCTTCACCCTTGTCCTGCTCCCTGCATGCACCAACTGCCTATGACTCCTCTGGTGCCTCCTGCCACCACCTCTCCAAACAGAGGTCCTGTGAGCTCTGCTTGGATCAATGCTGGGTACTGCTCCCAAGGGACAGATAAAGACATCCTCAGAATTGATACTCGAGGGACTTGGTTTCTAAGCCCAGGTCTTCCTCCCAACACAAGGCAAATTATTCAGCTGTCCTTGCTGCAGATTTCTATCTGTAAGTGGTATTTGTACTCTAGAAGTTTTGAGGATACTTGCCTTTAAAGTCTGGGAAGCACTGAGACGCTCTGGTGACAGGGGTCATAGACAAATTTCCAGTGGGTCCCCCCTGGGAACAGGAGATCCTGGGTCTGCCAAGTGGACGTTTACAGGCTCACTCATTCAGCCCGCACTGAGCTGCTTTCCCAGCCTGATATCTCCTTGGCACCTGTACCACGTGTATCCACACAGGGCTCCTCTTTCTTTCAGGGGCCACCTCATGGGAAGCAAACTTGTCTCTCTTTTCAGGATTTCTTTAATTGCCTGCAGCAGAAAAAAAAAAAAAAAAAAAACCAAAACCAAAAACAGAAAGTGGGACAGTGTTCAAGGTGTTCAAGGCCAGGTTGGATGAGGCTTTGAGCAACCTGGTCTAGTGGGAGATGGCCCTGCCCATGGCAGGGGTTTGGAACTTGATGACCTTTGAGGTCGCTTCCAACTCAAACCATTCTATGATTCTCTGAGAGCTGGGAGCCAGGGAGAGGTAGATGGGACAGGTGGGTACAGTGAGGACAGGAACACTGTGTCTTCTCATCCTCACTGGCCCCAGACAGCACAGGCAGCCTACAGGCTGCCAGCACCCGCTGTAGGTGCTGAGCTTTTGAATTCAACGGGGGCCAAGCAAAGGTGTAGAGGGTTGCTGATGCCAGGCCAGCAACTGTGATGTCAGCCCTAGCGTTAAAGTGTCAGGCATGGCTTTCTGACGTTCACCCTCTGTGTCACCCAGGGTATGCCATTGACAAGAGACCAAAGAAAAAGCGCAGGAAGCACACAGATACTGGAAAGCTCAGAGTCCAGGCAGGCAACAGACCTGCACATTTCAGAACATGCAGAAAATCAAATTCTTAGAAACAGAGGCAAGACCCTCCCCAGAAGAAGGGATGCTCTGGACTAGGGCAGCAAGGGAGCACAGACGGGACTCTTCTACCCTTGTAATGAACTGTAGGCACTTCACGAGTCCCCAGAGACACCAACGCCTCACTGCAGCAACCTCCACACAGTAGCATTCCTGGAAGCCTCATTTACTGTAGACACCCTCTTTGACCCAGTCTCCATGGCATTTTTCTGCCTTTCAAAGACCACTGTCCACCAGTTCCAGTGTTTCAGGGAGTGCTCCAGCCCCCAGCAGACAGTGCCTGCTTCCAAACGGGAAAATCAGAAAGAGGGAAATAGTGAATACAGTGTAGTCAGGTCTGCAATTGTTTATGGGCAAATTAAAGAACAGTAAAACAGACAGTAAAATAACTGGTAGCTTCCGTCAACACCCCAAATTTCTGTGAAACTTTCCCTGATTTCCTTGGAGAGTTTTATAGTGTTGGCACTCTGAAAGAGTAAAGAGAAATGGGGGTGAGACAGAGAGGACAAAGGTAACAAGGGAAAGGAGGGTACCAAGAACCATCAGCACAAGTGGGAAGAAAGGGGGAGGATAAAAGAGGTCCTGGGTAAAGTAGAGACGCAAGCCTGCATGAAAAAGGATACTGGGGCTTATAACATACAGACAGAGGCAGGATGGCAGGCAAGGGGGAACACAGAAATCTCTAATAAATATAAGTCAAGCAGATGTGTTCTACGGAACAAGCAAACTGCTTATTCCCTGATAAAAATACTACTTATGCAAGAGTGACATCACCACCAAGTCTTGAACCAGGAGGTTCACAGGAACCAAGGAGTCAGGAACCTGTCAATTGCTTTATAATGTCCAAGAAAGGCTTTATGAATGCACAGCTCTCTAGCTTTCACATATATCAAAGTTATTAGCCCCCATGCTTAAAAGACGCTAAATAGCATTTAAGAGTTAGTTTTTACAGATTCACTGGTCCCCCACATCATTGCCAGGAAAGGAGAAGCAATGGTTTGAAGAAACAAGGAGCAGAATGTGCACCTCCAGGCACTAGGTTCATATTCACCCTGGGATGGCTTCGCTGAGAGCTGCCAGAGAATGCCAAGAGGCAGCTCCAATGTTACAAACAACCCTGAACCCCTCCAGGTGACATCAGGCTACCTACGTGGCATGGCCATGCTTTCACCCGCCTCACTGCTGCAGCTCATCTCCAGCCCTGGCAATGCCAGTGTTGTGTTGGTTCCCAAAGCTGTGGCAGGAATGAGAGGCCGGACAAGACGAGGTCAAGGCCCACTGCCCCCTTCCCGGGGTGTCTGCACCTCAGCATCCAAACTAAAAAAGACCTTGTTTAGCAAACTCGCAGTGGAAAAAGCCCTCGTTTTAAACAACCACCACCAAAATGCCAGCACCACAGTTAGCACCAACTGCAAACCTTTGCTGGTGAGGTTAATGGGGTGACCGAGTACAGGTGGGGACAGAAACAAGCTACAGGGGTAAGAAGCTGTTCTTTCTGTCAGCAAAACGTCACCATTAAGATATGAATGGGAGGAAAAATTCTCCTGCTGCTCATGCAACATCCACACAGGCAGATTAAAAGACCAAAGCACTGTGTACAGGTGACTTGAGATAAATGCAGCATCTTCCCCTCCCCAAAATTTCCTTCCTAATCAACAGCTGTTAACAGGAGGGTGCAAGCAGCCAGATGGGGAGTAACCCAGGGACCCTCTCCTTCCTCACAGGCTCTTCCCTCTCCACTAAATTCAATGCACTGATAAGCATCAGCACAGGCTCTTCCACTGAAACACACTACTCCCGTGGCTGAACGTGCCTTCAGAGGGAAAAGTTAGAGGAAAATATAACTACAGAAGGTTTCTTCACAGCCCAGAAAGCCAACCACATCCTCAGCTGAATCAAAAGCAGCAGGGCCAGCAGGTCGAGGGAGGTGATTCCGCCCCTCTACTCTGCTCTCATGAGACCCCACCTGGAATACTGCATCCAGCTTTGGAGTCCTCAGCACAAGGACATGGACCTGTTGGAGTGAGCCCAGAGGAGGGCCACGAAGATGATCAGAGGGCTGGAGCACCTCTCCTGTGAAGAGAGGCTGAGAGAGCTGGGGTTTGTTCAGCCTGGAGAAGAGAAGGCTCTGGGGAGACCTTATGGCAGCCTTCCAGTACCTAAAGGGGGCCTACAGCAAAGACAGGGACAAACTATTTAGCAAGGCCTGTTGCAACAGAACAAGGGGTAACGGCCTTAAAATAAGAGGGTAGATTTAGACTAGATACAAGGAAGAAAGTTTTTACAAACACAGGGTGAAACACTGGAACAGTTTGCCCAGAGAGGTGGTAGATGGCCCATCCCTGCAAACATTCAAGGTCAGGTTGGAGCGGGCTCTGAGCAACCTGATCCAGGTGGAGATCAGGATCACTGCCGGGGAGGCTGGACGATGACCTTCACAGGTCCCTTCCAACCTAAACCGTTCAATGAGTCTGTACGAACTTCTCCCCCCCGGGAAGCCGCAGGCGCGCACCCGGGGGATTAGCCCGCAGGGACCACCCGCCCGCCTCCATATGGAAAGACGAAATAGAGGGAGAGAAGAAGCGGCAGCAGCAGAGGCAGGAAAGCTGCAGGGGGCCAGCGCTACCGCCCCCCTCCAGGAGAAGCAGGAGGAAGCGGCGAAAGCGACTGCCTCAGACTCCGGCCGAGCCTCACCCCCCCGGGCCCACGCCCAAGCTGCGCGCATGCGTACGGCCGCTCCCCGTCAGCCCGCCCCCCCGTAGCGCGGTGCCCGCTGGGAGCTGTAGTCCACCGCCGGCCCGCCGCCCTTCATGGGATGCAGCGGGGGGACTCCGCTTCCCGTCGGCCCCCGCGCCGCCGGGTGCCGGCAGTGACAGCGCCGGCGCCATGGGCTGGGGGAGCCGGCTGGGCCTCCTGGGCGGCCTGGCCCTGTGGGGGCAGCGGCGGCGGGCAGCGGCGGCCGCCGCCCAGGACGTCGGCGGGGAGCGGCGGGACCTGGAGCTGAAGCTGGTGCAGGTGGTGTTCCGGCACGGGGCGCGCACTCCGCTGCGGCCCCTCCCGGGGGCAGCACCGGTGAGGACGGGACGGGACGGGACGGGCGTGGGGCTGCGGCTGGCGCCCTCAGCCCGGGCCGGCAGGGTGCCCGCTGCCGCCTTGCTTCCATCAGCCCGAAAATGGGGTTTTTATCCCACCCCGCCCACCCTTCCCAGAGTAAATTTGGGGAAAAAACGTGGGAATCGGGGAGTTAAAGTGGAACGGCGGTAGCACGGCCCCAGTGGGACGGCGATGGCGGAAGGACCAGGCACCGCTGTGGCTGCAAGGCAGCCCTCGGAGGCAGGGTGCTGGGACGGGCCTTCCAGGGCGGCAGCAGAGATAACACCAGTTATCAAGGATAACGTGAGGACCTCGCTCTTTATACCGGCCAGCGCCGAGCCGTTCCCCCGTACAACAGGTACCGGGCAACATGCGATAACTTGCCTCGTCGCCATTGGGATTGCTCCATCTGCCCATGGCCTCCCACGCAGCAGCCTCTTCAGCTGGCAGGTGTTAGTCCTGGAGTTTGCTAAAGCAGCTTTTCGGTGCGTAACAAAGAGCAGCAATAGTGATTTCCTACAGATTCTTCTCCTGTAAAGGGGAGGAAAGCAAGTACTGCATTTCACACACACCATCTGTGTGTGATGCATAGCAGGTCAGCAAATCCATGCTGCAGCACTGCTGTCATTTGTGTACATGCTGTACGAAGAGATCAGTTCTGTCTGGGTCGGCGTTGTGTTATTGGCAAGGCAGCATACAGTAACAGCCCAGCATTGGTTTAATGGTCTTGAAAGTCCTCATTTTCCACAGAAGCACTGATGTTTGTTTGTTTCTAAACAGGTGGAATGGCACCCCAGTCTTTTAGATGTACCTGCTCAGACTAAGTTTGATTATGTGGTGACTGACCTAAATGGAGGGCCTCAACCTCCCTCGCCCTATGAGGAGCAATACAAAAAGACCACATTCAAGGTGAGGCTGTCTTTCATGGTGGTTTTACATTCCCTCTGTGGACTTGATGATTTCCATATTCCACTGGAGATCCTTCCTTTTCTTTGCACGTAGGGTGGTGCAATTGCAGGACAGCTGACAACAGTGGGGATGCAGCAGATGTTTGCCCTGGGGGAAAGGCTGAGGAGAACCTATGTGGAAGAAGCCAACTTTCTCTCACCGACGCTTAAGCCTGCTGAGGTCTTGTGAGTCTCATTTCCCCTCTGGACGTTCCCTTGCTTCCTCCCACCTAACAAGTAGCCCTGTGCTAGGGAAACTTTCTGACCAGCATATACTTCTCCACCATATAGCAGACTGGCTGGCCCCTGGGCTTTCATCTTTGCTTAGCCTGGAGTGCCCAGTGCTAGAACTTGCTCATGACACAAAGCATCCAATTTCCCAGCAGTCCTCAGAGGGACACCAGGGCCAGATTGATCTCACCCTACTTTTAGACATTTACAGTGGTTTTCCGCATCTTTATAGCGGGTGAAGAGAAACAGGTATTTCTGAAGCACAATTTAACTCACTGTAGATTACATAGCTAAAGTTCAGTGACACAAAACACACCCCTGCTGCTCACGTCAGTAATGCTGGGAGTGTCTGGTTTAGGACGAGATAAAAATCACATCAGAGAAGTACCAATTTATTATCTCCACTGTCTCTGAAGGCAATTTAAAAAGGGCAGTTCAGATATATGTGTCTTTTTTTTTTTTTTTTTAAGATAGTACAGCAAGGCTAGATGAACCCCACCACAGGTTTCCAAAGCCACAGTGAAAGCAGAACCCTTAGTTCCAGTAAGTCCTTCCCAGCTGCAGCTGTGTCCGCATGAAGGAGAAAGTGCTACCTCACAAACTCCTTTCTTTCTTTCAGCATCCGTTCCACTAATATTTTCCGGAATCTGGAGTCCACACGGTGCCTGCTAGCTGGGCTGTACCAACAGCAGAAAGAAGGTTGGGGAGGCTTCTGACTATTGCCTTTCCTTTCTCAGTCTTCCCTAGATGCACATATCTTGCACATCCTAACTTACTCTGGCTTCTGGGTGTTACTTCTTCCCCAATTCTTCACTCCTGGCCCTCTTCCCCATACCCTCCTGGTTCTGTATGTTATTTATCGACTTGTCACTTGCTCCTTCTCTTTGTGTAGCTTTCTGCTGATGCTTAGCTTGGATCTGTTGCCAAGAGTGCTTCAATTTCAGACCCATGGAGGAGGTTAGCACTGACCCGCTTCAGAATCAAGAGGGCAAAAGGTTTCAGATCCAATGTTCACAAGACGCACATCTGAAAAAAGTTTCTCAGAGAAACCCAAGTATGTCAGCCATAGGAGTACCAAGACCCTTTACAAGTTTGGTATCTGGAGTAACTTTCAGCTATATCTATCTGATACATCAGAATCTATCTGATAGCTACTTGTACGTCCTAGAAATACGCTTTGGTTTCGAAGATCTCGCTTCTGCTCCCTCTGTGTTCAGTTCCAGGAAAAAATAGCAAGAGTGACTTGCCAGAGTTCCTTACTCCTCATGACACAGTAACCAAATTTTGTCACATACAAACACTAGGAGAAATGAACACACAACTCAAAGCTTTACAAGGTGCACAGCAGACATCCCTGTGGAATTAAATGCTGTGTGTGCACAGAAACAAGCACAGTGGCTTGTCTTGCAGGTGATGGCTCAGGGGGAATTGCTACTTGACAACAATGGACTGGAGGATAAAGACTGTGGGGGTGATTAAAGCACTCTAAAGACACCCAGATGCACTAGTGATCACAGAAGCTTCCCTCTCATTCCACAGGATCTGTTGTCATTGTCACTGATGAAGCAAGCTCTGACATCCTCTACCCCAATTACAACAACTGCCAGCGCCTGAAATGCTTGAGCAGGTAAATTGCCAGCCATACCTCCCCATATGATTTCACTGCTGTTTCATTTCAGCAGTAGTAATTTAAAACAGCACGTTTTCTTCCCATTTTCCAATTTCTTCCCCTGCCACTTACTGTTCTTTGGGAACAGTTAGCTAGTTGTATAAAATACTCGGTGAGCAGAGTCATATACCAAGCAGTGGCACCAGGAGAAAAAAAAAAAAATAGACTTTTTCTTGAAAGACCAATTTAATTTAGTCTCTGTCTAGCAAACACTCATTATTAGCTAATATACAGCTATTCTGTGGCATTGCTGCAGGGCAGAATTAATGTCACCTACATCCCTTAATAAGCCTCTCAAGCGTGTACATATTGGGCCTCCTTTTTATATTCAGCTTCTGGTTTGGGGGTTATTACAGCATTCCTGTCACACTTATACTTTGAAGAAACTGAAATATGCTCAGCTTTGACATGTTTAACAAAGACTAATGAAGTAAAATAATGAACATCCTACACAGAAAGAACACTCACGTTTGCAGAGTCAAGTACTCAAAATGCCTGTGCCAGGTTGGGCATGAGACGGAAATTGAACAAGAGGGGCAAATATATTAGTTTGGTAGCATTATACGTTAGCATATTTTTGTCCAAAATTCAAGAGTTAACAGAATTCACTTGCAAAAGCTCACATAATGCTTGACTCTGCAGGCAAAGGGTTACTCTTGACAGTGCTAACATGATGGCCCACATCTAGTAACATCAACTGTGCAAAAAGGGAGTAAACTGCAAGCCCTTCCACTCCCTCCCCGCAGCTCACCAACTGAGCACATTTTTGTGACCATGTCAAGGTGGATTTTTTTAACCTGCAGTAAGAAGCACTGCCTCAGCTTATAGGCTACCTATGCCAGAACTTCTAGTGCGTTTGATTTCAAACAGAAACTAGAGATGTTCCTCAAAAAATAAAAAGCAAACTTAAAAAAACTTTTTCCGTCTCCTCCCCAACAGAGGGAACAAAACCCAAGCAACATGTTCTGCTTGAAGGACATGGCCAACATGGATATTCTCAGCTAAACTTTTAAAAATAAAATTTAAAACAGTATAAGGAGGCAAATGGCTTCTAACAAAGTGAGACGTGAATTTAAGCTACAAGTGAGTATCTAGGTGTTTCCATTTTCCCACACCATACAGCAATCAGTTCAAAGCTTCTACCCTTTTTTCTTTCATGAGGCAGTTAAAGTCTACTCCCTGAAGACACAGACTTGTACTGTTCCAGTATGACCAGATCTGTTAACTGATACACAGCCCTTGCTTATGGGAACCACTTCTGAGGTGTTCACATCTCATCTTAATTTTTTCCCTCACCTGCGTGAGAGCAGATAGCCAGCTCTGATCTTTGCCATCTAGACACAGTGTCTGTCCAATCTGCAACTTGGACTCCCAACATCAGGAATCCCTCAGTGTCCTGTGGTGCTTCTCTTCTGCCCCTCACTAATGTGAGACAATTCCACTGGGCTGGGGTCACACAACCTGAAAAATAGAGAGTCTGATGCGTTAAAAGCTTTTGTTTCATTTTGTTTTCTTAATTCCCTGACAGGCATAAGTTGAAGAATGCTCTGCAACAGCCAGGTATCTCTGATGACTTGAAAACAATTAAGGAGAAGATGGGTATAGATGGCGATAAGTCTGTCGATTTTTTTCTCCTCCTTGATAACATTTTTGCTGAGCAGGTGAGTTGAGCATTTCCATTGCACTGTCACAGAAAGAAAAATCCCTCTGCCACACTTATGGAGGAAACCATGGAGTGCCAACACCCATTGACACCAGTGGGTACCCCAGTACCTTTCTATGCAGTCTGGAAAGTTTATAGAAGTAGCATGGCCTTTTTAAAAAGCAAGACATGGAGTCTGCCTTGCTCTAGGATGGATGAATACTCATCTCCAGTATTTATGTTCTTACCTTGAAATCCAGTATCTCTTTCAAGTGTAATGAAGTAGAGCTAAGAGAGTAGTTGGGCCTTGCTTAGCCTATTACAAAGTGCTTTCCCTTTTCTGGCAGTTACCACCTAAGAGTCATCTTAATCCTGGTTCCAGCATGCTGCCCATGAGCCAGATTGCTTCTGCTACTGGAAGGAAGCTGGGCACATTTCTACCCCACTTAGTACCTCTTTTTTGCTGGAGCTAATAGTAATTAGTCTGGCTGTTGGTTGAATAGCTCAAGGCATTACACTCCCTTCACACAGAAATGTATCCTCAAGAACAAACATCCATCCTTTTGGTACACAGAGCAAGTCCATATGTTTAAAACCATCCTAGAACTTTTCATGTGAATACTGTAGTACCAATGCTGTAACATGAACAGCTGTTTTCTGTGGGCGGTCATCCATGCATTGACACGCTAGCGGGAAGGGATGCCATCCAGAGGAACCTTGACAGGCTTGAGAGCACAAACCTCATGAAGTTCAACAAGGCCAAGTGCAAGGTCCTGCACGCGGGTCGAGGCAATCCCATGCAAAAAATACAGGCTAGGCAAAGAATGGATTGAGAGAGCAGCCCTGAGAAGGACTTGGGGAGGAGAGGGGGGGGGGGGGGGAGGGGGCGTTGAGGAGAAGCTCAACATGAGCTGGCAATGTGTGCTCGCAGCCCAAAAAGCCAACTGTATTCTGGGCTGCATCAAAAGAATGTGGCCAGCAGGTCGAGGGAGGTGATTCTGCCCCTCTGCTCTCATGAGAGCCCACCTGAGTACTGCATCCAGCTATGGAGAACCCAACATAAGAAGGATATGGACCTGTTGGAGTGAGCCCAAAGGAGGGCCATGAAGATGATCAGAGGGCTGGAGGACCTCTCCTATGAAGACAGGCTGAGTTGGGGTTGTTCAGCCTGGAAAAGAGAAGGCTTCAGGAAGACTTCATAGCAGCTTTCCAGTATCTGAAGGGGGCCTACAAGAAAGCTGAGAAGAACTCTTTACAAAGGCATGTAGTAATAGGGGGAGGGGTAACGGCTTCAAACCAGAAGAGGGTAGATTTAGACTAGATATTGGGAAGAAATTCTTCACTGTGAGGGTGGTGAGGCACTGGAACAGGTTGCCTAGAGAAACTGTGGATGCCCCATCCTGGAGTTGTTCAAGGCCATGCTGGATGGGGCTTTGGAGCAACCTGGTCTAGTGGAAGGTGTCCCTGTCGTGACTGGGGGCTTGAAACTAGACAGTCTTTAAGGTCTCTTCCAACCTAAACCATTCTATGATTCTATATGTTTTCAGGCTGGGTTCAGAAAGGGGCAAACCCTCTTGTTATGCTGCATCTTCTCCTTCCAGGTGCACAATTTGCCAAGCTGCCCTGTGTTGAAGAACTTTCAGGAGACAGTTGAGCGTCGAGCTGTTGACTCACTGCTTTTCCTTCTGGAAGACGGTTCAAGGTGATTACCTGTATCTATCCCTCCAGACTTGGGGATTGTCTTAGGTATACCCAGGGTGGATAAGCTACACCAGCTTACTGCGGCAGACAGAAGTCCTTTCTGATCTGCTGCGTTCCCCCACCAGAGGCGACTGCCCCCTCAGGAGGTTTGTGCCTCAGCCATCTCAATGTAAAATCCAGTGCCTTGAGTCAGGAAGATGAGCTAGGAAAAAGAGAGTCCAAAGTGAGGAGGCCAAGATGTGGACTTAGGTCCTGTTTTGCTGACAGTTGTAGTCTCCAAGGAACAGTAGTAAGCCACTGAGGTAGGCAGTGAATGCCTCAATTGCCACAGTTTAAGTGAATCTGGGTCAAAGTCAAAAGCAGAAGAGAACAGGAGACCCTTCCCACCTGAGCCTGCCCTTACAGACACACATCTATAATCCGAATTCCAACCGGGGAAGTTTATCCCAAGGATGGCACCTACACAGCTGGGCTGAGAACTGTTGATACTAGTGGAAAAGGTGATGCCGGGGCCTGCACACATGTAACTACTTGCAAAAGAATCTGTTACTACATGCAGTTAATTACCTCCTCCACAGTTGTTAAAGGTGTCTGAGTTGCTAGCCTAAGCAGGCATTTTCCTTTCAGATTCATTCACAGCTGCCACATTCACCAGCTCTGCTCAGGTAGTGGTATTGGACTGCCTCTTCTGTTAGGGCAGTTTCCCTTAGCCTTTTCTTTAACTTGTATTAGACATTTCAAATACTGATTTCCCCCACTCCCACAACACCTGGCAGAGCCACAGTCACAACTCATCCTCCATTTCTACTGATGTATTCATTAGGTAGAGGGAGTTTCTTAATACCAGAAGTTGTCTAAAGATCTTCTCTTTGTTCAATAGAGGGATAAAAACTAATTTTTAAATACAGCCACCAGCTTCTTGAATCCCACCCTCCCCTTCCCACCAAAGACCCCAACCACTTCAGTTGCTGTTTTGCAGTCAACTACAGTAGTCTTTCCTTACTGAAAACTATGCATCCAAAAATCATGACTACAGAAACAAAATAGTATAAAGAACATTGAGGAGTTTCTCAGTTCTCCTTTATGGGGGCCACACTTCATGAGACTGTTAACACCTATCCACTGCCAATGTGCAATCACAGCAGAATCTCTGTGGTGACTGCAGCTGCTGAAATAAGTAACCATTGGAATTGCGTTTAATAGTTCTTAGCTACACTCAGTACATGTTACCAATTTGTAAAAGAATAGCAGGTTCCCAGGTGTTCCTTTGAAATTATTTGATGCGAAAGTTTAAAGCCTAGTAGATTTATTTCTGCTTCTTTTATAGAGAAGTTCTTCAGATGAATGTTGGTCGTCTTCTCTGTACTTTACAGAAGAACATTACGAAAGCAGTAGATCCCTCATCTCCAGCTGAAAAGGCCAGGTACAGGACAGATCTCTTACTCTAATTGTTATAAATCCTGACTTGCTGTCAGTGTGAAAAGCTATTCAGAAAGATGTTGAATGCGTGGGTAAATGAGTGCTTATCTGCTAGGAAAAGCATGAGTACCATATTTGCTTTTTCTGAGGTAGATTGTATGTGCAGCATGCTATTTGTGTAATCAAGACGCTAGCCCTGAGCCTTGGATGCCTTATTGTAGCATGAGTATCTGGCTATCCATGGAAGAACACAGCTTACGCTTTAGGTTTAGGTTTTGTTTTTCTTTTTCTCCCTTCCTTTTTTATCAGAAAGCTCATTCTCTATGCTTCTCATGACATTACCCTTACTGCTCTCCTGGTGGCACTGGGCACCTTTGATCACAAGTGGCCACCTTATGCTGCAGATCTGATCCTGGAATTGTATCAGCACCGACAGTCCAAAGAGTGGTTTGTTCGCATGTGTTACCATGGAGAGGTAAGATCCCAGGGGAGGTCCACATTATAAACCTTGGGCTTTTGGTTTTGCCATACATGCATGTAAAGCTGTGAAACAAGACTTGTTCTGAACATGCCATCAAGCCAGATAGCAGGGTAAGACACCTAGAGCATATCTGTGGTAGCCAAGATATCTTTTCTATTGAGCTGCCTATTGATCTAGTGTGAGTTTAGGCAAAGACTTTGAACCTCCACCTCTCTGCATCTTTGCCTCAACTAGCCTATTTCCCTGCTGCAGAATGCATCAGTATTAGCAAAAAAGGGCTTTGGCAATGCACGAGATCTGTCATTTTGTCTCTTTGCCATTACAGGAACAACTGGTGAAAGGATGTAGAGCAGGTCTCTGCCCACTTGAAGAATTTCTAGAAGTTCTTTCACAGTACTCAGTCAGTCCAGAGGAGTACAATAACCTGTGCACCCAAACAGAAGGGAACCAGCAAACTAAGTTGTCTTAAATTAAAATTAGTTTATTGTCACAACTTTGACTATTTTTCTTTATATTCCTGCCAGCCTTCCCTGTTCTAAAGATATTTTAGATGAGGTGACTTTTTCCTACCAGACACAGGGTGGCACAGTGTCACTTTTCACTGTTAGCGTCAAGATGAAAGAAGCCACGTAACAGAAGGGCTCAAGTTCACTTCTGAGCTATCCACACAAAAGCAGAGAGACTGAAAACAGCAAGGGAGAACAGACCTGTTTAAATTGCCCTGCTGCTTCAGGAATATGAGAGAAGACATACCTGTTCCTCAAATGCTGGGACTGTGGGATGAAGCCCAGCTTGCTTCAAGCTATCAGACTTGAGAACTTTGACATAATGATTGCTTTTATGTATGGCAAACTGCAGAAGCCACTGTACCTTTCCCTTTCGTTTGTCATGTCAGAAGGTTGCTCTGCTGATGGATGAACCTCCCAAATTGCATAGCATTTGTCTACCCCATCTTAAGGGCATTTTTATGCACATAAAACCTCTCCAAAGGGACAGAAAGCCTTCAAACCTCTTCCCTGTACTCATGTAATTATGGACATTCTGCTGTGAACATGCAAAATAACCACAGTGGGCCAAGTACAAGAACATGCACTCTTTGTGAACTCTGCTTAATGCGCTTTAAACAAGGACGTCCAGGGAGCTGTATTGACTTCAGCTTTGAGCAGCATTGCATCTATTTTGCACTTGCTGAAACAGGAATACACCAGCATAGCCCACAGAAGTACTTCTAGCTGAGATGATGTCACTTTTTCCTGTGAGACAGTACTAAGTTGCCAAAATCCCCATTTTTTTCAATCGGTAAATAAAACTTCGATCCTGACCTACTTTCTTTGGGATATCTAAAGGCTAAAACAGGGGGACCACTTATAAACAGCCCTGCATTACCCCTTCTCACTTAGCAAAAGGGACTGCGGTGATGTTAATGTAAGTCATTGACAGATATGTGACTGGAGGCACTACAGTACCTTCTCCCTGAGAAGCGTGGGCTGGATTTACCTCTACTCTTTCATTAGCCTGCCCCCACCACAATTATATGTTGACACTACGCACAGTGAACAGAATAATTTGAATACTAAATACATTGCTGGAGGTCTCACTGAACTGCTATTAGAAGCTGTCAAAAAAAGCAAACAAAACATTATTATTTTCCACCAAGTTTTTATACAGCCTAAAACCATAATACCATTATATAAAAATCAATGGCCTACCCTTGCTTAAGAACAGTGCGTTCTGCTCTAATCAAGCTCTCTTATGCACGGTATAAAGTGTTTGGAGAACCGTGATGGAAACATGAGGCATACAATTCCAAGTTATTGGTGAGGCATGGACTGCTTGGGAAAGGGGTATCAGGGAACAGCATCAGAAGCTTTGGCCATACCAGTAGACAAAGCAAGAATTCATGTAACTTCTCTTAAACAAGAGGTAGGAGCATCTCCCAGCAAAACTGAGCAGCAGCCGGGTTAAAAATGGCAACACGGTCAAGACCCAAAGAACTCAGCAGCACAAGCTGCCCTAGTACATGTAAGATTGTTAAAGGTACTACATTCACACCATTAAATCATTCTAGGCAGGGTAACATACGTATTTCAGTAACAGCAGAAGACCTCAGAAAAACAGGCCAGCTTCTTGGCAGTGGCTAGGAAGAAGCCTCCACTGGGAACAGGTTATTTCATCATTGTCTCTTACGGGGTTTCTACAGTACCCTCTCTGCCCTGCTCCAGCCTCATCCTTCCCCTCTCTGTGAAAGTGGTTGGGCCCCACATTGGTCTCATCCCACTGAGCAACTCCATGGTAGTCGTGGCCCACAGTATGAAGGAGGAGTTATTTCTGATCACAACAAGCGTAAATAATGATTTCGGAAGAGGACTGGTGGGACGGTGGAAGAGATTTCAGACCAAAGGACCCAAGTAAGTGGGAAGTGCTGAACTGCAAACACAGCATGGAAGAGCTGAGGCATTTCTGAGAACATGGAATAAAAATTTCTAGAAATCAAGAATTTCCCTAAGGAACCAGTGCATTTGCATGAATAGGCCAACTCTTTGCAAAACCTGGGAAAGACAAATCCAGGGAGGGGGGGAGGGGGGAGAGAAGAAATCCAAAACTTTCTTACCCTGGGCTGTTAATATGAGAACTGCTGACATGAGCAGCAGTCAGCCTCAAAGTTCCCTCAAACTTTAACTTGGGTTAGCAACTCCAACTCATCTGCTCCCTTGCTATTTTAGTCTAATCCAGTTAATACAGGGTGGTCAACTTAAACCTAAAAGACTTTTTTTTCATTTTGCATTGCAAACCTATTCTCATATAGTATGTTTCATTTAAGGCAATGTTAGTATAGTAGGTAATTGGCAGAAAATACCATAGAATCGTTTGAGTTGGAGGGTACCTTAAAGACCATCTAGTTCCAACCCCCCTGCCCCCCTCCAACACCTCCCACTAGACCAGGTTGCTCAAAGCCCCATCCAGCCTGGCCTTGAACACCTCCAGGGATGGGGCAGCCACAACTTCTCTAGGCAACCTGTTCCAGTGTCTCACCACCCTCAAGAGTAAAGAATTTCTTCCTAATATCTAATCTAAATCTACCCTCTTTCAGTTTAAAACTGTTACCTCTCATCGTATTGCTACACTCCCTGATAGAGTCCTTCCCCTCCCCGAGGTGTTCCAGCTCTCAGATCATCTTTATGGCCCTCCTCTGGGCTCACTCCACCAGATCTATGTCCTTCCCATGTTGGTATGTCAACTTAAATTTGCTTTCTCCTCATGTAAAACATCTTCTTTTAAAGTTTCCAGTATCCCAGACAAAACAGCATCACTTTTCTTTCCTGCCTCATGCTCTGACTCAAACAAAACCAATCATAAGCTTAAAACTTGAGCACCTACTGAGGCCATGAGGACCTACACCTCAGCATGAAAGGTTTGCTGGTTGAAAGTCAAAAGGACATCAAGAAGACAGTAAGCTTGGTATATTTGCCAATAAAGCCAACATAATAAAGCTAGCAGTTCAGGGGTTTTTAGGGCCTGAAGAACACTCCTGATAATGCGCTTTAACCTTAAGCAGAAAAAGCATGATAAAGCTAGGTGTTACACATCTACCACAACAACAGCATGAACAGAAATAACTGGAAGTTATGTGGACTGGCTAAAAATGGGAAAAAAAAAAGTCTTTAAAGTAGAGGTCAGCTCACCCAAAAGATGGCACACAGCACATGTGCAAGACAACTTACCTTTTTTAGGTTAAGAGTTACTACCAATCAATACAGTGAAGTGTGTTTTTCTAAATACAGGCCTACATCAAACATGGATCATTTCTCCTTGATAAATATCAAAACAGTGAACAGGTTTCAGCCAACAGCCTGCCAAGGCTTCTGCATCATAAGTGCAGAAGACCACCAGCAGTGAAATGTAGCTTCTTCTGCCACCAGGATGAAAACTGACATGGTAGATGGTCAGCATACCAAACCCTGCAAAATTAAGTCTTGTATGTACCATATTTGTAATAGCCCCAACACTTTAGCACAACAAATGCTGTGCTCCAAGTCTAAGCAGCGTGTTTAGGATTCACACTTACCCTCAGGAAGAGTCAGGCACTACATCTACTCCAAGTCAGGATACACAAATTGTATCAGAAGCACAACCAGCATTCAAATACAAACCGAGATTGATACAGATTAGATCTCCACATACTGGTCTGTCTTCTGAAACGTTACCCATTAGATATCACTAGGAGGTCAGGACTAAACTCTTAAGGCTGGCTACTTGCTTGTCAGGTTCTTTTTGTAGATTAGCTAGCCCATGATACAGCTATAAAGCTTGAGTTTATTTGGACCATGCTTAAAACTGCCATTGTATTTCACAGATGACCTGTCTGCAACAGTCTACTACTTTAAAACAAACAGATTTCAAGTATTTTAAAGTTTTGATTTAGCAGGCGCATTACTTTGCGTTTCAGAAGTTCACCATCTGCTGGGTTTACCTTTTAAGTCTCTCCACACTCCGGCTGCGCAGCCATCTGGGATGAGATAATTTGAACAGCAGACTGTTTCCTCCCATGTTACTAGAGAGGAAGAGCAGCCAAGCATGTATGAATAAAGTCTATTTCATTCTTTCAAACAAAGGTGGAGGATGATTTGAAAGTTTAAAAGAAAAAAGGAAAAAAAAGAGGAGGGGGAGGTGAAGAAAACTAAAAATGGCAACCCCACTTTCTGTATTCAACTGCACCATGACTACCAGAGCTGAGTCACAGTTACTATTGATTATAAATAAGCAGGAGAGAACAGAGTCTGACTTACAGATCCCAAGGTGAATTTGCAAGGCTGGCAGCTAGAAAGCTTTTTCATTTGCAAAGCAAAAGGGGAGAAGTAGAATCAGATCAGCACAAAGAAGCTCAGTCTACATCTACCGAGCCGTTTTTCTGACCAGGGCCAGCCAAGGTATTAGCATCTCTTGTCCATCAGCTTGTGCAAACCAGGCAATGCCACTGAGGTTAAGTGCACCTATGCAGACTCCGGAGAATCCACATCTGTATTTTCTGTAGGAAAAATCTCATTAAGATGCCAAATACCAGCATCTTAACTCAGACAAACACAGAAGGAACTTTAATTATCCAGCATTTGTAAAATGTATCCTTTCACTGTCAAGTGGCTTTGAAACAGTGAATCCCCTATGCTAATTTTTCTAGAACAAGTTGCAGTCATCTCAAATCCTTTGCTATTCAAAATACCTCAACAGTCACAGGAGGCACTGAGAAAGACTAAAACAAACAAACAAACCAACCCTCCAGGTTATTTCTGTCGATCAAGAAGTTTGCTTTGTTCAACATGGTAAAAACAGTGAGGAGTCGTGGCAGAAGTAGCAACACTTAAAAAGGCTGCACTGTGACAATTCCCATGCAAGGTCCTCAAAAGGGAGCTGTGCAATCATTTAAAAGAGGTAACTCCACTCTACAGAAATAACACTTACTGTGTCATTGTCAGCTCTTTCTAAAATCTTGACAAGCTTGTGCTTCAGGCACGCTGCTTGTCTTGTTAGAGGGAAGCACCACAACAGACATCCTACACTTTGTCAAAAGAGTAATTCTCACCCAAAATCATTGTAAATTTGCATGACAGCACAAAGGTGAATTTGGAAGCAGGCAGCAGAAGGCTCTGAGGCTTGCGTGCCTCCAATGGTGCATGGCTTCACTCATTTTATAACACTAGCAATGAAACTTTGGTAAGCTGGCCACAGACAGCAATTCTTTTTCCACCTGTTAAGGACCAGTTAACTCTGAAAAACTCACACAAGACGCATAATAATACTCATTCTCCACATGAAGTTTCACATTAATAGCCATCCCTTTGAGGAAACTACGCATTGAAATAATTTCAAGTAACAGTAAGTGGAAGGAAGAACACACTCCATATACAGTGCTGAGGGACCAGAGAGCAGACAGCCACAGAGCCCACTCCCTGCCCGACAGATCCACATCTGGCTCCTCCTGGTCTTCTCCAGGAATGGAGCTCAACTCCCGATCCATGTTTCAGCATCCAGTCTTTCACTCCTCATAGACAAAACCATAAACCTTCTTGCTGAAATTCTCTCAAAAGGAAAGTTTGAGAAGACAGGGGATTAGGAAGCGATCGATGAGAACTGCGGCAAAGCAACAATTTACCCAGCAGGGTTGTCTTGATAAAAATCTGCTCGCTGATGATTTCTCTCTCACCTTTGTTATTTCAGTTCATCCATTCCCTGCTACCTCAGCCTCCGAGTGCCGGCAATCTGAGACCCTACCCAGTTCAAAGCCCCCAGGGGGGACACACAACCACAGTGCCCCGCACAGTGTTGGACTCTGGTGCCCAGCAGGCAGACGCTGCTGCTTAGGGAAAACTCAAAGCCACACACCTTCTAGTGCTGGAAACACTCTCTGGGAGGAAGTGACAGAGACAACAAGTTTCATCTATTCCTTGACCTTCAACAAATTGAGGAAGAAAGACTGTAACTATTGTCCCTGGGGCATTCTGAAATAAGACCTCACTCCAAGGAAAAAGAAATCCATTTCAGAATTAAGCGAACAGTAGTGCCTCGCAGGGAGCACGCAGACCAGACTTTCAGGAGCCACCAAAGCTTACCACACCTGGCCTCTGCGCTGACTGTGATCATGAGGAAGAGCAAACAGTCATCTGGCCAGTCAGCTGATGTACATAAACAACTGAACTGGATAAAGAAGACAGTTCATTTTTGTAAGAAACAATATATTTTATTTTTCTGACACCACAGCCCTGGCGAGTGGTTTTGTACCAAATTTAATGGAGGTTACACAGAACGTTTTACGCTGGGGAGGAAAAAAAAATAACCACAAAAAAATCCTGGATAACTTTTAGTGTCTGTTCCACTCCCACATTAATAAAATCACTTGGGGTTTCTAAGAAAAGGAGAATAGGAAACAGTGAGAGAGACTACTGTAGGATGTAACAGTGTCCAAGTCCAGCCCCTTCCTAAAAGTGGGAAGAGTCCCCACATGAGGAGAGGCTCTCCTAGATTTACTCCCCAAAATAACACAATGTATTGCAGCTGCCATAGGAGGAGACAGAAGGGGGATGGAGAGAGAGAGAAGCCTATTTAATAAAGAGTGGGAGGGAGAGACAGAAGGTGCTGGACAGCACGCCATAATTTGAAAAATATGTCCTTAACTTATTATTTATCTCTTTTAAAAGATTCCCCTCACTGAACTTAAGTTCCTTTTTGTGCTTTTCATTAATACTCTGCTCTGAGGTCGTAGTTTGGTTTTTCTATACATTGGAGTTGAAGGAAAATAGTCCGAAGTTCTGAAGATGGATTCTCCACCTAAAGTAAACAGCCTAGAATCCCATTCTCCTCTCACCCCAAAGACTAAAGTCTCTGCTAAAATCCCTTTTACAATATAGTACAGTACACAAAAAACCCCAAAGATAACCGAGAGTCCTGGGAGAAGCCAGTCCAAAGGACGTAAACATACAGAGAATGGTGCAACTTGTGACAAATGGCAATTCTCAAAATACAGCTACAGATTCTCAAAGCAGGTGCCGTCACGGGATACCCAAGTCCACAAAAATAATTTTTAAAAAATAAATCTTAAAAAAAAACAACCTGTTAAAATGAATAATTTTTTTTTCAGGTAATTCCATACATTCGAGATTTTCCAAAGCATCCTCTGGTCTCTTTTCACCTATTGCATGGCCAAACTGTACTCCTGAAGCTCCCAAAAAAGCCCTCAGGACTTGGAATCTCATCTTGACAAGGATCAGAACATCCAGTCTTATGGTAGCAGCTTAAAACATCATGTTCCCTGGATTTCCAGGGCCTTGGCTAAATCCTCCCATGCCAACGTCAGCAGCCATACCTCGGGGCCTCATCTGGGGGGGAATCATGATGTTTTGTTGGGGTCCCATCATGCCCTGCATTGACATCATCATACCAGGTGACCCTACAGGGCCCGGGTGGCTGTACAGCCCCGCAGGGGCTCGGTCCTTGCCCGGGATCATGCCCACAGCGGCCACAGGGTTACTCATTAGCGCGGGCTGGCCAGGCATCGCCGTTTGTGCTGGTGACATCATGCGGTGGTGCGGCCCCATCATGCCTTGCTGCAGGAAGGCAGGCGGTCTCATTGGGTTGTGACCTGGCATGGACGGAGCCGTCCCAAGAGGGATATCTGGAGTTCCCACTGGCCCGGGGCCCCCCATGCCAGGCAACGTTAGTCCCATCCTCGGGGTCTGCTCTCCAATCATCCCCTGCATGTGGGAGAACCCAGGCCCAGGACCCTGCGGCTGCTTGCGGCCTGGCACCTCCCCACGAGGGAAATACTGTAGTGTCTGGCTAGGCTTCTCCGACGGGATAATCCTGGACAGGTCAAACTCTGGTATTCCCGTGGCTCCAGGACGGATCACCTCCTGCAGCTCTGGATCAGTGAAAACTGAAGGCATATTGTTTCCAAGAACAGTGAAGGAGTCTGGACCGCCAGGGCCTCCAGTCTTGCAAAGTGCTGGATCTGTTGAACTTTGGGGCAGGTTGGTAGGACGCCCCAGAGGTCCTTCTCCGTGGAAGCCCATTCCCGCTGGGAAGTTGCCTTGTCCACCGCTGGGCCCATTGTGTGGAAATGGCACCTGCTGTGGAGGGGACTGTACAGGAGGGAACCCCTGTGGGAAGCCCAGGCGTCCTTGAGGTACCATTGGAGACTCCTGGGAACCGTGCCCCATCATCGGATTGTGTGACATCAGGCCGGGTCCCACAGGGACCCCATGAGGAGGTATATTGGGTCCCATAGCATTTGGAGAGGGCATCTGGTTGTTATGGGAAAGAGGCTGGGTCATTCCCATTGGGCTAAGGGTTGGCATTGGACCCACTGGGTTTGGACCTGAAATTCGAGGATTCTGAGAATTAATGCCCATTCCTGGGGAAGAAATAAGGAATCACATTTAGATAACAGCCAGCAATAATCAAAGCTATCAGAGAGCTTTCTGCAAGGTTACCAAATCCACACATACACAAAAATTACTGCTAGCAAAAAGCATCAGTAGTGGCTCTGTAAAATGTTATTTTAACAAAACAAAAAAAAAAAAACAAACAAACAAACAAACAAACAAAAAATCAATGCCACCTACACAGTGGCCTCCCTAAGATTGTCACTGCCCTGTCAAAAAGTGACTAAAGCCTGCTCTATAAGTAGGATCTCAATCCAACCCATACCTTTACTACTTCCCTGGCAGTCTAGATGATGCAGGCAGTAAGAAACATGTCTGTGGCAGATTATGAACATACGGACACTTGTCCACTGGGAGGTGACAATCTTCTTTCAAAACTCAAGAAGTCAGGAATCAGGTAGCCCTCGTAAGACTAGGAGGCAGCAATCAATGAGGTTAATGAGCTATCATCATGAACTTATTCAATTAGCCAGCTTCCCCAGGTATATTCAGCCACTCTGATCATTACTCTGTGAAGCAAAGCTACAGGTAAACTCATCAAGAATTCATTACCAGTTGCCGCTCTCATGAAACATCTACTCACACCCTCTTTCAACTATGTTAATTCAATTGGGTGGAGGAGCTACAGCCTACTTTTGTGTTAAATACATACCCACAAACATTAAGCTATCAGCAGGGACTGGATTTCTCATATAAACACACTCACCAGCAAGACAGCCCAAAAGGACAATGTTTTATTTTACTTTTCCTTTAACTCTCTCAGGAAGGGACCAGGACCCTACCTCAGTCCTAGTTTCCCCTCAGCCCTGGCTGAGGTCACCTGCCATGACACATTCCCTATATGAAAAGATGTATGTTTTGAGAAAGCAATCTAACACTCTCTTCTGTAATAAAGGCAATCCACAAAATCCAGGAAAAGACCAGATGATTCAGTGTCAAAAAAAAAAAAAAACAAAAAAAAAACCAAACAACCAAACACAAAACAAACCAACAACAAAAACACCCAACCCAAAACCTGTGAAGCTTCTATGACACTGCCTTAAGACAGGGGAAGAACAGTTTCATCTGGATGAACCTTGTAGGTCTGACCCTTATTCCCTTGAGCAGCCCTCATTCACACAAGTAATTCCAGTCTGGCTGAGTGGAAATCCTTCCCATACATAAGGATTTTTCAGAATAGACACTTTCTGAAGAACAGACACACTTTCTGGACAGAAAAAAGTGGTTGCAAGGAGAATTTCCATCTCTGTTTCAGAGAATTGCAACTGCCGCCTTCAAAAACAACCCACAGCTATACATTCTTCAAGGTTTTTCCCTCTCACCATCTTCATTTGATGAAGCTTCCATAAAAATCACCCTCACTGTATTACCTGAATGCTTGGGCTTATGTTTCTTTTGAGTTTCTTACCTGGTACGCTGTTCATAGGTGGCAAGTTTGGGGAGCGTGCTGGAGGGGAGTCATCATCTGAGCTGGCCACAGTTTTGATGGCATCATGATAGAGTGGTGTAGAGCTGGGCATGGCAAATTTGGACATCCTGGACATCATAATGGAGAGGGGATTCTGGGAGAGGGTCGGCTCTGGGGGCATTGTATAAGGACTGCTAGAGGGAAGATTTCCAGGAAGAGTCACAGGAGCAGACTGGCTGACTGTGGAAGGAGGTGGACCACCTTAGGAAAACAGGAAAAGAAAAAGAGAGAAAGAGAAAGAAAAAGACTTTATTTTTTTTTCACCTCTTACCATTTTTTCCTTAAATACCATTTTCTTCTAGAAATCACAAAAACTAGAAATACTTTTTATTGCAAGGGACCATCTGACTAATGCAGTTAATGACTGTGAAAGGTAACCAGAAAAATAAGCTTATCAGTCAAGATGGTTAACATTTGTTATCCTGGATTCTGCACTTCTACTGGAACTATCTTGAGCCTCTACAAATCCACGTGAAGAATTAACAGGTAAACCTGAAAATCCTACTATTCAACTTCCATACACTGAAGACAGACTTAGATACCAGGTCAAGCCATAGAAAACAAAATCTATCGTCAATTAACTGTTCCTGCACCCACCAAATGTCAACTGTAACTCCTTTCCCTTTTTCTTTAGGAGGCATCAAACAAGCACAAAAGACATAGGCAGCACAACAAGAGCTGTAGCACATACTATGCTGAGACACACGAGCAGATTTCTGACAAGCCGCATCAGCAGCTACAAGTAAAACTCCCTGTTTATGTTTCATTTCAGGTTTTATACACACATATTTACAGCTCATTCCAGTTAAAGAAGCATTTTCTGCACCTATTAGCTTAACATCATCCTTTGCTCTCCCAAAACTAGAAATAACTTAACTGCACTTCCAGTCTCCTCTGTTCGCCACCAATGAATTTCATGCCATCCAGACTACGCGTGAAGGAAAGATGCTAAACTTAAGTTGTACAATCACTGAAAATTCACTGCACATTCCTCAGCTCCACACCCCCGAAAAAGGAAAAGTGAATAGGGAATACAAAAATCCTGCCATGCCAAAACATTTATGCTTTGAAAGAGCTGCAGGTAGAAGCATTCATTAAGCACAACATTAGGCAGGGACTAAAGCACTTGGTTCTGACTTGTAGGCGCTTGGGCTCACGCTGGGCACAGCCTCAGCAGCCACGAGGGACGCTAACATCCAGGCTCCCCTCCTGAGCACAGAGACCTGGCCAGCAATCCCCACAGCTACTGCGGGGGGTTACCCTCGCCGCCACCGCCGCTGCCGGTTCCCCGGTGCCCCAGCAGGCAGGTCCCGGCCGCCGCCGTGCCGTTACCCGCAGCAGCACTAGAGGGCAACGTGGGCCAGCAGCTCCGCTCCCGGCCAGCAGACCTTCCTGGGCTGGAAGGCCACCCAGAGCTGCGGTGCTGGGAGCCGGGATGAAGGGGCAAATGTGCTCCAGGGTGAGCTCCGGGAGGGTTTGGGAGCAGGAAGGAGAGAGCAGAGACGTGCCATCAACAGCCGGCAGATGTTCAGGAGCAGACAGGGTAGTGCCAGCACCTGCACCACAAGGTCCCAGGCACAGCACAGGTCCAACTTGCTACCAAATGCTACATATGGTGGTGTTTAGCTCTTGCTAAAATGGTTGAAGCCTGAACAAGTGGTAGCAGACCTCCCTGTCTGTGGTGGTAAAGCTAGAAAGCACTAACCATACCTAGATACACGACTGGCTAACTATGCACAGCATGTCTTTGTAGGAGCCTTTTATCCCAAAACATTTTCATAACATCAGCAGGATCTTCTCCACACAGCTACGATCACCAGGAGCCATGGCAGAACAGCCAAAAACCCTGCCAAGGAGAGATTTCTCCCATCAACACCCCGCATCTTTTCACACTTCTCGACCCCACCCTTTCACCTTCATGTCCTCTGCATGACCAGCCCTCACCTCAACACAAGGCAGATATGGTGCAAACCCACAAATACAACAGGAGGAGGAAAACAGCTTGCGCTCCGCTCGTGTAGCCACCCACCAGACCCTCATCACAGCCCCTCTCACATAGGTAAAGTGCCATCTAGCTCCTGCCACCCTGCAAGAAACCACCTCCCTCCCCTGGCTGCACACC
This sequence comes from Vanellus vanellus, assembly GCF_965231255.1. Classification (NCBI taxonomy): domain Eukaryota; kingdom Metazoa; phylum Chordata; class Aves; order Charadriiformes; family Charadriidae; genus Vanellus; species Vanellus vanellus. The sequence continues at coordinate 104,410,338 of NC_138905.1, read as the reverse complement.
TTGGGGTAACCCAATATGAACCGCATCTAGCGGAGGCAGCACTCACCCGAGTCCACGTTCCCCAGCATGGCTGGAGAAGACATGGTGAGAGACGCCTTGTGGTTCGGGGGAATCCCAGGGCTCTGCAAAGGAGGCTTTGGAGATGAAGTCCATCCGGGAGAAGGTGCAGGGAGAGACGGAGACTTGAGGTGGACAGGAGAAGCAGCAGCAGACCCCAAAACAGGAGGGGACTTAATGGAGGCAGCAGCAGCTGCAGCAGTGGGGCCCGCAAGCATTCCTGCCAGCTGGGAGGGTGTCTGAGGGGACTTGAGGTTCCCCGAGGGAGACCCCATCATGGGAGACTGGACCTGGCGCATCGTGGGGGACTTCAGGGGGTTGATTCCTGGCGAATGCACCTGACCGGCTGCAGAGATATCCAAGGGCTTGCGGCCGAGGCTGCGCTGCGCAGGGGGAGCAGTGTTGAGGCTATTAGGGTTACTGGTGGGATTGAGAGGTAGTGGCGGCATGTGGCTGAGCCGGTTGTTAGTCCTTTGGTCAGGCCCGATCTGTTCTCTGAGATTTCGGAGACCAACTCCTGGGCCCTGAGACATGGGAAGGAAAGGCCTGGGACCCATGCCATACTCTTGCTGTGGGTGCTCCCCAAATGGCAGCGGCACCATTTTCTGCTGAGAGGAGAGCATCTCTGAGACACCGGGGCGCAGTTTCATCATCTCTTCTGGCCCGACTCCTGCCTCCCTCAGCTTCTGAGGGACCAGAGGTGGGTTGGAGCCCATGCTGACATTCATGCCCATGTCCCCCTTCATGCTGCCAGGGCCCATCCCGAACTCCAGCTCCCTGCTAGATGCCATTTGTGGGGGTATTCCTTTTGGGAAGTCCCCCCTGGAGGGGCTCATTGGCCCTTCCACTGGCATGCGAGGGAAGATGGGGTTGTTCCCAGGCTCCATGTGTCTCTGGGAGGGCATCATTCTGTTTATCTCCATTCCGGGCCTGATGCCTTCCATGTTCAGGCCGGGAGGGAGGCCCATCTGTTTCTCAGCCAGCTGCTGCTGATAGAGCTCTTCGGGCAGCCCCTGCGGATTGGGGAACCGCTCCCCTCGGCCAGGGCCGCTGAAGACACCCTGGCCAGGAGGGAAGTTTCGGCCATCTGGGATTTTTGGCACATCATCTGGCCAGCTAACTCCCGAAAGCCCGGGCCGGGAGGCAGGATTCGGGACACTGGGGCCCTCCATGTCAGGGTTCATCATTCCTGCAAAACCAGGCAGGCGCATCTGGCTCCCAGGTACATTGGGATGGGGGGCCATGCCCCTAGGCGGCAGAGAATGCGACATGTTCATGCCTTCGGGGAAGGGCTCTGGACCCCCAGGTCCCCAGCCCTCCCCAGGGGTCATCTGGTAGGGAGGGGGAGGGCCTCTGACCACCCCACGAGGCCCATGCTGATGGACCATCATGTCCTGCAGGGAACACTGCTGCACAACCACTTGCTCTTGCTTTCTTCTCTTCTCCTCGTAAAACTCCTGCTGCAGCTTGAGCCAGGCCACCTGCTCGGGAGTCATGTGGTCCAGATGGTCTGGGCCTATGGGTCCTGACTGGGAGTTCATTGGTGGTGGCCCCATTTCATCTGGGGAAAAAGGCATGTCCCTGTGTCCTTGAGGGCCAAATGGAGCACCTCCATCTGTCCGAGACCCTGACCCTTTGCCTAAACTTTGGGATTGAGCCATCATAGCCTGTATCGGCCCTTCAGGTTTCTTTTGAGGACCATCCAGCACACCAGCATTTGGGGGTGGCCCCCCACTTTGCCCTCCCGCAAACTCCTTCTCATCAGGAAAGAGCATGCGCTGTATGTCTCTCAGGGTCTGCAACGAGCGCTCTCGATGCTCCAGCTGCTCCTGTGACAGTCCATCTGGATTCTCACCCAAACTGGATGGGTCCCCACCAGACACCTGCTGGGGAGGACCTTTGGGGTCTGCAGCAGAGCTATTGCTACCTTGGGAAACTGGGCTAACCGCTCGATTATTGGGGGTCGAACTCTGCCCAAATCCTTCTGTCTGCAATGGGGTAGAGTTGGCAGGGCTGCCCACAGACATCACTTTGCTTTCCACACTGGGACTGTCCTGATCTATAGGACACGGCGGGCCAGTGGATTTGGATACCGGCACTGACACAGGTGGAGTCGGCTGCATTTTGGCGTTCTGGGGAGGGTTCTGGTCCTGGGCAGTGGGGGGCTGCGGCTGTGGCAGGGGCTTGGGTTCAGTCCGAAGTGCAGTAATCTGGGGGTTCTGCAAGAGAAAGCCACAGGCTGTCACTTTTTCTTCTTACCACCCTGTCACATAAGCAACAGTGCAAACAGAATGTCCTGTCTCAACACCACCAGCCCACGCTTTGCAAGGAAAGGTAGTCTTCATGCAGTGATTACAGAGCAGCCTCTTGGCCATGCAGAAGCCTATTTTGGTCAAGTATTACAGCAGGTACCCCTTGCTTCTGTGCTAGCTCTGCACAAACAACGGGTCAGAAATATACTACCAAAATATTTCAAGACTCAAGCTCTTTGGATGATCCAAGACATATTTGCAGAAGGCTAGAACAACAACTGTCTCTCTCTTTTCTACCCTAAGCTTTATTTCAGTGTGTAAATAATCATCCATCTCTCTGAATCACAGACAAGCACATTTACCATTTCCCTTCCCACCCACATGCAGGTATTCCCTACCAAGGGTACAGTGTTTCGTTCCGCCTTGCTGTTTGAGATGTTCTGGATATGAAAGGACACAATGGTTTCCACCTGTCCCTTCAGCACAGCTTCTGCAGCCCTGCAGAGACAGACAGACACAGACATCTCCAGTTGAAGCTAAGAATCAATTTTCCTTAACCGCCCTCCCTTCTATCCTTCAGCTGGCAGAAGGGAGAAAGGCTTAGCCACACATATTTCACTTTAGATGAGTAGCAAAAGAAAAATGCTTACATCTACAAACTCATCAGCATTCAGGGTTCATCTCTCAGTTTAAACCATGCTGGCTGCTACTCACTGCATGGATTGCAAAACAGTATCTACTAGCGTTTGCCAAAAAATCCCCACACCTCGGAGGAATAAATAACCATTTCTCAGAGGGCAAGAGGTAGTGACATTCTCCACTCCAGCCCCTTCAGCATCACCAAAACAAATAATAACTTTTTGCTACAAGAATTCACTTGACAGAGAAAATGCACATGAGAACTTCTTAAAAAGGGAGCACAGATATAGGCCCCGGTCCCTGAAGACATTCAAGCATCTACCTACTTACTTGTTGGCCATCTCAGTAGAAAAGACATAAACCACTTTGGATGGAGTCTTCTGCCCACTTGCCGGCTCCAAAGTGGCAGTCAGGCCATGGGAAGGTGTGGAAGACCTTGGGGCTGAAGCATTTGAAGGAGTCATGGAGTGTGGCGTGTGCTGAGACTCCTGGGACTTCACATGATCAGCAGAATTGCAGTCTGGAAGGGAAGAAAAAGGAAAAGAGGGGAATCACTACCTTGGGACCTCTATGGAAACCATTTCTGGAAACTGATCAGAGCTTTTCCTCCTCTGAAATTTCACGCTTCTCCCTCAAGCACCACTAAAGGCAGTTGTTCTTTTATACCATGCATCTTCCCTCTAATGCCATGCTGCCCTTTAGGCACCACTAGGAGAAAGCTCATCTTGTCCCTTTCCAAGGCAAGGGGCATTTCCCGGAGCTGATCCCTTTGAATTCTCCAATGGCCACACAGAAGAGCAGGAAAACTACACGCTAAATGAACAAATATAAAAATGTCTGCACCCAAGGAGACCACTCTGTGCAAAACTACTTTTTTTCCTTCAGCCACCTTAGCCAGGTGACCTAGCAAAGAACAACAAAGAAAAGATGTGCAGTTGTCCATCTAGTCTGTTTCTGCATTGCCTCAGAGAGGCAATGTTGGAGCCAGGAACAGAACACAGAAATCCCAATTCTCTGGCTTGTGTTACCAGTCAGGGTGCTATGGGTTATGTATCTGTGTTGACAAAACAGGCTTGCATATTGTTCAAAACCCCAGTTACAACAGAGCAGTTCCTGAAAGGCCAAAGGCCAGAAAGAAACCAACAGGTTGCATTTGTACTTTCAAATCCTCTGGGGGAGTTTCAGAGTTACAAAGGAACTTTCCCACCAGAGCCAGGTCTGTGCTTTTAACTGAGCGTGAACAGGACATTTACCGATGCCAGCTATGACAACCTCTCCTCTTCGCCTGCTCTAAAGACCTTTATGCTTCATTGGCTGGAACTTACAGAACCCCAGACAAATAAATGTTTCGCTAACACTTGCACAGTGATTCTCCATCTCACAGAGGACTCAGTCTAATTGTCTGCACTTGCGCATAAATCCCAGCAAACATACCTTTGATTTCAGGGTCATCATTAGGAGTCCCAGCTTCCCTCTGTTCAAAGGAGTCTGCCGAAATGCTCCTCTCTCTCTTCCCCTTCCCCTTGGCACCATTTCCAGCCCCATTCTTCAGCCCCATGCTCCCACCTGGGCCAGGGAGCACTTTGGGGGGGTGACCTCCACTTTTGGGGTCACAGGGAGAGGGCTGGGATTGGCTGGTGGAGCCCCCTTGTTTGCCCTGGTTGGAAAATTTGGAATCCAGCTGGGGGTTGCCAGATGGGGACATCACTGTAGGGGGACGGACCATCACCTCCTGCTTTGATTTGGGGCTACTGGGGACAGAGCAAAAAAAGGAAAAGAAAACAACAAGTGATAAATCACACCATTGATTCATTCAACCCTGTAGGAACAGATTAGAGAGAAGCAGGAACAACCACTGCCACCTTTGCAAGCTAAGACGATAGCTGACAAATAAAAAGTGCCTGCAAGCTTCGAGTCACACAGGTGCTTTTTTGAACATGACCTGGAAGGGTTATCATTCAAGATGGAATCTCATTGCTCAAGAAGGCACCAGGGTAAGCTACAGACCTGCCAGATCCCAGGAACTTCTGTCACATGAGGACCTACCTCTGGGGCTTCTGTCAATAAAGACAACGGTTTCTATGTGCACAGAGAAGCACCTCACACCAAGACCAGCTCAGAGTAAACAAACAAGGCATAATAAAGTTCACCTCACCACTCTCCTGGACCCCAACTACAGGCTGCAGCTCTGATCAGAGCAGGACCCCCCCACCCCCTCCCTTGCACTTCCCTATCCAGTTCTACAGGGAGCACAAGGAAAACCCAGCATTACTGCAGCATTCATCATTGGGGCGAGCTGCCAGGAAAACACAAACCTCTGACCGTGAAAACAATTAAACCAGCTACAACCTGCCTCTGAATAAGGAAAGGAAAGGATACCATCTCCCTGCATACTCCTGCAAAATGGGGCAGATGAAGCTTCTTTAATTTGCCAAAAGAGATTCAGAGTCTTTCCTTCCCTCTTCCATTCAGCAAATTGCATCCTAAAGATATTTTGCTTCTCTGGGTTTTACAGATGTATTAGCCACCCCTTCCTCCTCACCCTCAGTTTCTCCATTGCTATCGGATCTTCTGTGCTGTGTTTTCCCATCATTACTACTATTTCCAACAGGCATCACTTGCTAGCTTCCTCACTGTGGGACTTGCACAAGCAGTTTCCTCCTTTGGACAGATATCTGACTCAGAGGCATTCCCTCTGAATTACTTTTAAGCTCCAGATGACGTCTAGGAGTAACTAATCAAACTTGAGAATGCTGTCAATCAGATCATTCTAAGTCCCTGGACACTACTGGGCTTCCATATTTCTCCCCTTCCAAATTAGTGGAGGAGTGATGCTGACCTGCTGCACTGGCAGGTGAAAGATGCAGAGGATCTCAGTGCACAGCTGATCAGTTCTCCAGGCTGTTTAGGCCAATAATACTGAGGAAGCATTTTGTGTGAAAGTACAGAGAGAGAGACCTTCTGCTGCCCAACTACCCCTCGGGGAAAAAAGATAATTAGAGGAGGGGGAAGGAAAAAAACCACAAACAAATAAGATTAAACATGCTGTTTCACTCTCCTACAGCCTATTCAGACACCTGATGTGAGGGAGGAGGGCGTGAGAAATGGAGAACCCGCACCTCACGCATTTACAGCTTTCAGCTCATCCTAAGCCTAGCAAACGAGGAGGCTTGTCAGCACTGTCCAGCCAGTGCTCAGGTACTCAGCGGGTCCAATGGGAGCACAATTGAGGACCAATAAGTCACATGCACCAGTCCATGGCTAATCCTGCAGCAGAGCAAGGACAGCATCATGCACCAATCCAGAGCAGCTGACTGCAAGCTCTTCTCCTTACCTCTGTGTGTTGCCTGATGGGGAGTTCCTCACTTTGGGGTTACTGGAATGCATTGACAGAAATCCTGAGCTCACAGTCTCACACGCACACAGATGGGCTCTCGTCAAGTTCCTCTGGGGAGTGTGCTGCCAGAGGCAGCGTTGAAGCACTTTCTGCCACCTGCTTTGCTCAATGCTGGCTGTCTGCTTGCCTTTTTTCTCTTTGCTCCTCTCTGGTTTTGCACTGGGTGCTTCCCTCCTGCAGCTCCAGCATTCTCTAGTCGTGTGCCTCCTGCTGCCCAGGGGAAGTCTCGCATCTCCAGAGCACACTGTTAAAACCACCCCACAAGAAGAGAACAGAAAATCAGTGAGGAACTTCCCAAGCAGACGTGTCTGGTGTTAAGCAGTAAATGGCTATTCTCCCCCCATTACTGAGAAGATACAGAAAAGAGCTTTCAGATGTATACAGTACAGCTGTGTATTTCAAATCAGAGGCAGCCCTGGCTGGCCATTCAGTTTAGAGGCAGTGAGGCCATCTTCCCTTCATCCAAAACAAATTACTCTGGAGTCAACAAAACAGGGAGGCACCTCGTATCTGGACACTTTGATTCTGCATTTGTGCTCAGCTTGAAGACACCTCACAGCAAGCCAGTAGGAAGCCAAAATTACAAATCCCCAACATGACTTAGCTATCCAGAATTCCCTTGTGAATGGCCATAATCTGATATTTCCTAAGAACATAAACTCTGCTCAAATCTTTTCTGTCTCCTTGGTCCAATATAACTAGACATATGTTCAATGATGTGTGCTAAGGGTTGCACAAAGGGAGGAAAATAAAATGCCTTCCTGACCACCTGTAAGCAACCAGCTACGCTGTGATTACTCTGAAAATACCAGAGGTTAGTCACTCATTTTATCTATTAGAAAGGCCAAGAGATCACTAGAGAACTACCCCTCTAAATTTACTCAGCAACACAGACACAGACTATTGAGGCTTCAAAAACGAAAAGGGAAAAAAAAAAAAAAAAAGAAACCACTTTTGCACCTTCTTACTAAGAAGCAACATGCATGATGCAGGCAATAAGGCACATAAAACTTTTTCTGGAGGTGGAAACTATTGAACATTACTGTTTATGTCCTTTGGGCTAAATTATTCTGGAACAAATTTCTGTCTTGTTTATGTTTCAACAAAATCTCTCCTGTTCATCTCACCTACTCAGATGCAAATCCACTTAATTTAGAATCTAACCAAGATTTATTGTTAATGTATTAAGCGTTGCTAGTTAAATATTATTCAAATGTAAATATTCCTGGTATTCCTTCTCAGCACCAAAGCAGCAGTTTCTTCCTGTGTATATCAAATGCAACAAAATAAATCAAAACACTGGGAGTGTCTTGAACTTTATGAAGAAACTACTGTTCAAATTGCATTTAGAAAACAAAAATTGGTTGGCTTATATGCTAACACCAGAGGATTAAGAAACACAGGCACTATATGACCACCTCTGGCCAAGAAGAGTTATCAGTAACACGCAGTATTGAGCACCATGGTTTTCCAGTTCCCCAAATTTATCTTCTTGTGAGATCGTGCCATTACACTTTCTAGTGACTTTGCATTGCTGCACTTTAACATGATAGTGCTCCAACACTGCATTTGTTCCACAAGCTCTGCATCATCTCCAAAAATTCTGCTCTCTACCACATGCCTCCCTCATGAGCCAGAGAAATCATCCTGCTCCCTACTGTCACCTCCACTGTGCTGCACAAACCCAATTATGTGGGCAACGTTTCTGCAATAAAGGTCTCATTTCTAATGCCTTCTATTAGGCACAGTCAGATGAACTCCATTCTGAGCCACACACTCCACAGGATCCACATGCCTCTCTGGGGCTATCAGCTGGTTATCCCACTGATTTTGAGAACAACGTTGGAGTTACTGTATTACTATTGTTACCATTATCATGCTGTAATTGGAGCTGGTGCTATACAGATACTTGTGAAGATGTTCTGTCTTATCTTTAGTGTATCTAAATTGTACCATCTTTGCATGCAAATTTGGCTCCTATCACAGTATCACAGTATGCTAGGGATTGGAAGGGACCTCAAAAGATCATCTAGTCCAATCCCCCTGTCGGAGCAGGAACACCTAGACGAGGGTGCACAGGAAGGCGTCCAGGCGAGTTTTGAATGTCTCCAGAGAAGGAGACTCCACAACCTCCCTGGGCAGCCTGTTCCAGTGCTCTGTCACCCTCACTGAGAAGAAGTTTCTTCTCAAATTTAAGTGGAACCTCTTGTGTTCCAGCTTGAATCCATTACCCCTTGTCCTATCATTGGTCGCTACTGAGAAGAGCCTGGCTCCATCCTCATGACTTTCCCCCTTTATATATTTATAAACGCTAATAAGATCACCCCTCAGTCTCCTCTTCTCCAAACTAAAGAGACCCAGCTCCCTCAGTCTTTCCTCATAAGGGAGATGCTCCACTCCCTTAATCATCTTAGTTGCCCTATGTCTGTTTTGACAACAAAACTGTAACATTATCAACAGCACCCAACTCCACTTTTCAAAAGACATTTATGCATCTGTAAAAGTCATTGGAACTCAGTGACACTTCGGGGTCCTCACTTAAGGTGAAGGTATGACTGAAAATACAGTGAATTCCAGGTAAAAAGGAAAAAAAGGAACAATAGCATTAAAGTGAGCCAAGCTTAATACTAAAAGCGGGAGATTCCTGTGTGATGAACTTAAATATTCTAGTTGTTTCACCTTCTACTTTTCCACTTTTGATATTTATGCATTATCACGTTACCTTTTGTTATGAGAATTTTCTCAGACTCCCAGTCTTGCACAGTACAATGAGAAAACATGAACAACAGAATTAGGATCACATTGGCTGCACAATATTTCTGACATCAACCTTTCAAGTCTGTCGCGGAGCAGGGGGGAACCTCCAATGTTTAGCCCTACTTTTTTATTATCCTATATACACATATCTTCCATCTACTAGAACTGATGTGCTCTGCAAAGGAACTTATTTTCCAATCTCAGTTTAAATTTCTTCTTACCAGAGAGAGCTACAAAGGATACATCAATATATTCAGTGGTGGAACAACAGCAACTCAACTTCCTCCACTTCTCATTTCTGCACACTGGGAATGTACCATCTTTTATAATGTGAAATAGAATGCCTCACAATTTCTCTAAATGCACTTCTAACATATGTATGTCTGGGAATCTAGGGTTCAACAATGGAAAAGCTCTAGAGAAATGTATTTTTGCAGCTAGAGTCTGCCTGCCATAACAAAGCATTTATCATTGCTCTAAAATTAGAGGTAGGGTCGCTGACAGTGAATGGTCAAGCCACTTTAAGACATTTTGGCAAGCTAAATACAATGCTGTATTTTCAGGATTGCTTTAAGGTATGCCAGGCAACAGCTGCAGGGAAAAGCAATGGTTCAACTGGCTACTCATTCTCAACACCTCTCTCCTGACCACATCAGGGAAAGATCTGAATGGGAACTAACCCAAGGGAAACAACAGAAATCTCTATTCAGCTGGATTAGTCCCCTGATCTGGTTGATCATGTGACCACATCAGTGCCACTGCGAGGTCAGAGGAGGAGGTGAGAACAAGTGAAAAGTTGCCTCATCCCACTTGGTTGCAGCTTACAATTTGGATGGCTTAAAATTACTTCAAACGTCAATTGCAGAGACAAAAGAGATGGACCCGTGTTTGCGGGGATACGATAGGTCTTCGCCTTTCCCACAAGTAGCTTACCAAGACCCCTGGTGTCACGACACTGCAGTACTCATTGTGGAGGCCATGAGTTGTGAACTACTTGTCTCACAAGAAAAGATCACCTGCAAAAAGAAGAGAGGAAGAGTTTCACCAACAAGAACACACAGCCAAGCTGCGCATCCCTCCCGTGCGTCCAGCCACAGAAGCAGACGAATCAAAATTTGCTCTGAAGCACTGACAAGGGGAAGTCTCTGCTCAGACTGGCAAGATTTGTGAGCACCGAAAAAGTCACCATCAGACTGGAAGAGTCTGAAGATGCGTGCTGCACAGGGAGGGGAAATAGGTCAGACCTGCTTTAGCACTCCCACATTTGAGCTAGCTAGATTCCCATGAGCTCATCCGTGCTTAGAGAAGCTGGCACAAAGCTCGGACATGTAACCTCCCCTTCTCTGCACCCATCTCTCTTCAAAGACTCACCTTCCCCTCACTATGTGCCCAGCAACTTCTGCCAAACCCCTGTGCTTTGTATATACAACCTCCTCCACAGCCAGACAATGTATAAATAAAAACACCAAGTATCAAGTAAAGCCAGGCAATCAAATCTAGGGGAAAACTAGGCAGGTTTTAGAAGGAAGAAACACTATCTACTGTTCTGGCAGCTCCTACTTCACATCATTGTGCTACACTACAGGGAGAAGGGAACCTAACTGCAAACCTTCCAATGTAAGACTGCAAGTTTGCTCAAGATAGAGGGCTTAGCCCCACCGTGCACTATGGTAATTGCCTATAATGCCAAGAGTTCATGGTCCAAGAACAGATCAGCCATACTTTCAGTAATGGAGACAACTTTGTATCAATTAATGTTAACTCACATGTTAAAGCAAGTTTAAGTGCCTGAAAGCTCAGCAATACAAGCAAACACACACTCTGAGGAACGGCTTAATGGTAAATTTGAGGTCAGTAAAGAAAGACAGAGCAGCAACCTGCCAGCTTCTCCCTCACCCACTGTGAAAACTGGAGAGGCTGCAAGAACAGTATGAATCCAGACAACATTCACACTGTTGGGGCCAGCACGGTCTCTCAGAGCATTCTCAGCTATTTACACAGCATGGACAGCCTTGCAGTTAAAGTACAACTGCAAACTGAAATCACTACCAGAGGTTTTCTGTGTAATCCCAATGCATTCTGCTGACCAGATCTCCCAACAGGAACACAGGAGCTGTTGCGAGGCTCAATTAGTTACGCATTGTGAAACCCTGTGCATATTCTCTTCCCTCCAACATCCTCCAACTATTATCTACTACAGCTTCACCTTTAATAATGTAGCAATGCAGTGCCATGTAATCCACATTCAACAAAACCAAACTACAAAGCTCGTCCCAAACAATGCAGCTACATTCTCCACCCAGTCCAGCCAAATCAAACAATGAAATCATCAACGTGATAGACCATCCTTATCTAGCCAAGTCACACCTGCAGACAGAAGCTGAAACAAACACCTATCGCAACAAGCTGCTTCATCCAGTAAAACCTACCACAGCAGCACAATCATCCCCGAATCCAATTACCCAGTTATATCTCCTCTCCCCTTTCCCCCACCCCACCCAATGAAACAATACAGGCTAAGCCATGCCAGTGCCAATACTGACACACCTCTATCAAAGCAGCGACAGAAATCACCTTTTCCCTTGAAAGGGAAAACATGTGAACACCAGCACACATCAGGATGGAGAGAATCCATCACAACAAATGGTCAGAGCTCTATTGCTTGAAACATTCAAGTCCACCTTGGCAAAGCACCGGAGCAGGAAAGCCTTACAGACCATAGCTCAGGACTGCAAGGGACACAATCAGACACGATCCATCCTTAAGGCTACCCAGACAGTTATTGCAATGCAATTCCATGCCCTAGTTTACTATCTCTGATGCGTTCACATGCACAGTCTTAGTCCACAATTGGCACAAGACAGCTTGCTTCACAGTGACTTTAAGAGCAAAAAGGTGACAGCAACATACACAAGCAGCTACCATAGAGTAACTAACAAGACATAAATGTACATCTTAGTTTACTTTTGTTAAAGTATTCATGAACCATCCCTGTACTTCTATGAACTAGCCACCACATTATTGCAAACAGGAGGAAAAAAACATCCAAACTAGTTTATTCCTAGTTTGTGCCCTTAACCTGAAGAAGCTTGATAGTAATAAGCAGTCAGGTACTTGGAGGTGTGCCGCATTATGGCTGCTTCAGCAGAAACAGCTGCACTTATCACTGATTCATTTCAGTCTCTTCTCCCTCTTTGAGAGGGAGAATGTAGAGAGATGAAATAAAGGCATACCAAGTAGATAAAAGTATCAAACTTGTGGCCTTACTGTGACACGAAGCATTAAAGGCAAGAAACCTCTTTCTCTGTGTACAAGAAAGAGCACACTTCTTTTTTCCCCACGGCCTTTCTGAGACTGTCAGTCTGTGCTGGACTGAGGGTGGCGAGAGCCCAAAATCAGCATGGAAAAAGAAAAAAGGCTAGAGACTTGCTGCTACAGAAAACAAACGACGACTTTGAACGCAAGCTGAGCCAGCACCCTGAATTGTAGCTGTGACAGTGGAGTGGGTAAGAAAGGAGAGAGTGGAGTAAGAGACTGCTCTGGCAAGAGCAGCAGCTTCAGGAGGGACCAAGAACAGCAGCACCAACAGCAGGAGCTGTTTGAGCATCCTGACAGCCACCAGGAAGCAAACCTCTGCATGTGCATCAACCAGTGGATTTCCCCATGTGACCAGAGAGGTGGGGTAAGGCAATGAATCAGCCAAAGCACTCTTTCAGTGCAATTTTACTGGGAAGGGCAGATCCTATTTCTCTGACCCTCATTCAACCACATAAGAAGAACAGCTGCACTGGCAAAATGTGACTCCACTACACCCAAGACACCCCCAAGAGCTACCACTGGTTTTTACCACGTGCTGCACTTACCAGTTTTGTTAAGCATTTGCTTATTTTGCACACTTGCAGCTGAACTGCACGTTACTTTTTAATAAGCTGCTATTTAATAAAGTACTTGATTACACACTTCATTGATAAAAAAGTGCAACTGGGAAACAAGGAGGACACAGAAAGTGCTATTCAATGCTTTTATTGAACCATCAGACTCCCTTAAGATCATATAAAAGCAAAAGCAAATAGACAAATGGACATGACTATTCTCCACCACACACATCCCCATGACACTTGAGGATATGGGAACACAGGACACTCTTCAATCCCTTGAACCAGTCCCAATTTCTAGATATAGCCCGTAGTAAGGGCTTTTAACTACAGCTTTAAATCTGGCCCTGCCTCTTAGCAAAAGCTGTCCTCCTCATCCTTTCCCATGAATGCATAAAGCATGTGCTTGTAATACAACTAGTATTGGACCCACCGGCACTCAAACAGGTTTGTCAAAAATGCTGCCTTACCTTCTGTACACCAAGTGCGTGCTGGACCCAGGAAAGTAACTTCAACCAGCCTGAAGTCCATCCAGCTCTACCCCTTCCAGCCATCACTAGCACTTGTGACCCAGCTGAAAACTAACTCTAGATTAATTTTCAGGAGACTAAGCTGCCTGTTTCAGCCAAGCAGGTGGCCACAGGGTCACTGGTGCTGGCACAAAGGAGACAGCAGTGCCAATGGCACAGGCATGGATAGGCTTAGGCTGATTGTTTAAATATACTTGTATCCTCCTCCTGCCAGATCCCCCCGCCCTTTTTCTTAAACAACGACAGAAAATACACCATGTACCTAAAGAATTGCTGGGGCTAAAGACACAGTAGCAGTATGCATGTCAACTGGACACAAATACAACTCTTCTTGTCCAAGCAAGACATCAGTAGATGGCCTGACTACCTACTGGCCCCGCTCTTTCCATAGCGGGGTTTGCAGATCTCATCCTTTAATCAAACTACACAGTTATCACACAGTAGACTTTCAGCTGATTTGCTGACATGCTCCATCTGCTAGAAAGGCAGTGGCCACTTGCACCAGGGGCATCTCATATGGTACATGGACCATACTCTACCCAAAACACCCGTTGATTTGGGGAAAATACCATGTTCTGTCATTCCCTAGTAAGCCACAAATGTCTTTTACTCATAAATTATTTTCCCAACATCAAGAGCTATCTTGTTAATACTAAACTGATTAGATAGCAACTCACAGCCAGTCACCAATTTCTAGATGGTCCTAACTCATCCTGAAAAAGTATGGACTTTTCTACATTTATGTCTTGGCAGTAACAAAAGATGGTATATGCAAAGTCCTCAGTTTCCCAAAGCCAAGAATTCCTCCTTATGCACATCCAAGAAATGACTGCTAATCCCAAGTCTGCACAGCATTACCTCTTTGCTCATGGTCTTGTACGAGAAGTGACTCAGTCAACAGAAGAATCATGAACTTGTCATCTAAACTCATTTTGCTACATGAATGTGGGGACTACACAATCTTCACCAGGCTCATTACAACCTCCACAGAGAAAATAACTCCTCTTGTACACATGGTGTGCACACACCTCTCTGTTAACCTGCAAAACATGGGTAGGTTATGGCCGACAACAACCTCCATGCCTTGAAGCACAAAGAAAGGGGCTGAGCAAAAACAGGCTCGCTTAAAATTAACATCTTGATGATGTACAAGCACATTGACAGAGAAAGAGCAGGCAAGGCTATATGCCATTACAAGGAAAAGTTCCTTTGAGTAGCTCAGATTAATTTAAGAACATAGGACCACAGGATAAACCTCCCAGAAACTATAAGTATATACGTATAATCACCCCCATGCAAATTCGGTATGAGTGGTCATATAAATGTAGCTCCACTGAGCCTACCTGTGCCTGCCCATCCACATATCTTGAGTAAGACAGGGCACATACTCTGTCTCCCACACTTTCCCCTCTAGCTCCCATCACCACACACATGGACATTTCCCAAAGAATCAGTCTCTCCTGAAGTCCACTCAAAGCAGCGATGTCCACAACCTTTTACTTTCCATCTTTAAAAAGCACAGTCAAGACAACCACTGGCAAAGCACAATACAAACCCAAAGGCTCAGGGAATAGTGGTTTATGGCATTTCTCATGTAACTATCCCCTGCTCTCAGACAATGGTATCTCCATCAACTATTCTCTTCCTTCCTCCTTTTGACAAACACATGGATAACCAACAGTAGCCATGATGTAAAGGCTGTTTAAGTAATTATTCTTCTTAGGTATTTACAAAAATAATGCTAAAATAGTCTTTTGCAACAGACATGTTGCCCACTACACTCATAACCATCACTTTTAAGAACTGTGAGTAACGCTAACACTTTTCGTAAAAAAGACTACTACGTGTCCATTGAACTCTGTTTTTAGTGCGTCTAACAACACTTCAGTGCGTTTTTAATACAGTGGGGATGAACAGCTGTCCTAGACAGTTGCTGATGTTGTACAACTCTTTCCACAACTCCTTCCACAAAGTGACAGACACTTATGGACACTGGTGAGCAGATTCAAGGTGTACACAGCGAGACTCATGAAGTCCCTTTCAATTTCCCAGTTACTATTATGTAAAACAACCTTGAACTACTTGGTCCACCTGGGGCTAGAAAAAACTCTGACACAGTTCCTGAAATCAGTCAAAGGAAAAAACAACACCAAAAAAAACCCCATGAAAAAACACAAAACCTAAGCTAAAACTATTCTGTACAGGAATGCTATGAATGTTTCCCCTTGCTGCTCACACCATTTCAGCTTCGCCAACATTAGTGGCATTTGCAGGTGCAGGTCAGCCAGACTGCTGCCAGGGTGTTAGGCATGCTGTCGCGTAACCTGCAGCACACCATGACATCACGCTGGCCTCAGCACAGCCTCGCTGTACTCTAGCGCAGCTGCCAACATCAGTTCCAGCTCCACCTATGTTAGCAATGCTGGGAGCAGTCTATGTACATTACAACTGGTGTTTTAAGCACTTTACGTGGAGCATCACTTACTTTAGTAGCAGCCTGAATGCTCTAGAGTTCCTAGTATTGTTAACACTGATAAAGATCAAAAGCTCCAGCAATAAAGGATTTTTTCAAGAAATGTTTTAACACTGTTTCCCTAATATATGACAGGCTTCTACAGCTTACTACATCATGTTAGCAGTTAACAGCCCCAGGATCAGTCAGCATTGCATGCAGGAGTCCAGTGGGTAACACTAGAGCCTTCCATAGGCTGCTTCCATAGCTTTGCCTTCTGTCAAAACTTCACCTACTTTTTGGGAAGTAGGTAATGTGTTCAGAGCCAGAAGCGATCTCTTTTCCCTTACTTTCCTGGGTTTATTTTTTCTAAAATTTAAATAGGGACATCAGCTTGAACAACCACAGGTAAAAGACACCTGTATCAAGCTTGCCAGCAGCCCATTCTTCAGAAACTGAACTGTGGAGAGAGGGGAGGAGGAAAAAAAAGTGATGCAGAAATAACAGATGGGAAGACAGGACCAAGGAGACCCCAGTTTGTTCTTCAACACGTAGTGACACCACATTGTTTAAGCAGAAGTCTTGAGAGAAATAAGCCACCTATTAGTTCAGCATGAAAAAAACAAGCGCTTTTTCCTTTCATTTCAGCTTCCCTTTACTAGGCTTCCAGAATGAAAGGTAAGAAACAGTCCTCAGGCATAACTCCTTAGGCTGCAATCTTGTCAGTTTTCATAAGCTAAGTGTGACTGGGATGGGTCAATACAGGACAGACCTCCTCCAAGGAAAGCCCAGTGCTACAGCAAGCAGTAATTCCACAGTATGCTGCAGGAGGACATCACACACGATGCCCATCAGAATTGCTGGGGGTGACCCATACACCTTCCTTCATGTTAACCTTCACCTTAACAGGTATCTGGTCTCTCCCATCCCAAATGAGCAGTTTTTCAAGGCTCCCCTAAGCATCGCTACCATCCAGCACTGCCCGTGAGACCAGTTTTTGTTGAGGACTGTCACCACCAGCCATCCCTCTGCTCTTCTCCCTTACACCAGCCCTCCTGCTGTTTTATCACGCCAGGCGCTTGCACCAGGGGAGCTCAGCACTGCAAAGCATGCATTCCCACAGGGGCAGAGCTGAAGAATTACTACATCCCATGCAGCTTACTGCCAGGTAAGATGTGTGTCAAGGGGTATGCATTCCTGGTGCACCGAATCTCTCATTTCTTTGCTTTTAGACCCACATTAGGTATGTTAGATGTAGCAAGACCTTTAGCGACACAGTGCAGTGCTTCTGTATGCTGGTTTCCTAGTCGTTAAATGTAGGATTTTCGAGAGACCAATGACTCTTCTAAGGAGTAAGGCAGTTCAAAGAACTCCAGCAAGCAAAGACTGCATGTACACAGTACTCCACGATGCTACATGATTATATCAAAGCTGCTGGGATGAAAAACTGACATTTGATAAATAACATGAGGTCATCTAAAAGATCTCAAAACACTGCATGTAAAAATGTTATTTTGACAAGAAATTAAGCAATTGTATAATCAGGTCTATTATCAAATCTACTGCTTTGACACGATCTTATAAAAGTATGAAAAGCATGCAATTCCAATTGCTGCGGGATCCTCCCTCACTCAACACAAGATGTACGCGTTTAATATTCGTCTAGTTAGCCACGCATGTACAGCAAAGCCTAACGTACTTCAAAGTATTTACTGTGCTGTATAAACAAGAGCGCTATTTTCAAAGACTCATAACTGTCAAATCAAAGCTAGCTTTCACAAGAACGTTCAGAAGCATTTCTGTTGGATGGTGGCTATTTGCCTGACAGTTTCAACTTTCTATCCCCAACTACAAGAAGGTTAAAATTTTATATATATATATATATTTTTTTTTTTTTTTAAGAGACAGAAGAAAGCATTTTCTTGCTAACAAGCTGTCAAAGCATTTTGGCCTGAAGTTCTTTACTCCCTTGTCATACATATGTATAAAATGTGGTGGAAAATTTCAGTTCTGCTAGCAAAAGTTCCAAGAAGAGTTTCTCCATACATAAGACTGCCTAAACTATCGTAACAGCTCTCACTGTAGAAGCTGTGGCCGCTCACCTCAACAGCATACAGCTTTGTTTTATATTACACTGAAAATACATTTCTAATCAACCTTCAAACAAAACCAGATCAGTACATAGATAAAATACTGCCATGGAACAGTGGAACAGTAATAAAGGCACCTGAAGAAGTCTGTTTAGCAAAATGCAGAGAGCACAGCTCTGAAGAACCTGAAAAAGGGTCTATTGCTTGATCTTACCCAGTGTTTTCAGCAGTGAACCACTAAACCAGAACTTTCCTTCAGGTTTTCCATAATTCTATACACACTGCAAAGGTGGCAAAGATGGCTTCACGCAACATACATGAGCAGATACACACAGATCTAAAGCAATTTGTAGGACATAAGTAACATGGTCGAGTAGATAAATCACAGGCACGTTAAGAGCCAGGTTCTGTTCTCAAGTTTGCCACCAAATCCAACCCAACCTGATTTTAAAAGAGCCCATTGGCCCCAGCCGCCCTACTGATAAGGTAAAACAGATATCTACACCCTTTGTTCAGAAGGCATAGAGGACAACATCAGGCACAGGAAGACCATCCAGTGACACGATGGGTCAGCAATTTAAAGCTCCTTTGCTCTGGTACTATGCAGACAGACCCACCAGAAAGCTAAGCAGCAAGAATACAGTGGCACTGCTTTCTTAAAAACCTGAAGAGCTATGAAAACAGGACAACCAGCTCAGAGTAATTGCAAATGCTGGAAGTTGAGCAGGCAGCCGTATGGCTATCGGTGCCTGAATCACAACTGCTCTGAACTGAATATAGAAAGAGGCAAGCTCTCCCTCAATTCTATATGCGATTAAATTATTGTGTATATCATACATTCTTTTTGCCATAGATTGTACCCCTAAGGAGCACTTAAAATCGGTATTGTTTAAGAGTACAGCACCCAATCTTCAGTGAACTCTCAGAGAACGTTGCTCCACCACCTCTCAGCCCTGCTTTGTTGAAAGAAATTATGTCACTGGTAAAGCATAGTTTCCATTTTCCTTCCTTCAAAAGCATTTCATTGATTCTGCCTTGGCTTTAAAAAACAAACATGCCAACCACCTTAAAGTTCCACTTTTCATCTCCCTTCCCTATTCCACAAGCTCCTTCTCAGAGGCCAAACAAGGAAAAGCTCACCTCTGCTTTTAAGTCTGTCTGGAAAAAAAAAAAAAAAAAAAAAAAAAAAAAAAAAGGATCTTGGAGCATGTCTATCTACCCTAAAGAGATAACATTCATTCCTCAGATATAGTAAACTGCAATTTCATAACAGTCTTTAAAATAAATTCAATGAGTGTTGTCAAAGTAGATCTAAAGCAGAGCGCTGAGATCCAACTCTGCTGAAGAACAGGTAAGAACAACCCACAGAAGTAGCAGTAAAACAAACGCGAAGCCAGGCAGCAGCAGTTCACATTTTGCAATGGCCACAGTTTGTTAGCTCAGACCAGATTTCAGGATGGGTCACCAGGATCCAACCAGAAGCCTATGCAGTTTCATGGCACATCTCACACAAGTCTCAATCAAGTTTGCAAAGAAGTGTGCAAGAACCCCGCAGCAAACCCAGGCACAACAAGCTATTCTCTCTCTCTCTTTCCCAATATAGAAGCACATCTGTTAGAGTAGAATAAACATCAACGTTTAGACCACAGGCTTAATACCTCTTCCAAAATTTCTACTGTCACTGATTATGATAATTGAATATTCTTCATATTCCTACAGACATCTGATCCTTTTTAACTCTTGTTGAATTCTTGCTCCTGATGATTCTCACAGCATGAGTTTCACTGCTTAATTGCAACCATACTAAATAGTCTATCATCAATTTACACTACATGTTCAGTATCATCAGACAGTCTTGAAGCAGCAGAAACTTCCATAGCTAAACCACCATACTCTTCTTTTTGCCCTATTTAAAGCTACTTAAAGAGGGTTTCTCTTTTTATACATTGCATATAAATTCAGAGATGAGAAATATTTTTGGCACAAAGAACAAGGTAAGCTGAAGGAACTGTTCTCAGGCAAGGGAAGCTGTAACAAATAGGTGTAAATAACATTTAGCAGGTTTAGCAGACTCTTAGGGGTATAGTTAGATGAGCACTCCTTTTGGCAGCAACGCCAGCTTAAAAAACTGCTGCTACCAATATTTACTTCCACCCCTGCACCACACTGTCTGCTGTGCCCGTACAACCATTTGCGTGGCCAAACAGTGAACCAGTTTGGCAAACTGATGCAGGCTAAGTATATTTTTTTTTTCCCCCAGAATACTTATAATCCAGATCAGTTCCTTGAGCCAGTTTCAGCATACAGCTGCTCCAGCAGCATCACTAGCACACACAGAAGGGTGGTGCAGAGTGAAAATGGGCAAGCGCCAATGACTCCTCAAAAGCCAACTCTAATGCCGAAAGAAATGTTCACAGATATACTAAGAGAGGGTGGCTAGGCCTACAGGTAAAGGTATTTTAGTCACAAACTACAGCCCCACTTCTTCAAAAAAAAATTAAAGTCAACATTGGAACAGTTCATTTGGATTCAGCACACATTAAAATGTCACCTTATGTTTTGCTATTTTTGTTGAGTTAACTAGCATTTGTAAGACTGCATAGCCTTAAAGGGAACTCTTCAGAAATTTCCCTACAGGTGGGTTTTTTTGTTTGAGTTCAAGATTATCTGGAACTCCTAATTATGAATGAGGTCCTGTTCTTCTGCACTTGTATAGTCCCTATACAAAGGAGGTCCAGCTCCAAAATGGTTAAGTTTTTAAAACAGGAAAAAAAAAAAAAAAACAAAAAACAAACTAACAGACAAGTAAATGTATGGAGGAAATCTATTTTAAATACAACAGGCAGAGCTGTGCTTAGACAAAAATTCAGTAATGAAATCTCCTTCCATTCACAAATTTCTCTGAAAACCTGAGTTAACACCTTCATTTTGCCAGCAGGAAGACTAGAGGGACGGCAGCAGAGCTTGTAAGCAGCAAATCTTGCTGGGTTAAAGGACTTCGTATCTATGTAAACAGACCACAGACCTTACCAAGGCACAGAGATTTCAGTGAAGTCCAAGGGCATGCAAACTAGACAGAAGGATTTTATGAAGGCTGCCTGCATCACTCTGAAGAAATTCTGGTAAAATTCTAGAAGGCGAAAGAGATCAAACCCTGCTAGGTAACACAGCTGACATTTAAGATGGGAATTAGTTTGAATACTCACTTGAGTATAAATTGCTCCACAAGATAAAAGTTGTTGTGGGGTTCTGTTTTGCCTTTTTTTACCCCCCCCCATTGAATTTATAAAAAACAGCAAAATTCCTAAGCCATAGGTACAGTTTGTAAGGCAACAGAATTGACACAGCATATCAGAAACACAAGAGGAAAAAAAAAAGAAATCTAGAAAGAAACATGTACAAATAGGTATGGAAAGTCAATATATTACAGAGTAGCAAGCCTTTGAATAGCTAGGAAATATAGATCAAAGGTACTCCATTCTTATCCACCTCAAACATATAACTGTTCAGAAAAGCTGTTGTACATGAGTATTTTAGCCTTGTGGCTTATAATTGCCTTAGTTTCTATATTTGGATATTTAGTGACAAATGTAGTTTCTCTGGCTGTGGACTAACCCTAACTGAAAACAATCCAAGTACCCGAACTGTAAAGATGAAATGCAAGATGGGAGGGAGGAAAGGGGGGAAGCACAGGGAAGAAAAAGTCCACACCCTTTGTATTCATAACATACAGAAGAGATCTACAAAGTTTCTGGTTGTATGAACAGGCACCTATTTATTTTCTTTCACAATAAAATTCAGGTCCTGCCTATCTTAGAAGAGTGTGTTGACCAATAAACAAATTAACTGATCACAAGAGAGGAAAACAAAACACTTCTTCAAAAACACAAAAACCTAAAAAGACACCTATATGCACACCCCTAGCCCACAAAAAGATGGCTAAAACAGTAGTGTCACATAGTCTGGCTACTTCCCTCACACCAGAGTAGATCGCAGTTTCTCCCAAAACATCTTTATTGCATCTATGAGCTAAATAATCTGTATTGGGAAAACTATACTGGCAAGTCAGCAAAAGCATTTTTACCAAACATTGCCAAAACCAAGTACATACACACACACATAAAATACACCCCCAAAAGAATTTCTAATGTTAACCTGACCAAAGATGAGCATCTGAATGGGAGGGGGACTTAGACAAAAACTTGTTTAGGGTGGGGGTTTTTTTGTTTGGTTTTGTTCACACTTATTTAACGTCAATGATTGATTAACATTTTGGATAAAGGAGGTCTTTGTTAGCGATTCAGCATCTCCACCCCTTCAATTAAGGTGTTAAGAGTTCACAACAGTGCAGTGAGACCCAAGATCCCCAGACCCCTCTCCACAAAAAATCCCAACCCAAAAAACAGATCAACAAAAAACCCGCCCACCCCACTGGGAAAATTCCCAAATCCCAAAACTGACATCGTTGCTAACTCGAACTTAAAAAAAGAAAGCTGCCTTTCTTTTGTTGTTTGAGGAGGGGCCAGCAAGGGAGACAGGGAAAGAATATGAGCCCTTGAGCCATTTTTATGCTCCGAGTAAGAAAAAAGGACACATTCATTAAAAATAATCTCTTTGGAGATCACTGTTAAAAAAAAAAAAAAAAACCAAAACAAAAAAAAACACACAAGAAAAACACACACACCACACAACAGAGCCATCATGCCAACTTGTCCAAAATGGCTATAACATCTCACCAAAGCAACTACTATGATTTCCAGGAGAAAGCAGATCCGTCTGCTATGGGCACACGCACTTCTGCTAGCACAGCTCTGCTGCAAGCATAGTATGAACACAAAATGTGCACAACGGTGTGTTATCCTCTATTTACCAGTTCAACACCTGTAACACCTCACTGTAGACAGCAATCGGGCATTACAGCCCCTGATATAAAGCAGGAGAGAGGTAAACAAAAAGACGACAGGAATAAAGCTGTTTAGGTATGTTAACTCCCCCGTTCCATACCCTGTGATTTTTTTTTTATTATTTGATTTTATGTAATGCCTTGCCTAGCTTTCCAACACTTGTTTTTGTAATATTTTGAGCAATCACTGACCAAATATTGTTTTCCAACAAAACAGAAGAAAAAAAAAAATCTACATCACTTTTCTTTCCTCCTGCTTTTAAAGCTTGATAAATTTAAGCATGCTTCAGAGCATCCTAAGATGTCTGTGTAGGCTTTTCATGGAGAAATTGAGGACAAAATACTTTCAAGGAAAATAAAAATGTTACCGGAACCCCTCAAACTGGAAAAACTGTCTCCCCTGATTCCTCCAACTGTATTGTGACAGTAAATCAACTAGTCACCAACAGGGAAGCTTAATGAGACAATCTTGACTTGGCGTAACCTTTTCTTCTCTGCCCTAAAGTCAGTGAGGCTAATGCCAAAACTAAGGAGATGGTACTTTACAAGGTAGGAGCTACAACACTTGATACGCCTCTCCCAGAAAGTGAGGCTCATGGTTATTTCCAGACCAGTTTCAGATGCAAGTTATGTTCAGCATCATGAGAATGAAAACATATTCCCTCTCACATTGGTGGGCTTTGAACTGTTCCACAATCAGGTCCCTACTGCCACTTACTATTTCATGTTTCCTTTCTTTGCTGCATGACAATTTCCCGATTTCTCTTTTTGTTTACTATTAAACTATAACATAATGATCCCACCTTAGTATTTTATACTCAAGTAACAACCCACAATTGACTGCCACATCAAATTCTTCCCATCTGTGTCCTCATGCTTTGTCTGCCCTCCCAGAGTTACGTCCACCTTCCACATCCCAAATATTCAATTGTCAGAGAGAGGCCTTTCTAGCCCCATCATCCCATCACCTACGCAATGGCCTCAGGACAGAAAGTCAGACAGCAGAGAAATACAGGATGCTCTCTCTCATTCTAGAAGCGGAGCCTTGCTGCTTGCATGTATCCACGTGTCCCATCATTTCCCAAAGCATTTGGGGTCTTCAGTGTCAGGTTTTCCCCCCCCATCATACAACCCCTAACCTCGTGAACTTGCAGCATCTCTACAGATTTAGCCTCTCATCCTATTAACAGCCTCACATACACCCCTTTGCAGTAGGTGAGGGCACATACTCTCTCCTGCACACACGCACACTGTTTCTTCTCTACCTAGCAGAAACTCCCAAATAAACACATTTCCCCTGCCTTCTTAGACAGTGCTCTTCCCTGTGATCCCTATACACAAGATCCCCTCCCACACTCTTTGTATCTCACAAACTCCTCTTGCACAACTATCCCACACATCAGTTTGACACTACATGCTTAGCTTCCCTGGATTCCTGCTTCCCTGAACCATCTACATTGCTTCCCAGCTCTGGACAATTCCCTTTACAACTCCATGCATCACTTCATTCCTGCTGAAAGCACTTCTTACCGTATATTCTAGCTCCCAGTGCTTCCCCATCCCACAATCCCACTCCCATATCCCTTTCCCACAATCCTATCACTACATCCATCCCCTCACGTATCAACTTATTTCTCCCCAGCATACCTCATACTCCACATTTCTTCATCCACCTCTCCACATCCTGTAGATACCTGTATTTCAGTTCTTACCGCAACAAAGCACTTCCTCACAGCACATTCCAGATGATCAAAGGCTCCAGGGAGACCTTATAGCAGCCTTTCAGTATTTAAAGGGGGCCTACAGGAAAGATGGGGAGGGACTCTACCAGAGGCTGTAGTGTTAAGATGAGGAGTAACAGTTTTAAACTGAAAGAAGGTAGATTTAGATTAGATATTTGGAAGAAATTCTTCACTATGAGGGTGGTGAGGCACTGGAACAGGTTGCCCAGAGAAGCTGTGGACGCTCCACCCCTGGCAGTGTTCAATGCCCAGCTGGATGGGGCTTTGAGCACCCTAGTCTAGCGGAAGATGTCCCTGCCTGTGGCAGGGGGGGTGGAACTAGATGATCTTTAAGGTCCCCTTCCAACTCTAAACTTCCTATGATCTAGTGTCCCGCGTACCATCTCCCACCCCCTCACTTCATGCTTCACCTCGCACCTCACTCCCTACATCCCTACCATAGACTTTTGTGCCCAGTCCCTCACTTCAACTCCACCCCAGAGCCCACACACCCAGCTCTCGCTTCACTTGCGCCAGCTTCCTTCTCCTAGGACAACCCGCACCCCCAACAGCCTAGCCCTGGCATTGCAGACCCTCCTATGGATCCTATCCCCTCACTGGGATTAAAACCTCAGAACTACCTCTCTAGTCCACCAACACCGTCCTCTCCATACAGCACACCCCAAGCACATCAGTGCACCTCAGCGCAGCACGGAGCGCACCACACACTTACTCACACAGCATGGCCTCCAGAGCACCCTAGTGCTGCAACCCCTCCACACAGCACAGACACCTGGGCACCCGGTGCCCCCGGCACAGCCCTAGGGCACCCCATGCAGCACAGCCACATGGCTATCCCATGCACCCCAGTGCAACCTAGAGCACCCCACACATCCCTCCACACAGCAGAGGCCCTAGGGCATCCCCTGCACCACAGAGCATCGCACACAGCCCTCCATGTCGCACAGCTCTTCAGGCATCCCATGCGCCACAGTGCAACCCAGGACACCCCATTCATCCCTCCACACGGCATCCCCTGCAAGCCAGAGCAACCCATACACCCCTCCATACAGCACAGCCCCCGGGGCAACCCCTGCACCACAGGGCAATGCAAAGCACCCCATATGTCCCTCCATGCAGCACAACTTCCACAGCTTCCCGTGCACCTCAAAGCACCCCACACATCCCCCCACAGAGCACAGCCCCTGGGGCACCCCCTGCACGCCGGAGCACCCCACACATCCTTCCACAGAGCGCAGCCCCAGGGCACCCCACGCACCTCAGAGCATCCTTACTCCTCCCCTCACTCCCCCCCCCCTCCCCCCCGCAGCACACCCCCAGGGCACCCCACACCCCTCCATGCAGCGCAGCTAAGCCCCCGGGGGTCACGCCACGGAGCACAGCAGAGCCCCGGGGCCGCCAGCAGAGCCGCCGGGGCGCCCCCGTCCCCGGGGCAGCGCTCCCCTCAGCCGCCGCCAGCGGCGGCCCCTCCCCGCGGCCCTCACCAACCGCCCCCCCCCTGCCCCCCGCCGACCCCGGGCCTCCCCCAACTCTCAAACTTTGGGCGGGCGGCGGCGGCCGGTGCCGGTGGTCGCCCGGTGCCCGCCGCGCCGCCTCCCCCCCCTCACTCACTCACTCACCGCCGGGCCGTGGGGGAGGGGCGGGGGCCGAGGCTCCTCTCAGCCCCGGGCGGGAGGGGGCGGCGCAGCGTCTCCCCCCGGCGACGGCGGGTCCTTCCCCCTCCCGCAAACACACACAGGCTCCATTGTCCGCCAGCGCCTCCCCCCCCCCCCTTCCCGCACACATGGTACCGCCCATCGCAGCCCCTCTCGCCCGCTCCCCCCGCCCGCTTCCCCCACCCCCGTTCCCCACACCGCTACCCCCCCACCCACACCCCCCCCGCCGCCTCTCCTCCCCCCTCCCGCCGCGTCCCGCAACCCGCAAAGAGGAATGGTACCGCCCGTCGCGCGCGCCCCGCCCCGGGAATGGTACTGTCCCCTACTCACTCCGCCGCGACGGGACCGCCTCTTACTCCCCGTTCCGGGCAGTGGTCTCGCCCGGCGCCCCCCCTCCGCCCCCCCGCTGCCGCCCCTCCCCAGCGAGAGGGGGGCGGAGACTGTACCCTCCCCCTCCCACACCCCCCCCCCCCCCCCCCCCCCCGCACGCGTTCTCCTCCCGCCTTCCCCGGCACGGCGGCAGCAGCCGCGCTCTTAAAGGGACAGGGCTGGCCGCGGCGCGCGCGCCCCGCGGGAAGCACCACCCCTCCCTCCCCGCGGCACCGCCCCCTCCATTAACATAGCCTGCCCCCACCCCTGGGGGGGCCCCCCCCCCTTTTAAAGAGACCGCGCGCCCACGGCGCTTCTTAAAGGGGCCGCCCCTCCCAACACCGCGGAGCCGAGAGTATGCCCCGCTCCCCGGGCGCGGCCGCACCGCTGTGGCGGCAGCGGCGGGGGCTCCGCCTGCCCCGGTGCCCGCAGCCGCAGGGGAGGCACCCGGTGCGCCGGGGAGGCGCGGCCGCAGGTTCCCCCCCTCCGCTCCGCTCCGCCCCGCCCCGCCCGGCGGCGCGCAAGCAAAGCACCTCGCGCTCCCTCGAGGCGGCGCGCGGGGCTCGCCCCCTAACGGAAACGGCGCGGGCCCCGCGGAGAGAGGGGGTCGCCCGCCGGCCGCTAAGCCCTGAGGTCTCGCACGGCCCCCGCGGAGGGGGGGGCACGGCGGGGCCGGGGGCGCTGCGGGAGGTCGGCCGCCTGGTCCGGAGCGGGTGCCCTGGCAGCCCCCTCACCGCCACCCCCCCCGCAGCACCGTCCTGCCCAGAGCAGCCCGAGCAATCGTCACCTTGGCCGGGCGCCGCCTCGGCCTCAGGGCAGGCACCCGTTGCCTGCGGAGGGGCTTCCACACGCTTGGGCGTTTGGAGGCAGCCGTCATCCCGAACCGGGCATGGCCCAGAGGTGGCGGGTAGGCAGGACCGTCATGGAGCAGCACGCTCGCGTGGCATTTCCCTTCCACATCCTTCTGGAGAAGGAAGGGGACGGCTGGCCATCGGCTAGGCAGGAGGACAAGCAGGAGGGAACTTCTGGAGGAGAAGCACGTTTCTCCTACCTGGTGGCTGAGCGACTTGACTCTGCCCACCAGCTGCCTGCGGGTTGATGGAGCTGCTCTGAGAGATCTGGGGGCCCTTTTCTGATGGGAGAAAGCACTGGGTTAAGCAGCAGCTTGCGACTAAACAGGGAGGAACCAGACAGTAATGACAAACAGACACAACCTATCAACTCCTAAATATGCTCAAGGGCCCTATCCTGAACAAATGTTCCATGTTTGGGAGATTAAACACCAGTGTAGTTTGAAACCAGCTGGCAGTTAAGAGTTTTGAAGATTTGTAGCAATCCCCCGCCCTTTTCAGTCTGCGACTTACTCTGTGAAAAGAGCGCTTTCAACATCCACTAGTCCTTCTTCACCTTCACAAAATGTTCTTAAAATGGGTGATCTTGTGGGTTGTAAGGAAGTTTTCCAAGCTACCAGTGGCACACGGATGCACAGCACCGCTGCAGTCTAACAAGAGAAAGCAAGCTGATCATTTTTGCATATCCAAGGTGCCTGAATAACCTGTTTTGCCAATACAAGAGAATTGAATAGAAATGCAGAGTGTGATCTCTCTCTCTCCCTTTAGCCTCAAATGACCCGCTCTTTACCCTGTCCAACTCCCACTTTTAAATAACCTGAGTCTTTGGAGGAAGACCCTTTCAGCACTGAGCATTCACACTGGGTGTCTGCTCTGGCAGATAAAACCACCTCCTCTCTCTGCTCAGCCCTCAACCCCTAAGGGGCTTTTCCTCTTCTTGTCCCTCTCTTCTCCTTCCCTGGTCCATGCCCACTGGGTAACATCTTTAAAGAACTCCTTACAATTTCCTCAGCACTGCAACAGTAGCTGATTCACACTCCTTACCCTAGATAGATACTCTTCCTTGAGTGGGATACTTCCTACCAGTGGGTTTCAATCCCTTCTGATTTGCAGACCAGAGCCCCAAAACATTACCCCACTGGACT
Organism: Vanellus vanellus; assembly: GCF_965231255.1. NCBI lineage: Eukaryota > Metazoa > Chordata > Aves > Charadriiformes > Charadriidae > Vanellus > Vanellus vanellus. The sequence goes on along the minus strand of NC_138905.1, from coordinate 104,381,624 downwards.
GACTTTCAGCCCACTGATGCCTCTTGCCTCTGTTACCTTTTCCAGATGAGTCCCTCAGGTTAAAAGTTCCCAGGATCCTTGACCCGGAGGTGGAAACCCATTGGTCTCTGGCCAGTCCTTCAAACTCGTCCACTGATGCTAGCCCTACCTGTACCTTTCCACGGATCACGGCAGCACTTTCTAAAGCTGATGTGTTGGTGAAACCTGACTGATCAGCTCCACTTGAACCACCACCTTTGTTGCCATCGGTTCAGCCCGCTCCTTTAACTGACGTACAAACCTTCTCTATTTTTACAGTGGTATGGGTCTGTCTTTATCTAAGACCTACAATTCCTCCTCTCCTTTACACATCCCACACCAGAGAGGGCTCAGTGGACTGAGCTCAGGAAAGGCTGCAACAGCAGTAGCTGCATGGAGTAGACCAGCCAGGCAGCAAAACACAGTGTAAGGAACAGATATGCCTTGCAGTTCTTTAGACAGAAGACCCAATCCCACTCTCACTGACACCATGGACCCATCATTGCTTAAAAGGAAATTTGTTGCCCCTGGGCAGCAAAAGCTGGCATTTTCCTAAGGAGCCTAAGGAAGCCAGGCACCCAGCTTCCGTTTCCTGAAAGTACCTTTGAAAATCCAACCCTGTGCTTCAATCCTGACACATGCAACAGCAGCAGTAAAATATGAGGTGTTAGCGGACTGCCTTTTTTGTTCTCCACCTTCCTCTGACCCAGTACTTTGCTGTCTTGTCCCTTGCGGAGTTAGACCAGGGAAAAGGAGCATAAAATGCTACCAGTTCGCAGATGCTGTGGTTGCTCCAACTCCCCTCCCATCCCCCCGACCCCATCCCCCCACATTTCAAACAGTTATAAATGACTGTGCAACTCTGCAGGCAGCGGTCTCAAATAACCACACCAAGCCTCTCCCCTCCAACGGCTTTATGTCTCTTCCTTCCTCTCCTTGGGGCTCCGGATAGCAACTATCAAGGTGTTTTGCTTTACTCTCAAGAGTTAAGTTGCTACTTCACCCATCACCTTTGGGAATCTGCCACAGCAAACTGCCACCAGCAGTGAATTCCCAAGGCAGCGATTCTCAGCTGAGAAATCCCTCCTGCTGTCCTTGAAGGGTTTTACCATGGGAACTGACAACAACAGGCTCCCAAATGATCTTAACTGCGATGACAGGTTGTAAGGCAGGATTTCAGGTAGCAGAGCCCCAGACCACAGGACTGCCACTGCCAACCTTGAGAGTATCCCCCCATATTGGGGCCTTGTCCTCCCTCAGCCAAGCTCGTAAAACTTGCCCCACAGAAGCCAGCTGTCCTGGCTCTTTAGAGCACTCTGGCAAATTCAAGAACATCTTGGAAACATTACAGCTCTCACCACACTGCAGACACTCTCCTTACAATTCCCTGGCTGCAGCAGGGGCAGAAGATGAGCCTTTCTCTTCAAAAGCAGGGTGCTCTTCCGTTAGAGAGAACCAAACCTAAGGAAAGCTGCCACAGGAGCTCCAGTTCTGCAGAGCAGACAGATCAGACAGGATAGGCCAGCCAGCAAAATACATTTGCATTACACTTTCTATACATGGTTCAGAGCATGGCACAGCCCAATGGCGGCTTTTATTCTCTTTAAGGGCCCAGCCCTGCAAACACTTAATTTTACATGTGTAAGTAGAGTCCCACTGAAACACAATGGAGCTACTCATGCAAATAACATTAAGAGCGTGTAGGGCTGTGGCTCTGTTTCACTATTCCATCTGCAGCAGACCCAGTTTAAGAGGATCCTGCCATGCTCCCTCACAGTTTTTGCCGCTCACTTGTGCCAGTTAAACTATTTATGTAGCCACACTCATAGGTGAGCTGTCTAAATGATCCAACTTTTTTTTTTTAAAAGCCCTACTAACAAGAACGAATCCTTAATGCCAGACCAGCTCCGATGCAGATTTCATCCCCACAAGCGGCTGAACTGGCACAACTGGAGGAGGTGGAAACATCTGAGGAACAGGAACTTTTGAAGATGGGATTGAGGGCAGGTGAAATGGCGACATGGAGCCTTAGCATGTGAAGACTGGAGGCATTACTGTCTTCAAAAGTTACACCCTGCTCCTGACCATCCACTCTCTGAAGCGGAACCTCTTCTCCAACCACGCAGTTGTTCCACATGGAACAAGTTTCACCTCAAATGCTACAGCAGATTGAGCCTTTTCAGTCATTAATGCTCAAAAACCTTCCCTCAAGAAAATCTGTCACCATTAAGAAGAATCTGCCAACAGCTACTACACCCAGGATCAGGGATGTGCGCTCCTACTTGCAGGTGAAGGATGTAGTCACCGTACGCATCTGTAGCCAGTACACTGCTTCTTCTACAGTCAAAAGATTCCCTCGCTATTAGCTTTGACATGGCACATTTGGGCCATGCAAAGTGTTCTCTACAGTTTTTTTTTTCAGTCTATGGGCTATTTTATCTCTAGCAACTCTGTGCTGGAATTGCATCACATATTTCCTGTCTGCTGAGGCAAGATTTCCCTCTTTCAACGTGATTATAACCTTCCAACAGGGAAGCTCCACTAACTCCTTAAGAGCTTTGCTCTCTATACTGCCTCCTGACTCCTGCATTCATGTATATCTGCGCAAAGTGGGTGTAAAACGCTATCACTGTTGGAAGTGAAGAACACACACCATTAAGAAGATGTTTTGCTTTGTTTGTTTGCTTTAGGTTTGGGGTTTTTTTGCCCTCTTTTTGCTCTGGTGTAAATGATCAGAGGAGCTGCAGGACGAGAGAGATCAGGCTCTATGAAATCCTTTTCTTACCAGCTTTGAGTTTTACATGGCTGCCTGCTCTAATGAGCCTTCTCGAAAGGAAACAACCCATTTCTGTAAGGAATCCAGGTGATTATGGTTCACATACCACCGTGATCTCTCTGCATGGGCACAGGGGAGCTGCCTTCATCAATCTTGCTGCAGGATGAAGTCTAAAGCTGGACAATGGGAAAGACATGAGAAAGGACCACAGGGAAGGGTAGTCGAACATCCACTGTTAACTTGGAAAAAAACCCAACCCTTCTTTCAGAAAGTCTTTTATTTATTGTAAATCATTCCTAAAAGATTAGGAAATCAGGCCTGGGGGAGGGGGAGAGATTGTTGTGGCTTTCTTTCCAGTTCAGTGTCTTCTGGTATTAGTGGTATTAGATATTACCCTGAGTCTCCCCAGTTTTGCTGAACCTCAGTACTGCCAACACCAGAGAACATTCGTAACTTCGTTGGGGTGAACAGTCCCTCTGCACCCTGACTTGTGTGGGACTTTGTGGACTCACAAAGAAGGGAAATGCATGTATATCCGTATCAATGTCAGTATCCGCACACACGTCCCCCCTAGCAAAACAACATACACAGACCCCTACCTCTGTCCCCACTGCTGGCATAACACCACCTGTAGCTCTCCCATAAGGTTTACTACTGCCTCACTGGCTGCACAGAGCTCTGCTAGGAAGGAGACTGGCTGATGGATCTGAGCAGTGCTGGCTGCACAACATCACCCTATGGCAATAGCGTACAGGTGATGGCAAATTCAGCTGGGGAAGAAAGGCCTTGCTCTCACTTTTCTTATCTACACTGAAAAGAGAGAAACGTTTGATCTTGTGTTTTCCTATTCACACATGAACATCCAAATAATCTGAGCCTTAATCAAGTTTGGGTTGGAGCATGGGTCTATGGTTAAAATACTCTTCTGGATCTCCAGAGAGCCTTCTGGTTGATCTGCCCCCCTTCAAGACATTATCCCATACCATAACTCTGATGTGATGAATAAATCTCATGTATTATAACATTCCAATTGTGGGAAGCTCTTGCCCTATTTAGAAAGTCATCTCTCAAGTCAATAAGGAGGTATGAGGCAAATACTACGCAGCCATAGAGATAAATGCTCAGCTTTATCTCCTATGATTAAAAAAAAAAAGAAGAGGAGAGAGAAGAGATACTGAATCAGAAGGGAAATCAGGTAAACAGAATCTGGGGAAACATATGCTCATGCAATACATGAAAAATATGAATTCATACTAAAAAAAGGTGAGAAATTTTGGCACACAGGAGCCTCCAAAATTAATGTTTGCCCAGGAACGCTGCTCCCATTACACTGACCCCATGTTTTACAGGGAACTGCTGACACACAGCAAGTGCTGTGGTGCCACCAGGAGAATCTGGCTGTGGAATTGCCTGACCCTTCAGCCTTTCAAGATTCTCAGCCATGACTTTACGCTCCCTTTGTATGTGTCTGACCATCTTTGACCTCAACAAGAAAAGACAGAGCAGCAGCTCAAAAAATTGCCAAACTCACCTCCTGCTTCCATGCAGCCACCTACTGAGCCTAATCCAAGACAGCAAGCCCCCTTGCACAGCCACACAGCTACGTTCTCTTTAATGCCTGCCCCACAGTGCCAGGGCACACACCTGTGCACTTTAATGGTGTAAAACCAACCAAGCGAAATTTCATTCCCAAAGGAATATTTCTGAGAAAGCCATGACCAGCTGAAGAAAGCATCTTTCATGAGGAGCATCCTTCTCACAGGATACATAGAAGGAGGCTAAGTCTGCCCTCAGACAGACAGAAGTAGTCATCTGTCGCCAACACATACAACAGCCCTCTTGGCATAACAGGCTTTTTGTATCTTCCAGTGCTGCTCCTCCAGCATCCGGCTGTTCAGGGTATCCGCCTGCTGCGCAACAGGGCAGCAGTGCAGACGGGTCACACTCACGGACTACAGCTGCCCCTACAGTCAGTGCACAGGTGTTTGAGGGTAAAATTTTGCTCACATCCACCTGCAAGGCAACAATAAAATAAATATAACTTCAGCATGATTTCCCCTCTAGACTGCACATGAAAAAGAAACCAAGCCCCCACTGTACTGCAGACTGGCCCATTAAAGCGAATGGTTAAATTCTTGCTATGAAAAAGTAGGCGTTGTTGTCTGTTTTGTGAGGCAGAAATCAATATTCCCGCCTCTTCTCCTTCTGTTATTTCACCTTGAGATACTCATGCTTAGATAGATGAGATCTGAATCTTACACACTGTTACTGCAACTTTTCTCTCTCCAGCATTTCACAGGGTCAGGAGATGTTCTTGGAGTCCTAACCTGCCAGTAATTTACCACTCAGCTCCCTAAACTGAACACCACTGGTGACTGAAGTAGTGACTGATTTTCCTTCCAAACCACACCACTGCATCTATTTCTAACTATTTATCTACACCCTCTATCTCAGTCATTTTGTTCTCTGCGTGCTCCAATAACAACCCTCTCTCTGCTACAGCCGCTTTCTGCTCTGGACCCCTATAATTCACTTCCTGGTGCTAGCCTCTTCCATACCACAGCCATCTCATATAAACGATGTTTTATTGTGAAATGCCCCTTCTGCTCTCTGTCTCCCTTTAATTTAGCTGTGGGGGGTAGCTTGGTTAAGTCTATGAATTTGGGGGTGGGGAAAAAGGAGGGAAGGACCTGGGTGACTGATGCTCAGCCCAGGCAAGTCTGAAGCAATGTTGGCCGGGGAGAGATAAGCAGGGTAAAATAAGCTAGCACCGTACCTCAACAGCTGTCCCTTCGAGTAGCTTTCCCTTCGGCAGTTCAGATTCAGGGGCCTGGACTGATTCCCGCAGATCAGGTAGCAATAATGCCAGGCTGACTGGGCTGTTCTGATGAGTCCTCTTGGATGCAGCTCTGTCTACTATCATGCCTGCCTCTGTCACCTAAGGATTAGACAACTGCAATATGCTCTGTTTGGCACCATGCTTTAAATCCATTCATAAACTGAAGGCAGTGAAGAATTCAGCACTCTCTTAGATAAGCCGTGTCTCTCACCCACGATCGTTCTCACACTTGTGCTCCACTTTTATGCCATCTGACCACTGGTTTCCAGACAGATTTTAACATGTTTCTGTTGACCTCCTGTGCCTCACATACAAGAACCCTTCCCACCTGAGAAATCACCTCTTATATTTCCTAGAAGCTGTAGAAAAGACACTGGGTATTTTCACACAGGTACCTAGGAGAGCAGAGTTGAGGGTTGTTCAGTCTTTAATTTGCCATTGTTTGCTGGTGACAGTCTGATGAAATTGCTTGAGTTATAATGAAGACAGTTTTCATTATCTGTCATTTAAAAATGTCAAGGGAGCTTAGACTGAATGGATAGGTGCTACCTGTTGTTTCAAATAGCTTTTGATGAAGGAAATACATTTCAAAAGTACCAGTCACTGATTTACAGGTGCTGTACAAAGATTACATAAAACAGTGCAATCCCTCCAAAGAAAACAAGCAGATTTCCCCACTTGTTCTTTAGCATAGACATTGGCTTATCATCAGTATGGTGCTGACTTTCTTCTGCAGTAATCATGGGCAGCCTTCAGATCTGCAAGATCGTAGATGACAGAGGACTAAACCAACAAAAACAGGATTCTTCATTATCAGAGGACACTCAAGAGTTTTAGCTTAGCTACATAAATGCTTCACTCTCATTCTTCCGCATTTTCACTTGTGCACTTTTATGGTGCAAACTCTGGACCACTTTAGCAACAGATGTCATGACCGGACATACTTCTGCCCAAACATTTAGCTATTCCCTCTCTGCTGAAGGTGTTGGCCTCTCACAGCTGAACTGCAATAACAGACTGCATGAATGTTCCTACTCCATCTGAGCACAAAATCTGCCAGCTTATTTTAAATCATATCTGTTTATTCCCTAGCATCAATACATCTGCTTACAATACCTGCCTTGCAGGTCCTGAGAGACACCTACGACAGCATGTTTCTTTTCTGTCTATATCCTTACATCTTAGAGCATCCATTTAACATGTGAGATGGTGCTGCACAGGGAACCTGCCTTGGTAATGTAACTCTGACGGCATACACTCCGTGCCTCAGCTTCCTTACAAAATGGGCTGCTCCTACACACAACCTGTACCTTTTGCCTGTCCTTTCTGTCAAATCAAGACAAAATAAATGCCAGCAGTCAGCCAGCATGCAAAGAATGCAGGTAATACTCTGGCTACAGTGTCTTTAAGAACCACTTGCATTTTTGGTAACTGCTTTTATATGAGTATCCAGCATCAAAGACTGTAGCACAAATCTCTTGTAAACATTTAAATGCTGAAGCACAGGTGCCTTCCACTTACGAGTCAGATAACAAAGATTGCTGCTGCTTTGCCCAGTTAACACCACGTCAGCCTGCCTGGGTCCCACGGAAGTCAGCTGGCTTCCTCACCCAGGTCCCCATTTCCCCCCTGTGTCCCCCATGGTGTCCCAGCTGTTGGTGGTGTATATGATGTTCAAAACTAAGATTTGATGGTAATGAGGAAGGAGAGAAGGACTGAGCCTTAAGATGGTGGACTCTGAAGTCACAGATGTGGGGAAGAAATAGCAGCTGTTCTGAGACCCTACCATTTCCACATCTTGTTTCCATTAGGACAATGTTTCCCAGGCACTTACTTGAGCCATCCTTACAGAGCATCTCCCAAAGAAAAACGTTTATGTTCCTGGCAAGACATTCCAAAAAAACATGTCCCCATCTCCCTGCTGCCATAAGCAAGCACAGCTCCAATGATTTTAATAAAGCTGCACTTTCTGTGGCCCTAAGGCTACAACACTACAGTAAACAAAGCCAAATACCGTAAGCCAGATGCTTTAAGATCTAAATCCAAGTCTTCAACATCTTACACATGTGATCCACCAAAAGATGGCTGAACCCACACCTTCAGCTGGCTGACACAGAGCCCTTTCACCCACTAGCAGAACATGGATCCCAGGGCCTCATCCCGAGACAGAGCAATGGCTGGTGGACCACAGCCCACTCCTCACGGGCGCTTCCCCTTAAAAGGGCAGTGGTACCTTGCTCCTCTAGGCTCTGTGCTGCACCAATGCTCCCAGCCTCCCTGCCGAGTCCTCTGCCCTCTCCAAAAAGAAACCCCCCACCCCACTCTAATAGCCACAAAGATGAGTTTGAGCAATAAAATGCTGATATGAAACCCAAATGACCTTAGAATTTCAGCTGCTTACCACTCCAGTTTCTTCACTTCCCCATCATACAGCTTGTTTTCCCTTTCTAAAACATCCAAACAAACACCACTCGCTCCAAGGGACAGCTCGAGGCTGTTGCCAAACTAGGTGTGCAATCCAGTGGCACACCCTGAAAGCAGAGCCACGGCTCAGTTAGACGACGGCATACATCCTGGAGTAAGAAGGATGTAATGCTGGATAGTTGCTCAGGACTGAGTGAAAACAGCAAATGAATGGTCTTTTCAGCTTCAAAAGTGGTCCCTGAAGGCCAGCAGTAAGGGTCCTTGGATTGATAGTGTAGTCTGGGGAACATACTGCACACAGATCCAGTAAGTAATGTTGAAAATCCATAGACAAAGGAAATGTTTTAAAACAGAAGAGGAAAATCTACTTGAAATCAATACCGTGAAGGTCTCTAAAAGGAAACACTCTGCAAAAAAGGACACATTTGCCACACATAAATCTTTAATGATATCTTGTAGTTCTAACAAAGCCTTTAAAAAAAAACCCAAACCAAAACCAAAAACCTCAGATACTGTAATACACCTGATAGAGCAATCATCCTCACATGGCAAAATATGATTTTCACACCTGGTAAATGAAATGACTCTACTGCATCCCGAGGCCAGGGTTAGGGGCTAAGGTGAGCTGTTAATGGAAGGTTAGAGACCACATAACAGCTCTTCAGGGAGCACCTTTCAGATGCTCTTTTCATGTACAGTAGCGCACAGTGATCAGAAGGCACTGGCAGCACATACTCAAGTCACTGTCACTGACAGTGGTTCTAACTGTGCCGTCGCCAGTTGATAGCTTGGGTTAAGATAGCCAGCTTGCATGCCAGCGCTCCTCAGACTCAGAAGAAGGCTTGCTCTCTTGTAAGAGCAACCCTGTATTCTCTCATCTCCCTCCTGGCATGCCTTCTGCAGCACACCAGGGTTAACCACTCACTCTCTCCTCGCAGACAAAGAGTGAGCCTACAGAGCCGAGACAGCAAAACTTTTCGACCACATACAGCTAGAGCCTCTGAGCCATTAAAAGAAAAGCAGGCAGTGAAAATCAAGGAAAAAAAATGATCACAGGCCGTGCCGGTAGAAGCCCAGTGGCATTCAGGATCTGCCCTGTATCAGCACACCAGACTGCTAGATCCAGGCAGGATGGCTACGCAATTTGCCAATCACTCGGGAACAAGAGAGAAGCAAGACCTGTGGGGAGCCAGCAGGCCCCGGAGGTGCGGATATTTACAACAAAAAACCCAAGTGGAATCAGCAAGAGGAAGATGTACGGAGAAATACACTACGTGCTCTAGCACCGAACAAGACACATTGCTTAACAAGACACTTTAGAATATCTGACTCCATAAATTAGACTGCGATTCCCTGCTCTCTAGCTCCCAGCTCCTGCTGATTTCTGTGGATAAAGGGGATGTTTGTCACTCCCAAGATCAGACGCCAGATCGAATGCTTTTCAAGAAGTACGCAGACGAGCATGTTCCTAGGGAAGAATGAGCTAGAGCTAAGCCTTCAAATAAGCACAAGGAGAACCTCCTGCCCACAGACAGGAAAGTGGTAACCTCCTTCACTTCCTTTGTGGCTTTAACCTAAACCACAACTCCTCCCTTTGGGTTAGGAGTCTCTTCCACTCATTCAGATGTTTGTCAGCTTGTCTCTCTCTAATACCCAGCATCCGTTGCTGCCACATCGGAAAAATAAGCTCTCCTTTTTTGCTCTCTCCCACACCCCTTTTGCAGTTTCTTTTCTAAACAAGAATGGCTTCAGTGCATGGCAAAGCAAGTCTAAACTACAGCCTTCAGGCACAGGCACAGAAATCAGCAATTGCAACAGGAGCGAGCAGGGAGAGAGGATGCGATGGCATACAGGCTACATGAACATTTGGGAATGCTGGCAGTGAGGAAATGTTGCTGCCAGCAGGGTGATGTCAAACCAACTCACAGGGCTTTTCCATGAGTGCGAGCACTCCTTCCCATCCCGAGGCGCAACATCCCTCCTTCTCCTCCAAAGAACTTCAGAGCATGGACAAGGTGCCGAAAGCGGGGGCACAGCAGGGCGAGTGCAGGGAAGAGCTGTGCTGCCACACAGGAGGCTCTTTGCCCATGGATACGGAGGCAAGAAGGACAGGTCCCATCATCCCTAGTGTGGGACATCCATTAGGGAGAGGTGGCGGCTCCCCCTTCACTGAGATCCCATTATCTGCTGAAGAGAGGTTTAACAATGTGAGACCCAAAACTCTCCTGGTCCAAAGGCTTAACCTTATGATACCCAGGTGATATTGGTTGGGGTTTTTTTTGAGATAATTTGGCCTTGTAAAAGATTTGAGCAGTACTGCACAGGCATTTTTTTTCTACCTGACAACTGCCTATATACCAGGTAGGCAGAGAGGTACTCGGAGGGTAGCCTCTCCCACCGCAGCACACAGGGCAGCCACACATGGTGTCAAGTGATGCAGTCGCTCCCTTGTCACCCCAGGACAGTTCGGGACTATTTAAGGTGAAGGGGAATGCTTTTTATTCCTTCAAGGTTTTCAGAGATTTCAAATCATTGTTCTATATCTGATCAGGGAAAAAAAAAAAAAAGAAAATATTTTCACAGCTTATACCTAGAAACTATGACCAAGTGAATGAAACACGAGATTTCATTTTACCTCCTTGAGGCACTTTACTTCACTTTGAAAGCTTCAAAACTTTTCTCCACTTTTTTTTTTCAAGATGGGACATAAAACTGGAATCAACTTTTCCCGAAAATAGCAACAGTTTTGGCAAATCAGCAATTTTCTAAGAAAAATGTATCACTGGAGAAAAATTCTAACAAAACCTAGTTCTATTATTTCCTCCCAGCATTACACAAGAATATGCCTCTGTGGTGTAATTCAGCCTTAAGTTTCATAGCAACTCTGATTCAGACATATTGCACACACAGATATTAGAATATGCCTTTGACATCATGCGAGTAATGCAAAATAGTGTATATACAATATGGCCAAGCAGCACTGCTATGGAAACCCTTGCTTTGAATTCCTGTATATGGGGTGTTTAAATTCTTAGCCCTAATATTGCTCTTACAGCATTTTGTGTATTTTATTCCCTTGCTCAAGACATCTCCCTCCTTCTGGACTCTCCCCCTTGGAAAAGATGGTTTTGTGGGTGAAGCAGAAGGTGACGAAATCTGCACCGCATTCCTGGTGCTGCCATACACACCAGCTCCATAAGCTACAGCAAGAGAAGTAACTGATTTGTGCCTCAGTTTCTGCAGCTGTAAAATGGAAATAAGCTGACGTCTTACTTCGGATATGACTCGAGTGTGCTTTGAAACCTTTTGTGACAGCCAGAAGATGCATGCATCGTTAATCCTATTTGTTACTTTCTGTAGGCGAGGAGTTACTGTCCTCTACAGACCTATGCTGATGATCTCTCTATATTGAAGAACCAAATCAGGAAGTACAGTCGCCCACTCATGTAGCGAACAGATAAGTAATAAAGCAGTGCACTTGCCAACTTCTAAGGAGGTGGTTTCTTAAAAAGACATAGGAAGCTTTCATGTTTTGAAGCTGACTAATTTCAGAAAGTTCCCATTTTGCTCTCTTTTTCATAAACTTCTTCAAAAAACGTCTGTTTACCTGCTCTTCTGAAGCATCTTCTGCTAGGGAGGGTCAGACTGGCCAGATTAAAGGTAACAACGCTGGAAGAGAAAAGGACACTTTATCTGTCCATCTCCTCCATTTCCAAGGTGATCCAGGCGACCCCAGCCGTACCTTTGGGGTCTCACCCCGACAAGGGGATGATGCAGCGGCCACCTGAAACTCTGCTGACTGCTTCGGGGTGCAGCGCATCCCGGGAAACATGGTACCACCTCCTGCAACATTTGAGCAGAATGTGCAATCTAATAACCATCACCCAGCAGCCAAACAAACTCAACCGTGCAATCCAGTGATCGCAAATGCAGATTAAGTTACTTGCATTTGTCTGATAGTGTAATTGCCAGACTGCACATTCAAATGAGTATTTGTTTAACTGTGTGATATACAGATAGAACTTATGCACTTGAGGCCAAATTCACCCCTGTTGTAATTTCCCTAACTCCAGTAGCAATTACTCAAAGGATTAATTTGGCCCACAGTGTTTCCTAGTATATGTGATTCATCATTTCTTTCCTATAACAAAGAATAATACACTGTTTCAATCAGCGGTGATGTCCTGGCCTCCTTGAGGCTGCCGGACTCCCTGTTTAATCAGACATAAAACAAATCACTTGCAGAGGCAGAGGCGTATAAGCATGCTTTAATTACAATATTGTAACACCAATTAGAGATCTATCTAATCGAGGACTCAGTACTTCCTACTCGGGTATTACTCCCATGTTGGGATAATTAGTGCTAATTAAGCTTGGAACTAATTAGGCCAAATGATCTCATTTATACCAACATAGATGACTTCTAGGAGTTCACACACACAAGAAATCCAAGGGTGATTTTATCATTCCTGGACTCATCAGCACCGCTTTTGAAATGAACTGTCCCTCCCCAATGGGTAAACCCTGTTAAAACTCAAGTCCCAGATCTCAGATTCTTCCAAGGTAGAGAAACACACTCTGAAGGCATTTCAGTTGGTTGGCCCAAGCCACCAATAGACACAGTGGATTAACAGACCCGTGTCCCATCACGCTCTGGTTCATTCAAAACCTGCAGGCCACTCTTCACACAGTTATGGTTACAACTTCTCCGTGCACTTAGCACTACCTATACCACCACGATCGCTGCACAGAATAAGGAGGTTTGCTGTAGGGCGCTGTGCAGTGTTAAGATTTACAATAACTTAAAAAAAAAAAAGTCTTACACACACCAATAGCCATGTGTACTTGTTGCACGATTTGCATCAATGCTGCCTATAATTAGAGGTTACATCCCAACACTGTTTAGTAGCGGTAGCTCAGCTGTGCTGTAGGTGACGGCTGAAGGGAGAGGCTCACTCTAGCTAATGGAGCTCCTTGCAAAGCCCGTCTGTGCTACAAGACTCCCCACGTTCGTAGTCTGTATCTAACAAAGTTGGCTTTACACTGTAGTCAGAAAAATGAAGGACAGCCCATGACGCTCTGTTTATGTTGCAGCTTCTCCTCCTCCCCTCCAACCCCAAAATTTCTGCAACAGCTCAGCACTGAGATTCTCAGGCAGAAGAGACACCAAGACAACTACCCTTGGCTTATGGGAACAGTCGCAGGCAGTAGGGTGTTCCCCGCCTAACATTGACATGGCTGAACGGGTGGGTAAAACAAAACTTAAAAACAAAACCTCTGAGCACTGCATTTTTGTCTAGGTATTTCCAGGACTACGCATCGGCCAGGCTTTCAACTGTTGCTTCTCATCCAAAGATGGTTTGCACCAGTAGTGCAATGTCCTCCTGCAATATTTGCTGAGTGAAAGAACAATGCCACCTACCAAAATACCAGTCCCACCTCTCGAAGTGAATGGACATCTTTCAAATGCAAGGGAGAACTCGTACCCAAGAACTGGCTGGGAGCACCCATCCTGGCACCCATCCATCTGCAGGACAAACTTTACAAACCTATATGGCTCCCTGTCCCTGGGTGGTCAGAGCACCTCAACACCTCTGCTTAGCCTGTCACGTCTGACGGGACTGCAAACCAGCAGGTCTGTGCTATCAGATGGTACAGGTAAGTCAAGAATAGTTCCCTCATGTTCACTGCACAGGCCATCTCTTTCTGTACATCACTTCTTCCAAGTCCTGCCTCAATTTCAAGCCTTCCAGGATCCACTTCAAGGCGCAGCATGTAGTAAAACCTGCTTTCTCTTTACTTTTGGCTTTCTCTCACCAGCTGCCTTTATTACTCCTAAAGCTTCCTCCTAAACACTTCATTTTCTTACACTTTCTCATACTTCAGGCTGGAATCCTGAAGCTGCTGAAACCAGGAATTCAACATTGTCTGTAGGTCTTCTTCCCTTTATCCTCACAGCAATCATTGTTCCCCGGTGAGTCACAGTCAGCCCCCCTTCTCCCCTCCAAATGCCTCCTGAACAATCTTCTCTTTTCCAAAGCCTGTCAAAACTGAGCCCAGCAGGATTCCCTACACCAACCTGACCTGGTTACAATACCTCCTGGAACTGATCCTCCACCTGTCTGTGAAATCTCTGTAGAAGTGCCACTTCTTTATGCAGTACCATTAGCAGAAGATTAATAAATAATGCACAGAATAAAACAATCCCCAATAAACAATGCACTACTACTTCTATTTTCTTAAGTGAGCAACATGGATCCTAAATCTGATCTCCCCCTCCAGTTGTTACCCAATTCTCATCTCAGCTACCAAACTCTCTCCTCCCTCCCCTGGCAAGCCTGTCATTCCTTTCTTCCCAGCTGCCAAGGCCTTCGCTGCTACCTCCTCCAGCCCAAATACACCAGCAGACGTGAATGCAAGCATCCATGTGCGTATCAGGTTGCATGTTCAAAATGCACACGCTTCCATATGCAGCAACACTGTAGCCCACAGCCCACTGAATCGTATTTATTTAGGTATCTGCTGGAACCCTTGCAGGAAGAGGTGAGTTGGAGGAGATCTTCGAACAGAAACAAAATCACTGAACCTGAAGCCTAAGCAAGACAGCGGTAGACAGATGATCAGGGCAGTGTTCAGCAGAAGCACACAGTGGGCCCAGGGGGGCTCTCTGAATGGCATCTTCAGTGTTAAAAGGGAGGAATACAGGAGCTTTAGATCAGAAGTGCATCCCAGCTGGGCATTAGACTCTAATAAATAAGATGCTTTACACTGACAGAGTGCCAGAAACCTCCTAACGTCCCCCCCAAGCTCTGCATACAGGCGTCTCTTCAGTCGACGGTGGTTTGGATCACAGAAACCGAGCAAACAAACTCCCTACGTAACAGAGGAGGGAAGGGAAGCAATGTCCTGGTGTAGGAACGTCAAGTCATAACCACGACAGAAAGCACCATGAAGGCCCTAATCTGGGACTACAATGAGTCCTTCAGGACAGGGACTGTCTCTTTCCGGTGTCTGCACAGCACACTGCACAATGGGTCCCCAGTCCTGTATCAGCACTTCAGTATGCAGTGGACAAATATTTACTGTCACCAGTGGCCTGCAAAGAGAGGCCATCTCAGAAGGACCTCCCCAGGGGCATCTGCAGGGGACGATGGAGGTCTGAGTCAGTGACCTGAGACCCAGTCCTGGGGAGCACACTGTGAGTCACAGTTCAATATGTCACCTTTCCAGCTGGGTTTCCTCAGTTATTTTCAAACACCCACCAATCTGGGGGGAGGGGGGGTTAACACACTTTTGCAGAGCAAATCCCATACTCCCATTCAGGGTCTGCCTACATGCAGAGGTCCAGTTGGTGGCCAGTCCTGTATGTCCCTGTATAACCAACCCTATACGTGAAAAGATGAGGCTGAAAGTGCAAGGAAACAGAGACAGGCCAGAAATAATCAAACTCTTGTTCTCCTGGAGTGCTAGCCACAGGAGAACATCCAGGGTCCCAGCAGCAAGATGGCAGGAGAGTGGGGACACTGCCCCTGTCCCCTCCCATCCTGAACAACTGGGTTGGTACCAGCTGCGTTTCCAAAAGGAAAGCCCCTTTGGCTGTTGCTTACCGCAGGCAGCTGCCAGGTTCGGGTCCTCAACCCTCCCAGGAGCTCTGGCTCAGGCTCTTGTTGCATAAGGCAGCGACGTATCCCTAAGCCTGAGGTTTAGAAACAAGATGTATTTATTTGTTATTATTTTCAGTTATCTGAGTGCAGTAAAGGTCAGGACACTTATCTGCTGGGGTTGGTTCCTGCTCCCACTCATGTGATTCAAAACCAATTGAATAATTTTTTTTCCGTACTTCTCAGACAGAAAAAAAATCCAGTTGGAATGAAAGCTAACACAGGGCATTTTCTAAAGAGGATCTGTGGGAAAGAGGATCCACCGCAATGGGAGGAAGGCGAGGCTTGTGGGCATTCCTGGGTACCTCCTCTCTAGTCCCCATTAGATGCAATGAAACATCAATAAAGATGGGTGGGGATGCCACAGCTTTTCACCTAAGTTTTAAACTAAGCTGATGTCGAGGACTGGAGTGGGCACTATCACCTACGTGATACTCCCAGAGCTGCATTTGAGTGAGAAGACTCAAGGACGTAGCTGCGTGTCCTGTGCCCTGTACACGGGCTGGTCCGTAATCTCCAAGATTAATTTATGCAAAACACAGGAAGACGTGCTTTTTCCTTTTGCAGTGAATGATTTCATTAACCTTTCAGGAGCTTGCCAACAGTAAAGTAGAAGCAATGGGAAAATCACTCTCCTCGGGGAAGGGGACTTCTGCCATGTTGCTAACAGCACATACCTGGCAGAGGTCAAAGACACCAGCAAACGATGGACACTGATCTAGTCATACTCTGCCTTCCCGCTCTGCTCTCTGACACCCTCTGGTCTCTGCCCTGCTCTTACAATGTTCCTTCTCCCCTGGCTGCTGACAGCTCACGGCACAACCAAAGAGACAAGGAAGCCAGGTGGGAAGGCAAACGAGGCAGAGGAACACGATTTTGGAAAGAGTCTGGAGAGAGAGACCTAGCCCCAAGGCAGAGCAGGAGGGAAAGAGCAGGTAAAACAGGTGAAGCAGGCATGGAGAGGGAGAGAAATGGCTGTGGGAAAAATGTGAAAAGCTGTATGGCACCTTGCACGGCACACACGGGATACCATCTCAGTGTGCTAAGGAAGGGTCGGTCTGTTGCAGAGGCAGAAGGGAACTGTCTGGTTAGGAGAGCTGAGGCTCGTGACATTTATGAGCCTGGGGGCGAGTCATGCCTGGCAGGGGCAAATGTGGTGCTAACCCAGAAATGGAGCTAAATTCCACTGGAGGCCAGAAAGTCACCATAGCCTGTCCTGTAGGACACTGGATGAGCTTCAACACACAGCCAACTGTGTAACTTGTTCATTCCTTGCTGTCAGGAACACATGATGAGCCCTGATTTGGTCAGCTCTCCCATCAGCCTAGCGGCAACCACTGCTCCCTGCCCTGGGGAAAGGACTTCTCCATGCCACATGTCCCCATTGTGGGAGGCAAAACAGAGTCCATGAAGGGATATCCAAAAAACCATCACATTTCAACTGTCGCTGCTGGCGAGGCTCACTGCAGCCAAAATCCCGTCCCCGCAGGGAGGTGGTTAAAGAGGCTGCATCCACTCTGGCTGACTTGGAGGAAATTCTATCCCACGTCAGCTAGTGGGACAGCCTCTGCGTGGGGTCAGGTGGCTCCCTCGGGCAGATGGGAGAGGAGTTCTCCCTAACACGGTTACCCTGCTGCCCCTGTCCCATTCAAAGAGCAGCTCTCGTCCCCTGCTAAGCACAGGTCTCCCAGGAAGAGAGTGCAGCTGTCCTGACCTGCTGGGCACTGGCTTGTGGGCTCAATGCAACTCTCCAACAAGATGCAGAGGCCCCCCCAAAGTGTTTGGTGCTAGTCCTCTCCCCCTTCCATCACGGCTTTTCCTGGCAAAGCACGGGACCCTGAACTTAGCTGGAAATGACGCAGGGGGACAATCACCCTCCTCTTGACAACGGCAGATGTCTCCAAGCAGCCAGGCAGAACACAATCCACATTTTCAGGGCAGTGTCTAGTGCCAGGGGGATGTTGGGGGAATGGGAGTAGGACAATGAGCCAGGACCAGAACAAGTCATGAGGCCGTATCCAAGGAGGTAAGGTGATGTCCGGAAACAAAATTTGAGACTACAGACTTAATCAGGCTCCCAGGCAGAAATAAAGTACTTGGACATTGAAGTGACAACCATGCTGCAGCTCAGAACAAGACCCGAGGCAGCCCCGTCCAAAGCCGGTGGCACACAAGCAGAGGGAATCTCACCTTGCTCCGTCAGAGGGCAAGCTCCATCCTGCCTGGCCGGTGACCGGGCCACGACCGCAGCAGGGGGCTGCCCGGCCGATCCCATGCCCTGTCCTTCTTGCTCGGGCCCTGGCCAGCCAGCCCCACCAGCACCTCCCATGCGGCCGGGCTGCAGGGACACATAGCCGGGGACAACAAAAAGGGGTCCAGAGCGGAGAGACATGCAAGGCAGGAATTTGGGGAATAAACTAGAGAGAGGCAATAGGAAAAGTGTGCGGCGCATGAATAGTGGGGGAGGGTAGAAGATACAGGGTGAGAGAAGAAAATGACATGAACAGAAGGAAGGGAGCTGCAAATAGAAGGGGATGTGGAAACAGCAGAGAGAGACAGATTGCAAGAGCGGTAGAAGTAGAGGAGACCTAGAGGGACAGAATATAATAAGAACTCTTAAAATGATGAGGAGAGACGAGAGATTTATGGTCTCTCTGAGAAGGAGGAAGAAAACCCTGCACTTTCTTCTCCTTAGCTTTCAAAGGTTTTGCAAAAGCAGAGTGAAGAGTTGTCATCCTCAGTTCAAGAAGGGAGAAACTAAGGTGCAGAGACTGAGAGAGGCAGTGAACGAGATGGTAGACAGGAGCTTAGCTCCCTACTTCAAGTCTTCTGTCAAAGATACAGGTGAAGAACAGTCTTGACTTTCTTCTCCTGAGCACGCCAGAGAGAGCCCACTACCCAAGATGGTAGGAAGAGTAAAATAAACTAGAACACACCAAAACAAGCAATGTCTGAGTGCTTACATAGAGAATTACCCACGGGGAGAAGACGTTGCAGTGTGGGTTCAGGTACTTGCCAACCCTACCAGCTTACAGCCAGCTGCAAGGAACATAGAAGTGGGGTGCGTGGGAGGGAGGCTGTGCAACGGGGGCTCTGCTCCTGCAACACTCACTAACACCTTTCATTTGCAGCTTTTTTTTATTTTAAGTGTCTAATACTTATCCCGTTCAATTTGTACCACCTTTATGTTTCAACTGCCACTATGGAAAACAGGAGTTTTGTGCGCACAAACGAACACCAAGCCCCCAACGCCACGTACACCAGAGCCAAATATAGTCTGTAAGAGCCCTGAATAAACCAAATACCTGGTGCCTGTTTGCACTCCTGTACACACATGGGCAAACAGAGCTTCCCATTTACTCACTGCACACAGGAACCTAAAGGATCTGGTACTTTCCTAACCTCTGACAACACTACTTTACAGCTTGCTAGCACAGGAATTGTCTAGGATTCCCTCATCAATGAGTGACGGAGGTCCCTCTGCTATAAACTGATGTTAATGGCAGGTTGTGTACCTTGTTTGTTTATTGCCGAGGAGGAATGTTTGTCGTGGCTGTCAAGCTTATAAAAATATTTCCATGACTTCAGACAGCTTGGCATTTTTACATGCAGCTGAGAGAGTGGGTGAATGTACAGATGAAAAATTTAAGAAACATTATTAAGGGAGGAAAGCGAATATCTCCTAGCACCATCAAGACGGCTAGAAAGGCCAGGGAGGTCAGAGACATTTCTGAATAAAATGGTGGGGTTTTTTTCCCCAGGGGTTTTCTGAAGAGCTGGCAATAATTAAGCATTACAACACCTTTCAGGAGTAGATAAGTCAGCTGAGGTCATCTGAGGTTAAAGGACTTGCCCGTGATCACACATAGCAAATCAGTGGCAGAGAGGAGAATAAAACCCAACAGACTTAGCTTCCATTACCCAGGTCCTACACACCTGGCTGACATTCAGATCAAAGGATGGGAGCCGCACACTGTGGACCTGACTGCCAAGCACAGGTCTTCCAAGACAGTACAGCAATCAGGCAAAAAGCTGAGCGGCAGGCATCCACCCGAACTTAAAGATGGTAATTGTGAAAACAAGTGACAGAAGGCTGGGAAGCAGTGCCTAGTTACGAACCGTGGTGCCAAGTGGATTAAATATACATCGATAGATTCAATTACAAAGAACAGCATGCAAAATGGAAGTGACTGCAGTCAAGGACCCAGGATGGCAAGAAATAACCCCAAAATATAATCAGAGTTTTCAGCAGGAAGAAATCCATGCTTCCAGACCTCATGGAGAAGGTGCTGTCTCCAGGAGGACTGTCCCAGGCCACCCCAGGCAGTGAGCGGACAGTGACACCCAAGCCCCGAGGGCTAGCAAGAAGCCTGCAGGACTCAGGTTTAGCGGGCTGAGAGAGATCCGTATCACCTAATGCCAATCAGCCCTTTGTTTTTGCTGTCACCAGAGAAGCTGCCGGGAGAGTGAAGTGGTGGAGAAAGTGAGCTATTCCCTGTCCCCCCCCCCCCCCCCGGCTGCCCCCACCTTGCCAGGGCAGGGCACCCACTGAATGAAGAGGAGGAGGAAACCTGTTCCACACTTCGCTCCGCACTGCCCTGGGCTGGAATATCCAAAACCACCCTCACCGGTGTCAATATTCAGCCCTTTATCCATCTGTGCCCAAATGCACACTCTGTTTTGGGGGGGCCTGAAAGTACCGGATTTGGGAGAAAGTGAGGCCGGATCCTGACACCATCGACCAACTCAACGGTTCAATACTCCTCATCTGTAGCGGGAACAGAAGCTCACCTCTTCGCTCTCCTTCTCTGTCCATCCATTTCCCCAGGATTTCAAAGAGTTATGAAATTAGCATTGCGACTCCCCGCCCAAACTTCATCCTGCGCTTACCATGACACATGTACTACTCCAATCGCTAGTAATGATTTAATTTCCTCCTTCTTCCTGGAGCAAAAATAGCAAGGATAATCATTCAGCACTCCATACACACAGCTGCCACCTGAAAAATGCAGGTGAACGCAGTTTAATGGAAAGACGAATACAACCTCAGACCATTTTTTGTACCTGGAGAACTAGACCGGCAGTATTTTGCATGCAAGATTACAGGTCTGTGTGTAGTTGCATTTTCACATTCCATTACTGCAGTTGCACACAGCCAGTTACGTGCCTCAGCAGCAGCTTAGAAAAGCAATTGCTGCTAAACATACAAAATCCAGCCCCCAGATGCACACGCACAAGACTAAAAAACTGGCCCTTATTTTTCTGCTACAGAAAAAACATGTATTTGCTAGCTGCCTGCCCCCTGCGCAAACACCACACCAGTGTATTTCCTTGCACTTGTACTCGCATGTTGATCCGCATATTCATTCAAGCCTTGCAATAACCTAAAATACTACAGCATTTTGCAATTAGAAGCGTTCCAAAAATGCAAAAAAGCCCCAGTTTTTGCATAAAAAAAATCTTCTCCCAGCAAGCAACTGTAATCACCTCTCCAGCTAGAATGTACTGTCTGTTTAAAGCTCCAGAGAAACACAGTGCTAACGCTTTAAGACAGTAAGGGATGAATACTTTTTTTCATTTAAACTATAGGGGAGTTTTACCTAGATAGACTGCAATTTCCTGAGCTCGAGTCTGGCAAAGTGCCCAGGGCTAAGACCACCACCCCCCCCCTCCCCGCTTCTTTTGGCAAAAATTACCATGGCGTCTTTAATAGTCAGAAGTAGGTTTTAGGGGTTTTGTTTTTACAAAAGATGTCGAGACAAAACTCAGTTGTAAGCAAGCCCGGGGAACTGCAGAACTTCTTCCAAGAACTAAACTGATGCGGGACGTCCTGAGCGTACTATCCCCAAATACCCTACCAAGGGATGGTTCGGTACTGAGTCAGAGGGAAGCAGGCTGAATCACAAATAGCCATTCCTGCAAACTACTTCCCCCCCCCACCCCAAGTTTACAATCCGAGCAGTCACCAGGTTGTGGTTAGCTTGGGAAAGCTGATGAGATCACAGTCTGGGGAGATACAGCCTCAGACAGCCTCGAGTTTTTCTTAATCGCCTCCTTGTTTTGCGCAGAGACACGGACAGCAGTTGTTATACCAGGTTTACCATATGTTTATAATATTGTTGTTATGGGAATACATGTACAGTCCGTGTCACTGGCAAGTTGCGCTGTTTTCTGCTGGAAGGACAAAACAGAATTCACTGTCCAAGAGAGCGCCGAGTGTGCGCATACTTCGAGCAAAATTTATCGTACCATGAGTCACGCTCAGTGCAAAACCGCACACTTTGTTTGTGCGACGGTGTGCGAGCCTGCCATCGTGCCCGTGCTGAACCGCGCAGCCCTTCACAACCCCACACAAGCAATCTGGTGTGCTGCTCCTTCCCTGGGTAGCGGGCAAGCATTACCCCCATTTTACAGATTTCAGCAGGAAGATCGATCCGAGCTTTAAAGACATTTGCCTAAGGCTGCCCATCAAATCAGTGTCATGATCTCAAGTTCTGCGAGACCTCTGTGTTTGAGACCTCCATGCCCGAGACCACCAATTCTCAAGTGGGACAAGTGAAGGATAAAGCAGGGGTGGTGTTAACTCAAACAGTTAGGTACGTAACTCTGCATCACATAGCAAAAATATTTGCTTCCCCGTGTGTCTCAAAATGGCGTTTAGGGCAGTGAGTTTGCTTACAGGACACAGAAATAATTGGTTTTTTGGGTGCGAGACCATCACAAAAACTGTGATGCCCGAGATGCCCGCACCCTTAGGTGTAGGGCAGGGAGCATCATGGGTGCTTGCATCTCCAGCGGGTCAGAGCAATGTTGCTGGCTCAAGTGGCTCTGCCACAAAGGAGCAGCACTGAATAACTGCTGAGAAGAAATCTTCTTGTCTGACAGCCCCCAAACACCACAAATTCCAGACTGAAGGAGCGAAACACGTTTTGTTCACTGCCACCCTCACCAGCTCCTGAGCTGCCGCTGAAGATCCGGGAGGCAAGAGCAGCTGACCAGAGCAACGCACAACCAGTTCAAAGGGAAACCCATGTACCCGTTTAGGCTCCTTCTAGACATCAGCAAACAGCGTAAGAAATGGCCAACTCCCCTCCCCCCTCTCTCTCCACCAGCCCCCCCCCCCCCCCCGGCCCTGACACGTTGCCATTTTCTGTCCCCGTCTCCATGCAGCTAGTCACATCCCATGCCATAGTTGAGGAGCAGCGCGCAGGGTTTAATTGTGCACAGGCTCTCCGGGGAAGGGCGGCATGGGATGGAGCCGACTGCCCACAAAGGAGTGGAGGCAGGAGGCCAAGGCTGGTTACTGGCCTCCCCAGTCATACTCTCTGGTCGGCACGTCGAGGATTTTAAAGCGCATAGGGGATTGGATCAGCAGCTTGTCCTAGAAGGAGGAAAGCGACATAAAATACGCGCAAGCCTTCCTTCTGTCCTGGCAGCAAGGTTGAGTTTTCAGATGATGTGGAAACAGCAGCCTGCTCTCCTCCCCCCAACATGGTCTCCTCTGGCGCCTTTGCTGCAGCGCTGCCGTCTTGTTCCTGACTCCGGAGACTCCGCTCCCTCCCAGCCTTCACGCCGGGGCTCGGGCTCTGGCCGGGGGGGACTCCACGCCACCATTTTTATGCCCGCTCGGCCCTTAGCCTTTCTTCTCAGCATGCCAAGTGGGGGCTCATTAGTGTTGCCTGTTGTTAAGCTTTTGTGGCTCAAGCCCCGTCCAGCGCCAAGCTGGAACAGAAAGGGCATCAAATCGCCATCCGAGGGGGGGGAGGGGGAGAAGAAAACTTCCCTGCACTGCCAGCCCAGCAGGAATTCAAACAGGTGATCTTGCAGAGGAAAGGTGGAGCGCGCACGCATGTGATCTGCGTGTGCGGGAGCAGCGTGCGAGCTCTGTCCGTAGCAGGCAGGCGCTGCTTCAGCTTCTTCCAAAAGAGAGCAACTTGGAGGACGTTTGACCCGCGATCAGTCCCCTGTGTGTGTGCGTGCATAACATTTTTATGGCGTCGCTTGTGCGTGCGATGTCTGTGGTATGTGCCTGCTTCGTCACAGAAACACTGCTGTGGACGGAAAAGCTAAAACATGGCACACACTGGTTTTAAGTCTTAGCTGCCTCACGTCGTGATTTGTGCTATTGCGAAGTTGGCTGTCAAATACTACCGCTACCAGGCTGATAGAATAAGCTATTATGTAAACTGAGGAAAACACAAGAACTGGGCCATGTCCGTGCAGGAACCACGCTTACAACGTGTGCACGTTGCCCCTCAGGAGGAAGAATGTGCTACACAAGCAGGCATGTGCGCACCAACTTGCTGTTCGGTGCACGTGGAGGGGCTGGGGGCATGGCAGCATTCATGATAAAGCTTTATTTCATCCCCACACATATTTGCACAAGAGAGGGATGTTTTGCCCTTGCTGTTGCCAGATTCCAACGGAACTAACAGACATTTACAAAGACATTTTAACAGAAGGTCCCCCTACCAGAGAAACCACCTATGGAAAAGGCAAGCCACACGCTCTCTCCCCATCCCCTCAGCCGCAGTCCTTGCCCAAGTCGCCATCACCCCTTGAGCTGGCTACAAAGATCTTTTCCCCATGCCAACTCCCCCAAACTCCACTGAGTCAGAAAACTCAACCTCTGTATTATTCCATGCCGAAAAGTCCTGCTACATTACATTCAGCTTCACTACGTTCCACCCTTGCTCGTGTCCTGATTCAGTTCAAGATTCCCCCTCTTTTTAAAGCCCTCCAAGGAGCCGGTCCAAGGTCTTCCTTGGACATCCTTCTTCTCTGCTCCCCCATCTGTCTAAATGCTCTCTCCACAGGTTTTCCACCCAGCATCAGAACCGTAGGTGCTGGAGCTGCCTCCTCTTCCCCAGGTCCAGCTGCCTGGAACAGGCATTTTTTTCTCCCCACCTCACTGCCTGGTGAATCTCCTTTCAAACATGACCTGATACTTCTCCCCCTCCTGTGACGATAAACCTGAGTCTTTCTCCCTGCTTCTCACATACCTCCATCGCTGGACTCTCTGACTGTAAAGCATGCGGGATAAAGGTATTGTGGAAAACGTTACAGCAAATCATGGGGTTTTGCTTTGATTCTTTTCCTGCTTATTTATTTATTTTTTGAAGGGAGGTAACAAGTCAGAGAGAAGCTGGCTGAGATTTCTGCTGTACAATTTTTTTTTTTGCAGCAGCAGCAGCAGCAAGATCCTCCATCTTCCTTGCTGGATTGAATAGGGTCTCAGGACAATTTAGACTCCCTCCCCCATCTCCCATTCCTGCTCATATTCTTTAACACATGATGCTCTCCTCCCAGCCTTGACTGGGAAAGCACAGATCCTCACTCTCTCCCTCTCTTTCGGCTCCTGCCTCGCATAGGTTGTGTCAGGACATTAGGATGACAAACATTTGTGCCGCTCAGATTCTTGTAGCTTATTTTTTAACAAAACAACTAGAATCAATGAAACCTGAACAACGGCAGATGACAAACTTAAAAGACCTCCGAGGATGCACCCAGCGTACCGGGAGGCTTTCTGCGTTTCACGCCAAAAGGAAGAAAATAACCCTCCAAATTTTAACCAACCCCAGTGCCGATGCTGTAACGAGGCCGGGCATGAGGATCAGGGTTTCTCTCCCTTCTGGCTTTTATTTTTCTTTATTATTTTTATTTTCCCCCCACCCCGTTCTTGCACGTTAGCACCTCCCCACCGGCAGGTTAACAACCACAAAACCCCCCAGCAACCAAGAAGGGAGCGGGCAGGCTTCCCGCTGCTGCTCTCCCGCCGAGCCATAGATATTTACTCGCTGATAACCGGCAATCGTAAATACATCTCGTTTCATCTCCCAACATCCGGGGGGGGGGGAGAAAAAAAAAAAACAAAAAAAATAAAAAACGAAAACAAAACCCCCAAACCCCACCATCTCCCACCCTCGCCGCAGACTTCCCGGGGCTGCCCGGCTCATGGGGGGGGGGGCGGGGAGCAGAGGGAGGGAGGGCTGACAAAAGACCCCCGGCCCTCCACCCTCCCCCCGGGGCCACCCCACCGCCGGGGCAGCGGGAAGGGCCTCTCCCCCTCCTTCTCTCCCCCCCCACCCCCAAAACAAAAAACCCGCCGGGACAGCAGCCAACAGGTGGAAGGCGCTTTTTGTCCCTTTCCGCGCTCGGTCCCGGGTCTCCCCTCTTCAAGTTGATCCCGGGATCCCTCCGGCCGCCGCCGCCGGGGAGGGGGGAAACTGAGGCACTGCGCCGGGGAGGGGGGACACGGCCGCCCACCCACCGACGGCTGCAAAACTTTCCGCCCCCCCCCTCCCCCCGAGCCGGGCCGGGGGAGCCGGGGGGCAGTGGGGCCGGGGCTCAGTGCGGCACAGGCAGCCGCGCCCCCCCCCCCCGCCGCTCGCACACATACCGGCGCGCACACACCGCCCCCCCCCCCCCTTCCCGCTGCTGCTGGCAGCCCAACGGAGCCGGCGGCGGGGAGGCGGCCCCGGGGGCGGCGGCGCCAGCCATCCGCCCCCTCCCCCCCACCCCGCTTCTTTCCTCCTCCGCCGGCAGCGCGGCGCGCAGGCTGCCCGCAGGCGGCGGGGCCGGGGCCGGGCCCAGCCGAGCCGAGCCGGGGTTGGGGCGGCGGGGCCGGCGCTTACCTGCCTCAGGCGGCGAAGGCGCGGAGCGGCATGTCGGGGGGCGGCGGCGGGGAGCGGGACCCTTGCCGGCGGCGCGGCCTGGGCTGGCCGGGCGCTAGGGCAGCATCAAGGCAACTTAAGGGGAACCCTTGCGGGGCCTATTGTCTGCGCGGGGCGGCGGGGCGGCGGGGCGGCCTCCCCCCGCGGGCGCCGCGGCGCTTGGTACGGCCCAGGCATTCATGCCAAGCGGCTTTCACACATGGAGGCTTGTCTCCAGCGGCTGCTGACAAGCCACAAACAAGACGTCCCCCTCCCTCCCTCCTCCTCCTCCTCCTCCTCCTCCTCCTCCTCCTCCTCCTCCTCCTCCTCCTCCTGCTGCCTCCTCCCTCCTCCTCCTCCTCCATGCGAACTCCGACTCCGGTGACAGGCGGGCGGGCGGGCCGCGCCTCGCCGCCGCCTCTCCTCGCAGCCGGGGCAGGGAGAAGGCCGCCCGCCGCCTCGCCGGCAACATGGCAGGCGGACGGCCCCGCTTCACCCCCCACCCGCCCACCCCACGACGCCGAGCCGGCCCCGGAGGGGTGATGGTGATGGTGATGGTGATGGGGGGGGCGGGGGGGCGGCTTCCACGCGTGCCGGCCTCCAGCAGAAAGGGGAGCGGTAAAACCCGCGAAGGGAATGGTACGGCAGCCCCGCCGCATCCCATCCTGCCGCTGAGGGTGTCCTCCAGCCCTCCCGCTCCTCCAGGGCCGCCACCAGCACAAGAGGATTTGCCCGATTCCGTCTGTCCCTGCCAAGGTCACGCCAATAACGGCGGGCGCCAAATGGTGGAGACCCATCCCCGGGGTTGGGAGTGGGGGTGGTGGTGTGCTCGGGGTCAGCATCACCCCGCTAGCCAGCAGCCCTCCTTGCAGCAGGGGTGAAGAGAGGAATCACAAAAAAACAAGCCCTTGTGGGCCCCCGAAAATTTTGGCAGCCCCCCGGCACTGTAAAGGGGGGTGAGGGAGCCTAGTTCTCCAAGTGGGAGAGTCTGGGTGTCTCCAGGCATGGCCAGCGCTGACAGCCCGAGACACCCAAGAAGGGTCTCTCACCCAACAGCAGGTCTGGGCTCGCCGAGGTTTAGGCAAAGTTTTTTCAGTGACTTCAGCTGAGAGGGTTCCCTGGGCATTTGGGTTTGTACACCCTCCGTCCGGCAAAAGCCAAACCAAAACATCGCCGGCGTGAATCATTAAACTCTGTGCTGCCTTACGTATGGGTTCAGCAGGGTTCAGTCGGCCCAGAAAGCAAACCGCATGACCAGCTGTCATACGTTTCATAACGAAACCACAAAACTCAATCTCAAAAAAACACATCCCTGTCCAGGGACAACAAAAGTTTTTTGGTTTGGTTTTTTTTTTTTTTCTGTGAATCTCAGCAGAAAAGGTCTGCGGAGCCCAGAAGAGTGTTGCACAAGCATCAGCTGGTTTCATTTAATAAAAATAATTGCAATAATCATAATAATCACCACTTGGATAGCTTTTTTTTGTCCAATGATCTCAAAGACATTTTACTAACCCAGGCAAATATTTTTATCTAAATTTAACAAGTGGTAAAACAGATTCAGGCAGATGAAGTGACCTACCCAAGGTCATCTTCTGAACCTGTAGCAGAAGGGAGAATGAATATTTTTGAACTCAAGTGTTCAATAGAAAAGCCACTTCCCAAAAATAGAGCTCCTACTATCCCCCCAAACTCAAAAGTTTTATACGAGTCAGGGTTTCACTGTGAGAAATGTTAACCAGGTCTAATTTGTAGCTTGGATACTAGGACAGATGCAAATGAGGTGCAACCCAGGAAAGAGAATTAGAGGTCAAGCGGGGAAGGATGACTGCAACCAAGAGTCACTGGGGAAGAAGGGAGAAGGAGAAGAGCAAAGCCAGGAGAGAAGGCTAGAAAATGCACCATTGTACAAATTTCCCAGCTGGAAGAGCAGGGTAGCACCAAGAGGTATGAGTGAAAGGACTGAAGTCAACATGGATAATATAAAAAGGTGGGAGAAGGTACAGGCTAGAATTGCACAGGCAGGAAAACCAAATCAGACAGTTTGCAATCGGGCACTTGAGAGTTGGTAGAGCACCCTCTCACCAAAGCCTTGGTGTCAGTCAACCCCCCTGAGCCCACTGCGGGAAGCAGCAGGGACAGACACAGAGTCCTCAACAGGACTCTCACCTTGGCAAACGCTGGGAGCATGGCACTACAAGTCCTTAGAAGAGGATGGCTGCCACATTACTCCTATTGAAAGCAAAGACAGATTATGCGCAGAGTGGTCACCACATCCAGCTTCACCTCCCGCAGTCTCCGCAATGGGACGTAGGGCAGCAGGGTCTGCAGCCGTGCTTGCTCTCCGCAGTGGAGGCTCTGATGCATCTCCTGAGCCTAACATCCAGCTCAGTATTTCCGAGTCTTTTAAGAGAGAACAAAAGCCTCTCCGGGTTTTCACAGGTTGGAGCCTGATTATTTCAAGTACCCAGCTTCTACTAATGGGGAAAGACAACCCAGGGCTAAACTTACCTTCTCTGGAAATGGTTGTGCCCAATAGATGGCCCTTCTCCACTGCTCCAAGTCTCACTCCTTCAGGTCTTTTTAGAACCTTGATGTCTTGGTCTTCTTCTCCAGCCCCTGGACTTCCTACTGCCTAATCAGCTCTGGGTGAGGCCATATCTTCTTGCAACCGATCAGAGCGGCTGCTCCTTTTGGCAGGGTGGATTTTCCCTCTTCCTTCATTTCCATAACGTTTCTCTTCTGTTTACTTTCCCATTGCTCTCCTCATGGCCCCAATTCAGGACAGCATGTAAGCACATGCTTAATCTCATTGATCTCATGGCACTCCACGTACGAAGGAAAACATGAGTCCCTTTGCCCAGCGCCTGTTTATGTATTTTACGTTAAAGAGGCATGAGGTAGGAGTCAGAAGTGGTCGGTCGAGAGTGGATTGGAGCGTGGGCTTTCCCCTCCTCCCCACTGAAACTCCAAACAGCCAGGCTGGTGATTCCTGCGGATGCTTCCTCTCCGGTGTGTATGTGAGCCCAGGGAAGCCACAACTCTTTTAAGAAAATCATAATGCCTTTGGCAGAAGAGGTGAGCATGCCCTCTCTCCGAAACAGCCGGCAGCTCGGGAGCTGGAGCACATCCATGGGAGATGCAGACAGGAAAGCCCTGGGGCAGAAGAGGCAGCCCAGGCTGGGTCTTCCATATCCTCCATGGGTGCTTTAACCCCTTTGGACACTGCATCTCAAAAAAGAAGCATCAGCCTCTGTGGGGGCTTGCACAGAGCCCATCTGGAGGCATGCTCCGTTAGGCGAAGAGGAGTTCCATGTCCGGCTCCTCCTGCTGCTGCTGTTGTGCTTAGCCTTGCCAAGCGGGAGGCTTTCCCAGGTAGGTGCGAAGCAGAGCTGCTGAAGCTGTGGGGCCTCATTGTCAAATCTGATGGGCCTGAGAGGTCTGGGCATCCCCAGCACCAGGCATCAGCTGAACAAGGGTTTGCAGGATCATCATTGGGCTCAGATGTCTAAAATTCACCTGCGTCCTGCTTTAGGAGACAAAGAGCTTCCTTTTATTTGACTCACCTCTGGCTGGGATTCATTTCCCTGTGTGTCAATGCCCCCGTCTTGCACTAATATTAATTTAGATTATATGGCAGAGTATTTGGGGGGGGTCGGGGGGTGGAGGGGGTGAGGGGGGTGGGGGAAATAGCACCTTTTCACTCTGCGCATGTACAATGTCTTGTATAATAGGACCGTGACCCCGGTTATATTGTTTAGGTGGCTGCTGTAAAACAAGCAGCATGTAATAGGATAGCCTAGCTTCCATGCATATGAATATACCTAAGGTTCCTTGTCTACTGCACTGAAGCATTCAGCTCTTCCCTCCTCTACAAATATATCAAGGATGTGTAAAACCCTGATGTTTATCCTGGTTCCCAAGCAGGAATACACACACCTGCACCATCTAGATGTTCTGCGCATGCAGGGTAGACCAGACACCTTTACAGCGCGCTGGGCATACTGTACATATGCTGATCATCTGCACAGCATATGCACAGCAGGTCTGACAATTTTTGGATTCGTTAGACGTAGTGCGTGCATGCTATACAGTTCACCTCCCCAGTGTGCAGTCGACCTATCCTGAATTTCCGGATGTTCAGCAGCCCGACTATCTGCAAGGCCTGATGGGCATGTGGAAATTCTGGATAAACGCACACAGTATTCAGATTTCATCCCAACAAAATTCCCAGGTGGAGAAAGACGAGATGTCCAGGGAAATGCGCACACGTGGAAGCTCAGGATGCTGAAAAAGAAGGGGTGGTTCATCTGTACCTGTGCAGCAACCATCCATATCTCTTCTGATCTATGCTGCTCTGCCTCGCCTGGTGCTCATTCTGCTCAGGCAAGTGGCCAGGCTGTTCTGAAAGCTGGAAGTTTTGTGTCTGCTACTGTGAACTTGCATGACTCTCTGTGGTTGCCTGTACACATGCATCCCGTCTCACAATCTGTAGGCTGGTGGTGATTGCTCCCTGTCCCTCTGTCCCTGGGAGTAGATGTTCTGAAATGCTGTGCTTAGTCACATTTTGCAGCACTTTGGAGAGTCTTTTGCTCAGCCCCATTAGTTTTTCCCATTGTCAATACAGCCCATCTATTTCCATTGCTGTAGATGCTTCATTCCCAGTCAGACCTCAGACGATATATCCTTAAGAAAATCTTGGGCATCCCATTATTGCCAATTTTCAAGACATCTGTTACTTTTCTTAAAGTCCCTGATCTCGGATTCATGGGGTTGTGCAAGAATCTCAGCCTTCACTACAGAAGGAAAAGTAACTTTTCTAGCTCATTAAAGGCTCCAACACTGGACTAGCAGAAAAGGACCCTGAAGTGATCATGCATTTATTTTCAAGCCAGATTTCCGAGCTCATGCCCTGATTTGCAGGTCCCGCCTGTCAGAGTTGCTTCCTGGGGGTGACAGTGCACAGTTCATCTGGCTTTAGACCTTTCTGCTGGAGGCAGAGGATGCGCCGTGGAGTGTGGTTGAGAGGAGGAGAAGGAGGGCTCTGGAGCGGTGCACAGCAGAGGTCCCCTGAAGTCTTCTCAGCCGGAGGGGGGACTGTTCCTCTTGCAGTTGCATTGTTTTATGGTGGTGTCATGCAATGAGATGGTGCCGGTTGTGGTTGTAACCAGCAGGCGGAGCTGAGCTGAATAAACAAGAGTGAGCTATTCATAGCCATGAAGAGGGCAGAGCACTCCTCTCCTAGCAACACAAGCAGAAGAAGAGCAGAAGAGCTCTGCCCAACTGGTGAAGAACTGTGTGCACGAAATGTTGATGTTCCTCCCTTCCCGAGCCATTCCCGCTCCATCGCTATGCGATGCTGGAGACCTCTCACCTGCCCTGCTCCCTCACTCCAAAACCTCTGTTTGATAGAAGCGATGCGCTCCTGCAGGCAGTGGCAAGGTCCGTTTTCTGGGGTTTGATAACTGAAAATGTCCTTTTTTGGTTTAAAAAGGCAAACAGATGAGAGGTGAGAAGCGGGGTGCAAACCTGTGCCATGGGCTGCAGCAGCCCGGAGCTCCTCGCAAGGGTTAGGAGGAGCAAGGACACACACTGCCCTGATGTCTGTCCCAGGGTGGGTGCTGGACCATCCTTGGTCTGGAATACCCAAACTAGTGAGAGGGCTGCTCTATCATTTGAGGGTGACAGAGCACTGGAAGAGGCTGCCCAGAGAGGCTGTGGGGTCTCCTTCTCTGGAGATATTCAAAAGCTGCTGTAGGTGAACCTGCTTTGTCAGGGGGGTTGGACTAGATGATCTCTGAAGGTCCCTTCCAACCCCTACCATTCTGTGATTCATTCCTCTACCCACTTCTTATCTGAAGGCCAGTTGCGTCAACAGCTGCACATAGAGTCTGCTTGGGGTTTTTTGGGGGTGGGGGGAAATCCTAGGGCATAGCTCTGGAAGCTTTGGGTGGGGGAATGTGATGAAGCCCACAGCAGGGGAATAATACCAGGTAAATGTGCAGGGCCGTTTTGCAAAGGAAGCTAGCACTCCCAGCCGTTTGAAAATTTAGGCATGTAGTAGCAAGGTACTGACAAGTGTTCCACACACCTGTAACACCGCCAGTAAATCAGGCAAAAGCATTTGTCAGCTCGTCATTAGGAGAGTAATGAGGTAAGTACAACAGAATTTAGGGCGAGCAAAGAGGCCAGCATCTGTCTGCAGGAGATATCGCCAGAGACAAAGAGTCAACGTTTAAAAGAAAACTTATAGACTCCAAACAGAGGGAACCCAGTCGCTAATGAAGA
The DNA here is from genome assembly GCF_965231255.1 of Vanellus vanellus. Taxonomy (NCBI): domain Eukaryota; kingdom Metazoa; phylum Chordata; class Aves; order Charadriiformes; family Charadriidae; genus Vanellus; species Vanellus vanellus. The sequence continues at coordinate 104,348,969 of NC_138905.1, read as the reverse complement.
GCGTCCCTTGCTCTGACCTCTGCATGGTGAAGACATACAGCCTCTGGAAGGACTGAGTCTGCCTTCGTCCTGCTACTGCCACGTAATGATAGGCACAGAGTCCTTAGCCCTCAGGACCACGCACTTTCTGATTTCACCAGTCCATACGTGTAACAAATGCCCCCAAATCAGCGTAACAGGTATTTTGATCTCTGGCACGCCATGATGAGCAGATTGTTGACAGACATCGTAGTTTTCCAGCAAGTTTTCAATGTGCGAATTTAATAAATCGTTGGGAACAAAAAAGGAGGGGGGGGGGGAATAATCATAAGCACAATTACAACGTCTATCTGAAAGCTGCATACTAGGCTTCCAGATCTCTCGCAAAACATGCCACCACTTGAACTCCAGGAGTAATTATCTTTTATGGAGTTTGGCGAGGAGAGAGGGCCTCGACTCACAGTTTGCCATTTGGTTACAAACTATTTGCTAAATAGCAGGAGAATGATCAAATCCAGGAATTCTGGGTTCTGCTCCTAGCTATAGGACCTAGGGGTAAAAATAGCAGAAGGGCCAAGCGAGTCACATAGATTTAGCCCATGCAGATGAAAGGCAGATTAGCTGAAGGGTTATGAGAACTGTATTCTAGTCTCAATGCCGTACTGTGCAGCTTTTTTCTTTAATTTTGAGTTGCAGGAGGTTTAGGTGTGCAAGGGGTCACAGACTGAAGCCTTGGCCAGCAAATAAGGTTAGCAAGTGCCCTGAAATGTAAGTGAAATAGCAGTAGGGAAAAGCCAGCAATGTAAGGTGGGCTTCCTCAGTGCAGCCTCCCTGAGTCTGCAGGAAATTCAGCCTGGGATTGTCACTTAGTGTACTGGATTCAGCTGGAAAAAAGCAAAAGCCGGGTACAGCTAGGAGTACGTGATAGAAACAATGATAAGATGGGAGAGCAAAGAAAAAGGAACAATTGATTTAATGCCTTTTTCATTTGTATTTAAATAAATAAAGATGCCAATAGAAGGCTCTAGGCACCTTACCACACAATTAACACAACCAAAGAGAAACCAAACTACGCACCACTCCCAAGCAGCATGAAATGATTATCCAGAATGTGCTCTGCCACCTCCCAGAGGAAAAAAAAAGACTTGTTCCAGCCCTCCCAATCTCTCTCTCTAAAGGGTGCCATTTGCAGCACGCTTTCCCTGTGGACTTCTGCTGGGAAAGAGAGACAGCACGCCCCCAAGAGCCACTGCTGCCCCGCCAGAGACTCCCCTGCACCCTCCACCTGCCCATGAACCGAGGAGGCAGGCGATGCTCCTAGTGGCTAACACATGGGAAGGAGATACAACATGCTGCTCTTCTTTCTCTGGTAGTGCTTAGCAGGAAAAATGTTGGCTCGCCCAAGACCCTGTTGACACTAAAGAGTATTGTTGGCCCTGGTGTAACAAGCTGGAAGATTTCTTTGTCCTAATGAAAAAAAAAAAAAGAAAAGGAAGAAAAAAGTTATTTCACCGGCAGTTATTTCACTAGCAGGACTGTTACAAGCTCCAAGCTCATAATGTTGTTAGTGTTTCCCCCACCGCCATGCAGTTTGAATTGTTTCTGTTTTCCATTAGCATCTCTTGCCCAATGCTGCAGCTCCACATACACCCCTCTCCCCTCCGGCAGGGCTGGGGATGGAGCTGGGGATGGAGTCCTCCTGCTCCCGTCCCTCAGCTCAGCGGGGACCATCGTCCACCTTCCCCCTGCCTGCGCCCAACACCTGCAGTGGGCAACCAGCACTGACACCACTGCTGGCGCCGAGCTCCATGAGGCAGGGCCATGCCTGGCACCAGGGGTTCGGGCAGGGCTGTGAGTGTTTTGGGTGCAGCACCTGGGTGCTCTCAGCGTGCCGGGTGCTTATCCCACCAGCAGGAGTTACACAACGGGCAGAGGTCAGCGCTCAGGTCCAGGTGGATGAGCCTACATTACAGCTGTTAACCAGAGACAGGTTTACCAGCAATCATGCTCCAGCGCTAAGCAGATTGCCGAGTCGCTCTCAGAGCCAGGGCAGAGTGCTCCAAAGTCACCTGTGAGTGAACAGTTTGTCCTGGAGGAGGGTCCCTCGTGTCCCCCTCTCGCCAGCCCCAATGATCCCCAGCCCAGCCTTTCACCCAGGAGCTCCTGAGATGATACAGTGCTGCAGGGTGAGCTAAGGGGCATGCATCAGGCCAGGGCAACAGATCAGGGACTGATGGGATGAGGCAGAGAAGTGGCATGTACCTCTGTGTGTGATGGTCCAAAGAAACCTAGCGAAGCTGGGACCCAGAGTAAGAGGGCACAGAGACTGGGTGCCACGAATGGGGACAGTGGGGGAGTTAAAACTTCAGGCTGCTAACTACTGTTTTATTGCTGATTTTTTTCCTGCTTAAATATCTGTTGCTATTATCAGGCAAATTAACAACCACAGTTGCTGGAAAAAAATCTCTGCTGCAGTAATGGCTCTCTGCTGTCATTAGCCTGAGCTACCTGCTCCGGATTCAGCATGACCTGGTATCTAGACCATCTACTGACTGCAGAGGTGCTGGGGGACAAGCCCAGACTGGCATAACGCATGGCGCTGAGCACTATCAGGTCAAATGAAAGAGCCTACCAGTGTGGGCATAGTAAGGACCAGAGCAGTAGCTAGTTCTCCAGACCTCTGGTGGATCTGGTGTGAAAAGGAGCACAGCCTCTAAGTCATGTGTGAGCTGGGTGCAGGAGACTGACGTCATCTCCAGCCTCAATAGCCTGGCAGAACTTGAAAGCACAAGTGGTCTTGAATCACAGATAGTGGTTTTGCTAGGTTAATCCTTACATCTCCTCATCTCTGGCTCTGCCCTCGTAGTTGACCTCCGACCATCTGCTCTGACAAACACGTAAAGTCCTGCAGGATGAAATTACAAAGAGGCTTTCAACACTGCAGTTACTTCCATTTGTCTTTGGGTTCTCTACAGGTTCACAGTCACCAACCATAGCAATAACCGGAGATGATCCTTATGAAGCAAGGCAGGGTTGCCAAACCAGGGGCAGGTCCGAAGGCACTTGGAAATCACAGCTAGATACATCTCTGCAGTGATGGGAATTATACCTGGTGACAAGGCAATCCTTATGAAAGCTACACCTCACACATCTGGCAGGTCAGCCAACACCCTGAAGAGCCAATCTCCGTGGTGCCTCAGTGTTTGCCACCTTGATGACGCTGACACCTATGCACTACAGAGAGTTATCTCTGCTGCTGCTAACTGTATCAGACCATATTAGCATAGCAGAGCTGATGGGACATGAGTTGTCATGGGCCCAGTACTAGTCCTGCTTCCCCAGTTCAGCAGTGTGCCTTCTGCAACAAGCCTCACCCTTATTACTTTGTGCACGGCTTCAAAAGGGTGCCATGGCTCCATGGGATCAAGGGCAGAGCTTAGAAGTCCACAGGGCTTTGTGGTGCTGCGTGGGCATAGTGACTTGGGTCTTCACTGGCACAGACATCCTTGCACCACCTCTTGTGTCATGGTGTCGAGCTATTTGCAGTATGCAAGGGGAGCAAAAGGAGGAATGAGTGACATCAGGAGATTTGTTTCTGATGGGGCAATCCAGGGGGCTCATCCCAAAGTGATCTCAGGTACGCTTTGTCACCTGCCCCTGTGCCAGGTATGCATCAGGATGCACACTCACACACTCCCAGCCTGGCAGCCATTGTCGTGCATCCCCATAGTGAGCACTGCCCGGCTCTCAGCCTTCTCCTCGAGTTTCCGTCAACTGCCAGAAAAGCTCCTGCTCTGTTGTCCCTGGTGGCCAGAGCTCACATTCGGCAAGCACAGCCTGGCAATCCTGCAGGAAGACATACTTAAGTCGAGGAGCTGAATATATATCCTCCCTCATCCAGCAATTATTTTTCCTTCCTCTCCTCGTTCTAGGTCCCCAGCCTGAGCGCTTCTGCCTCCTCGCACACTGGATGAGGTCCCAGCAGTGCTCAGCCCTGTGTGTCAGCTGGGAGCGCATGCAGCCGCAACGTCAGGCACGATCCCTGATCCCAAACAGCACCAGCTGTCACCACCTCAACCCGCTGGGACTTGCTGGAATGGGGTTTTTCTAGTTCACGCGTTCTGGCCACCCCGAGCCTCAGAAACCCATCCGAGCTGTGCATTACTCAGCAAGCCCCAGTCCTAACCACCGTCCCAGCAAGGACAAGCCACAGTTACTGTGCTGCCTGCTTGGGGGCAGGCGGTGAGCAGAAGGAAGGGGTGACCCTCCCATGGGTCGTGGAAGCTCCTGGCAGTCTCTCAGCAGGCTCCTGGGCAGTGGGCTCACCCCGTCCATGTGCTACCAGCGATGGCCACACAGGTGCCAGGCAGAGCTCTCTGGGGAGCTCCAGAGGCACACATGGAAGGGAGAGTGAGCCAGGGTGGGTAGTGTGAATGTACCGAACCTCCGTGGGACCATGCATGGGGGGAAACCTCTCCTATCAAACAACTAACCTTGAAATAGTATGGGCGACCTCGCCTGGCTCCCAGTGTACTCTAAACACTGGCGGGTTGATGTCAAAACTATGCTGCTTAGGGTGGAAGAGCCTGGTCCACTTCCAATGTATTTCCCCAGGAAGCTCTTCACTGACTCCAGGGAGGACTGTGTTGGGGTCTGAGGGAAGACGAAGAGACAGGATGCAGTGCTGTCACGGAGTAACCAACCTGCCCTTGTCAAAGCCATACAGCCGTTCTGGAGGCAGAGATAGCAAAGGAAAAAAAAATCTAGAAAGAGCCAAACAGACATCTGGAGCTATCTGGCTCCATAATTCTTTGTCTCTCCAGTATTTATGGTTTGTACAACAGTGGCGATTAGTGCCCCCGCCAATGTCAAGGCCTCCTCATACAAGGCACTGAATAGGCGTAATGAGAAACAGCTCCTGCTCTGAGCAGCTCGGCTGAAGAAGGGAGCGAGGGCACAGGTAAGGGGGACGGGGATGGGAACCGACTTGCTTAGCGTGGCAGGGGCCAGGGGAAGAGCTGGGATTGGGGACACAGGTCTCCCCACCTGCCTTCTCTCCCTCTCCCCCAGCCCAGTGCCCTCGGCCATGAAACCACGCTGACACTCCTCCACAGCTCTGTGCGGTTGCAGAGTTAATTAGTTAGGTCTGTGAATTAGTTAATTTCCAGGAGCAGTTCTTTCATTACAAACACCACGCAGCAGGCATTTTACATCTACAGCTACAAGAGCAGCCTTTAAGCCCACAACCCTTTGTCAAGAGTAAAAATAGAAACCAGTCACAGTAGATGGGAAGAGAGTCGGGAATAAGGCGAGGGCAGGGAAGATGGGAGCACTACCAGTTCTGCAGAAGAATGGAGGCTTTGAAAATCTGCAATTATTTCCAGAGCCTGAGTGTGCTGCACACTTGTTTTGGCACAACAAGATGGCGAAGAGAGTAGCTCAGGGCTATACAGAGCCATTTCTAACAGTTATTTGGATTCAAGCATCTTAGACTCATTCCTAAGTAATTAGGGAGCCCATCCTACCCCAGAAGTCATGTCTTTCCACGTGAAATTAAGCTGAACAAGGCCCTTGCCATTTCCATCCCACCAGGGTCCAGAGGTCCAGCGTAGTGGGGACCTATATCAGGGCCCGGGGTCATAGAATCATGGAATCGTCTAGGTTGGAAAAGACCTCTACAATCATTGAGTATAACCATCAGCCTAACACTGACAAAACCACCACTAAACCATGTGCCTAAGTACCACGTCTACCTGTCTTTTAAATACCTCCAGGCATGGTGACTCCACCACTTCCCTGGGCAGCCTGTTCCAATGCTTGATAACCCTTTTGGTGAAGAAATTTTTCCTAATACCCAGTCTAAACCTCCCCTGGTGTAACTTGAGGCCATTTCCTCTTGTCCTGTCGCTTGTTGTAGAGGGCGACAAGGTCTCCCCTGAGCCTCCTTTTCTCCAGACTAAACAACCTCAGTTCCCTCAGCTCCTCATAAGATTTGTTCCCAGCGGCGAGGGGCAGGCCAGGCAGGGGAAGGCAGCTGTGGGCAGGGGCAGTGGAGAGGAGCAACAACTGCCAGCCCCCCAAGAGCCCCTAGGAGGAGCGATGGGGAATGCTGAGGCAAATACATCCTTAGGGAAGGACTCCTCTGGGGGATGAGGGGCTGCAGGAGGGACACTCGAAGAAGGGGGCAGCTCCACCAGTAAGCACAGCTGTGCTGGGCCAGGTCAAAGCTCGGGGCAGCCTGGTACCCTGCCTCCGACTGCTGCCAGAAGGAGATGCTGGAGGAGAAGCAAGTACCAGGTTGGGCGAGAGGCCTCCGCACTGCCCATCCTCCCAGCCTGAGCCATGGCTGTTCACCTGTGATGGGGGTGGCAGCGGGTGTGCAGCCTGGTCACGCAGGGCACTGGATGGATGTGTGCAGGGCTGGAGTGGTGCGAAAGGCAGCGTTGCTGCGCAGTCGTGGCATATGACAGGCGTGGAGCGATGGCAAGGATGGGGCCGGGGGGGAGTGTTCCGTGGTGGGGAGCTGGGGAGGGATGGGTGAGGCACGGGCAAGTGTTGGGTGGCGGGAAAGAGGGAGACAGAGAAGGTGTTTTAGAAAATAATGGAAGGGGGAGATGAAGAATGGAGAAAAAGGAGATCAATAGGTCTCTGGGAGGTAACGCGGTAGGGAAGGAAGAGGCTTTGGTGAAAGGTGGTGGTGGAAGAACAAAGCAGAATAAAAGAGAGGCGGTGCGGGAAAGAGAGCATGAACGGAGTCAGGCTGAAATGAGAGACTGAAATAACGGTGGGGAGAGCACCCCTCAGACAGTCTTCAGAAAGGAAGTGACAAAGAGAAGAAAATGAAGAATCCCCCATAAAACGCAAGGGAAAAAATTGTATATAATTTTATTATCGAGTGTAAGGTGATGCTGGTGTGCAGAAACCCAGTGACTGAGAACCACAGGCGGAACAGCGAAATTCCCCAACATGTGCTTGCACACCACGGACACAAATAACCAGGGGATGCAAGGACTGCATGTTAAATCCGGGTGACCTCCAGAAGCATGGCCCACCATCTTTTATACGTGTTTCTGTGCTGGGCCTGGAGCTCAGGCAGGGATCCACCCCAGGCAAGAAACTCCGTTTTGGTGCCCCCCCAGCTCTGCCACCTGCTGGTGGGGGATGCTGCTGCCCTGCGGCCGTGGATGCTGACCTTGGAAGCGCAACTATCCTTCCTGCGGGGAGCCAGGATGCTGAAAACATTGGACTGCTTTGAACAGCGAGGAGCTTTGTCTCCTCGCCTTGGGTGCTCTGCCTTCCACCTACGCTGAAGGCTTAAACCAGCTGCAGGGAGATGACACGAACGCCCCTCAGGGTCTGCCTGGGCTCCCCAGGATAAGCGCGAGGCTGGCCTCAACGCATAAAGGCAGGAATCCCAGCACCACGTCTGTGGTCCCTGCTCCAATGCTCCTGAGAAGGTACTAAGATCAATTTCCCCCTATAACTTCCTTTTTAATATTGCTAGCTGTTTGGGATGGAAAACGTGGATCAGGAAGCCTGTGGACATCTCACTGAGCAGAGACAAGAGCACTGAACATCAGAGAACAGAAATCACGTCCCTTGTCATACAGACACCACCCAGGAAGGCCAGCCCTGCGGCTGCTTGGGAGGAGGGCTTGGGCAGAGGAGGGTTTGTATGCTCTGCCACATGCAGTGGGTTTCTTCACTGAGGGGATCAAACGCATCATTTACAGCTGTGATTATCAAAGCCAATCTTTCGGTTTCATTGGTCAAACTGAGGAAATCTCCCAAGTACTTGTACTGCTAAAATAAGATCTTGTTCCCTGGAGATTATGCAGAGCCATCTCTTTCCAGGCATATTTTGTTAGCAAGGGATTAACTAGGAATGTTGACATTTAAGTTGTTGTCACTGTGTATTTGAGGCTGAGTGTACATTAATTACAGGGCAGTACAGCTCCCAGTCTCAAAGCTCCTTTTTTTAGCAGGGGGAGGGACGCAGGACTGTGCATCCCCCATGGGTGAGAGGGGTCGGACCTACAGGGTGCTCCAGGAGGGATTTCAAGGTGGCTGATCAGGGAACGAGAGGAGAGAGTCCTGTGCTACAGAGGCAGCCTCAGCTAACACCATATTAAGGTGAATGGAGCAGTGCACACCGATCACAGCGGCTGTCGTTTCAGGTACCCTGCAGACATAAGCAGGCATCACCTTTTCATATTTAAGGAATTGAGCAATTACTAGAGGTTCTTTGATTGCAGAACCGTATCTATCTCCAAAACAAAAGGTTAAAAAAAAAAAAAAAAGAAGAAGAAAGGATGATGCCGCTTGATATGTCCTCTTGATGCTGGATGCTGAGGTGGCAGGTAACATTTGGGGGGGTGCTCTCCTTTCCTCCTGAAAGATCCCCCCATCAGTACCTGGCCTGGGCATCTCAGATGATTGTGAACTAAAACCAGCTCAAAATATCAGCACGACCATCCATCAACTCTCATTCACGCCGGATTTCAAATCTCATCACGATCCAAAAAGACACAGGCAGAAATTCACAGTTGCGTTATTGTCCTAGCCTTTCCGGCACGGATGCATTCAAAAAATACCGCAAGAGAAATGGTGCCTCGGCACGGGGACATATGGCAGCTACAGCAAAAGCTGCTCGGGTGCAATTGTTCAGCTCCATTTCATGGCGAGAGCTGCGCAGAGGGAGGGCTGCGCGGCGGGGAGAGAAACAGAGAAACACGCCAGGCTACACAGAGCTGACAGAGGGAGCCGGGGAGGGGGAATGGAAGAGGCAGGCGGGGAGGACAGCCAGAGGCGAATGCAACTCTGGGGGAGAGGCAGCAACAACGACACCCCTTCTTCCTCAAAGGGGGGGGGGGGGGGAATAAAATAAAAAATAAAAGGGGAAAATGGGGAGGGGGGGGGAGAAAAACAAAGGAAGAAAAAAGGGGGGAAGGGAAAAAAAGAGAGGGGAAAAAAAGGGGGGGAGGGGAAGGGGGAAGCCCGGTGCCTGCATCCCGCCCCAGCCCCGGGCTCGCTCGGCCGCCCCGGCCCTGCCGCCGCGCTGGAGGCGGGACGGCGCCCGGTCCCCGCCGGCCCCGCGCGGAGGGAAGGGGCGCCCCCTGCCGGCTCCGGGTGCCCCCCCCACCCCCCTCCGCGCCCGCCCCCCCGCCGGCACCCACCGAGCTTCCCCCCTCCCGCCAGCCGTGGTGAGGGGCCCGTCTTCTGGCCACCACTGCCCGCTGCTTTTTCGGAAAGCAGTAGCTGCAAAGCGCTGCCCAAATCTGGGAAGTATGAGGAGCACTGGTTTACCCAGTAAGAGGAACTGGATGGGTACCGGGGCCCTGGTTACCCAGTAAGGGGAACTGGATGGGTACCGGAGCCCTGGTAAGGGGAACTTTTTGAATAGGTAAGACCCTTCTCAAGGGCAGTGAAACAGGAAAACAGCTTTTCTGGAGGGGCTCAGAGAGCGCTAATGTGTCCTTGTCACCATGCAGGAAACGTAGCACCACCACCACCCAAGAGTGAGGAAGGGGTTGCCCGAGGAAGGCAGACACAAGCAGCAGCCCACAGCAGTGGCAGACCTCAGCCTGCCCTGTACCTTTGCTGCCAGCACATCTAACGCAAGGACGATCCATGGGATCATCCCGTGGAATAAAGGCCATGAAGCCCCAGCAGGGTACTTGGGCACTGCGATGAGAAAGGCCACCAGAACTGAACAGGTATTACTCCTACTGTGGTGGCGAGGGGCATCTTCACTTACAGGGATAACATGAGGTGGCCAAGGCATCTTGAATCATTAACCAAGTAGTACAAGCTTTGTGCATTTTATTTTCCTTTTTTTTTTTTTTCTTCCCTACATAAGGGATTCCCTCACTCCTCCTTCTCCTCCTCCTCCTCCTCAATTGCCCTCGCCCAGGTGCTGGTAGCCCATGTGCTGAGCGCCAGGTGCAGCAGTAGCAGCAGCAGTGTGGGTCACTGCCTCCCCAGGCCCTCCCACCTGGGCGCGAAGTGGAGACGTGAAGAAGGCAACTGCCTGTTTACAGTGAGAGGGTGCAAATTAACCTTCTGGAGAGCTACCCTGCTAATTTCTCTGCAGCTTGAGGTTGGGGGGGGGGGAAGGGGAGGGAAGAAAGGGGAAAAGACCTCCAGCTGAGGAAAACAACCAGGAAGGCGAGTATCTGCCATTTCCTAGGGGGAAAAGATTCAGAGGAGAACTGTCTGAGTCTATTAAGTGATGCTGGTTCCTGTGGAGAGATGGTGGCACACCGGTTTACTTCAGATAGTCTGTTTCCATCTCTAATACCACCTTCAAGCATTCAAACCCAGCCGCGTAAAGCTCCCTTCCTGCTACCTTCTACAGCATGTCGTGTCGCTTGCTGATGATTTTCCTTTCATAACGGGAGACCCGAAGCGGGGTTTGCAGTAAAAGAAAAGAACCGTGTCCATTTGCATGGTTGCATAATCACGTTATACAGGGATCTTTCAGACGCCGGAGAGCAGAGCGAGAGAGAGAGAGAGAGAGAGAGAGAGAGAAGTGGGACGTCACGAGCGGGAGCTAAAAGCCAGATCTTTCGATGAGATCAAGGAATAGATGTAAAGTCAGTCAGATGGAGAAATGTCTGGATAGCTCTTCCGAACAGCCAGAGTCGCAGGCTTAGCTCGGAACATAAACAAAGCAAGATGTTTCTGGGGGTTGGGCTAGGTTTTGTATAAACTCCGTTTCCTCTTCCATCATTGAAACCGGATGAGAAGAACAGCCTGTAGCCAGGATCCTTTGCCTCTCTGCCACGGGCTTCCACAGGGCTCGATTCCCAGGGCAGTCAGGCCGGGACCTTTCACCAACATCATGTTCACTGCAGAGTGAAAGAAAAATCGCTCGCCCCCGTGCTGCTGAATGAGAAGCTGAAGCTGAGCATGGCTGAGGAGCAGTATTATGTATTCCAGAATGCACATTTGCCTCTTACTAAATGGTAATTCACCAGCCCTGGCAATTTTCCCTTTCGGATTCCCCGGTGACCGTCGGTTAGCCCGAGCCTCAGCCCGGGGTCACCAGAACCGCAGCCCGCTGAGACGGAAAGCATCACTGGAAACATAAATGCTGTTAAACTGAAATGGCAAATTTTCACAGAAATGAAATATTCTCTGAAATAGGGAAACCAAAACCAGGCAAGTATAGCATGTCCTTTTTAAGGATGGGAAATTAATTTTGAAACCTAGCATCCCCCGTTCACTTTCCCGTTACCCTAAAATTCCCGCCTCCCCTCCCTTACCCTGTTATTTGTTCTGGTGTCAGTAGCAGGAGGGTAAGAACATCCCCACAAATATCTTGTGGTCCACTCTGTAACTCAGGCGCTTCTGCAAAATTTTTTAAATCTAGGACATTTACCCATCCAAACCATTTGAAATGTTTAACCATCTGAAGGGTTTCTCAGCTGCTTCCTCAAGTGTGAAGGCAAACATCGCCTATCCTGTGGAAAAGGGAGAGTGGGAGGACATGTTTTTTACATGTTGTACCTCCTTGCCTCCTTTGCACAGTCTGATTTCTTGCTCGATGAGTAGGTAACGAATACAGTATTTCAAGGAGATCTCTCCTCAGCCATAGAGGACAAGGGAGCAACAGGTGCCCGATCTAAATTAACCATCTTACCCCTAGGTGCAAAGCTGTCATCACCAGCCCCGAACTTGTTATGCGGAATAAAAGGCTAACGTGAGAGGCACAAGAGAGAGCCTTCCCTCCCCGAGCCACCTGCAGCATATGGCAGCGGGAGCCCGCAGGATTTCCAGCGGCACGAAGCACGGCTGCCGGGGGCCGCCTTCCCTTTTGACGCTTGGGCCTTTTTGCAGCATTTGGGAAGTGTGAGGAGGCAACAGGCAAAATGCAAACCTGGCCCGCTGTGCTTCGTGTTAAATTCCTCGACATGCAGTGTTTCATGCGAGTGGGATAGCTGTCAGACATTGGCGCCTGAGGACACGTTCCTCAGTGGGCTCGGGCTGCTCAGAAAATCCTGGATTCCTCCCCCAGGCCAGGCAGAAAATCCTGGATTCCTCCCCCTGGTTACCTGTCTCTGCACCGCTGCGCCAGGTTCTGCCTGTTGTAACTGCACAGTGACAACTGGGGCGTTTCTCTGTACCTCTGCGCCCAACGTGGACACAGCTCAGCTAAGTGCATCTCCTTTCACACCCTCACCACAGCTGCAGGCTCCCAAGGGAAGCAGCTAAACCTCCCAGGGAACATGAATGGCCCCGAGAACTGTACTGAAAAATAAGGTGAGAGGGGTATGTCCACAGTGTCCGCACTGCTGTGGAGGGAAGGGATACCTGAGTCACTACAAATGAATCTGGAAGCAGACGAGGAGCTCTGGAAGCAGACTAGGAGGTACGTACAGATGCCGCTTGCAGCTGCAAGCCATTTGACATGAAACGTGATGCAGTTGGCACTAAAAAGGATGGGTAAAACTGTCTTACAGATTTTGCAGGAAGTAATATACTGCAAACCCACTGCTTGAAATGTGAGGGGCCAAGTTATCTGCGACACAAAGACAAACAGGACCTTTGCATTGAATTTCTGACTCGTTTTCTGGCTGGGATGTCAAGAGGAGGAAAGAGACAGTATTTTTTCATTATATGAATCTTCCTTTTTGGCCCAGGCTGTGCCACATACACCTTATACACCGAAACAGGGATCTGGTACTAAGTAGGGGAAAGCTCTGAGCAGGACTTGGTGAGAGACCTTTGAAGGTGCTACAAAGAGCGAACATCCCAGCAAGCTCATACCATGCCCCAGGCAAAGGGGTTAGCCTGAAGCTGCGAGGGCGCAGAAGTGGGGAGGGAAGGTGACTTACTTTGCCTCTGCATTGCTCAGAGGCTTCTGCTCCACTTGTGGCTGAGCACATCTTCTGGATGGTGCCCATGAAACCAGTACAGAAGAGCACAAGGAACAGGCTCACTGCAATCAAAGCACGATCCACGTGGAGAACAGCTTCTGCTGCAGCAGCAGTCGGAGCAGGAGATCTTTTGTGGGAGTGGGACACCCCAGACGTGCTGAGCCGTTGGGAGTTGCTGATGGCTAAGGTTGACACTAGGAGAGCACGTACCAAGGCGCTCACCAAACCACGCAGCCATAGAAATCGCCCCCACTGCAAACTAGCCATCCTGGTTCATGACACGAGTACTGTAAACACCAGCAGAGAGCTACCAAAGCCACACAAGCCACGACAGCCAGCAGGACAGACTCCATGCCAGGATAAGTCACAGTGAATCAGAGCTGCATGATGCAGCCAGCGTAGGAAACGGTTTTCCTGTTTCGATAACGTTTGCCAGTGTAGCTGGAACAGAGGTAGGTAAATAGCAAATGTCTATGAGACAAACTGCCAAGGGAGTAACACTTGGGTGTACTGGATCAGCTCTAAAATTGAGCACTTTCCTCATCAGCGTCACTGCAAAGATGACCAAAACCACCGGGAGGAGTAACACTTGAGGGGACAGGTGGTGTGGAAAGCCTAGGAAAATTAATACCATTGTCAAGGTTTGATTTCCCATTTATGCAATGATTATTTTTTAAGCTACTGGCAAAACAGATGCAAAAAAACCCAATCAGTGTGTAGACAGTGGGAATATCCTGTGGAAAAAAACCTTAGCTTTTCTAAAGAAGTTTCCAAACAATGGGCCAGATCTCCTTCAAAGACATTTCATCAGAAGAAAGAAATGGAGCTACTCAGATTTAGTAAGGAAGTGATCCTATTGTTCTAATGTTATTTTGTTTTACTAATGTTATGAGAAATTGGCTCCCTTTGGTTTGGATTTTTCCAGACTGGCACAGGACAGATACAACAAATGAAGAACGCCAGTAGGACTATAAATGGAATACAACTGCAGTTTCTACAGTTAATTATGCCTGTATCTCACATACCAAAAAAAAAAAAAAAAGGCGAGGGGGTGAGCTATGTTGACATGGAGTTAGGGCTGAGAGTATGTGTTAGTAAATTCAGGGTGAGATATGTCCCAGATCACTGTAAACCCTCAGAGCTTAGCATTAACTTGAAAAAAAAAACAACAACCAAACACCAAAACAAACCCCCAAAACAAAATACTATAGCTCTGGAAATGGAGAGCTATGGGCACCTAAAAAGATGTGATTTTGTTGTACAGTGCCACTGTTGACCAAAAGCATGATTATAGTTACGGCATGTTGACTTTTGAAACCAAGGACCTTCCCCTCTCCTGCCAGCCACCTCAGTAATTCCCCACGGCAGTGGGAATCTGTCTCTGCACCTGCAGAAATCTCCATCTTTGGTTTAACCTTGAGCCTGAATTGCAAAATATCTATTCGTAGCACATCAAATGGTTACTTCTATCCACCCACAACAGTTTTCTATGAAGTTTACATTTCCATCTTCATCAATATATTTTCCAAATCTCTTGCATAATTCAAATGTTTGAATATTCCCGAAGATGTGCATTTCATACGAGATGAGTTCTGCCACGTCAAAGATCTCATGCTCACCGATTCCAACCTGTCTCAATAAATACTCACATGGGTATTTATTTTACTTAACCTTAAAGCAAAGCAGCTCAGCTTTGTTGTGTAGATGATCCTTATATTTTCTTGTTTTTGTGAATTTGTATACAGATAAACAACATTCAGGATCTGACATTTCACTTTGATTGCAAGTTGCTGTAATTAAGAACCAAAGCTTTATGAATTTTAATCATCAGCTGTAAGTGGTACATTATCTCTAGTTCACAATGAAAGCAATCAAGTGGACAAGATATTTTTAGAGACATTACTGTGGTAATATTACATTAAGTAGCGGTTAGTACACTATTTTCACACCCAGTGATTTCACACATTAATGCGGCTATAGATCAGCGTTAATGACAAGAGAAAGTTATTTTTCAAGTAGTATGAGAAGGGTGGTTAAAAGAGCTACTGGGGATTTACACTTCAGCAGCAGGAGGGGCACCTCAGCGGGGCTGCAGCTTGAAGACACTCCAGCAGCAGGAGCTGCTTCCACTTCTCCTGCATGCAGAGGCAGAAGCCCCGGTTGTCCCAAGTGAATGTGGGTTAACAACAGGGGCAGCGTTTTCTCCCTGCTTCTTGGGAGCGAAAGAAGGACAGGAGGGGAGAGCAAGACAAAGTCCCCCAATACTGGCACTTAACCCCAAAGCTGACAAGAGAAATCACATACCACATCTTGCCCAAGCCTGCCACTCAAGGAGCAACACAACACTCCCCCCTTTCGAGGAGAGCACAGTAAAGAGAAAAATCAGAAACACCCTGCGGCTTGAAGGAAAAAAAGGCAGGGAATCTGGCACATTTTAAAGTTTCAGTGTACTCTAGATGGATATGACAACACTGTTTAGATAAACCTGTAAATACAGACATCTCTGCTTTCAAGGCAGGAGGGCTTAATCCACGAAGTACACAGCCCCGAAAGGAGTGCATTTCAGGTTCAGTTGTCTTGCTGAAGGATACCAGTTCATCCAAAAATTGTTTGTCTGAAACTAAGGCTAATGAGAAATACTGCTTTGGGAAGGAGAAATTCTTCCTTCTTCCTGGAGTCTCAGATCTGGGATAACAGGAGAAGCTCCAGAAGCCTCACCCCAGACCTACAGACCATTTTATTTTACTGCAGAGGTCCTACAAGGATGGCAGGGCTGCGATTTGGAGAGCTCAGCAGCTAGTTGTACCAGACAGAGAGTATGCTACGTTGTCTGGGTGTCACGGTGGCAGATAGCTGTTGTCACGGTATCTTGTATTGGAAAAGCCCTCACAGAAAGCCAGTTCAGCTCTACAGAGGGTGGCACTAAGGGGCTGACACCTCTGCAGCCAGAACTTGCTGGTACCAGCATCATGGCAGCACTTTGCAACTCCAATTCAACCCACCTGATTACGTAGGACAGCTGTTGATAACAGGTCATTCAGAAAATTTATATGGCACCCAGATGTAGTAATATAATGGCCTCTTTTGCTACTTTCCCTCACACAGCACCAGCTACATTCCAGTAAGGGGCCTGCCTTGAAATTCAGTCCAGAATTATTGAACATTAGTATAGAAAGGTTGGATCACTACTGGTCTGTGATACAGAGAAGCAGTATGGAAATACTGATCAAACTTTACATATACATCAAAATGTCCCTTACGATGTTTGCTTGACTTGTGCTATAGGGTAACCCAAGCAGCTCTGCCACAGAACAAACTGCAGAGCTCCAGGTTCTGCACCCCAAAGTAAGAGAAGAATCCTACATTTGAGCAATAGGCAGTGCTGTCTGACCTACTTGAAAACTAAAGAATTATTTTTCCCTCGGGATCCTATAGGTGCCTTCAGAAAGCAGCATTTAACTACATATCGGGGACCTATCAGACAGATATTCACAGAAGTGTCACTGCAGTGCACACAAAGACTTTACAGCTTGGAAAAAAAGGATGTTGAAATAAGAAATAGACAGAACAGGAAAAGGTCTACCTGAGAACATGAAAAAAATACACACTGTTAATATACCTATACAGAAAAATCCAATACGCTGTTTGCTTATTCCCTAGCTTTTGAGGCTCTGGTGGGTTGTTTCCATGTGGAGAAGAAATCAGTTGCATCAGCAAAGCGTTTCTTGACACACAGCCTCTGTCTTTTGTTCCAGTCCCGTTTCCCTACATGCTGTGGAAACGCACAAAGACAGGCAGTTTCCCTATGCAGAAATTGGAGTATGCCTTTGGAGCAAGCACTGCCTCTTGCCCCTCACCAGTCCATGCTCCCAGCAGTTCCCACGGCCTTTCCCAGCAGCAGCTCCCCAGCTCCCCATCCCCTGTTTTTCAAACAGGTCATTTGAAACTAATGGGACCTTGTGCTCGGGGCTGTGGCTTGGGGCACTGGCTTCATCTGCTTCTTCTCCCACTACAGGAAAGAAAATGCAATTGCTTCATCATTAGGTCAGACTGAGGATGATTTGCATATCCATCTATGCCTGTAATTAAAAACAGATAATGATAGGAAAACATCAGCTATAATAATAAGGTGTATAACGGAGTGAGAGCATTCTTAATTATGTATCCAGACCTGTACATATAGAAAGATCTGCACTTACATCACACTGCCTCCTTTTGCCTTTCCAGAGTTGGTTATATGTAAAATGCTAATTTGGCATCAGTTGGCACATATAGAGGTGTCTTTGCTAAGTGTGAGAGACACAGGCAACCGACACCTTTCTCTCATTCCCTTAGATCAAAATGCAAATTCCTCCTTTGGACTTCTGTGCAAACTGGGACTCAAGTCAGTACCCTGTTTATGATGGTGCCACACATGGATGCTTCGGAGGAACATGTAAGAGTGTCCTCAAGAATCACGAAACCATTGAGGTGGGAAGGGGCCTTTGAAAATTGCCTAGTCCTACCCTGGTCAAAGCAGGGTCAACTAGAGCAGCTAGCTTAGGGCTGTATCCAGATTTTTAATATCTTCATGGACAGATGCTCTGCAAGCTCTCTGGACAACCTGTTCCAACCTGTTTAACCCCTTGCCCCCTCCCCACCCCCCCCCAAAAAAAAAAAAAAAGGGAAAAAAAGCGTTTCCTTATGTTCAGACAGAACTTCTTGTGTTTCAGTTTGTGCCTGTTGCCTCTTATCCTTTCACTATATACCATGGAGAAGAGTCTGGCTCGGTCTTCTTTACTGGTCATCCCCCTATATGGCATTTATACACATTGATATGAGCCTTTCCTTCTCCAGGCTGGACAGTCCCAGCCCTCTCAGCCTTTCCCCATATAAGAAACACTCCAAGTCCTTAATCATCTTTCTAGCCCTTTGCTGGACTTGTTCCAGTAGCCCATGTCTGTCTTATACTGGGGTTCCCAGAACTGGATACCACTGCAGATGTGTCTCACCAGCGCTGAGCAGAGGGGAAGGATCACCTCCCTTGACCTGCTGGTGATGCTCCTCCTAATGCAACCCAGGAGCTGTTGGCCGCCTTTGCCACAAGGGCATGTTGCTCGCTCATGTTCAACTTGGTGTCCACCAGGAACCACAGGTCCTTCTTTGCAAAGCTGTTCTCCAGCCTCTCAGCCCCTGTACTGGTGGCCTGGGGTTATTCCTGCCCAGGTAAAAAGCTTGGCATTTCCCTTTGTTGAACTTCATGAGACTCCCTTTGGCCCATTTTCTCCAGCCTCTTGAGAACCCTTTGAATGGCAACACAACCATTTGGAATAATCATCTGCTTTCTGCAGAGACCTCTTCCTGATACCAAAAAGTTAGAGGTTGTCTTATATCTTGAAGGTACAAAACATCATTACCTTGCAAAATTCAATCACTCCTTTTGGCCATTTGAATGTCTCAGCATCCTTAAGAAGTATGTCTGAAAAGTACTTAGCTACATGCAGATCAATGTACCATCACTGTGAGATCACTGTATGACTCAAAAGTCAAATGTAGCAAACCATGAGAGCTTTTTCAAAGAAATAAAACCTTTAAGGAATTGCCAGGCTTTCTATAGAGGTCATACCTGTTCCAAAAGACTTAAATTCATGGGTTTTTTTTCAACAATCTGCTGAGACTGTTTCTGTAACACTCTAGCTTTAAGGCCAGGAGGCTTCTTGGCCTGGTAGCTGTCTGGCAGGGTGCCATAAATACTTAAAGAATTTCCTTGAGCATATCGTCTCCCTTTAAATGTTTATGGATTTTACAGCTAAAGCATGGATCTTCTACAATATATGTGTAAATTCTGCTGTTAGGCGTATTCTACATGTCCCCAGCCTTCAGAGACTTTTCTTCATAACAGATTTTACGCTTGGAACATTTCACAATCTGTGAAAGCAAATTGTTCTTGACTGTCAGTTGGGGGAAGGGGGAAATTTCATACTCAGTGAAGTTACTACTACTTCTCCATCAAACTGGAGAGATGCATCAAGCTAGATTTTTGTAGAGAACACTCCTGGAACTTGTATTATTCAATATTTTCATTAATGACAAGAATGAAGGAACAGAGACTGAGCTTATTAAACTTTTAGATGGCACCTTGCTGGGAGGGGCTGCAAATACGCTGGAAAACAGACTTAGTATTCAAACCAGCTTTGATTATCTGAGAAGGCCTGGGAAAAAAATACAGATGATATTCAAAAAAGATGTGCAAAATTCTACAGTTACTTCAGAAAAATCAGCATTCAAATGTAGTAGACAAGGGTAGGACTAGCTACATGGGAGCTACAATACCAGCATTGGAAGACAGGATTTGTACTTACCATAGAAGCAAGCCCAAAATGAGCCAAAAATTCCTATTAGTCTGAGCAGGCTCCATCACTGCATGTCTTTAAGGGCAAATTTTGGTGAAGAATGACAGATACAGCTAGTCATGCTATCAGAGGGATGGACTAGAAGGCATCCCAATGCACGTTTCAGTCCTATTTTTTGAGTTTTCAGTGATACAGTATTTGACAAGAAGAAAAGTTTCAGTGCTTATTTCAGACTGGTGGGTGCCTCTAAGCCATGCCTTATCATCACTGACAGACTGCCTCAGTACCACTTTTAAGATAGATCTAGCCCTATGACAGTAGGAAGTAACAATACAACCAATAATAAATACTTCTTTTGGAAGTCTCTTCCAGAAGCTCTGCTCTCTGATCAGTAAAAGCCTTTCACAGATTTTCTATCTAAATAGGGTCAACATCAGTTTCTACCTTTTCTCTTTCATGCCTTTGCTTTAATTAGCATTTTTCCCCAAACTTCCTACTTCTCTTCTAGTCTTTTCAATATATTGCAGTAACCACCAGTGCTATCAGGCTCAGGATTTACCTTGCTTTGAGGTCCGAGTAAGCCAAGTGCTTTTAGCCTTGTGGGTACTCTATACAACACAGCTGCTTGCAGCACATGGTCCAAGGGCCTGGATTCCTAGCCCAAGAATATTTTTTCCAGTCCTGTTACAAGAAGATGTCCCAGGTTGCTGTAGAGGAGTACAAGCCGTCTGTTGAGTTCTGTGCCAATTGTTTCAAATCTCTTCTGGATGCATGCATCTCTTGCTCCTCAGATCTTCAATAGCTGGTAATTATTTACCCTTTATAAACTGTAGGGTTTACCTGATAGGTAAAATACAACTATTATTTTTGTAGCACAGGCAGTGCAGGGGGTACTCTGAGGTCATGTGCTTGAGTTGCTGGCTTAGGGCCCGCTACAGATTGAGGATTAGTCTACAGAAAAAAAAAAAAAAAAAGACAATAAAGAATGTAGTTTATGGTCTACAATGGCCTTGACAGCTTTTGAAGTCTCTGGTGTCTCTGATGACCCTTCTATGATTTCCTTATCCTTTCCCAATCTCCCTCCATGTGTCTCACCTTTTATTTTTCCAAATGCAGATAGAGACTGACCTACCTTTTCTACAACCATCCCCTTTCCTGTTGGTGATAGCTCATTCAAGATGGCCAAGTCCCTGAACTGCTCTCTAACCATCTGCTCTATAAGAACATCAAAGTAAGATGTGATGCTCTGACATTACAGCCAATGTAATATTCATTTAAATAGTGTAGTGGGATGCAAAGTTGCAGTGGAAGAGTCAATCTTTAAAACAAAACTCCAGCTCTGATAACTGTTGAAGTCAATGGCACAGCAATAGGGATTAAGTTAGCCTAAAGACTTTCCTCATGGCAAATTGTTCTCAGAAAGTAGGTTGTTGTCTCTCCCCTCAACTCACATAGACACAAGTACTGAAGAACCCAGCTGGTTCAAGACCAAAAGGTGCGCCAGACCTGAAAGAAGCCTACCACAAGCAAGAGGCTTAGTGAGAGAAAGGATTTTTTAAACCCTGGAGAAGTTCTGATTTGAATTTGCTTCTCCCTGTTTTTAATACAAGCTTGAGCTGAACCAGAAAGAACATTTTGTATGTCCAGCTAAGAAGCATATCACCGTGAAGGGAAAACCCTACTCCTGGGAAGACATGAACTAGTAATGCTTTGGAGACCTTCCTATCCTATTAGATACAGAATAAGAAATTGTCCATCTTACTGCCACTTGAGACCCAGCTCTTATAAAGTTTGAGGAAAGTAAACTAATCACCATTAGAAAACAAGGGTCAGTAAGTGATAATTAAGTAGCTTGGGGATCTATTAAAAAAACTTTAGAAATCAATGTTTACACTATGTTGTTACAAATTAGCTGCAATGGGCATTGTTAAGAAACCATTTTTATAAGACAAACACTGAACGTGTGCACATTAGAAGAGTTCTCCCATGATTAGAAATCACAACACAACTCATTTTATCCTGTCCCTAAATTAGAAACTTAATGTCTCAGTTTATTAGCAGAAGGAAGTTCTATTACATTCAAGCAATGTTAAGATACAAAAAAGCACAATTTTTGTGCAGCTCTGCAAAAAAAAGTAGTTGGAACAAAGCTGCTCACAATTACAGTTCAATGCTTCAGTGATTTAACAACTTGAATGAATTAATGTCTAAGGGGTCACAAACATCTAGGAATTCTCCAGCGATTACGGTCTTCAGGAAACAAAGTATTTGAAGCAATGACACTGGTAGTGACAAGCGCTGGGACCTTAGGAGGGACTAGAGCCCCCTCAACACTCAGCACTTCGTACATGACCACACCATTTTTTGCCAGTTTAATCAGTGTGCAAGAGCTCCCATATTCCATGTTGTTCAGGAATTACGCCTAACCAGGAACCCCAAAGAATTTGCATTAATCACTGTCTGAGCTCAAGCTGATTGGTGCTGTTCAGCTTGAGCCTCTGTGCAACGGCACCTCCTCTGAGAGCTTCTGAGAGAGGCGGGCGTAGGTCCCCAGAGCTTCCTTGGGGAGCCGAGTTCAGCTAACGGACAATGGCAAGTACATACAAGCTGTCTGCTCCCTAATAAATGTCCCATTGTCCCGGGTGTCCCATGTTGTCACCTGTGTTCTCCGGAAAACCCATATACCATGGTTAGTTAGCACAAAGCCCACTACTTCCAGCTGCTCAGCTTTCTGGACTACAGCTGCTCTAACCTGACACTACCATCACGAAAGGCAGCAATTTACGCTCTCCCGCTGCCTTCTGGAATTTGGGAAACGTGAATCTGTTTCTCCACAGCATGCACTGCCTACAACAACCACTTCACATGATCATGAATTCTCCACAGAGCACAACCCATCTGTAATTGTTTCTTGCTGTTACTATGCATCTATATCACTTGTGAAACACTGCCAACCCCAGACTACAAAATCATACCACGTTTTTGTTCCACTTTTTCTGTTTACTTATCTCAAACAACCAACCCACTCGTATATGATATAGGTTTCTGCTAGCACAGATGTGACAATCCACTGCAAATGAGTAGTGCCAGAAGTGCAACAGATTGACACTGCCCCCTTTCTGGCAGTATTTCGACATCGTTTTCCACCGGCGTGGTAGGCTTAGGCACTGGGGATTAGCTGCGATACACATAAACTTGTGCTAAACTGTAGTTCATTGAGAGACATTATTGTTATGTATATGAAATCCACTGTTAGCAGATACAAGCGACCTGCTCCTTTCTAATGCTGTAGTGCCTTCTCGTAAATACTACCCGGTGATACAAAAATGGCTGCTCAAGACTCCCACATCAAGCTGATGCAAGCCTACCTCATTAACTCCCTTCTAGAGGGTGAGTGTTTTCCACCAGCATGCGCTCCTCCATTTAACATCACTTGTATTTCTGACTATTGAGGGAGGCAGAGATGTCTCGCGCTGCCTTCAGGCTCTAAATGGCTTTCTGTATCTTTATTTTCCTGCAACACTTCAAGGATCAGTTTTCTTCATGCCTCAGAGAAGTGGTATCTAAATCGTTTTAAACTGAAACAGGGACAGAATAAGCTGTGCAAATCATTTTCTAGTAGAACCTTAATTACATCCTGCAGTGTCTCGTCCTCAGCAAACCACTAGCAATAAAAGTCTGCATTTCATTTGAGAACCGACAGGGCTGGGTTTTTCTGTTTTGTTTTCCCCAATTGACATATACATAATCTAGCCTGGGACTTTGTTCCACAGCATTTTTGTCAAAGGCACTAGAGAGTATGCCTGCAACTACTAAATCTTTCTCAGGTTCGCATTCAATTTGCAAGTTATACAACTGTAGCTAAAGAAAGAGACGTTCTGTTTGCAGGAAGGTGTTTGCCAGATCCCCACTGGCAATGGCAAAAAGTGATTTATGATCAGTTTTAGTTAACATGGCCTCTCAAACAGATTTTAAAAAGTCTTTACAGCCATGGCCTAATGCCAAGGCCTTTTCTATAGGAATATACTGAATTTTAGCTTGTGTTGGTGCCCTGTGACTCAAATGCAAAGGCAAATGGGTACAAATATTGAATACATCCTCCTGATGAGACAAAGGGCTTTTTACCTCCCAAATCTACCAGATCCTCCCATGCTCCACCATTACAAGTCTGTGCCTCTTCCAGTTTGTTGTTTGTGCGGGGGTGTTGATGACTTTTAATTCTTCAGTTCATCCTTCTGTGCAAAAGTCCTAAATTTTCTTAATTCCTCCCAGAAAGGTGGATTTGCCTGTTCCCTTTTTTAGGGGTACAAATAAAAAGACTTAAATGTATCCCTGGCCCCATGTTTATATGTGCACTTATACATACAGTTCACAATAAACAGGAGCCCTTCTTCCCTTTTGGGGCTGTTATACTGTGTTGCCATTGTGAAAAATTCTTTATAATACTGTCATCACTGTCATGAGCACAGGCATCCCCTGGCACACACAAATTCCTCAAGGGATGAAACCACTGTAGTTCTTGCATCTTCTCTCAGGCACCAGATGTAGTTGGCTTGTGTTGCTCCCACAGCATGCAGAAGTACTTAAACTTTGACCTCGGGCTTGAGCTACAGATGCCTTGCCCACTTTTTCTTGGATCCTGCATTGTTCCCATTGCCTTCACAAACCCTCAGGCTGGAAGGAGTTAATGACTTCCTTCATTGGTAGACTTAGATAGGGTTTCATCAAGACCAAACTCTGGGATCTCCTGCACTTGTTTTGCCCAGTCCAACGCAGCAGTTCTTCAGGCCCTGCAGAGTCTTAGTCTGAGTCTTAGTTCATGACCTTAATGGGTCATACCATGTTCTGGTACTACACTTCTCATGCGGTGTTCCTGTTGCTTGAACAGTTTCAAAGCCTCCTTTGCATAAAATAATTGAATATTCAATACCAAACATCCCCAAGCCAGGTACTGAAGATGTGGACAGCTTTCCTAAATCCTGCCAGCCACAGTCTAACACCTCCACAGGGCTGCATGTTACAGGACACAGCTCAGAGCCAAAGAGAAAAGAAGCTCTACAAGGAGCTCACCCACAGGAAACAGCCTTGACTCTCTAGAAGCCCCGTGGCTTCTTATGGGAAAGACTGGGCTCAGCCGCAGAAGCCCTGGTTATGTCAATCACATGTTTTGAACCTCAGCAGCCCGTACAGCTTCCTTCCTCCCTCCTCTGAGCTTTGAGACTACCTATGCCTTTTGCAGCAGCCTAGCTCCACTGACAATCAAGCGTGAAAGCTATATGAAGAGCCACACATCAGCTAGCTCACAACTACTGGAAGCTTCATTTATAGTGTTGGGATATTTTCCCTTTTACTAGCACTACCTTTTCCAGCTGCACATAAACCTTCTCTAGTTGTCCATGCTTCTGGAGGACTTCAGTGCAGGTAGGGTGGCCATTCTTCATATGAAAAATTCACCATTCGTTGAGAAGTTTGGTCTAGTGGAAGGTGTCCCTGCCCATGGCAGGGCAGTTGGAACTAGATGATCTTTAAGGTCCCTTCCAACCTAAACCATTCTATGATTCTATGAGTTCAGAAAACCGAGGACTTCCATTTAGCACAAAAGGATGAATTAAAGGAGAAAAGCCCCCATCAGCACCCCTGCACAAGCAGACGGCAGCCATTATAAAAGCCAGACCACAGCTGAGAGAAATGCAAGATCTAGAAAGCATGTTTTCTTTAGCTCAGTCCTATAACCAGCTTAGAGAACCAAACTCTTTCCCAAGCACGCTTCTTCTAACCTATGTTGAATATGTAAAGCAAGGACACTAGACTTACAGCCAAGTCATTTTCCACTCCAGGCATATGGAACATGATGAAAGTAAATTTGTGGGTGTTTGTGCTTGATTTGGCAGAGAAAAAAAATGAGGGAGGGACTGCATTTGAGGGAGGGTATCAAAGATCAGAGCCAGATGCTCTTGCACAGAGCTCTGGATTTGCAGGAAATTAAGAAGGTAGAGAAGGTGAGGCAAAGGCTGTGTTTGAAGTGAGAGTCAAGGGGTTCTGAAGCTTACAACCATCCAAGGTGCTTGGGGGGAAATACAACGCATGCCAAAACCACACCACAGTGGCCCCGGGTGCTTTCATTATACAAAGCCTGGGAGAGCAGAGGCTGTAAATGTAGCTTCAAAAGGAGCTTCATCTTAAAGTCTTAGCTCTCAGGGCCTATTAAACATTTATGCTGACTACCACTCCTACTCTTTGCCTCAGAGAAAGCACCCGAAATAACCTTTGCTACAGAGTGAACTACTACAGCTCTACCAGCTGTGTAGGAGACTAGTGGGGAGCTGTGAGAAACAACCAGAATTGGTGTTGGAACAGCCTGCTGTTGTCTCTATTCAGTCTGCCAGGAAAGAAGCATGAAAATCTGATCTGGAACCTGAGGTGGAAGACAGAAAACTGTGTGAGAAATAATGGGTGGATTAGCCATGTACAGATAGCTGAGACTGAGGGAGGCCATTGGAGGCAAATATAGATGTATAAGAGTATCAGCAATTTTTGCTTTTACCTTACTTAAAGTTCACACTTTTGGGGGAGCCTTCAGACCAGCTTCCAGTTTTGGATCTATGACTACTGCAGCTATGAAAGACTGTAGATGAAAAGGAAGAAAGCAGACTCTATGCAGAAATCAAAAGGAAGACAGAGGGACTACAGGAGAAGATGGAAAGAAAGGATTAATTCCCCTGATTTGCTCAAAAATTCTTTGGCTGTGCAATGGGAGTTTAGGATGAGACAGCCAGAAGCACTCAGTGTTTTCACTCTATGAAGCTGTTACTACTTATAGCAGATAATACACACAACATTCACTTATTCCCTCATAGTTCACTCATACAATCACCCAGTTACCCAGTTGGAGGACAACCCCAGCTGTATGCTCTGTAGATGACATACTAGCAGCTTCCAAGTAGGTGTTCAGAAAGTCCCCTTAAAGTCATTTATTTCAACGGATGTACACATAATCTGGTAGTCTTTGTCTGCACATAAGAGCCCCTGCCCTACAGTCACACAACCCACAGTTGATACCAGCAGTCACTTGTGGCCTTGCACAGATTGAGCAGAAACTTTGTGCCCAGAGTTTATCAGCTCTTGCAGATTCAGCAGGACTTCCAGTCTCTAGAATTTATCAGTCCTCAAGAAACCCTCACACTCCTTCTCAGAACATGCTTTTTCTCTTTGGTCTCTATTCTGGTAGCTATTTTTCCATCCAAACCTATGGACGGCTACAGGACCAATTCAGTTTCACACACAAGAGGCCTTTATGACAAGTTCAGTTGGTGGCTTTTGTTGGTGTCTGGGGAAAAACACTCCAAAGGGAGCGAGGGCCACCTGGCACACAAGATTTGCGTAAGGCTTGTGGGACTCCTGAGGGGCACACGAGTGGAGCTCGGAGGTTATGTGGAGGGACTATCACAGATGCACACTCAGATCCACTCTGGGCAGTGGATGTTTTTGCAGTACAGTCCCCATTTACTGTACACCCCCACACGAGTGCCTTTATTTACGTAAGCTACA
The DNA here is from genome assembly GCF_965231255.1 of Vanellus vanellus. Lineage (NCBI taxonomy): Eukaryota > Metazoa > Chordata > Aves > Charadriiformes > Charadriidae > Vanellus > Vanellus vanellus. The sequence goes on along the minus strand of NC_138905.1, from coordinate 104,322,229 downwards.
AACGCTGCCTGCGGTCACGATGTAGCCCCCGCCGAGGACGGGGTGGGGGAGTGGGTCTCCACACGCAGCTCGTTGAGTAGGGGAGGGACAACGCCGCCACTAAGCCGCCGCGGGAACTACAGCTACCATCAAGCGCCGCCATCTTTGTGTGGGGCTGGTGGCGACCGCCATCTTTGGTCGGGGCTTCACCCCTCGCCGGCGCCTGGCGCATGCGCGGGCCGGTGCCGGCGGCGGCGACAATGGGGCGGGCGGTGCTGGTCCTGTGGGCTCTGGTGGTGGTGGCCGTGTGGCCGGTGGAACCCGCCGCGGCAGGTAAGTGGCTCATCGGGGGGTCCTTCGCGTCGTCTGACCGTAAGGGTGTTTGCTGGGGGTTGACGGGACGGGACGGGGCGGGACGCGGCTTCGCGGCCGGCGGGGGGTCCGGGCGGGAGCCTCTGAGGGCGCTCGCCGCCGCCGCCGCCGCCGCCGCCGCCGCCGCCGCCGCCGCCGCCCCGGCTGGGTTGCACCGGTAGCTTAATGGCTTCGTTCCTTTGCCTTCCCCCCCCTTCCCACCCCCCCACCCCCCCCCCCCCCCGTTTTAGATGCCAAGTGGGAAAGAATAACGGACCAAATTGAGAAAGCTGTGGAAGGCTACGAGCCGTGTGTGAAGGAGAATTGCAGCTGCCACCGAAGGTGAGAGGCTAGTATGGTTTCCTTTTGACTGCACACAGGCCTCTGGCCGTGAGGGAGAATACTTTTGCCAGCACCGATGGATGGGAGTTAGCTGTAGAATATCTGGGCTCTAAAGTGTCACGTCTGTCTAAAGTGTCACATCTGCTGCCATCATAGGTCATGGTGCTTCTTGCAAGAGAGAGGTTGTTAATTATTAGGAAGTTATTATTTTCGTTTGGACACAAGAGGAAAATTTTTAACAGTCAGAACAAGCATTTGGAATAATCTCCCCAGGGAAGTGGTGGATTCCCCATCATTGAACACTTTCAAGATTCACTGGACAGGGTGCTGGGCCTTCTTGTCTAATCCGTGCTTTTGCCAAGAAAGCTTGGACCAGATTATCCTCAAGGCCCCTTCCAACCTGGTATTCTATGATTAATGGCACTGTGTGAAACAGGTTGCTCTCTGTAGTTCTAACAGAGAGTGTGTCCACCTGCAAACTGGTCACTCTCCTTGTTGTCCTTTGTGATTGAACAACAGACAGTATGCAAGTGTTTCATATATGATCACACAACAAACCCATATGCTGTTTGTGATATTTCTGTGTTAATAATCCACTTCTACTTTCTCTCTCAGTGCAGTGTTGCTCACAAGTCATTCTGTATGTGCAAAATATTTTAAAATAGCTAGATTAAGAAAGGTTGTTACAGAACACAGATTCATTTGGTGTGATAGTGTGTTGTACTTTGCTCACTCCCTGGGCTTGGAGAGGGCTTCCAATGGAGGGGAGGTAGAATTGGAGGAGTGTTCTTTCTAGACAGTTTAGCTCATTACTTGTGAGAATTGGAGTGGCAGCGGGTATATAACTACTTGATTTTCACATAACTAAAATATGATCCAAGAAGAGCTCATTCAGGAAGACACAGGTCCTGTTTATTTTTTTTTTAAACTATGGAGCATTATGCAAAATGCCAGCACTCTGCCTAATCTTCCTACAGTGATCTAGTGCAGAGAGCTAGAGGCTTATAGGCGGATGCAAGACCACTGTAGGCAGTACAAGTGTAGACACAGCCAAACCAAACTTCCCTTCTGGTCCCACTGGTAGAGCATGACTTCGGCATGGAGAATATTACAGGTGTGTAGGTCATCACTGTTATGTGGGTAGGGACTGTAGGACTGTTTTTTTCTGATCTCTTTAAGCAGTATTTTTATTTAAAGGGGAAGAGGCAATACAGGGAACAGTCCAAATATCCTTTTGTCCTTAGGATTTGGATTCTAAATGCAGAAACAGAGATGCCCAACTTTAAGCCTCCTGTTTTAAAAACACCAGATGTGCTCATTCATTTTGGGGGTGAGATGGGTGCTATGTCAGCTTTTAATATCAGTTGAGTCATATTGGCCAACTGTTTATATGCTCTGGAGTATTTGATCTTCATCGCTCTTGAAATATTGATGAGGAAAAGTCTCTTCTAGTTTAGCCTACCAGTCTTTTTCTTCAGTTCCAATTCGGATACAGCCCTAAGACATCTCCTGATCTTTAAACATACACTCCACCGTCTGCTGCCCACCTTTGGGAAGAGCACCTTCCCAAGTGGTTACAACCTCCAAACCTGCTTCAGAATATGGTAGACAATAGTAACATGAGGTTACAGTTACTGTGCTTCTCCAAACCTAGTTTTCAATACAGCAGAAGTTCATTTAAGGGTTGTTAAGGAGCACTGCTATAGTGATGGGCATTACAAAGCAATCCAGGAAGATAATACAGCATGTACACTGTGTGACACTTAAGAAACTCAAATCATTTTGACAGCTGATTTGGAGGTCTGTAAATATGCCGCAGAATGCTGAAAGCTAGTACTTTTCCCCATATAACATATTCATTCTACTTGTGTATAGTCTTCTGTGACTCGATGGCCAAGGACTGAAGGTCCTAACTTACTCGTTACTACCTTTCAATTGTCACTTAGGTTGCAATGACATGGATGTGCCATAAAACTGCAGCTTTCTTCCTGTTCTCAAGCTCACTACACTTGTGTCCCTTCCAGACTGTATATCCTGTGGTCAGCCCATCATTTCAGTGGCAATTCTTTATGTAGTTTAATAATTTTCCACCTGATTACAAAATAGCAGAGTCCTGGAGGTTGGAGGGGACCTCTTGAGATCATGAAGTCCAACACCTCTGCTCAAGCAGGGTTGCCAGAACTATGTCCAGCTGGGTTTTGAATATGTCAAAGAACAGACATAGAGACTCCGCCACTGCTCTAGGCAGCCTGTGCCAGTGTTTGACCACCTTCACAGCAGGATTACCCCTACAGTGTTGTATTAAATCAAGGCATTGATGCAGTGTCTACCAAAAAGTGGGGAGGACGTCTCCGTGGCTGTTAAATCTGACAGTGTTAACTGCTCCGAGCGGGTAGATCTGAGGACCTTTGGACTAAATTAATATAAACTGTATCCTCCCTCTGTGTTTTCTTATATATGTTAGGTTTATGTTTTCATACTGTATTCCTGGAGCTCACTGGTGATGTGCAGATGTCACAGAACACATGCTGCATAGGCCTCTCCTCTGGGGCTGGCTTTCACTGCGCACACAGCATTATTTGGTGATGCTGCTCCTTGTGACTAGATTCTTGCCTTCTTTTTTTAATGTCTAAATTGCATGACATTGCTTGAGGAATTTGGTCTCGGTGTGGCCCATCATTCCTGAAAGGCCAGAGCACAAGCTTTGCAACTCAAAGGTGAAGTGAGCTGAAGGCTTTTACCCATTACTTGCCAGGATTTGTAATGTGCTTTCTGGGAGAGTGCCTAGAGCTGTCCATGTTGATTTAGCCACAGAGTCCTGCCTGGGGCTTTCTGTTTGGGCAAACAGCACACAGATAGCCAAAGAGTCAAGCTCGGACCTTTGAGTCTCTGAGTAACAGCTCTTCCAAGTGACGTAAATTAAATTCTCCATTATGCCACAGGGAGCACACCTCCTGGAAGCTACACGGAGCTTGTTTTAGCTAGAAGTCTGTTCTGTGTATTGCAGTAATTTAATGCACAGTATCCTCCCTATTGTACATAATAATGGCTGATTGTTTTGTTTCAGTGTTTGGAAGCAGGACCTGGCTCCTTTTCTAGGTGGCATTTCCAAGGAGATTATATCGGATGTGGTGAGCCGGAAGCTCGGGACACATTACCAAATCATTAAGAACAAATTGTACCGTGAGCAGGACTGCTTGTTCCCTGCAAGGTAAGAGCTGTGCAGAAGATCTCGTTTCCCTAGCTGGGATACAGGAGTACTTCCTAATCTGCCAAGTTGAAAATCACTGAGCACAATGATACTTCAGAGGTCTGAATTCCTTATCAGAGCAGGAGCCTAGAAAATTAGGTTTGAGGCTTAAATGTAGCAAGCGGTAAGTATCATTGTTGCACTTCAGTGTACAAAGGGCTGGTTGGTTGTGGGATCCCAGAGAAAGCTGCAGGTCAGGCCAGATATAACAGGATGGGTTGTTTCATTGGTGTCTGTGCTGCATTGTGGCTTAGTGCTGCATTGTGGCTTAGGGACTGCTGTAGGCAGTTCCCAGCCTGCATCGTGGTGTGGCTCAGGCTCACAATCTCTTCTGCTCCTGCACGGAGAGGAAGGCCTGCAAGAGACTGCAGGTTTCTGCCTTTTCCTTATAGATCTTTGCCATATGTCATTTCTCCACAGATGCAGTGGAGTTGAGCACTTCCTTCTGGGGATCATCAACCGCCTCCCTGACATGGAAATGGTGATCAATGTGCGAGACTACCCTCAGGTCCCCAAGTGGATGAAACCTATTATCCCAGTCTTCTCCTTCAGTAAGGTGTGTGCACCTTTAAAAGCTGAGCATTTTTGAGACATGCATGTCTTCCTTTCTCTTGGGAATGTATTTTTGAGGATGGTTCTCCACAGTTTTTCTGTGTGTTAAAATTCCTTTCTCTTTTTTGCTCTTTATGTTTCCTTTCACTTCCAGTTTTCTGGCAGACAGACTTGCAGATTTATTCAATAGAACAGTTTTTCCCCTCATTGGCTCCTCTTCCAGGTCAAAAAATGTACCTCTGCCACAGTGGAATGATGCACAGCTGGATGGGATATGTGCCAGCATCGCTGTCATTTGCTACAATGCCTCTGTTAAAATTGTAACCATAGTTTATCAGCGTTATTAAGGATTCTTGATCATCAGTCAGCTGTCATACAGTTAATCTCATTTAATATGAATATTTTAGTCCTCTTTTTTGGTACTACAGATATGCGTTTCTTATCTTCTCTTCTGTAATATTGCTGTCTCCTCTGAACCCTTTTCCCCTGGATTCCCTTTTCCATCTGCAAACATGTATGCACATGCAGAGGTGCGCAAACACGTAGAGACATTCGCTCTCTGCTTCTCTGTTCCCAGACTCGAGAGCCCTCCCGTATATTTTCCTACTTCTCCCATTGCTAAACCTGACTGTAGCATAGTGTCTCATCCTTTCCAACAAAATATCATTACACCTCAAGCTTCAGCTAATCTTGCTTTGCCTTAGTGTATATCCAATATGCCTAATTCCTGCACCCTTGCTACCTTACTCTGATCACGATCCTGTCCTTGGCTGGAGCCCAGCAGACAGTAAGACGCAAAAAGTAGCAATATACCATTTGCTGTTGCTACTTCAGGCCCTATTCTGTCTCTGCTAACTTCTAGCATCTTACTCTGAACCTGAGTCTTCAGCTTGTGCAGTTTGAACAATAATATGATCCATAACTATTGCCTAGTCCCCAGTCATCCTAAAGCTCGCTTTAGAATTTCAGTACAGCACTGCAAGCGCTGTCATTCAAGAACCATGTTTGCTGCCAGATGTAGTAGTAAAGCTGTCTGTCTTGCCCCTTGACCATTGCACAGCCTTAACTCTAGCCAGCAAAAACTCTAGCCACAAATTGATGCAGAGCAGGTTGCAGGAGTTTAATCTTTGCAGCCGTACTCATCATCTTGCCCCTGGGTGCCTCACAGGATCCTATGAGAAACTGAGTTCTCCAGTCACCGTTGTCCAATATCTCAGCTGTAACCTCAGTCCTATCCTTAGGTGAAACCCAGTGACCCAGGCACAGCTCACATTTAACCAGCCAGTGTTAGGAAGGCTCCAGGATGCTGGTCCAGGGTGCTTTCTGAGGCTGAAAGCATAAGGGATTGCAGGATTGTCCTATTCTGCATCTCAGAAGGCTGACCTAAGGGTGGTGGTGGAGCTGTCATGGTTTGTTATCAATGCCTGTTTATAGTAAGACTGAGAAGGAGCAGATCATAGAAGCACAAGCTTATTTAAGTTGGAAGGGATCTCAGGAGGTCGCCCAGTCCAGTACCTCGCTCAGAGCAGGACCAACTAGATCAGGGTACTCTAGGCTGTGTTCTGTGCAGTTCTGAGCATCCCCAAGAACAGGGTGTTCACAGCCAGCATTTGACCTCCCTCAGAATGAAGACACGTTTCCCAATATCTAATTGGAATTTGCCTTCTTGCAATCAAAGCCTGTTGCCTCTCATTCTGCCTCTGCGCTTCTGAAAAGAGTCTGCCTCCATATTCTCTGAACTCTCCTGTTAGGTAGTAGAAGACAGCATTTAGATTCCCCCAAGCCTCTTCTTCCCATGCATGAAGAAACCCATTTTTTAGCCCCTGTTTATATGTCATGTGCACCAACCTCCTAACTACCTTGGTGGCCTTGGACTCTCTCCAGTATCTCCAGCTGGCAGATGGATAATTGTATAGCAAGTTTATTACTAGTGCAAGGAGGTGGCCTATAGTCTGGTTTTATGAAAGGATTTGGTCTTACTTAAGTGCTGGTCTTCCCTCTGATTAAGTGGGGATTTAAGCATCCAAATAGGAGTGAGGAACTGAAATTCTTACATGACCTGGATATTTGTTACAGTGAATTGTTAAGTGATCTCTGGGAAGGCTGGGATGAACTGAAGTGTTGGAAACCTAAATATCAAAGTGTCTGTAAGTGTTTCTATCTCTGAGGAGGTAATAATGCATCTTAACTTACAATCAGTAGAAAACATTTGTAGAGACACAGAGGCACAAGTTTTTAGAAAGGTAAGTGGAGCTCAGGTCTTCTGCTATTTACAAATCAGCTATACCATGGATCTCTCTTTTTTTTTTTTTTTTTTTTTTTTTTTTAACACGAAAGTCCCATGTTGTCGTGCAGCAAGACAGCCTTTTTTAAATCACTGAAACATTTCAATATTGGGTTGTCTTCATATGAACCTCAGCAACGCTGTGGTGACCGCAGACCTCTCGTGGCTGCTTATGCAACAGTAATGGAGAAAGCTGACAGAGCTCCCTGAAGGGGCATTCATTACTGGCAGGCTCAGTTAGTAAACTGAAGTAGATACTACTCTTATTCTTACATTGCTCTCCTTTTTCTTAAGACACCTGAATACAATGATATCATGTATCCTGCCTGGACATTTTGGGAAGGAGGACCAGCTGTTTGGCCAATTTACCCAACAGGTCTAGGGCGCTGGGACCTCATGAGAGAAGACCTCAGAAGGTATGTTTTGGAAATGGGTATGTAGAGGGGGGGAGGTTTAATGGCAGATAAACTCACAGTAAAAGCCATCAAGCACTAGGCAGCACTAGGGAAACGTCGAAGTCTAAGACCATAAGTTTGTTGGCCTGTGATCTGTCCTGGTACCTCTCATTAACTACATACAGCCTAACTGATGTATCGGAGTTCTCCATGGAAACCTTAGATGATGTAACTAGAAGTTATAATTAGCTTCTGTTTCCAGCACTTTAGTAAGGAATGCAGAGGACAAAGTATGCACATTCTTCTTGCTGTCAGGGTCAGATAACTATCATTTTTGCTAGGATAGGGTTTGTCAATAAAGCAGCAGTTATCTTTTGCCTGCGGAAATCTCCCTTGACACATGGAAATATTTTCCTTTGTTTCCAACTACTTCTCTAAGAGTGGTGTTTTTTTCACTGCGGGGATGATCCAGGATGTTTGTATAAGCTTCTGGAAGGGTAAAGGAAAGCCTTCTTTAGATCTGCTTTTACTTGAGTATTTTGCAATAGAGGAACCTGGAATCGTTCCCAAGAATCAAGAGCCATTACTGGGCTGAGAGTGAGGCAGAAGACATTTCTGACTGGGAATCTTTCTTTTGGCAGAATCTTTGACTATTAGCAGAATAAGGGGCTGTTTCCCATGGAGAGTGACAAACAAAGTATGCAACAGTGAGTGAACATGGAAACATAACAAGAAAAAAAACAAACACCTTGATGTCAATCACTTGACATCAGAATGCAGTTGAATGTTTCCCTCTTCAAAATCTGAAGATCTTTGGGACTAATCGTAGCAGGAGCCTAATATGATATAACATAATGAAGGTCCAAAGCGTTTACTTATCCTGGCTTTCCCAGTGAACCCCACTTGTGTCAATGGATTACATGCAGATGCAAAGCTTGACATGCGCAGATCACTTTTGGGATCAGTACCTACATGTCAAGCCAGGTGCAACAAAAAAGTACAACAAAGAGTTCCCCAGAGGGAGGCAGGTGACTGCACTGGCACAAACAAAACATCTGAACAGCTATTTTGAAGGACTCACTTAGATTTAAAATGGAAGTTATTTGGGAAAACAATGAAACTTTGTGCTTTAAATACAAAAAAAAACAGGAGGAAGGCTTTTTTGTTGCTGTTGTCTGTTTTTTGTTCTTTTGTTTTTTTAAGGGGAAATGACAGTGATTAGAAACTCTAGGTATTTTGCACTGTCCGTGTTTGGTGAAGTACAGAAAGAAAGCAACAATGCAAAAAGTGGATTCAAATTTTAGGTAAATTTTAATACTCTTCAAGGTTTTCTGAGGGAGTTGTATGCAATTCATTGTTTTGACTGAAAGTTATTCTGAAAAGTAGCCTATATCACGTTGCTTTAAACACAATATTCACAGGAAAACCTGTTTCATTGGACCTGGCTGAGAGTTTTTTCTACTATAATGAAGAAAGTGATTTCCATCAAAAATGAAGAATAATAGAAAGAGATCATGCTGTGAAAACTCATGAGAGCGCTGTTCATGGTTTTATTAAATCATTTATTGCCATGTATAAACAATATTTTCAGATCTGCAGAAAGATGGCCATGGATGAAAAAAATCTCTAAAGGATATTTCCGAGGATCCAGGTGAGCATATTTTCCTATAGTAGGAAATTCTGCCAACATATGCTGTGACCAGCTGTCTGTATGCAGAAATGTCTACATCTCCAAGACCTAAACAAGTGTAACCCAGAAGGTATTTTTTAAAAGTAAGGAAAGCGAGATATTTTGTACAGCAACATTTCACTATTAGTGATTCTCCATAAGAATTGCCATTTGCAACTAGTTTATTATAGTAAGTATAATATTGGAAACAGAAGTTGTGATGGATTTGCTATGTTAGTTCTTAAGAAGTAAAACTGTCACAGTAGGAACCAGCATGTTTTCTTCTGTGAGGGGATCTGCAGGTGCATGATACAAATGTAAAGATTTTATATTAATGTGTGTGCTTCTTCTCAATGTGAATACTTTATTCAGTATGCAAGTGCTTGACAGTGAATCAAGTATTTTTGGATTAAGTTACTTGATTGGTGGGGGATAAGAGAGTAGATCATTTTTGCCCTTTCTTCAGTGACAGTTTGAAAACAGTGTTATCCCCTACTCCTTTTTGTTCCCCAACACTTTGTTCCTCCTCCATCCCCAACAGGGATGGATATGGTATCTTACTAGGTAGGCTCAGGAGATGATGGAGGAGTGAGTCTCGGGGATCTCATAACCTTGTTTATCAGTAGTGTTTTAAATCAGCGTCAGGGAATCAAGTGCTGAAGATGCTTAGCATCTTTAGCATCTCTTAGCTCTCTCTGACTTAGAAGGCAGTTAAATATTTGGTGCCCATCAAGATAAGGCCTGAAGGAAACAACATCTCTGCTGATTTGTTCTGGGAATTGCTTAAATAATACTATTAAATATTTAGTAAGTGAAATAAAGAAATAGAGCCTCAGATCATTTCGATACACATTAATGTTCTCTTTTGCCAATATGCCCTTAGACAGAAATACACTGTATGATAGGCACTTAATAATCTTTTTGGGGTTCACATGGAGGTCAGCCTCATAAAGAGGTAGGGTCTTGAGTCCTGTAGTTTGTTAGCTGTGTTGAGTCAGGTGGATTGGCAATGACTAATAGCATTTCTTTTTCAGAACGAGCCCTGAGAGAGATCCCCTCATTCTGCTGTCCCGAGAAAACCCAGAACTTGTTGATGCTGAGTACACTAAAAACCAGGCTTGGAAGTCTGAGAAGGTGTGTGGGTGTTGTCTTGTCTCCTGAGTGTGAAGGCCAGAAAGAGTAGCGTTGCAAGATGGCTTTGATGATTGAGAAGCGTCTTGTTGGAGAGTTGTGGGTTATCCTCTGGAGTGGGGGAGGCTTTTAGTTTCCTTGATGGTCACATCTGACAGATGAAAGGAAGGATCCTTGAGAGCCTGGCAGGCCAAACGTTTTTCTTCCATCTACACTTTTTGTTCAAGGAAACCAACACACATAAGAAAACTAACCCATGCCAATCCCCTTCTCTTCCATTACTACAAAAGCAGCCAACTCCTTCCCTTCTAGCCCTGAGCTGCCTGTGTGGTGTTGTCAGTCTTTTTTAAACCTTTTTCTGTCATCTCTGTTGCTTGGTCTTGTTCTTGGTAACCTTCTGATAACTGTTGCTGATAACTTTTTAGTTCCATACTTAGTTTACAGTCCAGGTCTCTCCAGACAGTCTTGGCTAATCCAGTTACACTTGGCTTCACATAGTCTGTTGTCCCAAGCTGTTTTCCACTCTGTAGCTGCCAACTAAACATTATCATTTAATGTGTTTGTGCTGGCATTTGCTTACAGGCAATGTGTAATTTACAGAACTTTTTTTCTTGTTTGAAGGGCTGCTTATTATTATTTTTCTTGTTGAAGGGCTGCTTATTATCTTCATAATAATTCAAAAAGCCCACCAGAGAAGATTTTTCTCAGAAGTGGGAATGGAAGGTTTTGAGACTTCAGCTTTATTTCTGACTGAGAAGGAAAACAAATATGAGATTGCCGTATAAAACTTCCTGATTTTTTTTTTTTTTTAATTCTCTTTATTTTAAGGACACCTTAGGGAAGCCTCCTGCAAAGGAAATTCCACTGGTTGATCACTGCAAATACAAGTAAGAGTTTTGATTAGTAAAGCTGTTAAAGGGCTGTGGGTTATTTCTTTCCTTGCATGGTGCAAGGTCTCATTTTATTTTAAGACCTGACTCCAGCAGCCAGCTCCATGCAGACAGAAAAGCTTGAGAACAAGCATAAGGCAGTTGAAAATTTGAGAGCTTAGCATGGCCTCTTTCAGTGTCAGCTTTCCCCTGTCATGTCAGGAGAAACAAAGTGCCTTAGGGAAAGTAAAGGTCTTAGATCACTAATAAACATATAGATTGAAAATTTTATTTTTTTAATCAAAAAGGCCTTCTATCATTTTTTCTTTATATTCCTGTACCAAGCTGTGTGTTCAAAATTATTTTTTCAGTGCTACAGTGATACCGTTACTGTCTTCAAAGACATACGGAACTAAGGAATCATGTCCTTATATGCGTACTGGGGCAAGTGTTGCCATTGGATTTATATAGTAAAAGAGAGAAGCTGAAATATGGTTAAGCAGATACAGTATTGATTCATACTTTGTATGTAGTTTGGGAGAATGTGGTTTTGATTTACAAAGGATTTTATTTTTTAACTACTTTAGGGAGGGTATTTTTGTGTAATATTATTCTGGGTTTCTGTGTAAAAATTATAAACTCGGTAGTGTGTACGCCCTTGCACGTCTGATGTTTTGCGTTTTGTTTTGCTTTAAAATTACCTAGTTATGATTCTACCAGCTAGAATCTACTGATATGAGAACTCAGTCGTTTGGCTGGATCTGTGTTTTTGTGCAAATGTGATTGACTTGTCTCATTTTGTATTTCACTGAACTGTTGCCCAGATTTCTCCCTTCTGTTCCACATAGACTTCCCAACTCCTCATGCCTCCCAAGCCCCTCATATTGAATGGTCTGAGACGTTCTCACATGCTTTTGTCATAGCCCAGTTTGGTAGGGTCAACATGAACTTCTCACTGCTTCCTTCAGTGTAGGTGCTACGGCAGGCTGTCTGAGAGCAGCCATCAGTGACGTGGCTGATGTCATGGATGGTGAGAGCTGTGTCTGGAATTGGACAGAGACATTTCCTCGCTTCCAGACTACTGTTCTTGTTACATCTCTACATGTACTTGTTCAGTTCCTAATATGATGAGCTCCTCATCCCTAACTTGAACTCCTAGGTAATGACAAAGAATGCAAAATAATTTCGGATTTACTCCTTGTCGCTTACTGCTGAACTAAGTTTAGCTATAATTCCCATCTCAGCCTGAATATATATAATATATAATCCCCATCTCACCCAAAATAGATTCATTAAAGGAAGAACTCCCTTCCCCCAGCCCAAAATGTTCAAAGATAGTTATATGTACTGAGGGGTTTTACCCACAGGAAAAACAGCTTTCCATGTAATGGGAGAAATGTGGGTTTAAAAAGCAAGTAAGCAAACAAACATCCCTCTGAGATACAGTTTGCTAAGAGAAATCCTCCCCCAGTCAAGTCCGCTTTCCTAACTTGGCAGAAAATAGTAAAAACAAAATTGTGGATTCTTTGTTATCTGCAAAGTCCATCTGTTGTGTGCTAGCCTGTTTAACCTCCTAGGGTTGCATTCCCAAGTTAATATGAAACAATTAGATTCAGATTAAAGCAGAATCCCAGAGAAAAAAAAAAAACAAACAACAACCAAAACCTCAACTGAGATAGGTGTGGCAAAGTGGAACAATGAATAAAAAAAGCTCACTGCAAGACAACAGAGAATTGGGAAAAAGCTCCTCATGGTAACAGTCTGAAGTGAAGAGTCACAGGATCTGCATCCATGTTGTGACCTTCTGTGCCTTGTTGGCAGTTGTCCGTGGTTTGTCGTGGTCAGGTAAAGCAGCACGCCGTGATTTTCAACCTCAGTTTTGACAGGCAGCAGAAGCTCACTTAGGTCACCTTTACTGTGAGGAGCTTCAGATAAATGTCTTCCCCGTGTTTCAGCAGCAGGTGCTTGGCTTGATGTGAGGGAGACCTCCCCAGCTGCTACCCATGAGGGAGGGCTGGCTGCTACTCCAAGCCCCATTTCTTAGTGTATTTCCTCACACAATGCCAGGTGTAATCAGGTCCCTCTCTTTGCTTCTCGTTTTAAAGGTATCTGTTTAATTTCCGAGGAGTGGCTGCAAGTTTCCGGTTGAAACACCTTTTCTTATGTGGTTCGCTCGTCTTTCATGTTGGAGAAGAGTGGCTGGAGTTCTTCTACCCCCAGCTGAAGCCTTGGGTCCACTACATCCCAGTCCAATCAGACCTCTCCGATGTCAGGTGTGAGACCTCGATTGTGCTCAGCGGAGCATTGCATGCCATGGAAAAAACACTGCTGTGTTTGGGAGGGCAGTTTGGTTTGTATTGTGCTAAGAAGTGCCTCTGCTCCTAGGCATCAGACAAATGCTGGTGGAGGTCGTGTTCTTTCCTCTTTATTACTGTCCCCAAAGAATACTTTGCTCTTATTACTTAGTCCAGTTTCACTGGGATATGGAGGTCTGTCACTCTCACTGAAAGCAGCAGGCATTAGGCACTTAAATTTGCAGCACAGATGAGGGGAAGAGGAATGTATTGATGGGCAAAAAAAGTGTTAGCTCCCAGATTTCAGCATGCCGTCCAGAACCAATATGGAACCACTGAGAATGGCAGGTTTATTCTGTGCTCTGAAATGAGGAGCACTTGTCTCTTGCTCAGTTGTAGATCCTTAATCTCATCCTCCAAAATACTTTAGCTAAGGGACAATGTTCTCCATTGAATTAGTTGTTTCATAGCAGGTTTTTTTCTTCATTTTAGGGAGCTGTTGCAATTTGTAAAGGAAAATGATGCCATAGCACAAGAAATTGCGGATAGGTAAGTTGTGTGTCCTTTCTGGCTATCAGGCACTCTTCTTCCAAAGCATTTTCTTATGCAGCTTTTGAAGGGGTTACCTATCAAAGACAACCTAGTATTAATAGGGTGCGATACAACTGGTCTTCTGCAATAACAGCAGGAGGGTTGGGGAACTTGTACCAAGCTGGGGGAACTGGAGAACAAGATTATATGCTCAGGTCTGGTTCAGATGTGACCCATGTCAGGAACCCCACTGAAAGCTATCAGAAGTTGGGAGCTTTCATCTCGGTATGAGGTGAGTTGACCCCTGGGAACTGTGTCTGCGTTACATATCCAGGCTGGCAGCGCCTGGCTTCTGAAGCAGCATGCGTCGGTGCTGCTCAGGCTGTATCTGATGTGAAATCTGATATTTATTATCCCAGATAACAAATACCATCTTGAGGATAACAAAAGCACTGTAACTGTCAGAGCTGTGAGCGTGAATGAAAATTGTGAAATTAAAATAAATGGTACAGAGCGGTGCATGTTGTTTCTCATTTGAAACACGGAAGAGTGAAAGTTGATATACATATAAAACAAAACCAAAGACTCTTGTAGGAACTGGAAATTGGTTCTGACTGTGCCTTGTGTGTCTCTAGGGGACGCCAATTCATCACCGAGCACTTGCAGATGGAGGATGTCTCTTGCTACTGGGAGCATCTGCTGTCTGAATATTCCCAAGCCTTGACTTACAAAGTGAAAAGGAGGAAGAGCTACAGCGAGATCACTTCTGAATGGCTGAAAACAGAACTGTAGAGACTTCTCTGTTTTTTCTCTTCAGCTCAAACTGATCTCTGTGGAAATCTGAAGATCAGTGTATCTTCTTTCTTGTTCTCTCAGACTTCTTATCCTTTACGCTAGAACTACGGACACCAGCGATAGGCCAACTTTGAAATTGTTCCCATACGGTGGGACTGTTGCCATAAGAACATTCAGTAGATTGTTGGATTATGGCTATTTAATGAGGTGGTTATGCTCGTGTCTGGAAGAGGGTTGTTAGCATTTGGGACTTAGTACCTGTCTCGGAATGATCCTAAATCCCATTCAGTCAATGAGAAGACTTACTGTTAATGTTACTGGACTTTTTACCAAGTCCCCTGTACTCGTGGGCAAGGTACACAGACTGTCAGCTACACTCAGCTGAGAGATACACGCCCCTTTTTTTTGGCAAACATTCAGTGTTTTCTCACCTGTGTGACAGCACTTGGGATATTAGGTGTTCCCTGACAGAAGCAGGTACTGGGATTTGGGGTAACCTTTCTAGATAGCTTAGACCTTAGTTTTCTGATGTTTATGTCAGTTTTTTGAAGAGGTTGATGGTAAGGCCTTGATGTGCCACTAAAAGGACAAATGATCCTCGCACAGTTAAACTACCTACCTCATTGGGGAGACGTCGGTGATGATGATGTTGCCGTAGTGAGTAGCAGACAGCCAAGCAGTTGGCAACCAAGATAAAGTCGGTTCATCCTCCAACAGATGAGCTGGGTGCCCACACAGCCTCACAGAATTGGGCCCCTGTTAACAAGCTGTCCCTGCTCAGATGGCCAGACATCCTTAATAACCCAGAGAAAGTATACGCAGAGGTAGAGTCAGGTCTTCTTTTTTCCAGATGTTCACAGATTTTCTGCTCTGATCCCCTTCTGTAATCTTTCTAGAGTTGTTTTTTTTGTTGGGGTTTGTGTTTTTTTTTTTTTTGAGGCTGTTTTTTTTGAGAGCCTTTTTTGAGGCTCTGCTCACTTCAGTATTTGCTTTTCTTTCCCACTGCTGTTACACTCCTTTTCTCATCTCTTTCAGTCTGGCTGAGGGAATGTCTTCAGCCACACAGCGGCAGCTACTCCTCACGTTGCTTGTTTTGAGTTCAATCACAGGGTGCTTGCCCCTCACTGTATTTATGCCCACTATGGGCTGCTCGGCCCAGAGGGAGTGCAATTTCCAAAATGCTCTAAGGCCCCTGAGTCGAGAGAGTCCTGGTTGGAAGCAGCATCTTCCTGGGCAGGAGGTCAGAAGAGCGTGAGGGCAGCAGCACAGGACCCCAGGGGGGCTGCTGCTTGCCAGGGGAGCACCCTTGATTGTAAAGTGTCCTCAAGGCATAGGAAGCAGCACACTAATGGCAGAGAATGATAGCAACAGCTCCTGGTCTCCTCTGCGGTCAAGTTTGGACCAGAGAACAAGAAAACACTATGAGGAGCAATACTGCTAAGTCCACCTCCACAGGCGTGTGTGTGGGTGCCAGGCACGGCTGCAGGAATGTGGCTGCCAGAGTTCTTCCAGCCTGCAAAGGAAGGGAAGCCAGGTGTTAAAATAGCCCGGTTCCTGGGGAAAAGAACTGTGCATGAGTGGGTTTTCTGATTTTTGTATTTTTAGTCAATGGGGAGACAGCACTCTGAGAAACTGAAACAGCTGTGTATAGTATTTTTAAACCGTTTTTAATGAAGTGCTTTTGGAATAAAACAAACAAAAATGCCGTTCTGTTGGATGCCTCGTTGGTTAGAAATGTAATAAAAGACCTGGATGGCCCTCAGCTCTTTGGTAAAGATGGCAAAGTCCATCTTTTCTGGGTTTGATCTGGCACAGAGATATTTAGGGCGTCTCCGCTTCCAGTCTTGAGTGGGGGTGCCTGGTGACTTCCTCCGGTCAATGGCCTGCCTGGACCAGGGGCCTTTCCCTCCGCCCGAGACCCTTTCCTCCTCTCCCAGAACCGGCCCTGACCCGCTGCTCTCACCGGAGCAGACCAGTTACACACACATAGCCCCCGCCCCGCCCCGCCTCCATCCGCGGGGAAGCCGCTCCCGGGAGGGGCAGGGCGGCCCGGCCCGCTCCCTGCCGTGCCCCGCCGGGGGGGCAGGGGGCGCTGTCGCCGCCGCCGCCGCTGGGAGGGCCATGGCGGAGGAGGTCGGGGCTCCGCCGCAGTTCGGCCGCCCCGCGCCGCCGCCGCAGACGGGCTGGGAGCGCCTCAGAGAGCTCTGGCGGCGGGAGTGAGGACCGGGGCGGGGCGGGGCGGGGCGGGGAGGGCTGGTCTGGGCCGGGGCGGGCCGCGCCGCTGCGGGCATCCGCGGGTGTCCCGTGGCCGGCGCCCAGCCCTGCCCTTCCCTTGCAGCGAGCGGCAGCGGTACCCGGAGGAGACGGTGAACATCATTAAGTCGGCCTTCACAGGGGGAGTCGTCGGCTGGGTGTACGGCGGGCTGCCGGCCTTCTACCAGGCCCGGAAGGCCTTCATCGAGGGCAGCCAGGGGGAGCTCTTCCAGAACCGCGCCGATGCCGTGGTACGAGCTCTACAGGCCCGGCCCGGCTGAGCCCAGCCGCGCAGGCGGGAGCCCCCCCGCCTCTGTGTGTGCGTGTATGTGTGGAGGGGGGACAGGGGGTTACATGGGGGGGTGTGTGGGGGAGCGAGGGCGGCGAGGCGTCCCCGGGCCGGGCCGGTGAGGCGGTCACCTCAGACAGGCCCCCGTGTTGCGGATTAAGTTGCGGGTTGGGGCCCCGCAGTTTGCGGTGGCACCGGAGGGCCGGGGAGGGCGGGCGGCCGTGGCTTGGTGAGATGGGTGACAGGCGGCTGCCGGCGGGGGGGGACTACTGCTGGTACCGTTTGGGGCAAACAGCGGCGGGGTGTTTCGCTGTAGGTGGGTACATAAGGTACAGGCTGCTGCGCTGGTTGTTGGGAAAGCGAGCTGCGCCCCGACACCCAAATTCTGCTGGGTTAACTTGAAAGAAGTCGTCCTTAGAGGAAAAAGTTGATGACAACGTTCACCGTTCTGTGCCATGGCTAATTAATATGTCTTGAAAAGCCTCCTGGCATTTAAATTTTAGTATGTTGGTAAGAGACTTCACTGCATAGTGTCGCACCGGTGCTGTCCTCTTATTAATGTGAGTTATTTAAGACCATTTAAAGTTGTCTTAGCTTATTACTACAGCTCATGACGCATTTGTAACATTTTATAGATGTAGTTGACCTTTTAAGGGGTTGCTATTCAATTAAAGTGTTGGTTACCTGGATTATTAGGGGGAAAAAACCCCAACCCATCCCTTAAATCTGCCTAATTTTACATAATTCACTATTTAGAGCAGCCTGCAGAGTACCGGTGCCCGGCTGCACTCTGTCCTGCTGCTGGCTCTCTTGTGTATCTGCCCCTGGGCTGAGCGCTTACAGGCACTGGAAAAGAGAATTTATTTTCTTTCATGGTATTAACTGGAAGATTTTTGTTTTTTATGAAGCTTCTGTTTACCACGTCTTTTTAAAAGCTGCCTGCTGCCAAACTTGTGAGCGCCAGTGCTAAACTGCGGAGCTCGATAAGTCTCTTAACGTTTAAAGTAGGTGGTTATTATTTACTTACTATGGTTATTTTTTATTAATGATTGTTATTTATTAATACTTATGAACTTGTAATAGCGAAGAACTAGTTTCTAGTTTGTCCCCCATTTCTTCTCCTCTGCTGCTTTCCTGTACTGTCCTCAGAATGCTCCCCCTGTCCCACCAGATGTATTTCAGCAGCAGGACTAGAAAGACCAGTTGACGTTACAAACTGGAATCAATTCTTGGTTTTCCAGTTGGTGGCTGGTGCAAACACAAGCAGCTTTTTCTCTGCAGATAACCAGCTTGATCCCTAAGGGTTGGGGCGTCATTCCCAAGTGACGCCAGTCCCACAAGCCATTCTGAATACACCAGATCACAGTGGACTGGTGGCGCTGGCGAGGGAGAGCAGGGCTGTGGTCTGTAATGTGTCTCCTCTCTCCCCCTAGCAATCCGCGCATCGGGCTGGTCTCAGGAGTTTCATCCGCTATGGCTGGCGCTGGAGCTGGAGAGTGGCCGCTTTTGTGACAGTATTCAAGTAAGTGTTTCCCAGTGGCAGTGGGAGAAGAGCTGGCTTAAACTTAAGCGCTCGTGGCAAGGAGCCCTTCCTCCCGGCAGCGCTCGCAGCTTCTTGAGAGGCTGCTGGTGACTGTGAGGCTCAAAGCATTGAGTTCACAGTGGGTCTGATTGATAAGACATGAGCGTGAAGAGGATTTAACTTTTTATAATTATCCCAGATTTCATGGAATCACGGAGTTTTCAAAGTTGGAAGGGATGTCTAGAGATCATCTAGTCCCACTCCCCTGCTAAAGCAGGATTGCCTAGAGCACATTACTCAGGACTGCATCCAGGCGGGTCTTGAAAATCTCCAGAGAAGGGGACTCCACAACCTCCCTGGGCAGCCTGTGCCAGTGCTCTGTCACCCTCACCGTAAAGAAGTTTTTCCGTGTATTTGAACGGAACTTCCTGTGTTCTAACTTGTGCCCATTGCCCCTCGTCCTGTCACTGGGAACCATTGACAAGAGTCTGGCTCCATCCTCCTTCAACCCACCCTTTAGATACTTGTAAGTATTAATAAGGTCTCCCCTCAGCCTTCTCTTCTCCAGGCTAGAGCCCCAGCTCTCTCAGCCTTTCCTCATAAGGGAGATGCTCCAGTCCCTTAATCATCTTAGATGCACTTCGCTGGGCTTGCTCCAGCAGTTCCCTGTCCCTCTTGAACTGGGGAGCCCAAAATTGGACACAGTATTCCAGTTGTGGCCTCACCAGTGCAGAGTAGAGGGGGAGAATGACCACCTTTGACCTACTGGCCACAGTCTTCCCTATGCAGCCCAGGATTCCACTGGCCTTTTTGGCGACAAGGGCACATTGCTGGGCCATGGATAATTTACTGTCTACTAGGACCCCCAGATCCTTCTCCTCAGAGCTACTTCCCATCGGGTCCGCCCCTAACCTATACTGGTGCTTTGCATTCTTCCTCCCCAGGTGCAGGACCTTGCACTTGCTTTTGTTGAACCTCATTAGATTCTTCTCTGCCCAGCTCTCCAGCCTGTCCAGGTCACGCTGGATGGCAGCACGGCCCTCTGGGGTGTCAGCCACCCCACCCAGTTTGGTATCATCGGCAAACTTGCTGAGGATACACTCTGTCCCCTCATCCAGGTCATTAATGAATATATTAAACAAGATTGGACCAAGTATTGACCCCTGGGGGACACCACTGGTTACAGGCCTCCAACTAGACTCTGTGCCGCTGATCACAACCCTCTGAGTTCTCTCCCGCAGCCAACTCTCAATCCACCTCACTGTCACCTCATCTAGCCCATACTTCCTCAGCTTCCTGATGAGGATGTTAAGGGAGACAGTGTCAAAAGCCTTGCTAAAGTCAAGGTAGATGACATCTACGAATCTCCCCTCATCCAGCCAACCAGTTATAACATCATAGAAAGCTATCAGATTGGTCAACACGATTTACCCTTGGTAAATCCATGTTGACCACTTCCAATAACTTCCTGTTCCTCAACGTGTTTGGAGATGACATCCAGAATGAGTCGCTCCATTACCTTCCCAGGGACAGAGGTGAGACTAACCGGTCTGTAGTTCCCTGGGTCCTCCTTCTTGCCTTTTTGAAGATCGGAGTGATGTCAGCCTTCCTCCAGTCCTCAGGCACCTCTCCTGTTCTCCATGACCGTTCAAAGACGATGGAGAGTGGTCTAGCAATAACATCTGCCAGCTTTCTCAGCACTCGCGGATGCGTGCCATCAGGGCCCATGGACTTGTGAATGTCCAGCTTGGCCAAGTGGTCTCTGACACGGTCCTCCTCAACTGAGGGAAAATCTTCCTCTCTCCAGGCCTTCCCCTTTGCCTTCAGAGTATGGGATTTGTGAGGGACAGCTTTAGCAGTGAAGACCGAAGAAAATAAGACATTCAGTTACTCTGCCTTCTCTGTCTTCCACCACTAGGGCACCTGTCTCATTCACCAGTGGGCCTACATTTTCCCTAGTCTTCCTTTTTCTATTGATATACTGAAAGAATCTCTTCTTATTGTCTTTAACTGCAGTGGCCAAGCTGAGTTCTGATTGAGCTTTGGCCCTTCTCATTTTCCCCCTACATAGCTTTGTTATATCTTGATAGTCCTCGTAAGTTGCCAATCCCCTTTTCCAGAGAATGTAAACTTTCCTTTTCTTCCTGAGGTCCAGCCAAAGCTCTCTATTTAGCCAGGCTGGTCTTCTTCCCCGTCTGCTCATTTTTCGAGACACAGGGATGGCCTTCTCCTGTGCTTCTAAGAGCACCTGCTTGAAGTATGCCCAGCCTTACTGGGCACCTTTGCTCTTCAAAACTGCCTCCCAAGGGACACTCTCAACCATGCTCCTAAACAGGCTAAAATATTCTTCTAATGAACTGACACAAAAACTAAAACCAGAAAAGCGCTGTTCTTTACATCTAATCTTTTCTGTTATTGACTTGAATACTGTTCTTCCCTGTACTTGATGGCTTCTTTCTGCTTTTGCTTCATCTCTCTTTTTTTTTTTTTTTTTTCATTTTTCTCTGGGAGGGTGTTACAGTGTTGTGGAAGAGCTTTCTTTCCCCGGCTATTTTTTCTCCTTTTTGTTATGTCTCATTACTCCTAGTTTGTATACACTGGCATTACTCACTCACTATTCTTTTTTCTTGTCCTCAAATGCTTGCAGATGGTCCTCTTGTTATACAGGAGTCACTGAACATCAGATCTACCGGTTGTGTATACCTCTTTAGGCCTTCAGATTTTTCCTACACACCCAACCAACGCTGAGATAGTGTTCCGCTTCCCTCATTTTCTCCCCTGGATGTGTCAGTGCATTTCCCACAACATAGCATCAAACCAAGCATGCTCTTCCAAATAAAGCCCTTTTAAACTAGGAATATCTCCTTCCCTGATGTTCAAAATGGTAAATTTATGTGTAGTCCTAAACCTGCATTGACTATATCTGCAGGTATGTTCTGTTTAAATTCCCCTTCTGCTTTTAAGATACCAGCAGTATTGAGTAGTGTTATTTTATATTTCTGTCACCCTCATTTTTTTGTTCCTTTCTGAACTTATTCCTCGATCTGTCTTGATTTCTTTGGTTCCTTTTGGTTTAGCATCTGTTCTTAGGCTTAGTTAGCGTACTGTTTGCTTTCTCTCCTGGAGTTTTGGATTTCTTTAGATTTTCCTGGGCATGACATGCAGCCTCGTCGTCTTCCACCAGATGTCTCTCCTGCAGTCACATCACTGCCCTTTTTCACCACCCCTTTGGAAAAGGCTTTGAAAGAAGATACCTGCCACTCCCTCTCAATTGTTTCTGTGAAGTCCGGGTTGAAGATTTTGTCCTGCGGTTTTGTGAATTTTGAGTTTTGCAATTTGAAACCAAATTGTTTAGTTTTTTTTAGGCGAGGGTGAGGTTACAGCGGTGGGATGGAGAGGAAGGTCATTGTTGACTTGCCGGTGTCATGCAGGAGGCTCGCTAAAGTGCTGGGGAGGATGTGGCTGCTGAACTGAGAACAGAGAGCATTTTGGAGCTTAATTGATGTTTTTGGAGGAGATGGTGCACGCACCCTGGTGGGAAATGTCATGCCACAAGAGTAGGTGACCCTGATGGTGTCATGAGTGTGACTTAGCTCTAGGGGTGGGGGGGACTGTTTATCAGGCAAGATCTTCCTGACACATGGATTCATCTTTTGGGCGTAAAGTTACTACATCAGGACTGACTGACAACAGGACCTTTTAATTGCTCAGTTCCTTTTGTCCTTGAATATCCAATGGAAAAAAAAAATATCCTTGAGTAAAAAGAAAAAGAGAGAATATCCCAGATGCAGGCTGGGAATGCTGGTATTCCCCGGCCCCTGGCTGCGCAGCTGCCTGCAGTAAAGCCCCAGAAATCAAGGCACTTGTGGCTGGCGCATGTGTGCTCTGGACAGATGGGCAACGAGGCAGTTAGAGGCAACCTGAGGGTTGGCTTAATGAAATCCAGCTTTATTTCAGGCTGTGTCTTGCTACCTGTCTTTTTCCACGTGCAGCTGCTGACTTCTTCTGTGCCTTATCTTTGCAGCACGGTGAGCACGGGTCTGTCTGTGTACCGCAATAAAACCACCATCAGTAATTTTGCTTCGGCAGGAGGTAAGACTGCTGTATCTTTGCAGACTTTTCTCTTTACGAGCAAGGGTCGTAAACGGAAAAGCATAAGCAGAAACCTGTCTCTTGGATTTGAGCAGGTCTCTAGCTTCCTTGCTCCTGGGTTTTGTTTCCTGTTCTACCGACTGCCACTGTGACTTTGCTCCGTTGTTTGACTGCTGCATACTTTTATTTGTAACACAGAGATATCGATGCACTTCTGAAACCGTTGGGGAGTTTTGTGGTTATCAGTTCATCTTCAAAGTACTTGCTGGAGTTTTTTTGGGTGAAAAATGCTTGTGTAGGGTAAAGGCAGCATTTAGTGTTTAACCTGCTCTCATAACCACCTGCTTAGCAGGGAAAGCATTTCTTATTTCCACTCTGTATAACAGTTCAGTGGCTGTTTATAAACTACCCTTTTTGTGCTAAGTTTTGCATGGCCGCTTTTGTAAACAGGGCTCTGGGTAAATGATCTGCGTGTTCAGTTTTACAGGCTTTGTAGCCCATGCAGTTGGATATGTGTTTTACTGATCTTTTCTACCTTACATGGAAGCTACTATTATTAGCTGCTGTTGAATAGAAAAAAAGAGAGGGGGGAGGGATCACGCTCCAGCCTGGAGAGAGCTCGGTTTTACCTTCATAGATACTTTTACTTCTTAGTGTTTCTTGGGGAGTTTTCCTGAAGCAGAAGGGGCTTTGTGCAATGTTTTAGTGCAGAGACCATGGTGACTGTATGGTGAGGGTCCCTCCCACTGGCCACAGGTTTCTCCTCTCTTAAGAAGCAAATGTCAGCTCACGGAGAGGAGAAACGCAGCAAAGCAGCTCCCTCTGTCTGTATGTGATGGCTGGTGGGGGGCTGTTTGTGGTTTCAGTGGGGTTTTGGTTTTGTTTTTTTTTTTAGCCTTCACAGGAGCCCTTTTCAGAATGCACTTGGGCCTGCAGGGACTGGCAGGCGGCTTCGTGTTCGGAACAGCGTTTGGGTGAGTTGCGACTGCTGCCAATGAGTGATGGAGGCGCAGCTACTCTTTAAGGGAGTTGGCTAGATGATAGCCTCACACACCAAGCCATGAATTATAGGTGGAGCCACAGAAGCTTCCCTTCCTCTCTTGCCTTGAGGGATTTTCTGTATTTCTCTTGGGACCTCATGATGATGACTTTTCTTCCAAACTTTAAACTGGTTTGGTTTTTTTCTTCTTTTTTTTTTCTTGATTTGTGTTTTGCTGCTTCCTCAGTGATAAGAACTCAGTGCTCTCAATAGAGCTTCTTACTTGCTGCTATTTGCTTATTAGAGGAGACACTAACTCCTGTTAAATAGGAAATTACGCTGATGGGTTATAGACATGTCTCCTGTCCCCCTTCCTTGGCGTGGTCATTGATGAGCTCAAGTGGTCATGCACAGAACCATTGGACATCTGTTCTAAGGAACTGTGTTGTCTGGGGGTAAAGGCAGGAGTGTAAGACACAGCTTCTGGGCTCTCTTCTCAGCTTCATCAGCAGCTGCTCCTGTAGGAGCTCGGAATCCAGACAGCGCACAAGGGGTGTTGGATGTCATGATGACACCTTTTGAAGAAGGGGGCACCCTGGGAACTGCCAGCCCCCAGGTTAGGAATTTGTGTAAAAGTGATTTTTTTACAAAATAGGCCCCATCAAAGCCAAAAGGCAGAGCAGCAGCCGTTAGGAAATGCTGAGGAAGAAACTGCGTGGTTGAGTTGCACAACCCAAGGCTGTAAGGTGGCACATCTCTTCATGTACGCCTTGCAGTCGTGTATCTCCAAAAGTATCTCCTAAAGCTCCCTGGGGCATGGTGGAACCCAAAGTTCTCTCTCGAGGGCTCTGTCCATCAGGACAGTGACCTCTTAACTCAGGAGAAGTCTGACATTTCAAGCAGAATTGGGATATCATCTCAAAGTACTGACTTGTGAATATCCTCACAAGTGAATTTGGGGATCCTGCCTGGACAAGAGAATGAGCTTTATATGTGCTACTGAGCACCATCAGGATGGTGTCAGCTGTGGGCATGCCTGGAAGCAGCCTACAGAGCTTTACTGATGAAAACACAGGTACTGGACAGAGCTGGACAGAAGCAGGGGTGTGACTGTCTGAATTATGGATTAGGTGATCTAGAGGGGTTATTTGGGCATCTTAAATCCTTCCACCCTTTTTACCTATGTGTGCCTGTCAATGAGTAAATTCAAAATATGTTTTCGAAGGGGCTACAGTGAGTCACAGCTGAAGACGGGCTGTGTTTGGTGGCTGACAGTAGA
Source organism: Vanellus vanellus (assembly GCF_965231255.1). Taxonomy (NCBI): domain Eukaryota; kingdom Metazoa; phylum Chordata; class Aves; order Charadriiformes; family Charadriidae; genus Vanellus; species Vanellus vanellus. The sequence goes on along the minus strand of NC_138905.1, from coordinate 104,297,373 downwards.
ATAGGACTACCTTAGTTTGTGATGTGATGTGAGTATTGGGGAACGTTACGCTCCACTGATGTGGTGGCTGGCCCCCGCATGCTCCTTTTGGTGATGCCAGTAAGTTATTACTCTTGTGTGTCCCCTGGGTGACTTGTGACTTTTCTGCTTCTTCCTCTAGGATCCCTGCAGGGGGCCTCTTCATGATAATGCAGAAGCTTGCTGGCGAGACCCTGCAGGAGAAGAGAAATCGTGAGCGCAGGGAGCTGTATGAACAGAAGTTAGCAGAGTGGTAAGGAACAGGTCTGCCTGTTTGAGTCTTTGACTAGAAATATGTCCAGGTCTGTGTGGTTCAAACGTTTAAAGAAACCGTGACACACTAGGTTTTCTAAACATCGGTTCTTCTGCTCTTCAGTTTTTGGTGTGTTTCACATACCAGTCTGAGAACTGCTGATTTAGTCTTCCCAGCCTTAGATGTTGCTGCTTGTTTTGTAACTAGGTATTTTGTTAAAAATTCATGCCCCCTCCAGCCCAGTAACTGCATCAGTTTTTCACTTTTGCTGTGGCTGAGAAGACAAGCAGGACAAGCACATTAGTATTTCTTTACTGAGAGAGTCCAGAACTCCGTCTTTTTCTTCATTGCTGCCTTCTTTCCGCTCCTGTTAAAGAGAGGAAAGAAGAAGGACAGCTGGAGGCTTTGGCAAGAAAAGGCTATGACACTGGTTGCATGACGTGCTAAAACTCACAAATAGCGCCGGTTCTAGAAGAAACTTTTCAAGAGTAGGGATTTTGCAGCGATGCCTTTGTCAGAAGGATACAGGCATAAAATTACTTTGCACTCTCTGTTCTCTCGTTAGGCAATCCAGGCTCAGTGTGATGGAGGTCTTAGGCCAAACGGAAAGCAATGCCCAGGGAGGACCAGAGACAGAGCGAGCAAGAGAATCTACAAGCTACTGAGTCTTCCCCAGATCTTTGTTGTAAGCAGCTACAAAGTGTTTTGATTCTGCTGGTGAAAGGCTTCAGTGAAGGGGTCATGGAAGTCTTCTGTGAACACAGTTATATCCTGTGCACTTGTGAAAAAGCATTTTGCTGAAAACATTGTTCATGGATGCATATCACTGCACAAGAGCTTGAAGGGCCAAAGCTGTTCCACCTCAGAAGGTGGAAATGCAGACTAGGAAGTGTCATCTAGGTTTGGCAGGGCGTGAGAGCAGCCCCAGTGCCTCTTCTAGAACCCATTTCACTGCTGAAAATGTCCAAACCACTAGTGACGTAGAAATAATCAAAGTAAAGGAACCTATGAATAGTTTGGATGCTAACGGTACCCTGATTCCAAAAGCTGATTATGCTCTGGTGAAAGCTGCTCTCCAGACAGCGCCTGAAGACTTGCTGTCGAAGTGCGATACAGGCAGCACTGGAGCGAGCGGTTCTCTTCCTCTCACCGTCCCCCTCCCACAGCTTGACTTGGCCTGGCTGGGACCAGAGCTGTTTTGCTGACAGTGGTTTCTTCAGGCTTTTTGCAGAAAAAGACACTTGGTTCCTACAGTACTTGGGGTATTTTGCAATCAATGTTGAGGAAGGGTAGAGGAGCCGGGAATGATATGGAAATGCCCTGAAAAGGACATGCTTTGAGTTCCTCAATAGAAATGTGGCTGAGGGGGCCACAAGAAGGATGAGTTGTTTCTGGTGGTGGTGGTGGAAGAATTGGCACTGTGGGCAGTTTTAACAGCAATCATTTAATTTGAAGGTTGGAAATCAGGGGATTACCTTCGGGGGAAATGTGGTTCAAGATCCTCAATAAAGCCATCGAGCAGTGGTGATTGTGTCCATAAGATCTTTATGTTAGTACAGTATGTACTTTATGTTAATACAGTATTTACATTAGAGAAATGTACTTGAGCAATATCCCACGAGAAGAACTCTATCTGAGATCCTACCAGCGAGGCGTGAAGTCTCGTGGCAGTGTCAGACATTCCTCTGTCCGGATAGTAACAAAGACAAGAGCCAGAAAAGTGCCTGTTCTGTTTATTATTTTGTACCAGAGATCAACTGTTAAGTCATAGCTGTTACCTATGAGTAAGGCTGAAGTTAATGTCATAGTGGTGTGTACCCAGAAGGGCCAGTTGGCCTATCACCCTTTCCCTCGAAGCAGAAGGTCAGAATTCTGGTTCGCTTTCTTTGTTGGGGCTTTTCTCCTATTAAAGGGAATTATATCTAGGCAGGGGGTTCAGATCGCTGTCCCACAAGAAGAGAGTACTCAGTCTGTTCTGGTTGAATGCTTTCCTCTGTTACAGCTGATTGCTGTTGATTGAAATATGAACAGTCGATTCCACAGAGCGTATTCCACCCACCCAAAGCAGAATTTTGGCACAGCTTGCTTCCAAGAAGGTGGTGTGTTTTCTGACTTCTGAAATGAGCATTTTATTTTTTTAAACACCTCAGTGTAGTTCATTTTTCCATTGAAGAAATGTGTGTGTTTCAGGGTTGTCATCAACCGGCTTTGATTTTCCTTTTCTATGTCTAAATGAAGGATCTAAATAAGCAGAGCTATGTCTCTCCCCCTTCCAGTTTTAAGCTCTGCATTTATTGGTGATCGTAGTGTTATTGTCCTCTGCCCCCTCAAAAAACAAAATAGCAGGCATTTCTGAGTCAGGTTTTTGCCACATTGTGGTTACACACAGTGTTGTCTTTTTTTTCTTTTTTTTTTTTTTCTGTTACATCCCCACCCAATATCATAGAATCATAGAATGGGGTAGGTTGGAAGGGACCTCAAAGATCATCTAGTTTCAACCCCCTGCCATGGGCAAGGACACCTCCCACTAGACCAGGCTGCTCAAAGCCCCATCCAGCCTGGCCTTGAACACCTCCAGAGATGGAGCTTCCACAACTTCTCTGGGCAACCTGTTCCAGTGCCTCACCACCCTCACAGTGAAGAATTTCTTCCTAATATCTAATCTAAATCTACCCTCTTCTGGTTTGAAGCAGTTCCCCCTCGTCCTATCACTACATGCCCTTGTAAAAAGTCCCTCCCCATCTTTTCTGTAGGCCCCTTTAGGTACTGGAAGGCTGCTGTAAGGTCTCCCTGGAGTCTTCTCCAGGCTAAACAACCCCAACTGTCTCAGCCAGTCTTCATAGGAGAGGTGCTCCAGCCCTCTGATCATCTTTGTGGCCCTCCTCCAGACCTGCTCCAAAAGGTCCGTGTCCTTCTTGTGCTGAGGACTCCGGAGCTGGATGCAGTACTCCAGGTGGGGTCTCACCCGAGCAGAGTAGAGGGGCAGAATCGCCTCCCTCAGCCTGCTGGCCACGCAACTTTTGATGCAGCCCAGGATGTGGCTGGCCCTCTGGGCTGCAAGCACACGTTGCTAGCTCATGTTGAGCTTCTCATCAACCAACAGCCCGCAGTCCTTCTCCTCAGGGCTGCTCTCAATCCATTCTCTGCCCTGCCTGTATTTGTGCTTGGGATTGCGCTGGCCCACGTGCAGGACCTTGCACTTGGCCTTGTTGCACTTGATGAGGTTTGCACAGGCCCACCTCTCAAGCCTGCGCAGGTCCCTCTGGATGGCGTCTCTTCCCTCCAGTGTGATGACTGCACCACACAGCTTGGTGTCGTCTGCAAACTTGCTGAGGGTGCACTCAATCCCACTGTCCATGTCACCAACAAAGATGTTAAACAGCGCTGGTCCCACAATTTTATCTGTACAGCAGTTCTGATGACATTTAGCTGTGTCATTGCTCAGTCTTTCTCTATTCCTATTTTAATGGTATTTGACGTGATGTCTAAAGAATACTAATTTTCTTTTGTCTATGACCATCGATGCAAGGATGTTCTTCCATGGGAGAGTAGGAAGAGCCAAGATGTAGCAGTTGTGTGAATTTTCTCTCCATGTAAGGAAGGAAGGGCTGCTAGATATCCTTACGCTGCACATTAGCAAGGGGCAGCAGAGACTTCCATCTGTGCTCAACTCAAGATTAGCAGCCAGCCATTTTTTGCTCCATTTCCTGCTGAATTTAGTTCCCTGCACTTCCTCATTTCTTGTATTCACTGTCCAAATGGGGAGTGAAGAGTTGGTTCAGAGCTTATTTTTTAAATGCGAAGGTAAGGGATTCTTCACACCTCCATTCTGCCCCCCTCCCAGCAGAAGCGCAGCACTGAAGTTACTGGTCCACTTTCAGAGTAGGCAACACAAGTAGCGGGGATACAGTAAGAACATCTTACGCTGGATTTTGCTTTTGCAGAGAACCTCCCTTTTTGATAAGGAGAAGGAAGACCCGCTGCAAACAGTGTGGAACACCATAGCTACACTGCTCAGTTAATCCCTGACACATATTGACAGACGTGAGATACGTGGAAGTTACACTCGGGACGGTACCCGAGTGCCATTTTGTCATTGCCGTAGAGCACACCAAACAGAGCTGTTCAGCTGCATCACGTACCTTGATGCTGCACAGTCTACATTTTTAGCAGCTGCAAAATGGTGGCTGGGGCTCACGTGAGTAACTGAAAGGCTCTATCCCAGCATATAGAACAGACATCTTTTATTACTGAGGAAAGAAAACTGAGATTACCTTTTATTTTTTAATACAATTACAGGAGGAACCCCAGCAAAAAATTGTTATATACAAAATACTTGTGATAAACAAAGCAGCTCACCTGGTACAAAGCCCCAGATATTAAGCTGAAAAGGTCTCACAGAAACCATTTGTGTGCAATTCACTGAATACAGCATAAGGCAATAGAAAACATGATTCATAGTATTAAGTGCTTAAGGAAAAAATAAACCGAATAAGCTGCCCATCAAGAACATAAAACCAAACTGACGCTAAACATATTTTGTTTCCTTTAGAAAGACTTACTTAAAGCGTCACAGGAGTCTGCGGTGATGTAGAAAGGTTTGGCACAGTGCAAAAGACAAACCTTTCTACAGGATGCTGCGCAGTCATCAGTCAGGAGCAGAAGCAGAGCACGGGATAGAGGGGAAAACGTGCGGGTACAACTGTCAGAGCTGCGGCGTGGTGTGTAAGGTGGAAATGCATCGTCGTTATAGCAGGGAAGGAAGCACAATGTTGAAAACAAGCAAAGTAAAGACAAAAGAAGGGTGTTCAGCCTGCAAGAAGCCAGTAGTTTGTGCTGGAAAGGACAAGCGTCAACTGAAAGAAAAGGAAACATGAAAAGTATGAGGCACCATTGCCCATACACCAAGTCTTGCTATCAGGTCAGGCTGCCTTTTGGTAAAACTGCTTTCTGCGTCACCTGTGTTCCGCTTACAACCAGAACGCACAAGTGCAAAGGGTATTGTTTCCTTATCACCCACCTTACCACCTTTTCTCTGACAAAAAGCCCTCTGCAAGAATGTTCTGAAGTTCGCGTTTCACTTCATACAATGGAAAAGCAGTAAAAAAGCTGATGGGGCAGCATGACTCTGCAGGAGTAGAAAGGGAGCAGCACCTTATTTTTCACTAGCGACTTGATCCCTTAGCCTCTCATATCTCAATCCTCTATAAACTTCTTTTAGTGCTCCTACTTCCTCCAGCAATTTCTCTCTCAATATGTACCTGCTAAAAAAAAGGGAAATGGATGGAACATTTCTGTGCTGTGTCCTAGCAAGATAAACAGCTCAAGCAACAAAACATCCCGCAAAGGAGACAGCATGGTGCTTTCAGGCTTTGGTCTGCCCTGCTAACCACATGCATGGACAGCGCAGTAGGGGAATGGGTACAGCTTGCAGTGAGACAGAGCAAAAGAGAAAACCAAACTCGTCAAACTCAGGGCAGGGTTGAGTTAGGTTAGTATGCAGAGTCGCTTAGGAAGCTTGTTGGGGCTTGGGGCTTTTTCCTCTTTTTCCCCTCAAAATGAGAAACCACTTTTTCCTACACAGTAGGCAAGAATATCACCCAGATCAGATGAGTCCTATCCAGTGTTAGCATCCGGTAGGGAACTTCCGTTCTTCCAGTCCTGGCTGGGTAGAGAAAATGCTGGCAGAAAGCAGCAGTCTTCAATGCAATGTAAATCCCTATGTCTCTGTGAGAGACTCCCAAGAATCTGGGGAGCCTACCCTAACAAGCATTCCTAGGCAAAGCTACAAACAAAAGCAGACCTATATTTACGAAGCAAGGCCCTGAGTTACATTTCATTACAGTAGATACATGTGAGAGAACCAGTGAATGTTACAGAAATTTAAACGGGGCTTTACAAGTGCGGGTAGGGAGGAATGTGTGTAAAAGCTTGTACGTGTATGTGCAAAGGGGTGCACGTGCGTGTGCCACCACCAGTGGGCTGCGCTCTGTCAGATGTGCTCCTGTACGACTGAGTAATTTAATGGAGGAGCTGTACTTTGGTACCTGGGTTGGCGAGGCCATCCTTTCAGGAGAGAAGGGTTATGAGAACTTCTGCCACTGCAGTAGATAAGCAATATTAGTTAGCTGTTAGGTGTGCCGTCAGTAAGTATCATTCCCTAAAACATCCAATAGCACAGAATATAAGCATGAGGCATATAGTCCCACTTCAAGGTGCTTTTTCATGAAAAGTGTGTGCATTATTGCCTCTTTAGGGGAGAAGGGACACGTATCTCTAATAGTCAAGTCCAAATCAAGTCCTCCAGCACAAAGAAGAGTACTGGCAGATACCCACGCGAGGCTGAATATAAAAGAAGTTTTAGATGCTCCCAGTTGCAACATGGAGGCACAGCCTGACATGACAGTGTGTCGGGGTCTGGGGCCTCCCAAAGGCCAGCTCTACATTACTAAAGGGGTAGGTAGGCATGGGCTACCAGCTAGGGCTCTGCAGGCCCCCTGATTTTCATAGAGGCAGCATCAAAGCAAGAGGATCCCAAACTCTTGAACTGGTATGCTGAAGCAGCACCATGCCGATGACTTTCTTCTGCCCCGTTGCGGGAACACAGAGGGTTGTCCCAGTTGGAATTCCAGTGACCCCATTGTAATGAGACCACCCCACAGCTTCTGTGGCGTAGGTGGGGGTTTTGTATTCATTCATGCAAGATTACATTGTCAGTCTTCTTGAACAGTTTTCTACTGCTGTCATCCACATTCAGAGAGCCAGAGGGTCAACGCAATAAGCATTGCTGTACAACGAACGGTGGGGACTGCAGTGCAGAATACACAGGATGAGAAACCTGAGGGACACAAAGAAAAGGTTTTACTTATTTCCCCTTCCCTTCTTCTTAACCCTAAATGTAAGGCAGAACGTTGCAGAGCTGAGACAAACAGGGATCACTTGCAATAGCCCTCCACAAGAGGGCTCCTACTACAGTAAAGACAGAGCTGTTCAGACCTAGACAGCTCAAGATAGGCACGACAGCGAGCTACAGGCTGGCTCAACGCGTGCTGTGAAACTCTTTGGACCGCACAGAGGTGCCATTCCTCTGCGACGGGAGGATGACTAACGAATGCGCTACCCTATTTAAGCAGCAATAGGGCATGGCTCAGCGCATCCCACAGTTGCGAGATGACAGTCAGCTACTAAGGAAGCAATACTTTGTCCTAACTCACAGCTTCCACCCCTGTCCACAGGCAGCAGCCATTCCAGACACTGGAGCTGGTAAATACCAGCCACTTACAGAAAGAGCCTGGCAAATTTTTACAACAAAAGAGGAATGTGGCAGAATGGATTTATGCAGTAGGTGAACTCCCGCCACTCCCATCACAACCCCCCCCAGAATTCATGCTAACCAGGGCTCTAGTATCTGTTCCAGATAGGGCCTTTCCCAGAGGAAAACATGAGTGGGTGGTCTAGTTTGGAAATGAGATGAGTGGCCTGAATGATAGTTTCCCCTCTTTTCCATCTCAAAAATGTTAAGCTTTTAGATTACTGCAACGCACAGTGTGATAAATTCATGACTTCTAGGACTCTACAGCTGTTACTCTATGGCATTACCCTGGCAATTCAGCATGCTATGGTGAAAGCAGGAAATGCAGTCACCTGGATAATGATGTGAATAAGAACAGTTAGCTGCTAATCTTTCCTTAAGTCCCTTGACTTGAAAAATGTCTTTTTGGAGGACGCAGCCCTGAACACAGCTGAGCTTTCAAGCCCAAATGAATATAATGCTTTGTAGTCACAAAAGCATGGTAAGCCAGACTTTTCCCCAGCCCATCCTTCACACCACCTCATTATTGAAAGTAGCTCCTTTTAAAATACGAGTGTTTCCTGGGCACGTCTTGGAGGGGAAACTTTTCCTTCTCCATTTCTCCAGCTGCTGAAGGGAATGCAAGTATCTCAGAAGCGGGCTGGAATTGCTAATCTTCCTGGGAAAATTGGAATCATTGGCTCATCGTTCACTTCTGCCTCACGGTCATTTAGTCAATCCTTTATTTCTATCATCAGTGATATTCCCACGTTTATGCATCAGATCAGACATGTGGCTCATGCCATCCGTGCAGGGCCCATTCTATGGAGAAAGCAGCTTAGCAGCCCAGGAAATGTGGTCCTCTAACATTTTTCACTAGATTCACCTCTAGAAATTTGAAATAACCCAAACAAAGCAGTGGCCCACAAGCAATACGAGCATCATTCCTGTAGTTACCTGGCTGAGAAACACCACGCATCTGAGTTGGCAACAGGGCCCTACCGCTTTTATTTACCCTAAAGGACAGCACACACTCATATTAAAAGTCATACATGTGAGCTAACATCGCACAAGAATATAATAGTATTTGAGAAGCTATTTTGCCAAGAGAAGAATGGCGAAGAAAATTACCTGCAAATGGGATCTGGTCATACAGATGATGTTTCAGATGTCACTTTAGAGCTCAAGGGTGTCTTTGTACATTCTTTCACACCCTCTTCCACTGAATCCTGAGTCTTACAACAGTGAGAACAGACTGAAAAAGAAAATCCCTCATTAGTATCTGGAATTCCAGAAGACACGAAAGTGCTGAATCCAAATGTCTTCTTCAACAAAATAAAGTATAGCTGACAGTGGGGAGAGAGGAGAGCAGAAATTAAAGAAAAAGAAATCTTTTAGGTCTAGTTACTTCTGGTTTTCCTTGGCGAGACTCATCCCTGTGGTACATCTGAATACGACTGGCCCACAGCCATAGTCTGATCTGACAGAAAGCTCTGTTATATATAAATTTTATCTATATAGATTCATACGGATAAAAGAGTTCTTATTAGCACAGGGTTAGGACCTCAGCCTGGCACAAAGACAGGTTGCTACATGCTAATATAATGTCATAAGGGAAATAATGGTAAAAGTTACATGTCACTAAATGCACTTTACCAAGCAAATGAAAGAATGCCGGTGGTAGAACTCTTTCAGGGCTTTAAAAGTAGTTCAGATTAAACAGGTCCCTTTAGTATCTCAGTATCTATGAACAACTTTTGTTTTAACAATTCAAGCTGAATGCTTCTGTACTATTACAGTAAATGGTACTTTCACAAACTTTACAACATGGGTCCTAAGCTATTCTATAAGTGACCACAATCTTGGTCTAATCTTGGTGCTTTGTGTTAAATTAATTGAAAAGCCATTAAAAAAAATCTAGAGAGTTTTCATTCTTAAATTACTGCAAAGATAAGCAAGTTAGGCTGTGAGCTCCTCAAAGCAGGGCATTGTGAACCTCAACAAAGCATCTACATGTTTTGGTCACCACCACAATCACACATCTGAGAACCCTTATTTCCGTTTTGCGCTATCTTTCTATTCTTCCCTCCCACACTTCAGCTCTTTGAAGCATAGCTTTCTGAGCTCAGAAACCACTCTTAGCATCAATGCAGCTCCCAACACAGCTTTCCATACACCAGCACAACAGAGGTACGCTCAGACCTACTCTGAGCTCCCACAATAGCTCTTGAAAGGTCACCTGTAGCAACACCAGCAGCAAGCACTCTCAGGACAGATATTTCCCTTCCCAGCCAGGTGGCAATACACAGCAGCACCGAAATGCGACAACCATACAAACTGGGAAGTTGGATTGAAAGTCTAGCTTCGGTTTCTTACAGTTATGCCTGGTCTGGAAAGTGGCTGTACAAGATAGCACCACCTGACTCAATAAATCTACTCCCTCTGCATATTAGGAAAATAGGACTGAAAGGGAAATTCCAGTTTATGCAGCTATGTCCCATGCAGTTGCAGGTGAGCGCATTCTGCCACATTGGTATGCTTTTCACATCTACTTTAAAAGCAATTTGTTTTCTGTATAAAAGGTTATCTCAGAATGCTCCAGAATCTTACTAATTTAATGGTAAGGAACCTTTTCATTTCTAGCCTGTATTTATTTAGAACGAAATCCTCCAATTCCAGTTCATTTTTTCCTATAATTAGAAGTTCATTATCCATACAGCTAATAGCACAGGCTGTGGGTCAGCTGTGATTTTCTTGGTTTCAACCTGCTTGCTGCTTTCCCATTGACATAGCCCCAGGGAACAGCAGGGGAGAAATAGCACTGGTGTCATAGGGACACATGAGTGAAAAATAAGGATGTGCACAGGTGTAGCCAAGAGTCACTGCCTTCCAGAAGCTTCCTTTATTTGTGATAAAGCACCAAAACGAAAATTAGCCCAGGCTGACTCAGTGGTCACATTGGTTTTTGAAAAGCTGTGGTTGGTGTGGAGAGGAAATAAAAACAGTAATTCTACCTCCACACTTCTAACTTGGGAGTGAAGTTGTCTGAAGTTGGAATAGAGGTAGCAGAAGACACAAGCGTGACAAACTTACAAGTGTTCCTAAGTGAACCGAGTCCCTGCTGCCTAACAAATAACCTCTTTCCAATGGGGGATACTACTGTGACCGGGATGAGCTAAGACGCTCAGACTGGTGGCTTCTAGTTTAAGTCAGCTGAACATAGAGCACTCTCAGTCTGGGGTTCTTGTCTCCAGACTTGACTTCCCCAGTGACCTGACAGAACTTGATTGGGTGATATTTATAATGTGTTGCAAGGCCTGCTGTCTTTCTCCAGGACTGCTTTTCAAAGCTGCTAACAGGATGTGGATAGGACATCTACTGCTGTTGCCTTTCAATACTGGCTGGATGTCCAGCTGCCTTTATAAATCCATTAGCTGTCTACCCACATCTTCAAGGACTTTCTGGCTAGGTCATCTTAGACGTGATTAGGAGCAAGTGCTAACAGATGAGATTTTGGGTTTTTTTGAGCCACCAAAAAAAAAAAATCTACTCAGCTGCCAGCTAACTCTGAGATGCTCGAGGTCCTCTTTGGCACTGAAAAACTCCTGGAGACATATCTGGAATAACTGAAGACTTCATAGGGTGGGACAGGGCACCTCACTTGTACCATTTTTGGCCACACAAAAAACACAAATCCATCTCTCCTGATTGAGGTTCTCCTAAAAGTGGGACATTGCTATGCTTAAGTCCCTTTTGTGGCCATATATATTTTTGTAACTTTGGCTCTGTGACTTTTCTGAGGGATTGTCTAAGGAGGGTGCGTAGAGAGATCCCATTTTGAAATTGTCACTGCTCAGCTGTATCTATCATGATCATCAAGATTCTTGGCATCTTCAAGCATCTTAGTACATAAAAATGGACCTTTGTAAATCTCTTCAATTCTGTATACCTTTGATTTCGGAAATATTCTGCTGTCAAAACACCCCATCACCCCTTCACTCTCAAACCTGAACCTTAGTGCTGCCTGCACACAAAATGTAGGAAAGTCCTGAGCTGGACTTAGATTTTGTCACAGTAGATGCTGCATGAACTAAAAAAAAAAAAGGAAATGAGAAGACGGTACAAAAATACCTAGTGTGTCAGTATAGTTTCTATTAATGCATATTTTACATAGAAACTCCATAATCAGTAAAAGACTGTTTCTTGAAAAAGGAGCTACACTTACCATGCCTTGGGAGGTATCTTGCTGCTAGGGTGATAGCCAAAAGGAAGATGATAATGATGATACTTGAAGCAGTAATGACATTATAAGATGGAGGCACAGTAGGGACAATACAATCATTTGTTTTTTCTGAGACAGAAAAAAATAAAACATAAATAAAGGGCCCAATGACACATTGGCATTTTCATGTAAGAGCAGGTATCTGAATTTTGGTGGTTCTGGCCAAATTCTAACTCAGATATTCAACCTGAAATTTTACCTATTCAATAAACAAACTGACAAAGCTGGCACATTCTTCCATTCCCCCACATTTGCTATGTGCTGAACTTTTTAATACATCCACAAAATCTGAAATGCTGGATCTTTGTCCAGAACAGGACTGAGGCAATATTTAAACACACATAAGCTGGTTTTAAAGAAACTGGTTAGGAGAGGTGAAAAAGTCTGAATCCATTTCTGGAAAACTTCCATTCTCAAATGTACTCTGCTGTTCTTCTTACTGTTTTCACTAGATTTGTGCCTATTTTTTTTTCTTTCTGAATGCACAGTTGATGGAGAATGATGCATTAAATAGACTAGAATAGACATTTTTCTTCATGGCAGGAAAAGAGTTGTGGCAGAGTTCGCTTTCAGAGGGGGTTTTGTGACTGCTGTTGTCACTGTTGATTACACCCTCCTCTGAGAATCTGTGTGATAAGAGTGTATTACTATTATTACTTTTTTTGTTGCTCTCCTTTTCTATGTAGTATGATATTCATAACCTTCTTCCATTACCATCTGTAGGGGCATTATGCACTACATCCACCAATAAGCAATATTCATATAGCACTAATTTCTGGAATTCGTCCTGAAGCTGAATGGCACCTCTCCTCACGAGCCCCTTTAATTTTAGTAAGACTGATGAATAAGGTACCTTGATGAATAAAGTACAATTCCCTAAGAACAGTAGCGTTTTTCTAGCTTCCCTTGAAGGTGCCCTTACATCTCCAGTGAAAACATCAGACTCAGAGACATTTCAGAATAATTTTTTGGTAACAACATTAAAAAAAATTCTTTTGGTTTTAAGAATTTTCTTGCAAATCCCCTTCGACTACAAAACATCTGGACTGGAGTGTATTGCCTTCCCTCATGCTGTTTCCACTTGCGCCTCAGGCTTTTCAAAGCACAGACTTATCTATTATGTTATCACTTTTAAGCCACGCACAGTGATGGAATTTTTTCTGTATGAGTTAACCCTATATTAAATATGTGTATGAAAGCAGAATATTTTCTAGACCCCAGCTGACAGCGTCTGTCACTGAAGCAGGAACAAACATGCTTGTTAAATGAGGAAATTATTTTTAAATGCAACCTGTGGCTTTTAAGGCACACGCATTTCTCAAGGCCTTCCATTCGAATATCAGGTCTGTGTCACCCAACTGGCAGCAAGACTGTGCTGGTACAGAGGGGCACCCAATGGTGGCCACCGAGGCTGACATCACCAGATCACAACAGGATCCAGCTGCCCCGTCAGCCCAGCTGTGACTCACAAGAGAGCGGCAGGAAGCCAGAGCCATCTCTGCTTGTCAGTCACTGTTGTAACTCTCCTCTCCCACCCCTGCTGCTTTACAGCCTTTGAAATATTTTGGTGAGCAGCTCACAGGTGGAATCCTTGCATGAACTGATTCACAAAACCTACCACCTTCTCAGAGAGGCAACTCAGCAGGTTCAACAAAATAGTTTAGTTGTTACACAAACTATTAACAAAACCTACTCAGAAGCAAACTGGTGGACTTGGCAAAGCCATTGTATTCAACGGAGCAAGTGATGCTGACGTCTTTGGTCACGTTGAGCTGCAGTTTGCCAGTGACGTTGTACGGGCTGAAGCTGGACTCGGGCACCCAACTGACGTTCCACACCACGGACATGTTGTTGAGGGCTCCAGATATTTTGGGTTTGGGGAAACCTCCATGAGAAGAACAGCTTACCACCATCTCAGTTGATTCACAAGACTTAGCGGTTACTTCTGCTGTTATGCTCGGCTTACTGAAATCAGCTGAAGCAAGAAAGATTTAGTTACCATTCGGTCAGATTACAGTGAGGGCTGCAGTCCTGATCACCCACAGTCAAAGCAAAGACTCCCCCACAGGGCATTCTTCCTCTGTCATAATCTGTTTGGTCTTTCTTGTGCCTTAGCATTCTTCCCACAGCCTTGACTGGATACGGTCTTGGCCTTTGCTTCTGCTCCTCCCTGGGCAGTACACAGGCTTCATGACCCCACCTCTCCAATGCCAATGTTTCTTTCTACATACAGTAGTTTGTGGAACAACAGAAAGAATCATAAAACAGGTAGGAAAAATACAGGCCTGATTAGAAATCCATATTACAGGCAACGGTAGACAATTTCCTTTTCCCTCCCTCATTAGTCCCTTCCCAGCCAGAAGCTCACAAAGGGTCCATCTCTGGTGGGAGAGGAGATGAGTCACATGTTGGTCTCTCAGGCAGGATGGCCAGCAAGAGACTGAATTACATTTTCTGCATGACAGCCCCTCCAGAAAGCCCAGCTGGGAGGAAGACCCAGTTATACTAGTCTTTGCAGAAATGCATAGCAAACACAGGTCCTCCCAGACCATGTTTGCACTGGACCTTTTTCTCATCGCCAAAGCCTATTTTCAGAGATTTCCCACCCAGCCAGCTTGTTCTATGCCCTCCCTTCTGGTCAGATGTATTGCTGTGTTTGCAAGGCTGCATGGTGAAATGGATGAGAGGACTAATATGAGTGAAGAAGAAGAAAGGTGGTGTCATTTTTAGCCCACTTCCCTTTGCCAATCTGCTTCACTGTGTTACTGTAAACAGTTGCATTGGTACAACTGAGGATTGCAATTGGACAGCCCGGGGTGAGGAGGAGGAGGCAAGGGGTGGCAAAGGAACTATTTAAGGCAAGTCTCCCACTGGAAAAATCTCCATGCCACCACATGTTTAGCAAGAGAGGCACCAGTCGGAAAAAGAAACCTAGTGTGTGGCTTCCTGGTGGGCGTAAGTCACACCACCGCTGCTGCTAAAGGGACCAAACACTCCCTCCCACCCCTGCCAGCTGTAGGTCCGTAGCCTGCACACCCCCTCAGGCACTAGTCCCACCCACGGCAAGGCCAGGCAGAGGGCTGTAGCAGCTTGCTCAACTCACTGCAAAATGACCCTTTTTGGAGTAGCTAAGGTTTTGTCTGCCATTGCTCCCCGCCTGCCTCACCATTTGACCACATGACTGGTGGGATCTGTGCAAGGCAGATAGCCTTGCGGTCATAGTGTGTCTTCTATGGCTTCTGCTGACCATGAACCCATGGTCTAGGCTACCAAGTAACTAGTGAAATAAACATTGCATGCCCAACCAGTGGTGGACAAGGAGAGACACAGATTTCCTTCCAGGGCCACTATCTGTTGAGCAATACAGCATTGACATCCAGTCCGGAAAGGCCCTTCAAACCTCCCAGACAGCTTCACCAAGGCTTCCTGATCAGTCGTCGGGGAGTAACACCTTTTCACCTCTCTCAGGATAGCCAGATTCCAGCAGGGGCAAGGGGACCTCTCCCTTTCCTGATAGTCACAATAACTGATCCCACTTTTCCAAAGGGAGCAGAAGTCTACCACAGTTACAACTGGCCTATTAAGACAGCAAGGGGATTTCTGGGAGGAAAGAAACTGGAGTATTTGCAAGGAGGAAAAGAGAGCCATTATTTCATGTTTTTCATGCAGTTGACTCCTCAGCTCTCCTGGTTAGAGAGGGTGCTGGCTGTTCACTTCCCTTTTTTTCATATTGGTTCCCAGAAAGATCACTAAATTTGTCTCCTTGCACATATGCCCACCATGCCCTCAGACAGGCAGGCAATAGCCAAACTTCCGGAGCTTGGTTTTGTTTGCTGACAAATCTCATTCCAAATGGGGAATGCTCATTCACTGGCTTGTCTGGAAGATTCCTGGAACTCTCTGCTGCTAAAGGTATTCAAATGCATGGATATATTTATATATGTTACCAGTATCTCTGCCTTTGGTTGAAACCAACTGCCACAAAACCAGTGGTGGAAATGGAAAATAATGTCAATGGAACTTTTTGTAGCCTCCAAGAAAAGATTCAGATTCGTTTTGAGCAAAGGAACTCGGGTTGTTTTTTTAAGGTAAAAAGTCTCAAATCTCCAGCTGAGTTCAGCCTTTGGTTGTAGAGCTGCAGTGTAGCCAGCGAGCTGGTCAGCCCCCTGGAGACCCTGGGCTCCCAAGGGATTGGATGCAGGGCTGGGATGCTGCTGTGATCACAGAGGAGCAATGTCAGCCCATTCCTTTTTCGGCTTGGATGCTTCCCATGCACTAAGGGCTTGGTCTCTGCTTTGCCCAAAAGACAGCAAGGGGCAGAGGTGGCCTAGGGCACCTACCAGCAGTGGTACCTGGAGAGGTGTCCTGGGAGAGGTCCTTGCTCAAGAGGGAGGCATCAAGGGGAGGATGGTAGGCTGGTGGTGGGTAAGGTGAATTTTCTGTACCTAGGGTAGCTTTGGAAAGATAAGGAGGGAAGCTGCTAGAATGGAAATACATGGGCCTTAACACACCTTCCAGCACTCTTTTAGGCTTCCCGATGAAAGTCTATCTGCTACACTACGACTAAAGCTTGGAGGAGTGTCTCTTACCCCCAGAAGTTGGCATGGTAAAGCCTCAGGTGTTGGGAGGCAATCCACCTACCTGTAACAAAGAGGGTGACAGTCTCATCACACAAAACAAATGAGTTCTGTGAAGATCTGAGGTGCTGAACTACACACTGGTAAGGGCCATTGTCCAGGATTTCCACAGGGGAGATCCACAAGGTGAAGTTCCTGGAGTCCATCTCTGTCCGGTTCTCATACCGTTTGTGCTTGGAGATCTCCTTCCCCTCTGCGTAAGCAAGCACTACCTCTGTGGTATTCATCTGCCAGTAGACCCGGTAATTATGTAGGCTTTCCGAGCTGGGAATTTCATGACAACAAGGCAGGCCGACTTTTTCTCCCAGTTTGCTTTTGACTACTTTCTTCTCCAGTGCATAGCCTGTAGGTGGGGGGCAAACAAAAGTCAGTGAGACAGTGGCATAGCCTTGTCCCAGAACCTGCTGCATAGAGATCACCTTTTTCAGCTCTGTCTGCACCCACTAACGTCCCTCATCACCCACTGAGCTGTTTACAACTTCAGATCTGCACTGAGGGAGGGCTACCTTGGCAATGCCTTTCACGTGATGCTCCAGTGCTAATTAGGATGCCGAGCTAGCGGGTACACAACAATTTCTGCATGAACTACTGAAGGCAAAGGCAGGAGAGTTACCTGCCTGAACAGAAATTTTGCTGGCCCCTTAAAAAAAAACATACCTCAGAGTAAAGAATTGCCATTATTAATGTAAAGGGATAAAAACATACATGCCCAAACTGCTGTATCCTCTGGTCTCCCTTTTCAGAGCTCAGGGTTTGGAAAGTCTGTGTCACCCTCCAGTGGGTTCCCTGCATGCCACACAGGGCCTCAGTTTGGGGGTTTGGGATTTTTTTGGAAGGGTTTTTTTGGTAAAAGAAAAAAAAAAGCCAAATCTTTTAAGATTCTAGAAGCTAGAAGCAACCCTAATAATAAACAATTTACAGCCACACTGTTGTCAGCCTCCTAGTACTAGCAAATGAACAATTTTGCAAAGTGTAGATAAAACAAATTTATATTTGTGAAGGCCCAGGGGCCTCCCTTGGGATTACTTGCAAACCAGCACAGGCATTCCCCAACTCCTGCCCAGCAACCATGTCGCTGCCATACTTAGTATACAGGCATGTGCCTACAATAACAAGCTGAGGCCCTTGCAAGGAGGAAATTAGGTACAACTTTCACTAGGTTAGCAGTAATCCCCTTGCTTCGCAGCGTGACTTCTATGCACGCCGCTCCTGTGATCAGCCCTGCTTTCCCACTCCCCTTCCTCTTTCCAGGGGGTAGGCACTCGTAGGGGCCAGGACCTAAAATGGGAGGGAGCAGCCTAGCAAGGACCTCCTGCTGTTGCTGGAAGAGCAACACAGTACTGACGCGCAGTCCTGTGCTATAGCAGGGCCAGGGCAGACGGTTGGGCTTTTGCTTGGGTTTGTGCAACCTTCAGGACAATGCTTATCCCTGTGCACTCTGCTTTTTTATTCCAGAAGGTCGGGTTGCTTTACGTTGCTTTACGTTTGCCCTGCTTGCCTCAGCCTCACTACCTTAGCACCCATCTCCAGTAGTGAAAGGGGGATAACCAATCTGTTGCACTCCATTGATTGAGAGCAGAAAACCAAGAAAATCGCTGCCCTCAGGACAGAGAAGATTCAAGTTCCCTCTTCCCTCCCTGCAGAACAGATCTCAGTAAACCTGTCTGAGAGAGAAAGTGGGAAAGTCCTGACTAGGCAGTGTGTCACTGATGGGGAGAGTGCAGCATCACCAGTCAGTGGAGGTGGGATCCCATGTGCAAAGCCTCTGCCTGAAGTGTGAACTGAACACTTGACAAAGCTGAGCCTAAGAACTGCCACCCACCCACAGCAAAGTCTGGCTGATGCTGGCTCACACATTATTGTCACAGCTAATGTCTAACCACAGCCACACCGTACGCAGGCACAGAGCGCAGCGCTTAAGGTGTGAGTGGGGTGGTGTGACATTCAGATTCAGCTGAAGTGTCCAAAACAGCCACAAGCTTGTTGCCTGACAGGAATCGTTTGCTTTGCGGTGACTCACAGACCCTTGGGATGCCATCACACAGCCGGCAGCGAGACCCCTGTGGTGTGTTGACTTGTGCCCAGTGGCACACCCTGATGAAGTGGTTTGCAGTCCTCCAGATGCTGATGCTGGAGGGAGACAAGCAGATGCTCAGCCAGTGCCCTGGCACAGACAGGTCTTGGGGCAGCATCGGGGGCCACTTGCTGAAGTTAATCCCAGACAGAGAGCCTGGGACACAACATGAAATAAGCTTTCACCCCCCTTCCCTGTGGCACACCTACCCCTGTCCCACTTGCATGCTTTACATTAAATTTGTAGGAAACGCACAGAAAAATACTGGGGAGGTCCTGGCAACACTATGGCAAGTTTTAATCTTAATTTAATAAAATAGAAAATGTAATTAAATGAGCAGTTTCTCATTTAATTGGGTTCCCTCCACTCAACCACTTCACTGGTCTTCCAAAGGTAAAAGATTCAAATACATTTTTTTCCCCCCAGTACCTGTACTTCCCCTTATAATGCATCGCAGACTCTGAGCACCCAGAGTGGGGCAGACCAGGAGCCCACTCAGCCTGCTGACCTGTGTCAGCCAGCAACTGGTAGCAAAATGGTAGAAAAAACAGTTCTTACACACCACAGGGATAAGGATTGCCATACTTTGGCAGCCAGGAATTCAGGGATTTCTTGACATCAGCAGTTTAATTGCTACTGCTAAACCTACTCTTCAGGAATAGTTCTTGCCCCTTCAGGAATGCATGTATATTTTTGGTTTCCACAACATCCCGTGATGATGAGTTGCACAGTTCGATTACATATTGTGTGAAAAAGCATTTCCTTCTGTTCACCTTAAAAGCAGCCCACTTTAAGCTGTGATGCTTGAAGTTCCTCCTCCTGTGTGTCTGCATGCATTTCTGTTTTTTTCCTTGACCACATTTTTGCTTGTTCTCACAGTTCAGCTTTTACTATTGCTGGAGAGACTCACAAGAGCAGATGGTCAAACTTTGGGATTGTGGAGACTGATAAAGACAATTTTCTGTTTTCTTTTGCAGCGATAGGGGAAGAGTGGGCGTACAGTAAATGTCAGGGTGACATCGCATCATGAGTTGCATGAGGTTCTCCACGCCTTGCCCCTAAGAGTCTCCTTTGCAACCAAAAGGAGAACAAAAACCTCCTTGGCAGTACATGTGCAGGGGCTGGAAACTCCTGATGATGTCACATCTACCCTTAAAAGGCTCTGCACCCTTGAAACTGCAACCTGAGTGCTGCAAGCCTGAAGGAACCAAAGTCCACGAAGAGTCATTCAGCCCCACAAAAGTCCCCTTTCACTTTAAAGGTGAACTGCAAAGCAAAAATGAAAATTCAGTTCTCTCCCATTTCTGTGTTGAATGTTCTCTGTAACCAGGCTGTGGGGGAGGTACCTACCATGGAAATAATTTTGAATTACTTTTCTAGAAAAAAAAAAGATCCCTCCTCTTCCTACCGCCCACTGAAGCCCACCAGACAACAAGCTGTGCACGTATGTTGCTCCATCACTGGAAGCCTGCAGCATGTGGCAACACTGAACCGATGAAAGGGCTGACTTTCTGTTCCCCAGGCAGAAAAACATGTTTCATTCAAACTATGCCTGTGCTGCGGATGCCCCCCATGGCAGGGCTAATGAGAACGCAAAGGTGAGTGTAGAGGAAACCCGTCCTTTCTTGTTTGCTTCGAGAGTCAGCAAACAGGAGAGCTGTTGAGCCCATATCCCTATTTCCTTCACTCCTTGCCCAAGCCACGTTTCAGAAATTTCCCGGCCACAGAGAGCTTGGCTGTCCTGACCACACGTACAGTCAGGCGGTATGGGAGAGCAGATTGCCTCTAGGACAGAAGTCCTGCAGAGAGATTTCACTGTAAAAGGCAGTAAAAGACCGCGCCATGCTTTAGAGGAACAGCGCTGAACTCCTGGGAACCTTCAGATAATTCCTGGTTCTCTTTCCCCTCCGTCCTCTATTTCTCTGCCCTTCTGAACTGCTTTGCCTTTGTTTGATCTGACCTTGTGTTACCTTGTTTCACACACAACCCACAAAACAACACACGCGGAGAGAAAGGTTCTTCTTGGTGGGCCTGGATTCCTTTGCTCCCCTCCCCCCATGTAAGCAGCAGGTAAGACAGTGGATCTGCATAGTGTTTCTACCATAAGTCCTGCGGAAAGCTCTGAGGCAAATTGTTGGTGGCCCTCTCAAACCAGGAGGATCAAAACACCCTTGCATTGCTTTTTTTCCGTAAGGTCCCCTATTTATCTTTGCAACAGCGGTTGGGGTATCTACTCTTACATTATTGGCAACACAGACTTTGCCTGGACCAGGCACCTGGGACTCTTGCTCCACTGGGGTGCTGACATCTTTCTTGCCCTCTGCCTGTGAGTGGACTGGAAAAAGGGACTTGGGGCAGCTCTGGGAGGAGGTGCACATCATGTCATGGCGAGGCAAGGGCACTTCTGGCCAGCTGAGGAAAATACGTCTCGTGGAGCTGTGGCTTTCTCCTGGGGCCATCCCCTGAGGTCAGCGCAGGAATCACACCCAACAGTCCCCAGGTAATTCTGCAACTTGGGCCCCTCATTTTCTGTGAATAGCACATTTGCCCCACACTTGCAGGATTTATCCTTTGAGCATAGTGCAGTATTTTATGGGAACTTCCAAGACAGATAATCAGTTAAGAAATTGAGAAATTTTGAAAAGCTAGGTCTTTAAAGGTCTTGATCTTTTGTTTATCCCAGGTGATTTTAGCAGTGAGGAATCAGATTCTCCCAAAGCTTTCCATAGAGTTAAAATTCAGCAAACATTCTCTACTGCACTGGAATACATGAAGAAATGCTTTGTATTTAAATCAGCATTGTGTCAGACTCCTGTGAATGCACTGTTCACAGGAAAGACCCCATTAGATGCTCAGGTGACTTCTGTATGGAGACACTGTGAGATTTCAGCAGCATGTAAAAACACCGCCTCCCTTTGCTTTTTGCTGTAAAGACCCCGTGAAATGAGAAAGATGGGATGAAACAGAGAAAAGCAGGTGGTGGCAGGGCCTGCTGGCTGTCCTCTTTGAGGAGTCTGTGACTGCACATTAACCTGGGCACAAGCGCCTGGCAAGCCTCCAAGGCTCCTTCTACCCAGACTCCACTCCAGCAAGTAGGGGCATGCAAAGGCAGGTCTGGGCACGCAGGGAAAGCAGGAGTGGCCCTTTCCCCTTGCACAACCCTGAGCCTGACCTTCTGGTCACGAACCACAGGCCTGCTGCTACCCTTCTGCTGCTCTAGGCTGCTCCAGCAATGCAAAGCAAAGCAGCTGCAAACCCAGTTTGCTTCGCTCGTGTCATGGTGACCTCTTGCGAGGTCATGCTCCCTTACTCATCCCAAATGCGGTGAGAGAAGAGCAGAAGAAGGCATCCTGAAGAAAAGAAAAACAGCGATGTACTTCATTCAACAGTGGTTCCACTCAGTCTCGCTTCCCTGTACCCACTCACACTAGTCAAATGCGCCCGCAGCCATTAAGCGATGGAATTAATCCGAGTTTACGATGATGTCATGGCAGGCCTGAGGTAGGGAAACAGTTTGAAGAGGTTTTTCTAGAAGTTCATCTCTGCTTGCTTCTGCATCATCACCTTGGGGCACCCTGCTTAGAGAGTGGTATAGCAAGGGCACAGCACCCCTGACGCGGCTTTATGCACTTCCCATCTTTGCATTGCCACATTCCTCCTAAACAAAACAGTAGCCTTGATTTGCCCAGCTCTGTACTGCATGATTTGGCAACAATTATAATATCCCCATGGTGTTTTGGTGCCTGACTCTTTCAGCAGCCTTTGTTCCATTTTAAACCTATTTTGTTTCACAAGCAAAGGCTTTAGTGAAGAAATCATGAAGTCGTGAGGAAATCATGAAGTCATAAAGTGGCTGTGAAAACCAGACAGCCCATCTTTGGGGGTATGCACTAATCCCATTTGTTTTTCGAGCAGCATGTTAACTTGAGGCTCTGTTGATGACTATCAAACTTATTTGTCTTCCTGAGCACACTTTGACAAGCAGTGAGGTACTGTAGGTTACACTCATTTTAGACTGGTTCACAGGGAGCTCTCAACACATGCTGGTGTCCAATGTCATCCCAGTTTTAGACAAATAGTACTCCCGCTGAAGCCCTCCCTCTGATGGCAGTTACCTTTGCAGGTTGCAGACTGAATACTCTGCTTTCTCCAGTTAATCGCTGCTCAACAGAAAGCAGATTTCATGCCCCGACCCGATTGCTTTTTTGCCACGAGGCCAGCAAGGCAACCCAGCAAGGCAGGGAATGAAAGGAGCCCCACCACTGAGTCACTTCTCTGTCAAAAACCTGCCTTCAAGGGGAAAAAAACTCCATTAATCACGAAAAAATTCCATGACCGGCAATCAGCAACTGAGAAGATGAAAGGCAATCTGAAATGCTTTTGCAAAAGGTCTCACTGCAGTGCCAGGGCAGCTCCAGCCAGCCGGTACCCTTCCCGGTACCCGTCCTTCTTGCTCTCCCCCCGTGCCCAGCTTGTCTTTCAGTACCTCTTGAGATTAAGATCTACTGCTTTCTGAGTCACCGCTGCCCCACGCTGGGACAAGCCCACCACCTGGGTATGTCCAGCCTGCTTTGTTTATAACGTAAGACAGCAACTCTCTGCAAGCCAGTTGGCAAATTTCTAATCTTGGCACTAGCCGGGAGGTCAGATCCAAGCAAAGAGCTGGAGATGAGATGCCAGAGTACTTGGGGGTGGGATGGGGACTAATATCATGTCTTAAGATCTTCCTTTTTGCTGTGGAGCCCTCTGCATGAGTGTTGGTCGGGGAGGAGAGGAAGGAGGGTTTGCTTATCTCCTGTGCTGCATACCGGCAGGGACACCGTCCAAGGGGACAGAGGGATGCCTTTGACTTGGGGAAAGGAGTGAAGGGGATAGAAGGACGCCTTTGACTTGGGGAAAGGAGTGAAGGGAAGAGTCTTTCTGAACCTTCACCCTTTCTCTGTGAAGCACATGAGTGGGTGAATAAAAAGGGCAGGGGGGACATTAAATCTGAATGACCTCAGAGGATTTTCATATTTTAGTTCATTTCGAGATCAAATTCCTGCAACTGGCTCAGCACTCTTACGATTTCCCAGTTTGCGGGCAGAAACTAGATGTGAAAGTTGTGTGAGATAGGCCTTTGGGGGAGATTTATCGCACAAAGACAAAAATAAAAGTTGTTAATTTTTTCCCCTGCGGACTCTGTCCCTTGCTGACTGGATCACTTTGTACTTCCTCTGTATCTCCCAGCTGAAGATGTTCTCAGATAATTTTCCTAATTCCTCCAGTACTATTGCCCTGCGAACTTCTGTCCTCGCAGCACAGCTTTTGAAGTTGAGGTCCTCCCCACTGCTTCAGGCCCCAGTTTTATTCAATGGTTGCTAAATCTCTCTGCCTCACATGCTCCCCAAGTAGCCAGCCCACTCTTGAAACTAACAGAAGGTGAAAGTGCCCAGTAACCAGGAAAATCAAGTATGATACCTCTTACATAAGCTCACTCAAAATTAGAAAAATTACAGTGTTTGTTTTCTTCTAAAGTACTTGCCCACAGCCCTAGCAATATTCACCAGTGCAGCTAACAACACCACAGGCCTGCCAGCCATTATCTTGTTAGAAAAACCTGGTCCCTGCTCAGATGCTAACTCACAGACGCTCTGCAGACAACAACCTTGACAATAACCCCGCAGCTGGAGGACTGGCACCCAGAGAGGTTAAACAGCCCTATATAAGAGTGCAGCATGGCGAATAGTAACTAACTGAAGGATGACGCCACAGAGGGAGCGAAATGAGACTCGGGCAGGGGCGGCTGGAGGCACCGGCTGGGAGCATCGCAGGGCAGGGCAGCGCGGGGACGGGGCTCTCTCGGCTGGCAGGAAGCAGTGTCTGATGGGACAGTGAGGTCTGTTCAGATTGAAGCACTTCCCCTGGCGCAGGGATGAAATCCTTGTTTGCTGGGCATTTAAAACTACACCGGAGGGTACCTGCTATGGCAAGAACAGCGGCATGCAGAGGGACTTGCCTGGATGGTCTTTTCTAACAACTTTTTATATGATACGGTAGCATGCTGGGATCGCCAAAAGGTGGCCGCCTTTTGAGCGCAGTACAGCTGGAGATGCCACCATTAGCCAGCAGTCAGCACTTTTATTTTCAGCCAGGGAGTCCCCTGGGACCAATGATATTTTAAAAGCACAACAGTGAAAAAGCAGAAGCAAAGCCTGTGGCATTTCCGCGTTGGGAAAGATTTACATATTCTCAAATGACCTCCTGAGACTCCCAATGGTGATGTCCCTCCAAGGGGACAGAACGGCTACAATTAAACACAGAGTTCATCTATTTAAAAGCAAAACTGACCTCCTTATGCCAAGCAAACAGCCTTCTCTGCGTTCCGCACATTTGCCTTGCCATCTCATGAAAAATACCACATCTACATGCACACAGTGCTTATAGTAGGAAACACATGTTTGAAAGGAAGGAGAATTTCTCTGAACACGGAAATTCTCCAGCCTGGCACAACCTCCTGGTGCAGCCAGATGACAAACCAGTATCGATCCACACCTTCGCCACACGAGCAGAGGTGATTTGGCTCCTCTTTCCCTTCCAACCCGAAGTGTTCCCACTGCTTTCCTTGCCAGGCTCTCCAGAGGCTGGTTCAATACACCATGTTGGTGTAAAACAAAGGAAAAAGAAGAAACTTTCTGCTAAGCTGGGAGTGAAATTAACTCATCCATGGATCAGACACGTACCAGAACTAATACACAGGAGGGGAGGAGAGGGAAGAGCCGGAAGCAGAGGAGAGGGGAGCGGGATTGCACCTTTCCGTGCCAACGACCTGTTTGGCCCCCTCAAGTGTTCTGCCTGTCTGCATACCCCTCTGGGGTACACAGCGTTGAGTGTAAAAGCAGACTGGCATTCAAGAGAGTGGGCTGACCCCCACAGAAAACTAACTCATCGCAGGTGAGGCAAGGGGATAACTCCATCAGTGGCAGTCTTCAGTTATGTCAGATTAATTCTGCCCATTAAACCACACTTGTAACTCAGAACTGAGGGAGCAACAAGCAGGAAAGGTGTGAGGGCGTACTGGGTGGCAACTTCTGCCAGTAACCTACCGTACTGTGTAAAACTTCAGCCCCAAACTTTGCATGTTTAAATGCAGGAATGTCTGACATTCACATTGCAAAAAAGTTACAAATGTCTCAGTGATCCAAGAAATGCAAAAAAGTTGTTGCCCTCAGAGTAATGTGAGCTTACCGGAGTTATCTGGGTTCATTCTGATCTAACTGGAAAAAGGAAACAATGTGGGCGAAAGGAGTGTTTGACCAGTAGCTTTACAAACTCAGTATGCAGTTGGATAACTGTATTTTGACTGTGTAAGAATATAGCTTGTCTATGTTAAATTTTCTGTGTTTTTTTCTAAAGAAGTCTTTCACTTAAAAACACAGCAGAAGAAGTAAAAGAGTCTGTAAGCAAAAGCAGGAGCCTTTAGTTGGGTTTCTGTTTCTCCAGACAAGCTGTTACAGAAGGTTTCACTCTGGATAGAAAGACAGATGGAAAGAGAAGTTCCTTAGTTCCACTGCTCTTGTTTTTGAACCAAAGACATTACTTTTCTGCATGTCTGGCACAGCAGGAGACAGAAACTCATCCAAATAAAGAAATTTAAAAAACAGCTGAAGGAGCAAGAGCAATAAGACAGAAACTCAATTTGCATCCAGTGATCAAGTGGGAAAATCTGGTACATAAAGAAAAATTTCTGCCATCTCCACCATGAAATCCACCCTAGGCACAACCCATACCAGAGCTGGCATGGAAATTAGCCGCCAAGCACCTAAATCTCATTGCTAGACACTTCAATATTTTGGGGGTGGCCACGAAACAAGGAATCTTTCTCGTTCTCAGTCTTCTTTGTCCCTTTCTGAAACCCAGCTCCACTCCGAGCTCTTTATTGGCAGGAACATGTGAGAGGGGATTCCCAGAGTGAGTTACTTGTGAGCCAGCACTCGCTCGTGGTGGGGAGGGAAGTGGCTATTCCCCACTCTCCCGACTCTCCAATAACTCAGAAAAGCTGTAGGGATTTTCCTCAAAACTTCCCAAAAAATTTCACCACTGGGAAGAAACCAAGCACTAGACGGTCCCCAGTCAGAAGAAAAGACTCCAGGGAAGTCTAAAAGAAGTACTCCATGGACAAAAACGAGGCTCGCTGGGGCCCTGCAATCAAGGCTACGCCACGTTTGCACACAGGGCAGGGAAAGGTTGTACTGGGTGACTTCTAACAACATTTTCCTCCAACCAGGACACTAATACAACAAACTGGGTCTGAGAACATCCTGATATTCGTAGATAGGTGTGAAGGTGCAATGGCAGGTGAAAAACAAGCCCATGGGGATACCAGCAATGTGTTCAGATCATAAATAAATAAGTTTGTGCTGTAATCAAGGCTATAATTGCCTTGATTCTGCCACTTTTCCACTGTGCTGTGACAGCAGGGTGTTCATGCACATCAGTGTCTCCAGCAGCAGATGACATCTCAGAAGCAGCTCTAAATTACACTGGCATTTCAGTGGGTCACCTCAGGTGAACCTCAGAGCAACAAAATGCAACTCAAGGGGAAACAAATGTATCTACGTACCTTGGGCACACACCAATACCTATGAAATAATCCTTTTTGATTAAGACCCTCTTAAAGCTGCCTTTGCTACAATGTAAAAATTCATCCTGGCATTCCCTATATTACTATTTCACTCAGGTAGAGCATATGCAGAGTACCTTTCATCCTAGCATGTTACTGGACCTTTCGGAGCGCTACGGCATGGAGGTGTGGAAGCACCAGAACACCTGGGCTAAACCCAAGGATGCAGGATGTAGTCACAGGCTCTGGGTGCCAGCTTTGACTGTGCCTTCACGTGGTCATGAGCAGTCCCACACAGGGTCAGTTCTGTAAATGCTGGCCTTGGTGACTCACTGAACAACGCGTGGGAAGTCACTGGCAGGGAGACAGAAGTCTCCCAGTGCTTCACTATTTTGCCATGACAAGGTCAGAAGTCGGTCCTTGTGGTCCCTGTAGGTGACCTAGGGAAGGCATCTGGGACCTACAAGTCCCAGTAAAGGTTGTACTACCACTCGTTTGTGGGTACCATACCATGTATTTTCAAGGGTCACTAACGTAGGAATACCTCTTTTTGGAGAGAAAGGTGGCAGGGTGTGTATGCGTGCATAGAGAAAGGAAGTGCATCGGCTGCGCTGTTCTTATCACTCTGCCAAACAACATGCTCCTGAGGCACCAGAACTTCCACAGACTCATTGTGTAGGAAGCACCTAACAGTTATGCCCCCAAAGCTGATACAATGCTTTTTAAAAAGTTCTTTTTTGTCTACTCCGCCTCTTGCAGAATCAAACCCCAGAATTTTGTAATTGATCAGATTTGGAGAAGTAAGTTTAGTCAACAACAGGATGGCCAAAACCTGCTGACCTACGGATTTGTGCCTTGTGTTTCCCAGCCCAGGCACCTCTACCCATGCCTCCCGCTCCATTCCCAAGCCCTTGGTGCTGCCACGCTCCTTCCAGCCCCCTTGCAGCTGCCCCCTGCCCTTTCTTTCATCTGGGCGTGAGGAGGGCCAGCATGGGTTCTGGCTGTTTGGGTGCTGCTTGTGGCTGGACAGAGGCTTCCAAGTAGCAGGCAAGGACACTGCACCTCTGCCAGCTTGGCTCGCCTGTCAAATTTGGTTGAAACTGGGCAGAGGATTTAAAAGTTACAAGCAGGGGCCTAAGACACAGATGGAGAGACAGAAAGCAGGATAAACTGTCATTCCCTTAGTAAACCATATTGAAAAAAGCACAACTATAGGAACACCTAGTTTTCTATCATCAAACTCCCAGTTCTAGTACTGGATATTAGCATGTATCAGACTGTACATCCAAGTATTGTCTGTCTTTGGCCTTGGAATCAGCATCCTTTTCATAGAAACTACACAATCACCTAATTATCACTTGCTTGTAATTACATTAATAACACCACAAGCTCTTAAAGTACAGAGAGAGAAATAGTTCTGCATGTGGTTGATTGTTTGCCCATTGCAGTATCGGCAAAATACATCCATGCTTGACACGTGCTTCACAAGCACAGAGGTAGGGGAAGGAGTGTGGGGGAAGACAGGGGAGCAGAGATCTCACGAGAGGTGTTTGAGGTGGTTGCTTTCTCTAAAAGTAAGCTCTGCAATTCAATACCTGTTGAATTATCTGAGTTTTGTTTTAAGATTCTGAGAAAAACTCAAAATGAAACTCAGCATCAAATATCTCCCAGTTTCACAAAATCAGCATAAAAACCTCCTAATTTTGCATCACTTGATTTTTAAACAAAGCCTCAGTCCAGCCCAGGTTTGCTTTAGAGTATCGTTAGCTGCAAGGAAACACTAAAATTGCCAATAAGCACAACCTATTTTGCATCCACACGAAACCCGGCTCAGAAGTGAGTTCGGTGTGGTTTCAGAGTTAACATTTCACACAGCTGAGAAGACTCATCCCAAGCTTCTTGAGGTCAGGAGGGACCTGTGGACTTCAGTGAGCTTTGCAGCAGGTCCTTGGAGAAGGACGGGGGATAGCCCTTTACAGTCCTCTGATGGAGACTTGTGTTGTCGGAGAAAGCACCCACTGTGTGTGGTGCTGCCTGGGTGGCAGAAACCTCTCTGACCCACCACCCTGCCCCATCTCCCCCACCGCGCACTCACTTTTAGCCATCCAAAAAACTGCAGAAACCACCCTGCCACCAAAGCCGAAGCCCGAGGGGCCACATCACGTACTCCCCACAGATGTCAGCCGGCCAGAAAACACCCTCCTTCCTCTCACCTCAGCTGGGATGTGCGACCACCTTTGCCCCCTCTGGAAGCCGACAGCCCAGCGCGACTGGCCTGGGGAGCCGAGAGCTCACAGATCCTCAGTGCTCGCCGCCATGGTGAGCAGAGCCAGACACCCCGAACCCTGGCCCAGCCTCAGCCCTGGCAGAAGACACCAGAAGGAGTGCCTTGGGGGCCACCATCCCCTGCCAACTGGCACACGGATCGGGCCCAGCATGCCCCCTCCCGTGCTTCTGCACCAGCCCGTCCTACTTACCTAAACTCAGGCA
Source organism: Vanellus vanellus (assembly GCF_965231255.1). Taxonomy (NCBI): domain Eukaryota; kingdom Metazoa; phylum Chordata; class Aves; order Charadriiformes; family Charadriidae; genus Vanellus; species Vanellus vanellus. The sequence continues at coordinate 104,267,726 of NC_138905.1, read as the reverse complement.
GAGCAGCATAAAGAGCCCATGCCCCAGCCACCTCCTCAAAGCCAGCGCCGGCGGGGCGACGGGCAGGCACGCCATCTTCCTGTAGCTCCTGGGCCGGGAGGAGAGGGGGGACACAGTTAGGGGGATGGCGCCCGAAGGAGCCACAGCACCCGCCACCACACCCCTCTCCTTCCTGCCCGCTGCCGCCCCAACAAACCACGAGCCAGAAGCCCGGCCCGCTCCGCTCCCCTCCCCGCCAGCCCGGGGTACCTGTGGCTTCCCTGGGCGAGGGGCCCGGAGGGCCACCCCCTGAGGCAAGGAGGAGGCGGGGGGCTCAGTGCCGGGCCATGGGCGCCCGGCTCCTGCCACAGAGGCCGCCCAGACGCTGACTCCCCACCGGGGCGTGAGGGGAAGGCCGGGCGGCGGGCAGGCACTCGCCTTCATAAGTCGCCTCACGCCCGCCCACGGCTTCCTCACCGGGGCGTGCGCAAGGCAGCGGCGCCCGCCGCGCCCACTGGGGACAGGCACGGGTGCCACCTTTGCCCCTCGGGGACGGCTTGGCTGCGCCTCTGTCCTGGTTTGAGCAACACAGGACTAATTTCTCTTCTAATACTTGGGAAGACTGCACTTTTAGAAGACTCCGGTGTCTGAATTTGTGAAAATATTTACTTTACAGCCAGCTGTTGTGGGTGGGTTTCAAGGTCTCAGTGTTTTCGAGCTCACCAGGTGCAGGGATGAGGAGGAGCGAGACCCGGGCACTTGACCAAAGCTGGCCAACAGGGTTATTTCATACCATCAACATCACATTCACTAGGGGTCATCGGGTGATAGAATGATTGTCTAAAGAACAATAAATTGTTACGGGTCTCTCAAACCATAACAGCCTCCAGCAAGGGGACAGGAGGGTGTCAGGCTGAGGGGACCCTGTGGGCCAGTGACTGGAGGGCACTGAGCGGCAGTGTCGGGCAGCGCTGGCACCGATGGGGCTTCTCAAATCAGCGTCTAAAATGCGACAAAGTTAAGCACCTGACACTACTGTGGGAGTAATCCTATAAAATCATATTTGAAATAAAAAAAAAAAAAATAGCCCACACCATCATTTCAGGCCCAGCTGGAGGTAATCCATCAAGTCCAGTTACATACAGAAAATTTAAGACAGACAGCTTCAGCTGTATGCATTGGCCCTCATGGCCAAGCAGCTGCTGGCCGCACCACCAGGACCAAAGGGGCTCTGGAGAGCATCCGTCAGCCCTGGTGGGAGAGACTGAGGGAGCCCTTTTCTTCCTAGCACCAGGTCCTCTTTCCCCAGGAGGTACCCACTGCTCACCCATGGCACTCACCTCTCGCCCATGGTACCCACCACTCGCCCACAGCACCCACCACTTGCCCATGGCACCCACCGCTTGCCCATGGCACCCACCATCAGCCCCTTCCTACTGCCCCCTAGCTTGCCCCAGCTCTGACTCCAGAGTGTGGGGCCATCCTTGCCCTAAAGTCTGGAAGGACAGAGCCCTAGCAAACCCAAGCGGCCAAACAGAACCGGTCCGAAGCAAATCCTAAGCAGAAAAGCAAGCTGCTCAGAAAATAAGAGCCCGAGGGAGGAAGCATGTGCTAAGTGATGTAGATTTGTACAGATATTGCATACCCTCTTGCAAAATAAAACAAACCCCGGTGTAGTGTAAGGGGTTATATTTAGCTGTAATAATCACAGTGAGAGGGCTACACACCAATGAAAACATTATTTTCTTCAGGGAAAAAAAATAAAGCGCAAATGCAAATGAAGATTAAAATCATTTATTTAAATGCAGACTTCTGGCTTTACTTTGATTTAAAGCAAATTCATCCTTTTTATCAGAAATGATTTGCCACTCTGTTGCTCCAGTGTTTCTTCCTTGTCTTAGATGGATTAGGTGGACTGATGTAGAAGTGAATTGAGCTTATTGGATCGTAATAAAAATCAGAGTTTTATTTCAACATAATTAACCAGCTGGTATTCCATAGAGAAATCAAACACCAGAACTAGAACAGGTTGCAACTTTTCTGTAGAGAAAAAATCATTCTATATGATGAAATGGAGAGAGGATTTTGCTATTGAGTCAGACTGGGACTCTGTGTTTCTTCATTGCAGGGTTTCTAGTGCACGTTTTGTGATTTGGGCTCTGATTTAAATCTTGTACGTTTGTACTCCACCCATACATTTTCTAACAGGACCACCAGCATGGTTTGCAAATGCAGATGACACGAGGACCAAGTGTTTTCACAGCACTCAGAAAAGAAAAAAATATCATTAGTATAGTCGTTCATACATTGTTTTTCCAAGTCACAGTCTTAGCTCTCAGGCAGGGACTGCCTCTCTGCAAGTCAGATGGGCCCATGCGCTTTCTTCTAGTCTAACCATGTACCCTGCATCATTATGGAGTTACTGGCAACCCCGTTATAACTGTACAGTTTATCAACTCACTTTCAAGCTTTTTTATTAAAAAAAAAAAAAAAAATCTGTCATTAGTATGTTACAACTAGACTGAAACTCCAGCCAGTTATATCCACCTCTGCATTTTTTGCTTGGGGTTTAACCCTGCTCTGAGATGAGCAGTCCCAGGGAAAGCAATTGAGCTCATCAGCTGCCAGTCTGTAACGAGGAGGCATCATACCCCTTCTTCCTCACAGAGAAACCCGGAACAGCTAATGGCTTCATTAAGACTGCCTAGATTTTAGATAGACAGCTGAACTCACGGGTACTATTCTCAGTCAGAGCTCTTTCTCTTTTTCTGGGTATCATGGCTCTCAGTATCTTCTCCTTCAGAGAACTCGCTGATTGCAAGGACACTGCAATAACAGAAAGAGCGTAGTGGTCAAGTGCTGTGTTCTGCTTTGATCAGAGGCAGAAGTCACAATTTTTCCATCACTTAAGGCTTCCCTAAGCACATATCTTTGATTCTTGGAAGCCATCTTCAAGGGTGGAGGTATTATGCATCCTTAGGATGCTAACAAAGTTGAAGGACTCATACATATTGAAGTCAGAGTTCAGAAGAGATTCCTTTATGTGAGCACTGTAGCGGGTTCTATAAAGCCCACTAATTCACAGAAAAATCCCCATAGGAATAAGCTCTCTGGCACACTTCAATAGGCCTTCAGCATTTCACATATATGTGCTCCAGAAACAGGTTTAAATGGGTAGAGGTATTGCAGCCTGAAAAGGGAAGCTTGGATTTAATAAGAAAGGGCCTTTAAATTCTGCTAAAAGCAATTACTGTGGAAAAGAGGAAGATATGAGAGCATCACACACACCATATTTTTCCTTTGCTTTCACACAAAACCATGAGGAAAAAAGCAGAAAAGACAAGTGAAATTTTGCAGCGTAAGTGCTATGTAGAGGAAATTAATTTCACTAATCAGCATTTGTGGTAGAAATCCTTTGCGCTTAAAGGGAAGGCTGTTCAAATATAACGCTGCTAGATTTCTCCTGTAGACCCACTGACATCACCAACTTTTTCCGAAATGCACAGTCAAACATTATTATTTTGAACATTTAGTAAAAACAAACAAACAAAACCCAACCTCCCCCTGTTTCTCAGTCAACAGCTCAGAGAAATATCACAAAGGGCGTAACCGGGTAAACACTGAAACCCAAAACACAGCACCTACTCTCCAGTGAGGTTTCAGAACCACGTTCCCTCTACAGAACTGGGATCCCTTTTATTGGTTTTAATGTGAATGGACATTCCCATCTGTGTTAATCAGAACTAAAAGTACATCTACATGCCTTTAATACAAGAATGTCCAGGCTGAATGGGAAGTATCCTACATGTGTTTTCAGAGTCGTACATCACAAAAAAGTGATTGTGCAAGTGCCATAAAAACATCTTTGTCAGAGAAATGATCCCATTGCAAAGCATTTTGAGGAAGATTTTTTCTCTGCATTTGATGGCTCCAAAATGAGCATGTGGAATACGAGGTATACGGAGTAATGAACTGAATTCAGCTGATAAACACTCATCTGTTCATCAGTGGAAGTAAATGACACCTTTTTTGCTTTTCCTGTAAGAGAAGGGTGGAAGGCAGCCTTACCCCAGAGGTCCCAGCATCCTGAGAAGTTAAGCTGTCCACACAAAGGTAGACTGTCTCCTATGCAGTGTCAATAACAAATGTAAAACACTTTGTGGAGAAAGAGAAAAACCCAACATTTTCAGGTTACAGAAAATCACCTTCATCTTACAAAGAAAAATAACAAGTACAAAAACTTCACAGCTCAAGAGATTTCTTGTTCTCGTTTCCCCCCCTAACCATTCCCACCTTCAGACTGTAAAACTGGCAAGATTTGAAGAAGTTAAACGCTTCATCCCAGCAGAGATTAGAGCTCAAGTGTTGTCTTGTTTACAGAAAAGAAAAAAAAAATAAACAAAAAAGAGAACTTTCAGGAAACAAGAGCAGGTTTCACTTGTGCAACCTATTTTCAGCATGGCAGGACAGATGGCACAGACCCCTTGGAGCATGGTAGGGAGCCTGCCCCTCTTGTGTCCTAGTACCTTCACTGAGAGGTCTCAAAACTAATTTCATCCAAAGATGCTGCTGGGTGATGGTCCATTGTAAGTGGTTTGGCATTTGATGTGCACTGTTGCTCAGGCCAACTGAAGGAGGAAACCTCAGGCAGTGTTCCCATGCTGGGCTCAGTCTTCTCCCTGTGTTCAGCAAAGGTTGCACATGTTTGCTGGGGATCCCTCCCCTGGCATCGTCCCCTAGGTACTGTGCTCATCCACCACCCTGGGCCCAATGAAGTCCTCACTGGACCTGTGAAGGCCATTTTAAACCCAGGAGATGGGCTCAGAGCCAGTGTTTGCCCCTATACAGTGCTCTGGGCTTGGTGCACCGTTGTTCTGCAGCCTGTGCAGCATGACGCATCCTCCAGAGATCAGCGGTCTTCTGGCCTTCAAGAGAGCTTTGTATGTTGTGGCAGGCCTTTCAGAGGGCTAAAAGCTTTGCAATCAGGTAACATCCAAGCAAGCAGACAGACTCTGTTTCCCATTATCGCTCAGCTAGTCAAATCCACAGATTCCTTATTTCAGTACGGCCAAACTGAAGGGCCAAATTCTGCCCTCGTAAGACCAAGGCAGACAGTCACTGCTATCAAAGTGTGCTGGATGGGACAACTATCACAAGCACAGTGCCCAGCTAGGACCAGAGTCCAGGAACGCCTAGGGCAGGCAGCGCTGCTTGGCACCAGACTGGCCAGGCACAGGCAAATAACGTGCTTTGGTGACAACGGTGAATTGGAAGCACAGGTAGTATGTCTGCTGTGCCATGGTAAGACAGGAGTGACAAATAAAGCTAAAAAATCTTCTGAATTCAGAAACAGAGAGGGGGAAATGTGGCAAATTAATTCAAGTAAGGCAAATGCAAAATGCACTCACGTTGTTTGGCAAGTGTAACATTGTCCCGACTACTGTGTGGATATTTGATTTTTACTCCTCAAAGCACCAGGGCTTCTTGCTGTAAACAAGGTTACCTTAATAATCTGGGTTTAACCTTCTTCCATTACCCTCACAGCAAACTGCTGTATGGGACCCACTCGATCGCTGTACTTTGTTGTTGGGAGGCATCACTGTGTAAATACCACGCAGAAAAGCCCAGCATTCTCACATGGTCCACACAGGAAAGAGTGAGCGGGTCTCTGCCCCATGGCATGCAAGCTGGCACTCACAGTTGCCCTCGTCCACCCCATCTCCTCCCGGGCTAGTTCCAGTTCCTGCAAGCTCTTCCCTTGCAGCAGAGGTGGTTCATCTACCCATAAAGGAGAACCCAAGGATTCCACCTCAGTGTGAGAAGATAGAGCAACAGATACACTGGTTCTCTTCAACAAAGCAGGCTGCACTGCCTGCCTGGCCAGGGAGTCACAGTCCTCGGCAGTAGCAGGCTGTGAGGAAGACATGGGCCAATTTTCTTTTTTTTTAACACTCACACCAGCTATTTCAGTACATGGGTGGCTCAAACTCTGTCACTGGCTGTACTGTGCTGTGAGTTACTAGTTGTGCTGGTTGCTTTGTAGGCTTCTGCTGGCTCATAAGGGTCTGAGAGCCTTGGTCCAGTTTTCACAAGCAGCTTAGCCTGCCAGGGCACAGCAGCTCTGCAGGAGCATGACCGTGGCTGAGATGGCCTCATCCTGACTACCTTCATTGTGGGACAGAGAGCAGGGACAATGCAGCACCACATGCAGCAGCACTGGCTGCCACACCAGGCGAGCAATCAGGTAGACACCGCTGAAACGCAGCACCTGGTAGTACATGCTGGGCTGTATTTTCCATTTTCGTGCTATTACACAGAAGAGATTTAAATGCAGCAACGAGCAAGCATTGAAAAGGGACCTGCTTGACCTCAGAGGGCTGCTGCTGCATGGTAGGCATGTTTATAGCATGCTCCCTGCCCTGTTCTCCTGCCTCAGAGGGCTGCTGGAGCCCTGCCTCTCTGGGCTGGCAGGACACCTGCTCTCCCTGCTCCGGGTGTTAGCAGTGCCAGAGTGTAGCTGAGGACAGCCGGGTCCCTGGAAAGCCTGCCTAATCAGGCATTTTGCTAGTTGGCACAAGTGACTGCATCATTGGGAAGATGATTTTCAGTCTGATTCCTATCCAGCTAGGGCAGTAGTGCTCTGTATTACCTGGGGAACAGAGCCTGCCCTTGCATTCACTGGGGAAAAAAGTGTAATGCTCTGCGTTGGCTTTGAAGCGGACCACATGGAGGCAAGGTCTGAGGACTTTGGCCCTAGAGGTTTTGCAGAGGCCCACGGAAGTTCAAGCTGTCTTAATCATAAAACCACAGAGATAATGAGAAACTGGCACAGTGCAAACGTAACCAAGTAAATGTTTAAGTATGTGTGTCAACATGATGACCTGCAGATATGAAAATGCATGTGTAAAAGGAATGAATCAAGGTGGGAAGTAGCATCTTTGAGAAGTAGCTCTTTAGATCTGCCTACTACATGAGATCTGCTGGGAATTTGTCCTGCCAACTTCAGGAATTTGTCAATATGACTAAGAGCTGACAACCTGTAAGTGCATTTTGCTTGTCAGAACGTTGTTTTGATTTTAGCAATCCACAGCCGATTCACATGGTGCTTGGTTTCTAGATGCGGGCTTGCAAAAATCCCAAGAATTACTTCCATACTGTCAATCAGAGAGAGGGACAAATCTCACCCTGGAACATTTACCCCTCAGAGCTTCCTTGGAATCTGGTTCAACATGCTAACCCAGCAAAGAAAATAAATAAAATCAATCTGCTTTTCTTGGCCATCTTTGTGAGTTGTGTCCATTTACTGAATATCAGACGAGCTCAAAAACCAGCGTCAGCAGCAGAATCTGGTGGGCAGAGAGGAGGGACAGGTCCCTGTTGGCAAAAGCCGGGCATTAAATCAGCTCTGACTGTTATATATAATTTCACCCAAACCATTTGTTTGGACCTCTCCTTTCTTTGAGAGTGGAATAAGGCAAATCACACCTTGTGCCCACTAACAGCATGTAAATGAGGAGTTAATGAGAATTGATGAACATGCTGCTACCACGCAGCCCAGCTTCCTACCTGCAATTTCCCCATATGGACAAGCACAGTGTTTGCGAGTGTGAATACCATTCTGACACAGCTTTGTATATATAATGCAATACTGATTTCAATAGAAGTCATGCCTGAAGAGCAGAATTACACACTCTGTTAAAAGCAGAGCTGAAAGCACTACCTGTAATCAGCGCTGTTAGGCATTGTTATCTTCTGCTTTGGTTGTGCTTAGGCTTCATTTTAAAGGCATTAGCTCTGCTGGGGTGAAATTTCATATACCAGATATGGTTTAGACTGATCTATTAAAAAAAATCCACCAAAAGACAAGAAACATCTATTTCTAAGACTAACAGTAAGAAAATAAGAAGCTTTTTTTCCTTGTGCTGAGATTGTGCCTGTAAATCCTTACTGGGCTCTGGCTTGTTTCTGTGTTGGAATAAGAAACTCATTGGTCAGAAAAGCATTGTTAGGGACTCTGCTTTTTCTGTCCCTATTAAAAAATATGCCCATATGTGTGTTAAAAAGCATTAGCTAGTTTCAGTTTACATGAGCTCAGTAGAAGGATCAGTACAGAAAGCCTCCTAAATCTCCATCTGCAACAAGGTTGTGCTGGCAACCTGCGGACTGGCCACTCCTCACGTTGGAGTAGTTTTCTTGCCAAACACAATATTTTTTGGCAGATTTGCTTATTTGGAGACAGCTATGTATCTGTCCTTGCTGATGCATCCACAGACATAGCTCACTCTAGTGTATACACAAATCAGACAGCAACATGGGAAGTGTAAATTCAGGGCTTTCAGGAAGCACAGCTCAAAAGGACTCAATTCCAGAAACCTGCCAGGTTGACATTTGAAGGTGGGAGGGGGAGTTCAGGAGAAAACAAACAAAAGCAAAAGCCCCCAAAGCCTAAAACAAGAACCAAACCTGAAAATATTTGAACCTCAAACCTAAATGCGGTGTCCAGCTTTGGTTTGTTTCTTTTCCCTTCAAACCTAAAAAAGAGCGATTTTCTGTAAGTGCAAGGCATGGGACTTCCCCCTTTACATGGGTATCAAACTTTTTTGCTGGAAACTCTCGGACCTCTGGGGCATAAGTACCTTTTACTTGGCTGTGCCTTCCTTTAGAGGCACCATCTACTTGCTGTGAGGCTCGGGTGAGCCTGTCTGTTGAATTCAGCTCCCACACCAATATATTTTGTCTGCTACTTAGGGTGCTGGGAGAGGACAAAGACCGAGGGGAGGCCCAAGATCTAAACGTGCTCATGAAAAGCCACAAGAAGAAACAAAGCAATCCCATAGCACAGGTGCTGTGTTTGGCCTGTTTGGCAGGTGTGCTGCCCGTGCCCAAGCACACACAGGTTCCCTCTCTGGCATCTCACAGCCAAGCCCTGGTTTTCAGAAGTTTGCAGCCTTCAGAAGAAGGCCACACTATGGTGAGGACCTTTAGAAGGTTGCAAGCACCACTACCAACCCAAGGATCACCTTTGGAAATAAGCCTGAAGCAAACATATCTGGAAGCGCTCTCCTGAGCACTCAGCCCTGTCCCTGACACCATGGGAAGGATCTACCCCAGGGTAAGGTGGCACACTGAGCAGTGGACACCTGGCATCGCCAGGCCTGTTGGGTGAGTGTGGCTTTGCAGTGGGCTTGTGGAGAGGTGCAGGCTCAGACTCGCTGCCCCCATGCCCTGGTGAGACACTGGCACCGTGCATTTTCCAGCATCAGCACCCTGCTGTTACTGCCATATTGATTCTCCCACCCAGCAGCCATGCCTCTGCACACATCTGGGCACTGGCCATGCTGCTTTGGTCTCTCCCCACACAGCGGGCTCTCCTCCCAGCCTGGCCCTCTTTGCCCTGTCCTCTGTCAGCTTGGCATGGCTGCCCAGAGCCAACCTACCTGCCTACTGCATGGACCCCGCACCTCCATAGTCACCCAAAGGTGCCTTTAAACAAGCTGGGGAGAGCTCATCTGTGGTGACCTTCTTTTTCTTGGCTACTGTGGTGAGGACACGTTAATCACTCAAAACTCCCCTTCCTCTGTAATTTCCAAATTGCAGTGGACAAGCTGGGACCAAAACACCTTACAGTGACTCTCCGCATGTGCAAGCTTGCACTATGTGCTGCTTTCACCTTGTTTCCCCTATCCCAGTCCTCAGTGCTATCAGCTCTTCTGGTGCTGCAGCCTGAGCGGTCTCTGCAGTGACTAGCCCTTCAAATCTGACCGAACCTGATTAAAGCTTGTTTTCCTACTGGGTAAAGAAGATCACCCCTTTGAGGAGCATCGTTAATAACCTCTTTCCACCCTGCTCGCTTCTCTTTGAGGCACAACCTCCTGACATCCTTTCTTTAGGTAAATCCTTACAACGCTCACATTAATCACCTGTTTCTGCAGCTTAATGGCTTTGCCTGTAGCATTGTAAGGACTGCCTTTCCGAAGTCCTCTGTCTACACAGTCAATTATCTTATCAAAATAAATCTACTACGATAGCCTGGCATGAAATAGCCTTGGTAAACTCATTTTGCACTTTATCTCATTTCCCATTTACTGAGGTCAGGCTACTTAGCTGCCTGGAGATCCCAGCTCACATACCTCTCCAGCCTTGGTTTCTTAATGATAGAATGACCTTTGCTACGCTCCTCTCTGCTGGTAGAAATTCTTACCACTGGACTGTGTTTTCACATGCCAGTTCCTGAACCTGGGGATTATGTTGCCCCTCATTTCCCCCTACCACCACCCACACATACAACCGCCGCCTTTTCAGCAAGGAGTGCAATCAGCTCTTCTGGTTTGCTTCCTCCTGGCCACAGCACAAGGTGCCTACGGGTTCCTTATAACAGCCTTGTTTATGGCTGGACACATTTGTATCAGTCCAAGTATGGCCTCACAGGTTTCACTACGGCAGCCAAGACAACTTAAGCCACGCATGGCTAGGTTACATCAAAGTGGCTGGCATGTCAGTGGAAAAAATGAGAAGGCTCTGGAGACCAAGGATGGGATAAGCAACATTTCACTTCCCGAGCACCGGTGCCAGTGCAAGCAGGTGACTGAACAGCATGCAAAAAGATCTCACAGTCCTCTGCTTCTTACAGCACCCCAGCTACTCCAGTATGACGGCTGCTTTGACAGACTGGGGACCAACACGTTTCCCACACCCAGCAAACGCCTGCTCTGACGCTGAGACTGACCCCTGAGCTCATGCTCTTGTCACAACCATGTCAAACAAGAAGCTGTCCTGTGCTCCTGCTGCTGAGGGTTTGGGGTGGAACACAGCAAAGGGGTCTTCGATACAGAATGAAAGTGCAAGTGTTATATTCTCCTCTGCCCCAGGCAGAAGTGACTCCTTGGAGGCGGTGCAAAGCCACTGTCATTGGGGGTGGTACAGACTGCAGCAGTCCTGGACCTACAAGAGGGGCAGCATCCTTATTCCCATGCCTTCCTCTGTCTCCTGGAGTTGTGATTTTCTTAGCTTTCAGCTGGCTTTTGACAACACATGGTGTGACATATATCACCAGTCAAATAATTTTGGCTTTTTTTCCCCAAACCAGATTCTCTTACACTATCTTGCAGCGTTGTGCAGCCACATACCTGACAGATCAGTGACAGACTATTTCTTCACAGATCTCAAATGCTATCTCAGTTTTAAGAGCAAGAGGTTTCACAGTTAGCAGCTTCCTTTGCCTAGCGATTGTTGTCAAGAGCTTCCCCATCCTTTCTGGCAGACCAGGGCCATTGCAGGAACACACCAGAGGGCTAACCACAGCACAGTGGTGTCTTTGGTGGCCTTCTCAAAGGGTTCATTCCCCTGCAAGGTTGGGTATGCACACAGGGTGAGGGCGAAGCCAGAAGAGAGGAGGCCAGCAGTCAATGTCCTTGCAACACCTCCCTGCTCCTCCTTCCAGAAGGACTTCTTCGCACATCAAGGCTATGTCACCATTGAATTGCATCACACAAAGTGCGTAAGTACAGAAAGGAAGCAGGCAGATATTTTTAAGCCTTGTTAGACCAATGGATAAAACAAAGCATTCAGTGGTGTTGTTCATATGTTCCTCTTCTGTCACACAGCAGCACTTCCCAATTCTCTGAAATCCAATTCATGAAGAATGAAATGCAGAAGTAACCTTTCAAGTGTTGTGTTTTGCTGTGCCTAAGCGCTTTCCCGCTAATTCTCATGCCCTTTGGTTCTTTTGGTATATGGCCAAAAGTAGGAGTCATTCCCAGGAACAGCAGTGTTTTAGAGGGAGCTGATAAAGAAACAGCCAGAAGAGAGAGGCAGGAGAGAAGGCTCAGATTGCAACCCAGCATCAGAGAAATCGCTGTGGTGGAAAATAACCACACAATCAAATAACTCAAAGCCTCTACAGGGCTTTTCCTAACCTATCACACCCAGGATTTTGCCTAGTCTCAGTTTAGGTCATTCAAACTGAGGGAAGTCATCCTTCAGCCTGGCAGGTCCTGGTGCTATGACCGCTCCCTGACAAGCTAACAGGAATTTCTGAGCACCATTCTCATCCACCTGCTTCCCCAGACCTCAGCTAGTGCCTCCACCTCTTCCTGACTCACGTTTAGCTTTCATGCCCGTACGCAACCTGTGATTTCCTTAGACAGCTTGAACACACTTGCAACTTGCTGGCAGAAGAAAGAGGAGACCCTACTCCCCAGCCTTGCTCCTTTCCCACCCTTTTTTTTACACTATCTCTCACCTTCACCTAACTCCATCTTGGCAGGATGGAGGGCCAAATGGGTTTTACTCTGGAGGTGGATGACCCTCATATAGCAGGAGGTGGATGCATGCAGGTGGGAGAAGGGCAAGCTGGAGAGAAAAAGGAGGAGCAGTAGTTTTTGCAGGGGCTCAGTAGTTAATTTGCCTCTGCTGTAGCATGGAAGCACACATTGCCTGCGTGAACCACATGTGCTTGGCCACATCTGCTGCTGTTGCAGCACCAGGAGCCTCAGCAGAGCTGCCATATCTTTTCACACAGAAAGGAGAAACCTGCTCTCAAAGAGGAAAGCACATTTAATGTTTTAAACATTGCTGCTTCTGCAACGCAGGAAGAGCATCACATTTCAAAACCTATAGCATGATGAAACCTCTTCCCCTCCCATTGCCAAGCAGCCAGCCATGTTTAACCCACCACATCCAACTAGGGCTTATCTTCATTGGCAAGGGCCGAGAACCTTAAAATTGAGCCTGCCAGTGGCTGTAAGGTGAGCTGACAGTGGCTGTACGGCAGGCTTGATGGGCCCCTCTGCTCGCAGGCACGACACCCCTCCAATGGGCTCTGATGGGCTCCCCTGGCCCCTCCCCGATACACTCGGGAAGGACACGGATGCAACTGCCAGCAGCTTATGGAAAGAAAGTGGCAGAAGGGACAGCAATGTCTTCCTTCCCACAGACGCCTTCACCCTGCGGGTGGGGAGCACAGTGCCAGCACTGGCACACAACTGAAAATGAAAATGTCACTTGATTTATATCAAGGAGCAACTGGCCTGCCAGCCCTGGATCCTCAGGTCCACTGCTCAAGCCAAACCCCAGGTATACAGGAGCCGGCCAGGATTGCTTCACTGATGTCCCTGGGCTTGAAAGCAGGGCTTGCAGCCTGATGGGGAGGTCCCTGTCCCTACACACTCCTGTTTACCAACAAGCCAACTATAAACCTAATGTAGGGGCAGTAAAGATGAGTTTGCAGTTCCTTTTCCTAGATGTGAACGTGAGAGAGGTTATCGCAGCCCTCAGCTCCCCCCGGAGATGTTCCCTGTGCCATTGACCTTGCTGGTTGTCCCGAGTCGGCATTGCACTACCTCACTACCTCTTTCTGTGGTAAAACAATCTGCTTATCTTCTACTCTGCAGAATTATAGTTTTTTGAAACAGACTCAGTGGGGCGTTGGTGGTTTTTTTGTTCGTTTGTTTTTCTTTTTTTTTTTTTTTCTTTTTAAACCTGTGTTAAAGAGGGGTTTTGGAAGCATCCGGAGGAGAATGGCAGGTGCCAAAATGTATAGATCACACTGATTTTCCACTGTCTCCCTTTTGCCCTAGGCAGCAAGCCAGACCTTCTCTTGGACAGTTTGTGGAAGAAGGCAGGACTGGTTTCTCGATTAAGAGGCCAAAGTCCAATATTCCCTGAAATCAAGTTGGTCACCCAGAGACACCTCCTCTGCTGCCATCTCCGAAACTTGCTTGAGCCAAGCCCTTCAAACTTTCTCTCACTATTCCCCAAATATGCCCTTGCATGACCCCATATCCAGGCAAAAGCATCTTTGCAGCTGGCTTCCCCCCAGGCATAGCCTCTCACCTTCTTTTTCAGCTGTTCTTCCCTGAACAGGATGGCGGGAGGCAAGGGCGCCCCACATCATTATCACGGGAAGTCAGGCAACGAGTGAGGGTCACCACCACCACCACCGGGGTTAGCTGGAGAAACCGAGGCAGAAAGCACCCTGCCGTGCCTAGGGTGAAGGAAGCATAGAACCAGAAGCACCCGCTGCTTCTGGGTGCCCACCCCCTGCTGCAAACCTCCAGCCAGAATGAGCACAGCAGCCCCGAGCATCCTGCAGCAGCGAGCTTCTCCCTCACACGTGCATGCGGAGTCATGCACCGCTGCCTCACCAGCAATCGCTGCCCGGGCTCCCCGCAGCGAGCCAGCCAGGTCCTGAGCAGACCTCACGTGGCATCTGCTGCCCCTGTTTTGAATGCCCCTGTTATAGAGGATTATTATGTACTGGCCAGTGACAAAGACAGGCACGCACCTGGGGACTGAGAATTAGGGTAAGCCCAGAAATATTCCCCACTCAAAAAAAATGCCTGCTGTCATTACAGAGAAAAAGGCGCTATTAAAAGGATGAGGGACTGTTAAGAGGTTGGCACTGGTCCAAAATGAACATGCTTGAGGGCCTCAGAAGATCCCTTGGAAAGTCACCTTTTGAAGCTGGGGGGCAAAGAGAAGAGGTGAAAAATGAAATTTCCAGACATTCCCTTGCAGTCCCATTTTAGGGACAGCTGTAGGATCTAGAACAAGGGCACTGCTGTGTTTAAGAGGGTGCAACGTGCACTTTTAATGTTCACCTTTCTCCAGCTCTTGGCCTGAAGGCCTCGTGTAGTTCTGAGGAAACATCTCATGTGGCCTAAACCAGTATGTAGTTCCAGTGCTGCAATGCTACCCTTCACAGCCCCTCTGAATAGGAGCCCTCAACTAGCAGCTCATCTAGAAAGGCACATTTTTTTTTAGTCAGAAAGAATTACCCTTTTTTTCCAGATGAATATGAAGGAAAATTCTGAGTCTACATGAGTGCTAACCACAGTGTCCAACACTTGGCAGGGGCATGTCAGTGAGCCGCTCCAAGGTGGTACTTTCCAGAAGGCATATCCTGGTCATTGGTCTGCCACAGCTTAAATTTTCATTATAAAAAAGTACAACAAAACCCCCAGAAATGTGTAACCTGGTGAGTCTTTAAGTCTTTGCACGGCTCAGCACCAGAAGTCCACTCTTGCCAAGAGGGATTGTTCATGCCCACCTCTCTGTGCCATGGGGTAAGTCAGAGCAACGCTGTCCTGCACCATCTCGGAGCTGGAGGTGCTCCCTGATGGAGAACGCTCTCCTTGCCCACTAGCATCCCGTGGTATTCGCATAAGGAAATCCCTTTGGGATTAATGCATGCATTCGAACCTGAAAACTGCTGCCCTCCCCACCCCACGTTTGCAGGCTCCTGCTGCTGGTTCATGGTCCATCATCTGTCAGCAAGAAGCCCTCAAAGTCTTTCTGTGACACATCTCAGATGTCCCTTAACTCCATTGCACATCTTGGTTTCTTTTCTTAGGAAGTTGAAAAAGCTCAAGAACCAGGAAATAATGATGAGATCCAAAGATCTCACTGCTGCTGGCATTTTGTGCTGATGCAGAGGCACTCTCCCATTTTCCTGTCCCTTTGGGGTACCCTGCAAATTTCCTCTCTGCTCCTCTGCCCTTCGGGCTGCAGAAGAAGCCCTTCCTCACAGATAGCTAGTCAAAAGCGGGAGGGGTTTTCCCTCTCACAGGCACAAACCTTAGGAGAGAAAAACCCGGCTTTGCTTTTAAGTGCCGCACAAACCTGTGTAAATACAGAGCTGTTCTATATAAAGCAGAGAAGCAGAAAAGGTCAGCAGGCACCGCTGGCGGTGCCGAGGCACCGGCAGCTTCTTTTCCCACTTCCTTTTCTGTTACTATTTTCTCTACCAGATGCTTCTCAAACTCCTCATTTGCAGTGGGGTGCAGAGGAGCAGCAGATATCTGAATGGTCACGGCATACCGAACCTCCACAGCTGCCGGGGAGGATGGTCTGCCACAGCCCTTGTGCTCTCAAGCTACCTGAAATCCCCAGGTCCCTGCTCCAGCCCCCCGCTCTCACTTGCCCCCAAATTCCCCAGGGACTCTGCTCTGACCCAGTGCTACATTAGTGATTGCCCTGAAATCCCCCAGGGCTGCAGCTCAAAAACTACCACTGCTTTCTCTCACAGGCAAGGGGGGGATTTTTTTTTTTTTTCTCATAGTATAAGGGGCGCTGGTACCTTCTGGGGTGAACCGGGGGCTCTGGAGAGATGGTGTGCAGCACGTCAAGTGACCACTGGTTGATAAAAAGGTTTGGCCTCCACAAAACACAGCCTGAGCCATGCTCAATCCTGTTTCTTGCTCCTGCTGCCTGCTGCTGTCCCTTCCCTGCCCGTTCACGAGATGCCCTCAGCCACCTAACCACCACCATCATTAAAAATAAAGGATAAAGCAAGGCAATGGCATCATCAAGACCCTCCAGACACGAGGTAAAGTGGCACCACTGGAGATGGCGAGGACTAACCCTGGTTTGGAGGAGGCTGGGCTGAGCTGGGGGCTGACCCGGGCCCTGCTGGGGGCTGCAGGGCGAGCGCTGCCCCCCAAAATGCCCAGGGACAGGGCAAAGGCTCCCGGTAAAGGCTGGAGGCTCTGCTCAGGCTGCAGTGAGTGAATGCTGAAAAAGGATGGGGAAATAGAAACCAATGCTGAGAAAGGAGAGGGACACCCCGAGGTCTGCCCCCCGGCGCAGAGCCCACCCAGGGCCCACAGAGACGCCCTGCACCCACACAGGAGACTCGGCCAGGGGGGGACAGTTTTGGGCTCCTCACTAGAAGAAGGACATTGAGGTGTTGGATTGTGTCCAGAGAAGGGCTACAAAGCTGGTGAGGGGTCTGGAGGACAAATTTTGTGAGGAACGACTGAGGGAACTGGGGTTGTTTAGCCTGGAGAAGAGGAGGCTGAGAGGAGACCGTATCACCCTCTACAACTACCTGAAAGGAAGTTGTAGAGAGGTGGGGGCTGACCTCTTCCCCCTGGTGACAAGTGATAGGATGAGAGGAAATGGGTTCAAGTTATGTCAGGGGAGATTTAGATTGGATATTAGGAAACATTTTTTCACTGAAAGGGTTATTAAACATTGGAATAGGCTGCCCAGGGAGGTGGTGGATTTGCCACCCCTGGAGGTGTTTAAAAAAAGGGTAGATGTGGTACCTGGGGACATGGTGGGGACATGGTTTAGAAGTGGTTTTTGTCAGGGTAGGTTAATGGTTGGACTTGATGATCTTAAAGATCCCTTCCAACCTCAGCAATTCTACGATTCTATGACACACGCATGACAGACTGCTCACGCAACTAGTGAACAGTTTAAATAGAAAAAGCTGGGGAAATGCTGAAAGCGCCTTTCATTTTTACTACTTTTTTTAAAAATTAAAATTCGTCATTTCCATGCGGTGACTTCACTCCCATGTGGCAGCTTCATTTCCCAGTTGACTGCCGGGCCCCGGGGAGCTCTAAGCAAGAGACAGCCCCCAACGTGGAAGAAAACACCGTTCTCCTTCCCGAGCTCCCGGCCCCGCGGCCGGGGAACGAGCCCTCCGCCTGCCTCGGCGACAAGACGGGAGCGGGCTGCGGCGCGGGGGAGGGCTGGACCCCGCCGACCGACGTGGCGGGCTCCTCCGGTAGCGGCACCCCCGGGCGCGGCGGCTGGAGGGAGCTCCACCGCCGCCTCCGCCGCCGGCTGGCGAGGAGGGGCCTGCTCCGGCGGTGGCGGGCCGGTCGCACCTCCCCGGGAGGCCGCGGAGGGGCGGGGGCGGGCGGAGCCGCCTGAGGCGGGCGGCAGCTACCGAGGCCTGCGGAACTCCCCGGGGAGCCGTCTGCCGCTCCCGATGCGCGGCGGGCCCCGGCGGGCCCTGCTGGCAGGGCTGGCTGCGTAAGTACCCGGCCGGGGCCGAGAAGGGGCCCGCCTCACCCGGCGGCGCGGATGACCGGGCTGGGCCTCGGCCGGCCCCCGCCCGTCCTTCCCCGCCTCCGCTTCTCCCAAGCCAAAGGGCCTGGCCGTGGGGCGCAGCAAACCCTGAGGAGGAGCGTGGTTTTTGGGGGGGTTGAGGGAGAATGGGGGGGCCATGACTGAAAGTACCCGCTGGGATAAGGCAGCCCTGCCTGTTGTGGGCGGCCGGTGGAGCGAGGCCAGCCATTGCCCGGAGCCCAGAGGTGATCACCTCTGCCAGACCCTGCTGTTACCCCTGGGGTAGGAAGGCCGCTGGGAGCCTGGCCCAACCTTGCAGGTGTTGCAGGCTGCACTGGGCAAAGGTGGCGAATGTGGTCACGTAACCTGCACGTGTTTCAGTCTTTGACCCGGCCATGACAGGCAGCGTCACCCCGGGCTGCCGCCGCCGTGCTGGGAGGAGATGGCTGGCTGGGGGCTGACACACGCTGGCCGGTGGGCACAGATGGCTGGAGGCCTGTGGGGGAGCGTGTGCTTTGAAGGAATACATCCTCTGAGGGAGACACACAGGTGGTAGGCTGGGTATCCAGCCTGCTGGAGCTGAGCAGTAGAGGCTTGTACTGAACTGAGAGGGATTTTATTTTCAGTTTCCCTCTCTTTTGTGTTTTTTTTTTTTTTTTTTTTCATAGAGTTTTCTGCATTGAAGCAGTCCTGGGGCAAAACTTATGTCCTAAGGCGATGGAAAACTACGTGGCGTCGATGGTGCTGAGTGCTGTTGGTGACACGCTGGGCTATTACAACGGGAAATGGGAGTTCCTGCTGAGTGGCCCAGCCATCCACAAGGAGCTGGCGCAGATGGGGGGACTTGGGAACCTCAGCATCCAAGGTTGGAAAGTCAGCGATGATACGGTGATGCACCTGGCCACAGCCGAAGCCCTGGTAGCTGCCGGGAAGAAACCAAGTTTACCGCATCTCTATTCCCTGATTGCAAAGAACTACAAGGAGTGCATGAATGACATGAAGGGCAGAGCTCCAGGTAACCTCTCCATAATGCTGTCTGGGCAGGGCTGTCCTCTTGCTAACACCTCTCCCTTTCCTGCAGTTTGGAGCTGAGGCTGGCCCTGGCTCTGCTTTTGGCTGTTCATAGCATTAACTGTTTTTCATGTAAAGGTAAAAGTTTTCCACACTGAGTACCTGTTTCAAGATGAACTAAAGAGAACAGAAGGCAAACTGAAATGGTTTGGGCTTCTCTGAACTACATGAAAAACATCCTGTTTTGCCCATGCTGACAAAACATTCTTACAGGCGTGTTTGAGGATTGGCCTTGAACTCAGGGGAAGGATGCTGGCTTTTGTGCTGGGGATGTGTCTTCTCCTACATGCAATGGGTGAAAAATGCAAATTCAACGTTGTATAATGTGCACCCTGAGATGCGGTGTTAAAGCAACACATTTAAACAGAGAATTAATACAGAACTTCTTGTAATAAATGCAATAAATTACACATAAAATATATTTAAAGGCATAAAGAGCCTTGCTTGGAATAATTAAGTTCATTAAACCCAAAGTCTCATTGTGGCTAGCTCCGCCTTTCTGCTTTCTGTGCCAGGACAGTCAGGCCACAGTTGTGTTTTTTGAACCCTGTACTTCCATCATCTCTCTTTTCTCTGCATAGACACAATGGTGCTGAGGTGGGGTCACAGGCAGCAGGGACTGGTAATGTGTGGCAGTATTGAGGAAGGGCACCTTGACAGGCTGCAGTAGCCAAACCACATGCAACGTGTTCTTGTAGTTTCTAGTTCACCCAGCCCTGCCGACCCAGCTCTTCTCCAAGGACCCCATCTCTCTCTGTGCTCATGGGCCAGAATGAAGTATCCAGGAAACATTCAAATTCAGCAATCCTATGCAAAGTTTATACTTTATACCCCCAGCTGATGAGGTCTGCCAAGGTGGACTAACCACAGCTGGCAGTGAGACAGCACCTGGAAGCTATTTTTGCTTCCAATATCTAAGACTGGTGACTAAAACCTGAGATGAAAAGGAGAAGAACTGAAAATTTAAATGTTAGTAATTAATAGCGAAGGATAATAGTACACCTGCTGCGGTCCTTCTGTGAGTAACTGAGCTGCAATATGCCCAAAAGCAGTTCCTATTTGGAAGTGAAGGATTTTAAAGTAAATTTGCTATGGACGCTAATCAGAATGACAAGAAGGTGTCAGGTTATCTAGGTGAACAAAGAAATGCAACTTCTTTAGTGGGTCCACAGACACTTAAGCTTGTAAAATTTTGGGGGAAGTGGGGAAAGCAACATGGAAACAAATGGAAGTCTGTTGGGAATGTTCTTGCAACAGCATTCTGGAGTGCTCCTGCTGCAGCCACACGAAAGGCTCTGAGAGCTTAAATCCTGATACTTAACAGTTTAATGCCCACTGATGTACTACCAAAGGGAATAATACCTAATCCATATCCTGAAAAGCTGTCTGCTGTGTGGAGTCTCCGTGCTGTATTGATAAATCCTAAGGATAGAAGTTGCTTGTCAATAACTTCTTTTGGCAGTTCAGAGTAAATGGATTTTAACTGAGAACATAATCCAAGGTGATGCTGTTCTGGCCAAAGTAAGTACTCACTGGGGAATTTCAGCCCTTAAGGCTGAGAATAGAAAGTTGCTGCTGCAACTTTCACCCAACAGAGAAGATTCCCCCAGAACAGTGGGGGATAGTCATATTGCTCACCCACGCGAGGGAGTCCAAACCTGAAAACCAAAACCTGCAGTAACAAAGGGACTCCCACAATGTTATGAGTCACCAGACAGCTACGGTGACAGGGTCCCTGGAGTATGCATACCCAGGAGAGAACTTGCTAATTCAATGGCAAGTTAACCCCTGCATCCATTATTGCTCTTTGTGATGTGCCACAGCCCCAAATTCATTGTTCTTTGCAGATAATGAAGCCAATGAATTAAGTGACACAAGCATGAACATAATTCTTTTTATATTGTACAACTACATCTGCCTCCACAGCTCTCCAGGAAACCTTCTGCTTCAAAACTCTTTTGATCCAAGTCCTCCCCCTGTGTAATTATTTACCACTATGTGGTTGTTTTAACTTACCTTTTTTATGTGTATTGATTGATCCCAAACAACTGTTATTCTCTGTGCTCATGAAGAGTCTAAATAAGTGGAATGGAAGCCTATTCCAGAAATAATGTCCAGTCATACTTGCAACTTTTTCAGGTTGTCTTTCTTCACGCACTGCTTTTTGCTTGTATTTCTTCTTTCCTTAGATCACTAACCTCCTCAGGTTACTTTTAGTTTCTTTTTGTTAGTACAAAGGATTCCTAACCAGGATTTGGTGGATTTCCAAAACAGAATTTCCTGATTCAAAAACTCCTACAGCAGTTTTATTTTTAAAACCTGTTTTTTAAAAAAGACCTGATGTGATTTCAGCTCAGTCTTCCTAAATCGGCTTTCTATTGTTTTAAAATTTTAACTGTTTAAAAGGTTTAAAGCTGTAAGTAAATTGTTATTGCGAAATAACCACTCTTTCCTTACAGTTTAAATCTTGTCATTTTCCTCATTTTCTTCTGACTACAGTTAGTGCAAGAACAATCTCACTTTTTATCAAGGACTGAGTTGCCTGCTCTCAACATGCACAAACATGTCCTGAAGAAATGTCTTTCTCACAGTTCCAGCAAGATTACAGAGTTCATTTTGCTTTTGTTATGCAGATTTTGATTTTAATCTACCCTAGTCCCTTTGCTCTCTCCCCTTCCCTTGCCTTCCTGGCAGAAGGTCTGTTTTAGCAGGAACATATGAATAGGGTAGTCAGCACAGCTTTTTAAAAACGTGGCTTTGTTTGACAGGGTCTTTTTAATGCCCTATTATAGGTCATAAGCGCAATGCTTAGTATACTTAGATTTTTGAAAAAACGCCTCCGTTTTCTGTTAATCATCATGAAGTTGGAAATTACACTGATATCTCTCTTAACGATTTTGATACAAAGCAGCCAGCACTGAATTAATAAACTACATGAAAAGCAGATTTAGAGGCTTGAATACGTTCCCACTTTGAGACATCACAAAAACAAACTCCCAGGCAGTTCAGTTAAGAGGTTGGTGGTGAACAGTCCCAGCAGAGCCTAGTGCTACCCACACCAAATGCTCTGCCTACTGCTCCTTCCAGCAGAGAAACACGGCCCCGCAATTTTCACTCTGCAAATCACCAGGAAGAAGGACGCGTAAGGAATGTCTGGACTGATCCAGGGGTTAGCTGGCCGTGTGGCCCTGCAAAAACAGCAGATCTCATCTACTGGGAAGGCCGTGATGGTGGCGTTCTGTGAGAGGCTGGCGTGCCAGCACAACAGGCATGGATGAGGCTGGTGAAATAGCAGGTCTGGTTTGTGCTTGGGTCACTGTGCGGAATTCAGATTCACGAGAGCTGAAGTGAGTCTGACCTTGTGGGCTGAGCTCATCAGCAACCTGTTTTTTCCTGTGGGGAAGACTTGCATAGGCTACTTCCATTCTCAAAGTTGATTTCGGTTGAGAGGCTTGCGGGGCAAATAGCCCAACAGCCACAGGACCGAGCTGCTTTTTCAGTTTGAGACAACCTTTCATGGGGAGCTGGTCCATACGGTCACACTGCACAGAAGGCTGTATCCTGAGCTGATCTAATAAGCCTATAATGTAACAACACTGTCGGGAAAGAAATACACTAAAGACACTTAGACCAGAACTGTAAAAGAACCCACATGACCTTATTCCTGACAGCAGTCAGCCATTATTTATTTTTAGCACATATCCAGATGCCAGTCTTAAAGCTGTGCTTGGATGTGGAGGTATTGTGGTTACAAGGGTGCTGTAAATGCCGCGGGCAGGTAAAACAGGCTGCCATATACCAAATCCTACTGCCAAGCGCATGTGTGACAGTGCAGAAGTGAACAGCTCTGCAGAGTAATTAGTGCAGTACGTAGCTGTGATTAGCAAGCTCCGAGATCGTGGTCATCAAATTGCACCAAAAGTAATTGAATTGTAGAGTTAAGTGAAGTTTCTAGACCAGGCTTCTTCCTTGCTGCTCTGTTCTACTTAGTTTGACTTTCAAAGTAACAGAGGACCTGCAAGTTTATCAGCTGCCTGTTCCGGTTAGGCAGCAAAGTATAGGAGCAACAGTCTAATTTTGGGTGCATTAGCAAGTCAACTGCTGCTGTTGTCCTATGTGTCTGAGAGAAGACTGGGCATGTTGTGGTTAGGAGAAGGACTAGTCTTTTGAGTCCACTTTTGCTGTTGTCCAACACATTAAAACTTAAATGAAGCTGCTTGAAACCTACCCTTGATTTGCCTTTCTGCTGGAAAAGAAGTACTTTAGATTTGGCCAGAAGAGAAGTCTAGGAGAAAAAGGCAAGGTAGAAGAGAATCAAAGATAATTTCATGTTTCAAACCTGTTTCCTCTTCCTTGCACACGAGCATTTGGGCTTAGCTCTCAAAACTTGTTTCACGCTCTTGGCTGGGGAAGCTGGCTGGGCTCTGAAATTTGGATGTGTTTGTGCAGATGGCTTTATCCTATGAACATGCTGGACTAACAAGTGAGTTTCTCAAGAAGCAGCATGGGAAGAAGTAGAGTCATTTCTTTAAAAAGTAAATAGCAGAACTGGGAAGGAGATGGATGTGGGCAAGGAGGAGTTACGGTGTGGTTTACCATCAGAAGAGAGGCAAAATTGGACTAGGGTGTCAGCTCAGAGCGGGAGAAGGCTGACAAAGCGGGACAAAGTATCTCATCTTGAATAGTGTGGAGCATGAAAAATCATTATTTCTTGTAATGTAAGAATTGGAGGGGAATTCAAGGAAATTGTCAAATAGCAGTTTAAAACAAAAGGAAATGCTTTGCATAACAAAATCGTGGCTCCGGGTACCATGGGATGTTATAGGAGTCTGAAGGCATACATGGGTTCAAGCTAAGGAGACTGGTTCATGTTGGCTGGGTCCACTGGGGGTCATTGAACGCAGCATTTTGCATCCATCTTCTGACTCAAGCAGGTTGTGCTCCTCTGTCTGTGCGAAGCCAGGTGGGTCTTCCTGGGGAAACATTGTACTTGCCTCGTTTTTTATAGTCTTTCTGTAGTTACCTGTTAGTGGCTGTGTTTGGTGACGAGCTAGTGGGCTGGACAGACCTTTGGTCTGACCTAGTGCAGTTGTTCTTCAGCTTATTTAAGTGGAGTACTGTAAAGCCAGCTATGCAGACCATGTTGTGGTGAGGCAGATACTATACTCACCGCTTTCTGATAAACTGAAACTGCAGCAAGGGAGATCTGGAAAACATTTCGTATCAGCGAGGCAACGGGAAAGATTCCTGGGGAGCATGTGGGGTCACTGTCTCTAAAGGGTCCTGTAAAGGGGCTAAACAACTGTCAGGAAAAAACTGCAGAGGTACATAGGCATGCTGTGGATCGGGGGTCAATGTGATCTGATGGCCCTCCAAACCTCCTTTATATTTATGTATGTCTAGCTAGGTATCTAGATATATGTGTACATAATATACCCAATATATATATAGTATATATGTTTTCTAGATCAGTTATTAAATAAGTAACATGAACTGTAAATATAAACAATGTAAATTACATAAATCAGCAGTGGAATGTTTTTTTACTCCCCTAGACTTCTTAATTATTTTCACAAACAGGTATTATCAGGTCTGCTTGGGAATATGCAGGATGCACTGGCACTTTAAGGCAAGAAACATATGTAAGCAGGCAACTGATGTTCTTATGGGAAAGCCCGAGCCCCTTAAAAAGAGTAACACTTCCTTCCCTGCTACCCTGCCTGTCTTTCCTCGGTTCCTGAGCTATGTGACCCTGTCGCCTACTGCTGCGTGTTTCTGTTTCTTTATTTTCCTTCTTTCTCTCTGGGGCTCTGTCACTCCTGTCCAGGTGCAATGTGTCAGGAGAACGCACTGAAGCTGGATCCAGGGCGGCCAGATGGCTGGAGGATCCCGTTCAACCCCCGGGCTGGAGGCTGCGGGGCTGCCATGCGTTCCATGTGCATCGGGCTGCGTTTCCACCACCCCGACGAGCTGGACACCCTGGTACAAGTCAGCATTGAGAGCGGCCGAATGACTCACCACCATCCCACTGGCTACCTGGGGTCCCTGGCTTCGGCACTCTTCACGGCTTTCGCAGTGAATGGCGTGCCCCCCCTGGCATGGGGGAAGCGGCTGCTGGAGGTGCTGCCGCGGGCAAAAGCCTACGTGCGGGACACCGGCTTCTTTGTGGAGGAGAACATGGGGCAATGGTCAGCTGCGCTTCCAACACCGTGTTTTGTTAAAATTAGGGCAAGTTGGGTTTATACTTAAGCTTCAGTAATCACATTATGGTAAACTCTTAGAGCAGCACATGCCTGCCATGGGATCAAATCAATTCAGAAAGTCTCTGAAGTCCCCCAGGGGAAAAACATACCCCTAACTTATTAAAAAAAAAAAAAGTCAGATTGTGTTTGGGTCATGTCGTTGTGACATTTTTTGGATCCAGTATGAGGCAGCTTGACTTGTCATCTCAAGCAACCGTGATCTGATGAAAGATGGGAAGCAAGGCTAGGGAACAGCACCAGGCTTAGGGCTGAGCTCAGTTTGAAAGTTATAACCAAATCTGGCTGTACATTCAGCGCAGCTCTGTGCACAGGGGCACACACAGACAGGGGTGGAGGTACTCTGAATTTGGGAGGATGACTCAGTTCTCACTCTGAGCCTTTGAATCCTGTGCAGCGCGACAGCAGCAGGTGCTGGGCTGCCTTCTCCCATGTGGCTGGAGGGAGGGGAAATCTTAACTCACTGAAACATGTCCTTGTGCCTCTTTACTGTAAATCATGTCCCTAGTTTGACAAATGGGGGACGCCTACCATTTTGCCGAGCGATCGCTCTGGCCTCCTGACGTGGCCGGGAGCGCCTGCGGGGAGCTCACGTATATGCTTCTGCCGTGGGATGTCTCTTACAGCCCCTCCATCTTGTCTCGTGTTTTGCAGGCATTACTTTGAAGAACGATGGGAAAAATACCTGGCGCAGAGAGGCATATCAGACGGGGTCTCGCCACCCACCTTCCCCCCCAAGTATGGCGTGGAAGAGAGAGACTCGTTCTACACCTCCCTCAGCTACGACGGCTGGGGGGGCAGCAGCGGGCACGACGCCCCCATGATTGCTTACGACGCGCTGCTGGGCGCGGGGGACTCCTGGGCAGAGCTGGCTCACCGGGCTTTCTTCCATGGGGGCGACAGTGACTCCACTGCCGCCATCGCAGCCTGCTGGTGGGGGGCCATGCACGGCTTCCGAGGAGTCGGTGCCTCCCTCTACGCCCACCTGGAGTACAGGGACCGCCTGGAGCAGGTGGCCAAAGACTTGTACCGCATCGCCTAGGCGGGGGGGTGGCAGGGACCCCCCAGGGGCCTGCTTACCGCTCCTGCCGCCCCTTGCTTACTCAGGGTTTTGCAAACTTTGAGCCAAAGCCAGGCCTGCTTTTTCTGTTTGTGTGTTGGCTTCAGCGGGGAGGCCATTTTGGATCTCGCAGCTCGGGGCTTGTGGGTGGTGGGAAAGCAGTTAGAAGGGGGTTTTGATGGGAGCACGCAACGGTGCGTCTGTCCCTCGAGCAGCCGAGCCCTGCGACATCCCTCCTCCTCAGCATGGCAGCTGCACGTCGTCCGGTCCTCGAGAGGAGCAGGAGCACCCACTGCTTCATTGCTATCGATGCGCCAGCAGCCGGGCAGGCAGCAAAACCCACGCAAGCTGCCCCAAAGCAGGGCCCTGCCCGTACGAGCATGTCAGTGGGGGTGAGAGACGCACGCCTGGCCGCAGGGAGTGTACACGGGCTGGCAGAGATACCTCCCGGCAAACCCACGACGGCTAGCCCTGGCTCGCCACTCTGTACCGCTGGGGGGGGACTGCCAGGGACACCACTTGCCAGCTGGCACTGAGCGTGTGTAAAGCTAAAACTTCTGCACCTTAGAGATTAGAGCAGGTACATCCCAAAACAACCGACCTGGGGTGGGGGGGAGCAAACAGCCAGTTGTGTTCGGGGACAACAGAGTTTTCTCATACAGTTATTTTAGCAGAGGATATTTGTTTTGTTTTTGTTTTGAATGAATGTGGAAGAAACCCAAACCCAAGCCAACAGCTGTGTCGGCAGTGCATTTTGCACAATTTCACAGCGCTTTTGCTATACAGGTAAGAATGTATCATGCTACTTCCCTAATTCAGTTAATGGGGGAGTTCAAGACTACTGACCAAACCCTTATTCAAGGTAAAAGTGGATAATGAGAATTAAAAGGTTGCATTTTACATCAACTTAAGCAACTTCTGTAGTGAACTATATTATTCTGCTTACATCGAGGTTACTAAAGATTATTTGCTTAACATTTGCTATGGATAATTTTATAAAAAATAAGTTTTTTCTTCAAATCCAGACTGTGACACAGCAAAGTACTTATTATTTTCAGAGCAATTTCCAACTGGTGCACCTCATTCAATAAATAGACCTGACGTGCCTCTGTTAAATGTTATGTTCTATTATGGGATGAATTACGGGATGGGAGGGAGAAGTATGAAGAGCCAGAGGGTGCAAGGTTTCTGCAAGCTCCGGCTTGTAAGAGAGAGGAGATGCACTACCAGGGCAGGAGGAGAGATGATGCATCAGGGAATTGGGGTGGTGGGAGGGGGAAGAGGCTGCCTGAAAGGGGGAGCGGGCTTGGGAGTTCAGCACACCTTTATGCAGGGAGTGCGCATAAAGGCATAGTGAAAGCCCAAATCTGACAAAAACCAGCAGCAATAGGAATCACAATTTCAACACAGTTTACTACAGCTCTCAGGTGTGTTGTATAAAACATGTTTTAGTGCAATATAGTACAAAGTTTTTTGTTTTTTAAAAAAAATCCCAAACATTTTTCCACATCATGCATGGATAGGGTGTCTCTCTTTCTTCTTGGGTTCGTTACAGAAAGTTACAGCAGAGAGTAGTTTGAAAAGCTTCACGTTAAAACTTGTTACAGGAAGAGTCTGCCTTATAAAAACAGAGAGAAGTTTGAGACTGGGCAACACACTGCCAGAGTAACGGAGACATGTCACCGGCAAGGTACATTCAGGGACCACCATGGGAGCCGCTTCCTGGGAAAGCCCGGGCTCGGTGCAGGAACTGCCAGGCTGGGAAGGGACTCGTTTCGGCCCGGGGGAGGACAGCCCTCTGGGAGAGCCCTGCTCCAGGGTAGACAGGCTGGCGAGGAGGAGCATGGCTTGGATGCAGCACAGTGCTCTCCCGCAAAAGAACGGCTCCTGACGACTTCATTTTCTCTTTTTTTTTTTTTTTTTCTTTTTTTTTTTTCTTTAAAGCTGAAATGAGTTGCAGTTCCTGCCCGGGAGCAGTATGTACAGGAGATACTACATTTATGAAACAATACCCACTGGCTGCAGCTGCTGCTGTTTGCGCCTCGGTTCTTCATTTCCCTTCAACTTCTCATCCCACTCCTCTCTTTGCAGACGCCTTATCCAGAAAAGGGAAGACAAGTGTGTGGGTGTGTGATACATATATATATATATATGTATATATACAGGAGCCTGATATTATGCATATGCTGGGGCCAGTAAGCAGTTATGTCTTGAGAAGGCGTATTTTGCAGAGGGATGAGTGAAATTTGGGCTTCCCAGCGGAAGAAGAAACCGATGCTGTTCTGGTGGAGGAGCAGAGGTGGCTGACTTCGAATGCCCTGGCACGGCACCGTCAGCAGCCACGTGGGCCCCCTCCCAGTTGGGAGAGGGGATGCACGGTGCAGATGTCCCACCTGAGGCTTCACCACCTCTGAAACATCAAGGCATAAAGGTCTAACTGACCAGTGCTACAGAGCATCTGCTGAGGTCCCCTTCTCTTCACAAAGAGCAGTCCGAACCTTCTGAAGAGGACAGAGGCTGTGGGTATGGCACCTCTCTCTTGCGAGGTTGGGGGGGGTGTCTTGCAGCTGTGCCCATCCACCCCAGTTGGCTTCAGCCATGCTGCAAAAAATAAATGGCCGGATTTGCCAGGAAGACATCAAGGAAGACAACAAAAGGCCATATTTGGCAAACATTTTCTTCCGCCACACATAACGCTTAGGGCGTATGGGGGAGGAGGCGGTTCCCTCCACAGGACAGGGCAGGGGTACTTGGCATTACGGGGTACGGGAGCTCCGGTGCCCCATGCGGCAAGAGCCCTGGTTTGGTTTGCGAAAGCCATATCTTTCACAGAAAGAACAGCATTTCCTGCCACAGCAACTGTCTACGACAAGAGCAGGTGACTTTGCCAGGAGGGGGAGCTTATGGAGAAACAGTTTCTCCTCCTAAAGCCCCAGGAACAAAAAGTGGCAGATGCACACGCACGCACAGGGGGAAATTTCTTGTGGCCCAAGGGGACAGGGAAGCCCCCAGGGTGCCAATGTGCTGCAGACTCCTTGTCTTGTCCAAGCTCGTGCCGGGAAGTAGTGCAAGCCACAGGGAAACTTGTAAGACACGGTGGTTAATTGCATGTCCCTGCTGCGTGGTGTGGCTGCACCTGGGCTCCTTGGCTGAACCATTCAGGGGCTGCGAACCCAACCGTGGAGCTTTCTTTCCCTTTCCCCCTTTCTGGAGTCATTACTTTGGTCATGTTGAAGTCTTCAGAGACTGGATCCAGCCACCTGCCCCCAGGCGACTGGGGCACAGAGGGGACCTGCCTCGTCAGAGGTGGCAGCATGG
Organism: Vanellus vanellus; assembly: GCF_965231255.1. Classification (NCBI taxonomy): domain Eukaryota; kingdom Metazoa; phylum Chordata; class Aves; order Charadriiformes; family Charadriidae; genus Vanellus; species Vanellus vanellus. The sequence continues at coordinate 104,238,236 of NC_138905.1, read as the reverse complement.
ACACCAGGGAGAAGCACAACTCTGGTAAGCTGGACCGTACGAGGACCCTCTTTGCTACCAACAAAGTCAGGGCTTTCAGGTGTCCTCCTTCCATCTCCCCCTTCAGTTCCTGGAGACAAACTAAATTGCTTTTGTCCTGACCGCAAGTACGCTGAATAGGCAGTCTCTCCGGGAAATGCTCCCAAAAGGTGAGTTGTCCCCTTCTGAGAGAACAGTAAGATGGAGGCAAGAAGATACTGAGGCTACAGCCAGCCTTTGAGATGGACCTCCCAACAGCCCAGCTAACTCCTCAGAGGTGGACCTGGCTTTGTCTGTTTTGGAAGAGGGAGGAGCTAGCTCAGCGCACCTAGGGAAAAGACCTCCTTCACCATGGCACTGAGTCTGACGAGGAAAACAACAGTCTGTTTTGGAAAACATATACATTTACTTCCAAAAAGATTGCCCCTGGACCAAAAGCCCCCTGGGATCTCCTCACTGTGCAGAGGGCAGGGGAAGCCTACAGTTCTTGGAGTGACCAAAAAAGAAACGACAACAAAAAAGTAACAGCCCAAAGGACAGCAATTGGCGGGAGCAAAATTAATCCGAGAGGACCATCCGCTATGTACAGCAAGTGTAGGGACCCTCCATCTGTTGGGCTGAGGGGGTGTGTTCCCACAGGCGCTGGAGGAAGCCTTGGACCTTCTGTCCCTGCCAGCTGGGCACTCCACAGAGCTCAGCCGCCATGCTGGAGCACAAACAGTGAAACAAATGAAACAAGAACAACAAAACCCACTCTGATCCTTAGGGATCCCGGTGTGTCTCTGCTTCTCTCTCTCTGCATGTCCCTCCGGGTGCCTCTGCCTCTTTAGTCTATGGTTCCCGGGTGGATGCTGAGGACCGGTGGCTCTAGGCAAGTGGGAGAGTAGTTGAGGTGAGGCTCTTTGATCCACAGCAAGGGGACTCCATTCTTGCCCTCCGAGTTCTTGCTGGAGTTTCGGCTCTTGAACCGCACCAGGAGGATGGTGATTATTAAGATGCCGAAGATGGGGAAGGGGTAGAAGAACACAAAGTAGAAGAGGGCGTCGTTGGAGCAGATGACAGACTGCAGGGTCGAGCCTGGAAAGAGACACAGGACGGTCACATTTCACAGCTTCTCTATAACGTGTGGCCTATAAACTTCTTCAGAAACATAAAACCCGGATGTTCGTTAATCTGTGTCAACGTAGGAAGCGAAGCTCTGAGAAAAATACCAATATTGGTAAACAGAGCAGCAAAAAAAAAGCTATTGCGTGGCATGTTTCAGTTTATTTCCCCCAAGAGTTTCATGAGTGCCAGAGAGTCCCCCCTGGACTTTCTGTGTGGATTTTCTGCTGTCTTATAAAGCTGGAAACCTTGCAAAGCATCGTTTCCCTCAGTGGTGGTACACAGAGGCAGGACCCCAGGGTATCTCCCTTCACAGCCCACAGAACTCTCATGACCTCTCTGGGGCTTCTAAACCATCCGATGGCTTCAAGAGTTGCTAGGAGGACACCCTTGTGCCACAGGTTGTGGTGTTGTGCAGAACTAGGCCAAATTCCACATGTGTTTCCCAAAGGGAAAGGCTAAACCCCAGTGGGGCACAATGTCTGTCCCTGATGACCCAGACACACCAGGCAGTAAGTGCTGTGGGGTGGGCAGCCCCAGCACAGAGCTAAGCGCAGCGCAGATGTGCAAGCTCAGCCAAGAGCTGGGCTACACGCCACTGAGCTGACTGGAAAAGCACCGGCACCGCAGATTAGCCCCGGTGCAGGCGAGACCCCGTCCCACTCACTCCTTGAACATTTTATCTTGGTTGAACCAAAGATGTGGGGGATGCCAGGGCCATGCCCCCAAGAGGGTTGTTGCCTCTTCTCACCTGCATCCTGCACGTGAACAGCGACTGTCCCCGACTCCTCCTCCGCCAGCTGGTACCACACGCCGTTGGGGTCTGCCAGCCATTCCTCCACGCGGCATGAGTAGTTGCCTGTGTCGGCACCGCCGGCTTGCAGCACTGTCAGCCGGAAAAGCACCGCTGAGAGCCTCTGGAATCGCAGGCGGCCCTCCCAGCGACTGGCCTCAGGGCTGAAGACAGCATCAGGGCCCACGCTCAGCACTGCCTCCCTCTCCTCCGCCTCCTCCTCCTCGTCCTCCTCCGTGCGGCCACCTGCCTCTTTGGCCCGTAGGTTGAACCACGTCACTGCAAAATGGGACTCTGGGCTGGAGCGGGACAGGATGCTGCAGTCCAGCGGGAAGGATTCCTTCTCCTGCACCGTGAGGTTGGCGGTGGCCGTGTCCACCTGCAAGGTGGGATCTGAGATGACAAATGGGAGAGGTGAGCGCTGAGCAAAATGCTGCCATCGAAGCCACCCTGCCCTGGCACAGACTGACTGTCACAATGCCGGTGCTGGGCACAATCCAAGCAAAACCCAAAGGCTTGATGCAGCCTGCCAAGTCCCATGGGTACCTCTGTGGTCAACCCTGCAGGCTCAGCATCCTCACCTCACCATGCGCCCCCTGGCACAGGGTCAAACAGGAGCTGGCTGTAAGCGCTGTGCTACCACCCTGCCCTTGCAGACCCTCGCACCAACTAATGGGCACGTGTGTGAGAGGAAAAAGCTGCTGCAGCTCATCCAGATGCACTACAAGAACACATCAGGAAATACCAAGGTTTGGTGCATGTGCTGAGGAGCGACGTACTACTACTCCCCAGCTACTGGTGCAAAGAGCATTGCACTCCACACTTATTTTTTATTTCTTTGAGAGCGCTCAAAGAACTTGAAAATCACTATGACAGAAGAGGAGAGCATTTTTTCCAGCAATTTGGGAAGTTATTTACGTAAGAGGTTCTTCCATGGAGATGTCCTCAGCATAAACACAGCAAGGGTGCTTCCAAAAGTCTGCCTCTCATTTTTTTTCTAGTCCTTGCAGCAAGGCTAGAGACGCTTTTACCTAGCTGAGATGCAGTGGCCAGAATCTAAGATGAGTTGATTAAAGGCTGACTTCAAGAGCAATTAACATGTGGTTTAGTCATCTTGCCAGGGAACACATACTCCAGGGATCACAATCAGTCCGGATCTAAGCTTTCATTTAAAGATTAAAAAGGCCCTTCCGACACGGGGGCTGAGACGGAAGGGCAAGCTGATAGCTCGCCAAAGAGAGAGGCGCTTTCTCTTCCAGGGAAGGTAGCTGGGCAAGCCCTCCCTCGCGCAGACCCCGGGAGTCCCTGCAGGAGGGGGCTGCTGTCCCCCAGCTCTCATCAGCTGCGGGGCTCCTCATTACAGCACCTGCCCTACACGTTTTAAATGGTCCCACAAGGAAAATCTTCATTAAAGCCAGAGCTCTACACGCCATAGGCAACACGGGTGTTTTCAGTTCACATCTTCCCCGGCATGACTCCTGAGCAGAAACAGGAATGAGGTAAGTCCCGAGATTTCAGAGACTACCGAGGTAAAAAGGAGGAAGGGAAGGAAATGGCTTGTCAAAACCAACACAAAGCCTCCCCCACCTCAGCAGGCTAAGCAGAAAGAGAAGAACTGCTGTCTGAAGATGCTGAGAGGGTTTTTTTTCCAATTGCTCATGATTACAGCCCTGAAAGATAAGCATAGAGATCCTAACTGATGAGACATGAGTCACAAGTTCCGCTATTTTTAAGGTTAGTCATTTTGTTAGCTACTGGCTGCCATGAAAGTAAAACAAACAACAACAAAGCACTTTTAGAAAAAAAATTATCTCCAATTAGTGCACCCCCAACTCCCTCTCTTCTTCCCACTTCGCATCCTTACGCAATTCAAAATGAGCCTCGAGGATTTTCCTCCTCCATCAGGGCTGGCAGTTCTCAGCCTGGATGAAGAGCTGCATTTACAACCACGCAGGCATGCAGGGTACAGGGATTGCCTGGGGTTGGTCTCTGCTCAAGCCACCTTGGCCAGCAAAGTTTCCCAAGCAAGGACCTGCAAGCAAGGACCTTTCCCAAGCAAGCTCCTCCTCTGCAGCAAAAATCTCTGCCAGTAATGACCACTAAAATCTTTCCAGAATCTTACACTCTTGCCAAGCTGACACCTCGCTGGAATGGACAGGCATAAAGTACCACAGCAGTATTTGCAGAGTGGTTGCTTTACATGCTGAAAAGTACCCAGCAAATGAGGACCACAAGTGTTATTTGACCTACAGCCTTTAAGACAGATATTTAATCTTGAGTCATTCGTCTCAAAAACTAGGGAACCCATATTTTCCAAGGTAAATTGTCCTTGCAGCTTATCTGTGGTTAGAACAGACGAAACTTAGCAGAATACCCTGGGAATCTGCTTTTGAGGGCTTAGGAGTCCATGAGTGCTGGTCAGTCTTTAAGAACGACCTTTTCGAAGCAGAGGAGCAGGCAATCCCATTGCATCGTAAGTCAAGCAAGCGGGGCAGAAGGCGAGCTTGACTGAACAGGGAACTCCTCATGGAGTTCAAGCAGAAAAAGAAATTGTATGATCTCTGGAAGCGAGGTCAAGCTTCACAGGAAGATTAGAGCTCTGTTTCATATATGCAAGAAGACATGAAAGGCCAAAGCTCAATGAGAGTTGAAACTGGCCAGTGTTTTGTCAGATAATAAGAAGGGCTTTTTAAAGTATGTTAATAGCAAGAGGAGGTCTAAAGAAAACATTGGACCGATATTTGTTGAAGATGGTCATCTGACTGATAGGGATGAAGAAAAAGCAGAGGCATTCAATGCTTTTTTTGCCTCAGTCTTTAATAATACTGATCAATCCGATACGATTACTTTAATAATAATGGGTGTTAGTATAACACAAGTGTGGAAACAGTGATTTTTCCATTTGTGGATACTGAAATTGCGAAAGACCAGCTGTATCAGCCAAGGGGCCTGATGGGATCCAGCCCAGAGTACTGAAGGAACTCGTGGATGTTATGGCAGGATCCCTCTCAATCATCATCCGAAGGCCTTGGGAGTCTGGGGAGATCCCCACTGACTGGAAGCTAGCCAGTGTTACTCTGATTTACAAAAAGGGCTCGAGGGAAGACCCAGGGAACTACAGACCTGTTAGTCTAACCTCAGTTCCTGGAAGAATTAAGATTATACTGGGTACTACTGAAAGGCATTTAAAGAATAATGCAATCATCAGGCACAGTCAACACGGGTTCACAAAGGGAAAGTCCAGTTTAATTAATTTAATATCCTTCTACGATAAGGTCGCCCACCCAGTGGATGAAGGGAAGGTGGTGGATGTAAGGCTTCTGGTACTGTCTCTCACAACATCTTCCTGGACAATCTGTCCAGCTGTGGGATAAGTGGGATCATGGTGCACTGGTGAAGAACTGGCTGAAAGGCAGAGCTCAAAGGGTTGTAGTGAATAGGGCTACATCTGGCTGGTGACCTGTCACCTGTGGTGTTCCTCAGGGCTCAATTCTAGGGCCATTTCTGTTCAATATGTTTATCAACAATCTAGATGCAGGAGTTGAATGCACCATTAGCAAGTCTGCCGATGATACCAAACTGGGAGATGCTGTTGACTCTCTTGAGGGACAAGATGCCTTGTGGAGGGATCTAGATAGATTGGAGTATTCGGCAATGATTAATGGGATGAAATTTAACAAGTCCAAATGCTGGATTCTGCATCTAGGATGGAGTAAGGCTGGGCACAAGTATAAATTAGGAGAAGAGTGGCTGGAGAGCAGCCCTGCAGAAAGGGATCTGGGGGTGCTGGTTGACAGCAGCCTCAATACGAGTCAGCAGTGTGCCCTCGTAGCCAAGAGGGCAAACTGCATCCTGGGTTGCACCAAACACAGCATAACCGGCCAGTCAAAAGAGGTAATTATCCCGCTGTATTCAGTGTTTGTGTGGCCTCACCTGGAGTACTGTGTGCAGTTCTGGGCCCCACAATTTAAGAAGATGTTAAGCTCCTTGAATGCATCCAGCGGAGGGCAACAAAGCTGGTGAAAAGGCTGGAAGGAATGTCCTATGAGGAGCGGCTAAGGGCTTTGGGTTTGTCTAGTCTGGAGAAAAGGAGGCTGAGGGGTGACCTCATTGCTCTCTACAGCTTCCTGAGGAGGGGACATGGAGAGGGAGGTGCTGAGCTCTTCTCCATGGTACACAGTGATAGGACGTGGGAATGGTTCAAAGCTGTGCCAGGGGAGCTTCAGATGGGACATTAGGAAGCATTTCTTTACCAAGAAGGTGGTCAAACACTGGAACAGGCTTCCTAAAGAGATGGTCGATGCCCCAAGTCTGTCAGTGTTTAAGAGGCATTTGAACAATGCCCTTAATAACATGCTTTAGCTTTTGGTCAGCCCTGAAGTTGTCAGGCAGTTGGAGTTGGACTAGATGATCATCGCAGGTTCCTTCCAACTGAAACATTCTATTCTATTCTATTCTATTCTATTCTATTCTATTCTATTCTATTCTATTCTATTCTATTCTATTCTATTCTATTCTATTCTATTTCACAAACCTTTGAAACTGGAGTTTCCTCCTTGGTTTGAACTTCTGTAGCACTTTTTACCCCACTAGACCCTGGCAAAACCAAGAAGCACCTGCAGCGATCCCTGATGCCTGCCTCCCTGTGTCTGGGCATGGCTAAAACAGTGGTGTTAGGCAGCAGGATCTGCCTGAAACACTATAAACAGCAAAAGGGTGGCCAGGAAGTCCGTAAGTACCGCCTTGTCCATATAGAGGCAGGCTCTTCATAGCCAACTCCCACCCCATAAAGAAACCTGAGCCCTTGTCCCAACCAACAGATGAACCCTTGGAGCTGCACACCCCGCATCTGCTTCTTCACCCACAGAATGGGGAGCATCAGCGTGGGAAACTGCCCGGACACCAGGAAGGGTCTCGACCTCCTCTGCTGCCCCCTTTTCATGCAAGGATCCTGCCCCTGGGACACACGCCTGGGAAGTACAGATAGCTTGTCCCATCTCATCCTCAATCAAAATGTGAATAAAATCAGAAGCCTATCCTATTGAATCTGCCAAAAGTCCTGTAAAAAACTAAATTTGCAGATGCAGTGGTGACAAAATCCCAAGCCCATCTAGCTGTGTTTGCCAGGCTTGCTCCACGCTCCTTCCAGAAAAGCAAGGGTGCACCCAAGAAGACATGCAAGAAAGCGTCAGCACGGTCTGAAGCACAGCGGCCCTGCCCTCTGCCCAGACCTGCTGTCAATGACAGACAGATGGTGACTCATGCCTTCGGTCCAAGAGGGCAAAGCGCTGCTGAAAGTTGTTGGCACAAGATCCTCCTCACCTGGCTGCTTGACTGTGAGGGTGATGAGTCCAGAGAGGTCCTCTGCCCGCTTGTACCACCGGTCGCTGGGGTCAAGGAGCCACTCCTCCACACGGCAGTCATAGGCCCCACTGTCCCGCACAGTGGCGTTTTGGATGGAGAGGAGGTAGAGACCTGGGGATGGGCTCTCCAGGTGCAGCCGGCTCCGCAGGTCACCCAGCGCTGCCAGGTCCCCGTAGCGCAGGGTGCTCTGCCGGCTCAGCCGGGCCACCACCTCCTTTTCTGGGTGGCCCGGCCGCCAGACGTACCACTCCACTGACAGCTGGGATGAGGGGCTGGTCCGGCTGCTGACCAGGCACTCCAGGGTCACCCACTGGTTCTCCAGCACAGTGATGTTTTTGTGGGTCTGGTTCACCTTCAGGCGGTTATCTACAGGAAAAGGCCATCAGAAATACAAGGTCACCGAGGGCTGCAAGGGTCCTTTGTCTCCCCACAAGCCCTTCCCTCATGGCCACAGTCCTGGGGTGTGGTGAAAGAAATGAGCAAGGGGAGAAAAAGAAAAACAGAGGAGGGAGGGGAAGAGGGGGAAAGGCAAATAGGAATTGTGTTTTTTAGGGTCTTCTGAAAATCTCAGGCTAGCCACCAACAATGCCCCATTCAGCACAGAGAACTGGAAACCTACAATCTCCCAGTAGGACCTGGGGGTCCTAAGTGCACAGACACCATATGAAGGGAGGTCACACCTCAGTCTTTACTCATACTCCTGCTGGGGCAGGGTAGTAGCCCAGTCACACCCTGACCAGTAAGCCCTCCTGCAGTGGGAAAAGGGAAAAAATCAAGGCAGAGAATGGATGGCTGATTATAGGGAACCACCACTGCAAAACGAGAAGTGGCATGAGGGCAAAGTCACATACAGTGTTTTGCTGCCTTGGGAATGTCCCTGGTTTTTGCTCCACAATTTCATTGATACACGGGGAGGGGGTGACTGCAATCAGCTCTTTTATGTGAAATGACGTGTCGTACACTCCTAACTCCTTCATAACTTCTTTCCAGGGGCACAGTCTGGACTTCCCTGGTACTGCCGCTGCAGCAAGTGATGGGCACTGTACTTCCCAGAGAGCGGTGGGCGATGCAAAGGAGAGGGCAGATCACAGCTCCCCTCTCCCTGACTGCCCCACAGTCATCTCGGGACTCTGCAGACAGAAACAAGGAGCTGGGACTGGCAGCAAACGGCACACTGTGGCCTGCTGTGGTCCCTGTGCGACCAGGCAAAGATGTGCTGGGGACACTGGCTGGGGACCATACCCAGTATCCCTCTCACACCCCCGTCCAGAGCCTGCGTCTAGCCAGCCAAATCCAGACAGAGAAAATGCATTAAGCATCCTAGTCCAGCCCTGCTATCCCGAGTGTGTCCTTGCTGCAGGAGAGATTTTATTCTCCAGAAACAGGCACCCAGAGCAAGTGGGGACAAGGCAGGCTTCCTTGCGAAGTACTGACGCTCTGCTTCAGAAGGACACATGGTCCAGGCTGCTCTCAAAGACAGTACTTACCCACCTGCCTTCCCCCTTGGCATGAAATATGGGCTCTGTCCCCAGATCATGGGAGCCATCTTTAGCTCCTCCAGCAGCCCATCTTTACAGTGATGTCTGCTGCCGCGGAAACCACTAGTGGAGCAGATTTCTCTTTTCCTGGCAGCCAGCTCCCCACCTCATTAAACTTGTTACTTGCATCGCATGTGCACAGCGCAGAGGGAAAAGAGACAAGGCTCCCCGCGCCTGCCAGGATGCAGGCACAGAGTAAAATTAAACTGTGTGCAAAACATGAAAATGCTTTCCCAGGCAGGCACACACCAGTTCTCTCTCAGTAGGTCGCTAGTTGACACTCTTGCTACATGATGCTCTTGTGGATAAAGACACCTGGCTGGATACAGTGGCCCTCTAGATTGTGGGGGACGGAAAACCTTCACGTGGGGACACTGAAACGTGCACCAACCCAGCCTAAATGGAGGAGGGAAAATGTCCCTCTTTGTGTAGGGATGTGCAGGCACGAGGATGCAAGGAGGGGGTGACAAGGCTGTAGTGGAAAGAAGAGCAGAGGATCTGTGTTGCCCTAGGAAAGCCCAGCGAGCTCAAGAGCCATGCACAAGAGCCCATGCCAAGAGGACCCCACCAGTGTGGCACGTGGTACCTGGCTGCTTGACAGTGACCTCTGTTCTCCCTGACACCTCCTCCGCCAGCTTGTACCAGGCGTGGTTGGGGCTGAGCAGCCACTCCTCCACGTGGCAGTAGTAGCTGCCGCTGTCTCGGACCTCTGCCCGCTGCACTGTCAGGCTGAAGAGCCCCCCCGACGCCGAGCGTTCGAACTGCAGCCGGCCCCGCAGCCCTTCCTCCTCCGCGTAGGTGCCATACTCGAAGGCCGAGCTGTGGGTGGTCTTCAGAATGAGCTTGCCATCGGCATCAGAGGGCTTGTGGACATACCACAGCACAGCGAAATGTGAGTCAGGGCTGGTCTGGGATTTCACCGAGCAGTTGAGGGGGATGGGCCGGTTCTCCACCAGAGTGATGCTCCGCTTTGACTTGCTCACCTGCAGCTTGGTCACTGAGGGGGAGGAATGGAGAAGAAAGAGGAGAGTTGGGTGATTAACACAGAAAAGAAACTCACCTGGTTTGGGGAGGACCAGAGAGTCACAGAATCATAGAATAGTTTAGGTTGCAGTGGACCTCAAAGATCATCTAGTTCCAATCCCCCTGCCATGGGCAGGGACACCTCCCACTAGACCTGGTTGCTCAAAGCCCCATCCAACCTGGCCTTGAACACCTCCAGGGATGGGGCAGCCACAACTTCCCTGGGCAATTTGTTCCAGTGCCTCACCACCCTCATAGGGAGAAATTTCTTCCCAATATCTATTCTAAATCTCCTCTCTTCCAGTTTGAAGTCATTACCCCTCGTCCTATCACCATATAAAAAGTCCCTCTCCAGCTTTTCGCCCCCAACTGCAGGCCGACTGCTCTTGCCTGGGTCCCACTTGCACTGGACCCTTAAGACAAAGGCATTTAGATGTTCTCCTACCAAATCTTTTATCTTCTTTCACCCCCTGCTCTACTCCTGGATCCTCCCACCGTGTCCCTCAGCAAGAGGCTGCTTTTTCACAGTTTGACCTTTGAAAGCTTCCCTTTCTTAATTCAGTGTGGTTTGAGGCACCAAACCTAGCATGAAGGCTACACCCAAACTCAGCGGGTTTTTTCATGGTGAAATCATATCACTTGCACCTCAAGGCAATGAGCTGTTGACCACGTCCCGAGAAAACCATTTCTACGAAGAGTGAATTAAACAAGACTTTACCGCTGTCACATGCCAGCCACCTCACTGACATGTAGCCCAGAGACACATAATAGATAGGGAAGCAAACAGGGGCACAACCAGAAAAGAAAAAGAGCATCAGACTGGAAAGGATCAGCAGGAGCAAGCTCTGCTCCAGCAGCCAGGAGCTCTGGCTCCAGGTCCCATCATGGATTGCACAGCCTGGACAAGCCACAGGCACGTCACCTCCCTCGGCTTCCCAAGCTTGACTGCAGCTCCCACGCGGGTAGCTAAGTGGTCACACAGCACTGAGGATGACACAGCAGTGGCATTAGCTCTCGTCCCCGCAGGGAGAGACACACACTGGTTTCCGATTCCCCTCTCCCTGCAGGAGCAGGAGATAAAGCCTCCCTTGTGTGTGCTCAGGCTGTGCCTGCTGCCCAAGTCTCGACCCAGGGCAGAACACAAAACGCCGTCCTGTGACACTTGTGCTTGGTGTTCCCTGGAGCCCTGCTGGCTACAGACCGGAGGGGAGGAGCAGCTCCCAGCCAGATACACCACTTCTCCCAGAAGCTCTGCCACCACCTCCCCTCCTTCGCCTCCCCTCACATGGCAGCTTCCCTCTGAAAGGGGGCATGCCAGCTTACTGCCAGGTGAAGGGATTCTGCTGACAACCGGTAAATCTCCTGACAAAACCGAGTGAGCACCCTGGGCACGGATGGCACGACAGAAGCGTGGCACCACAGGCATGAACAACCTGTGCTGCCAGGCTGCCAGGGGAGCTGTGCCCATCCTCACCCTGGAAACCCGTCCTACGCATCCTCTGTTTGCAGGGAAGCAACGTTGTCTCCTCTCTCTCACCGAGACACAGGCTCCTCACTCTGCATCACGCTTTGCTTCCATTGCTTCCAGCTCCCCTTGGGCCCCAGGGTCTCGGATGCCTGTCGGCACAGGCGACGAGCGACGGCACCGAGGGAGAGGACGGGCACAGGCAAACGACATCAAATGGGAGGGAGGAACTCCCACCACAGCAACGCTTTCTGCTTTAACACAGCATCTGAGATAGGCATCCTGGTATCGCATTAGACATTCCCCTGGAGCCTGGATTGCCTGTGGCTTTAATCAGTATGCTAATAAAGACTCGATGGCTGCGTCACGCGTATGGCACACAGACAACGGAGGGAAGGAAGGAGGGAAATAGTCCCTTGTTTTTCCTCCCTGGGGACTTCAACCTAATGGGACAGACTTAGCATCACCCTGTTGTATTTCTGCCGTACCCCAGACGCACTCCCTCCCCTTTGTTTCGCTTCAGGACGGCAGCTTTAGCCACCACACCCACACTTGTCCCACCTTTTTGGCTCACCGTTGGTTAAGAAAGGTTATTTCAAGCATTAATCAATCTTCCGAGTCCCTGGGAGATGAACCAATAAAGGGGAAGGTGATTCTCAGCAGTTTCCTTTCTCTCCCAGCCCCCTTTCCAAACAGTTTATTTTTAATTGGTACTGGATTATTTTCTGCAACCGTTACTAAGGAAACCTCTGTTACTATAGCAACCGTGTATGTTAAGTCAGTAGCCCTATATCTATTAAAATGCAGTATATACACATGCTGTGTGTGGTGGGGTTGCTCAATATCAACACACGCATGGAGACAAAGCCAGGGTACGCACAGACCAGAGCTGCTGCGATGCAAGCATTCCTCCCACTGCTCTTCCCACATCATGGCACCTACAGGAAAATGAGGGGGATAGGCACCCAGTAATTTTAAGGCCGGTATTCGGGGTAACAGACCTGCACCTCCTATGTGACAGATGTATTTCACGGAAGCGGTGAGGCCGTGTTCCTGGGCCACGATCATGGCAATTCTCACTTTGTACAACCAGCACGGACCCCTGAGGTCATCCAAGGGCTCTTGGATGGCCTCCATGGAGCTCTCCCTGCTTCCCTTTGACACTTGAGAAGATGTCTTCTTTTGTGGGGGTGTGAGTGATGGGGAAGAAAACTTACTAACTCTGGCAAAAATGAGATCTTTAATTCCATGCAGGCAGCCCAGTCCTCCGAGCCTTCCTTAGCAGCTGTTGCGGGCAGCGTTTAGGAATTTGCCCACGCATCCACAGAGACCCCCAAATCTTGATGAGCTGATTGCTTCTACTGCTGCAGGCCCTGGCAGGGAACTACAGGGCTTCCCTTTTCTAGATTGCACGCACTTGCACAGGTTCGTAACACCACGTGTGAAATTTCGTCTAGATTAGAGGTATTGGTGATACGTAATGACACCCCTGTCAATGCACGTCTCATCTAACATGACTTATTTTCCTAACAGAAGCCCACCATGGAAGATGCAAGTGCAGGTTTTGTTTCCCTCTCACAGAATCAGAGAGGACATTCTCAGTCTTTTCCAATCTGTGAACATCAAACGCTTCCCCGTCCAGGCACCGGCTCCTGCACAGTAAATGTGCACCTATCTCTTCTTCATTACCTTTTGCAGATCCTATAGAAATATCTCACAGCTTTTACAGACCACAGGCTGAAAACTGCTGAGTTGCAAACACTGTGGCGCGCAGGTTAGCTTGGGGCAGTAGGCTGATTTGCTTGCTCGTGCAGGGCAGAGATCCTCCACCCACACTCTGGTTGAGACACGGGAAGCTTCGTGGGGCGGCTCGCACTCCTGCTCTCCCACAGGGATGACCATCAGCCACCACTCACGGATACACAAACTAATCCAAAAGGCTTGTTCTGCATTTGGGAAAAATGATTTAAAAGGGGGGGGGGAAATCCTGAAGTCAGTGCTCCAGGGCAACAGTAATGGTACAATACAACACCAGGGAGTCCATCTCTTTCCATCCTGGTGGTAAGTCTCCTCCAGTGCAAAGTGGGTCTCTCTATGCCCCGTGCAGCTCGCCAGGTCGTGTTTAAAGATGCCCGCCACCACATGGAAATGACTGTAGCTGCTGGTGCATGAGTGAGATTACAAGAAGACTGACACCCCAGGCACTGAGCCAGCCAAACCTCACCCTCCTGACGAGGGGGAAACTCCCTTTCCCGGCTTGGGGATTCGCCTGGGCAGAGAGCCAGGAAAGGGCTCAGCCTTCAAACCCTGAGTTGATCCGCTCTGCCCCAGGGGCCGGGGTTTCGGTGTGCCAGGGTAGGGCTGCTCCGGCACTCCGGCGAGCGGCAGAGGCGGTGGGCGCAGCGATGTGAGCAGGCACGGTTACATGGCATTTTCTGCTGCGCTGTCAAGAGGCTGATGTTCTCTTAACAGCCTCCCGAACATCTGCTTAGTGAGGGGAACAGGTGCATGTGTCTAGGTGAAGTTATCGTGCATATCATCTGCAAACCATAATCCTGTTGCCACAATGTCTCCTGGCTCCCTTGAGGGTGCCAGTAAAGAGGATATCATACCTTGATGTACTGTAATTGGCCCTATGTAGGCTATTAAGGCTTTCAATTTACACTGGCAACAAGTCATGGTTACAACCCTCCTATTTTTTTTTTTTTAAGCCAGCCTGGTCTCTCAGCCCCTGTGGAGCCAGGCAGCCCCTCTGAAGAACGTGTGCAGGCGCTGAACCCTGCAGTGGTGCTTGGGCAGGGGCTCTGCAGGCTGTGCCGGGACAGAAGACATCACGTCTCTGACGGCATGGAGAGATGCTCTCCTGCAACACTGAAAGCGTCCTGCTGCATCTGCTGGAGGGGCCGCAGGAGGCTCAAAAGGTGATGACTTGCGCTGGAGCCTGCTCAGGACACGGGGGATGTTACATGCCTCCTAGGACGGAGAGGCTGGCAAGACGCTAGATGTCCACAGCAAGCCCATACGCTACTAGGCACCTCACTTTACAAACCGTCCTCCAGCATCATAGTCCCTTTGCACTAATTCCCAGGCCAAGGAAAACGTCCCCACTCACTTGCAGGGACACGCATTGTCTCAGGATACCTGTGGCAGCCTCTGGTCCTCAAAGGTTGCATCTCCGGGCTGGGGGGCCAGCTCAGACTCACCTTAGAGCCACAGCAGACTACAACATGGCTACAAGCTCTACAAGCTGATATATATGGAAGGGGTTGTCTACACACCATCAAGCAGGCAATTGGTCTCCTCAAGCTGGGCATGTGGTAAGCATGGTTATACAAACGTTTGGGGGAAGGGAAAGCGCTCATCAGAGGAGGAGGACAGAGGCAGTGACGTGATTCACAGCTTTTCTGCTGACTCGCTGCCTTGGTGAAGCCACTTGGCTCCCTCCCCTCTGTTTCCTAATCATCAAGCAGAGGTTACAACACTTTCCTTCACCATAGCACTTTGCAATCTGTACCTAAAAATGCTGTGATAAAAAGACGCTATGTCTCAAACTCCTTACCTCATCTTCCCTTGTAGGCAGTAAGAAAATACAACAGCAGGAGTTTACTTCCCACCTGGGAGCCACTCTTACCAAGTGCTGAGAATGGCGATGTTTAACTGCAGCTGAAGATACCCTACCCCCAAAAAGCCCCATACAAAACCCCTGCAGTGAAGGAGGAGAGGGCTTCCAGCCAGGGAAAGAGCCAGCTTCGCATGAGGCCATGGTGCAGAAGGGGTGGGCAGGAGGAAGGCCACCACCAGCCCACAGAGTCCCCTGGGGAGCCCTGTCACCGTAGCGGGGAGGTCGTGTCCCACTTTGGAGGCTGTTGCCCTCTGGGGAGAGCTCCTCCAGAAGACGTTCTCGCCGGGAGAGAACTGATGAAGTGTTGCAAAAAGTTTTCCTGGGGAATGTCCTACTTTTAAAAGCCTCCGTCGGGATTTCCCTGTGCTGAGGTGGGGGAGGGCAGGGAGCAGAAACGAGGCCAACCCAACCCAAATCCAGCCCCAGTTTAACACCAGATACGGGGTTGGCTGAGCTTTTGGCATAGACTGAGCCGACCCCTCAGCCTGTGGTCACAACCCAGAGGTGCCTCATCAGTTGCCTCACCAGGGCCCGAAAAGCACCCAGTGCCCAAATTCTTGCCTGGGGATGTTCGCTTTGGATTCAAGGGACCCACGTGCAGGTCACTGCCCTGCCACAGGCTTAGACATGCACTAATGCTCAGCCCTCTGCCAGCCCTTCTCCCTTCTACAAGGCAGGGCTGAAGAGCCTCTTCCACCTCCACACACGTTGCAAGGACACCCGCGTTAACAGCCATGGGGAACTGGGGCAATGGGAGTCAAGCAAGTACAGGCCAGCCTCCTGACTCAGCGTGGCGAGGGGTGGGTCACTCAGGTTTACTAAGCTAGCTGAAAGCAAACCAGTGTTCAAAAGGGAAAGATGTGCGAGTCCTTTCAGAGAAGAGGCATCAGTAGAAAGGCATATGCAGAAGGGAAGATGAGATACTCCTTGGAGGACCTTGCTCATTAGGCTTAACTGTGGCATAGAAATCACAGCAAAGTAAAGACAAAGACTTCCAGCGCTGGGGCAGCCTCCCCAGAGATGGCAGGAACATGGCAGCATAGCTCCTGACTCCTGTTATTCTCTTTTAACAGAACACAATTCCTCCTGAAACTGGATTAGCAAGGCTGTAAATTGCATTAGCCAACATGGGAGGCTGCTGGTGCAACAGGAGCAGGAGAAAGGGAAATAGCATTAGACTTTGCCTGCCATTATTACTGCCATTATTAACTTGTCACTTTACTGTAGTGTTCCTATAACAATGAATTATTGCCTGCAAACAGGCTGACATGATTGAATTACTGGGAGAGCAGCTCCATGGGAAGGAGAGACAACCTTAACCCTTTCCCGAGGAAGGCTCAGCTGCTGCCCCCTCCCAAGCGGGCAGACAAAAGAGCTGAGGCTGAGGCTTTGACTTTGAACACCAACCTGCCACCTTGACCTTCAGCAGTGCCCATTTCAGAGCAATGCCAAAAGTTTCTATTATCCCCAAAGTGCTCAGGTCCTGGTTGCAGGTGGGCTGCTCTGGGTTGGACATGCAAACAAAAGCAGAATATATGTCTGTCTGCAGCAGCAATAAGGAGCCCCAGCTGGAGCTCTCTTATCTTTGCAGGTCTTCCTGCAACCTCTCTAGTCTACTAACCTCATAAAGCTAAATCCTTGCTTTTGCATGCTGCTTCTTTCTCATATAGAGAAGACTGGTCCCTGGACAAGCCACCAAACTGACTGACTGCCCGTCTAGATGGATATGGGTCACCTTTTTTCCCCTCTCCCCCCTTGCAGGGTCAGTACCGTCTGCTTGCAATCAGGCAGGCTGTTAATCCGAGTCTGCTCTCCCCTGGAAAGACGATGCGATGGCCCTTCCACAGAGGGCTGTGCCAGGGCAGAGCCCCTGCACGGAGTGGGAAGGAGCAGCCATGCCTTCGCCCACCCAGGCCATGCCCCTTGGCATCACCCTGGGTGCCACCCAAGTGCTACCCCCACGCCCCTGGGGTTCGAGAGGCTTGAGCCTGCCTGCCTTTGGTCTCCTCCTCCCTACATGCACTGCTCATGTTTTACTAAAATTCAGCTACACGACACTTCTCTCCCAGATTTACAGTTCCTTATATGAATGCTGCAAATAATGCCTGCTGCAGCACGGACTGGTGGGTGCTCCCAGCCCTAGGAGCAAGCCTAGGAGCTGGCTGTGACCCACCTTTTCCAAGGAACAGAAAGAGGCTGGGAACAAACCACCAAGTGATCTGCATTTATATACATTCAGCAAGTTGCTGCAAAGTCCATAGCCCAGCAGGCGCAGACATTCCCCTGCCTCCCAGCCTGCTGCTGCAGCAAGAGGAGACAGGCACTTAAGTAGCTGTGCACATCCACGCTGATAAGCAGCTATGCACATCCATGCTGACTGTCACCCATTCCAAAAGCCCCAGCCCAAAGTTGAGCCCCAAGCACAGGCACATGCCCAGAGGCACACTGTACTACTGTAACTTGGGGAAATGCAGCTTGACGAACTCAAAATGCTGCCAGTGGGTGCTGTGGCAACGCTGAACAGGCATCTCCCCTCGTACCCTCTGCTGGACCTGCCTGCATCAGATGCTCCACTGTACCCACACCAGCTTCAGCCCCACAGAAGGTGAGCATAGTATCAGCCAAACCGATTGACAAGCTGCCTGATGCCCCCCTCTTAGCCCCCCCAAAAGCAGCACAGTCAGACCGCTGACCTACCAAACACATAGGTTGCGGGTCAAGTCCATCGCTGCACACCACACGCTGTGGCGCAAGGACTGCAGGCGGTGACAAGGACATCTGCTCAGCTAGGGGACAGCCTGGGATTACCAGCCGTGTCACACTGGAGCTGGCGGAGCAGCTAACAAAGTAGCAGGTAACCAAGCGGGGCCTCGGGGAAGCATGCGTATGTGACCCAGAAAGTCTCTTTCAAGCCCAGAGGCCATACGTCTGTGAGCATATACAGAGAAGGTCGTGTGTGTAGCTGCAGGTATGAGGAAAGCTGGGAAGCCCACAGCCCCCAGGTCTGACCATGGCTAATTCAGAGACCACTGGCTGGGACATGCCGCTGGCCTGGGAAAAGCAAGAGCTTCCCTGAGAAGCAGAAACTAAGTCTTTCTGAAGGAAAGCAAGGACTCAAGGCCAATTTAAGAAATAAACAAATATGCCCCAAAGCAAAACGCCCCCCAAACCTAAACCCAGAAACCTTCCTGCCAAACTCTGAAATGAACGTA
This sequence comes from Vanellus vanellus, assembly GCF_965231255.1. Taxonomy (NCBI): domain Eukaryota; kingdom Metazoa; phylum Chordata; class Aves; order Charadriiformes; family Charadriidae; genus Vanellus; species Vanellus vanellus. The sequence continues at coordinate 104,220,097 of NC_138905.1, read as the reverse complement.
AAAGTTCTGCAGGAGAGAGAGGAAGGGAGGGAGGAATAAAAGATTCCCAGCATGAGTTGTGCCTGCTGTCAGAAAACAATATACGGCTCACTGATCACTTGTAAATTAAAATATGGAGATAGGATCACTGGAAGATAAATTCAGTAGCAAGCTAAAGCCACAGAGGATAAAGAAAGAAAAAAATAACATACTGAGATATTTAATCAACCCCTCATCAGAAAGATTTCAAACAAAGGAGCGCTCTGTCAATTAGGAAAAAAAGTAATTAAATGTACCCAAAGAGCAAGCTGTAACACATACGGCAGCACCACACACAAACTCCCATGCCATTCTGGAGGCTGGCCATTAACAGCCGAATTTCCTAACAGGGTGTCAGAAAAATACTTGAGAACTTTGTGCAGATACATGCTAAGAGTACAACTGCACCCTGTAGCGCATGGCTGACTTTTGCATGCACGGTATTTAAGGTGAGCATTTTCAGTGGCTACTGCTGAAAAGCTGGCTGCTACGCAGAGAGAGGTGGGATGCTGAGGGTGGTATGAAGTGCCATTTTCTCATCACCCGGAGATCAAGCTCACCAGACAGACCTCAGGCAGGACCACAAGATCTTTTAGACACCGCCCGCACCAGCCCTGCCAGCCTGAGATTGTCAGTGCTGCCCTCCGTGAAAAGATAAAGTCCCCTGAGAAGGACTCAACCGAATCCACCCAAGAGCTTGCTCGCTCCACTCACCTTTAACTGTTCCTTTCCGCTGGGTTTAGTAAACTGAGCTGGCACACAGCGGGATCGATGCTGGCACAAGGAATGGGAAAGGACCACAGAACCAGCAGCATGCATCAATGATAAGGATCACCTTCTGCTGCGCAACCAAGTGCTAGATCAGCTCCACCTGCACCCTAAAGGCTCATGATGCTGCTGCCTCCATAAATTAACTGGCAAATCCGTCTACTGTGTGGAAGAACAACAAAGCAAAATGAGCCATCTGTCATTTCTCAAGAAATTGTCTTCTTGAACTTCTTAAGGATAGAGGAAGTATTACAGCAGGATGGGCTACAGATCCATCATTAATTATCTGGACTCCCTGCTTCTCTGTTACATGGGACAGGGAAAACTGTAGGAATTTTGTTTAACAGCATCCCAAATTCCTATTTAAGCAAATAAGATGATCCTGGGAGACAACTTTTATGTATGCATGTTAAGATAAAAGATCCTGAGCCATAGGCTCAGCATGTCCAAAGCCTGCCATTTCACTGTAAGGAAGCAGATCACAGGTTCAGTGAAGCCAGGAATTTAGTCTTTGACTAATGTCAGAACAGGTAAAATTATAAGCCCCTTATGAACCGAAGTTCTGGAAAAGTAATCAGATAAAAATTGCCCTTGTTTATTCTGCTGACATGGAGATATTAATTTCAAAAGGTAAAATCGCCATGGGAAGAAATGGGTGACTTTATTTTACTGAAGTTGCTTCCTTTATGTGGGCATTGCCGCACCACCCGGCTATGCAGGTCGCTGTTATGTTGAAGAGCAAAGCCACTACGTCTAGCTAGCTGTGACCCACCAGCAGAAGACACCCCCACACCATCAGTCAAACAAATGCTCATGAAGGCCAGAGGCAGGGGATTGACAGTACTTGGGGCTGGGCCACCTTTCTGCCCGGCTGTTCTGCACCATTCTTCTCAAAACAGGACACAGCCTGCCTGTGCAAAGGACTTATGGGGAATATGTAGTTTCTCATCCGATGAGAAGTATCTCATGTGATACAGAAGCTAGAAAAATGGTAGAGGTCCCATGAACAAGGATGGACAGCCAGAGCTGCTGTTTGGGAGTGCTGGGAGGAATGCTTGGGCTGGGTACCGCTCACACTGGAGGGCTAAGACTGCAGCAAGAGAAAAATAGTGCTGCTGCAGCACCGAGCCTGCTGGCCCCGATGCCACTCACCTTGTGGAGACCAGCAGGGCAGCCGAGAGGCTGGGGCTCCATGCATGGACCGGGGAAGGAGAACGGTGGTCAACACACCTGGCTGGAAACCCACTCATCACCAGCACTCCCTCTCCCCCAAGGGCTGCCCCTACTGACTCTGCTTTTGAAGTCTTCAAGGACATGAGGGATGCACAAAGCTTTAGAGATGCTTAAGGTCTAACTACTGTTCACTGCAGAGTATTTTAGTCCAAGAAGAGCAAACAGGGAATCAATGAGAAGCTAAAGTGTGTGGAGAGAAGACATTCAAGACAACATCAAAGAAGTTGCATGTGCACAGACTGCAAACAGGCTGACACTATGGTTCCGTATATGCATTCTGCAAACAAGAGTGGAAAACCGCTCAGGAGATATCAAAGAGAGAAGCAGAGAGTGCTTTGAAATTGAAGTGAAAAAATTGCTCCTAAAAAAGTAACCGTGAAGAGAGTTAATTTCAACAGAGCAGCATATTCTGAATACAGCCCAGGTCTCCTGGCATGGTTGGTCTTGTTAGGGGGCTGAAAAGCAAGACTGCCCACAGTGAGATCGATGGGCACACCCAGAGCACGCTGAGCCGGGTTAGGGTCCCACTAGGTGCCAGGATGCAATCCCTCTCCCTTCACCCTCAGGAAATGCATCTGAGATACTTCACACGTTTAAAATCCAACTTCTCGGGTTATGCCCTCGGGTGCATTTTCCAGGCTAAAGCCCCACGGGATGCCCTGAACATAAATGACTGCAATCAGTTCGACACACTTGGCTCCAACAGAAACATTTCACGGGCAAACCTGCAGGGGAGCCAAGAATCACTGCTCCCAGATGGGAAACCAAAGGCAGGGGGAGGTGAAAAGCAGCTTGGGCCCTGCAAGGCCAGTGTCAGCATCCCCAGCTGGGGGTCGGGAATGCTGCAGCACATCCAGTATGAGATCCCCCCCACCGCTGTTCAATCTGATGGGCTCATTTCGATGTGGCAGTCTTTTTGTGGGATCAATATGGTATTTGCTGTGGGTGCTTTGGCTCTGTTCACACCAATGTAACCCCACGCCAACGCGTGACCTGCATTGGGCCAGATTCGCCTGGCTGGGTGATGTAGCAGAGGATGTCTCCCATACCCATAAGTGCAAAACCACAGCCAGCTTGACAAGGCCAACCAAGAAGCACACCACTTGGAGCGGGGCAGGGAGAGCATCCTCACGTGGATGTGTGCCCACAGGGGAAGCCCCACCTCAAATCTGTATTTAGTGCCCCAACACTAGAGGCTATGTTATGCACCACAGCAGCAGCGAGAAGAGGAGACTCTCAGGTGTGTGTGGTAGTGATGGTACATGGAGAAGACAGGGGACAGGGATGTTGGGAGCAGGGTGTGATGGCTCAGTGGGGAGAAAAAGCACCCTGGGGTGCCAGTCTGGGATAAATAACTGTGCCAAGGAGGCAGCAGCAAGTCTAAGTGGGGAAGCTGTCCCAGAGGACCTCACAAGTGTGGGACAGAGCTCCCCAGGGCAAACGTGCAGGAGTAGGACACTACCAGCGGTATGAGGTGGAAGAAGCAAACCCACCTGTGCTACCTGGAAAAGAAAACGGGCTCTAGCTGGGTCGCTAATGCAGGTCTATGCAGGAGACAGCCCTGGGTGACACAACACTGAACCCCTTCATTTCGTCTGTTCAGAGTGCTGGAAGCAAATAGGAAAGAGCAGCAGCTCTGAGGCAGAACAGCAGGTCTTACCTTCCTGGTGGTGAAGGAGCAAGTCCCCAAGCACCCAGGGGAGAGAAGAATGCTCTGCACCGCAGTCGCAGCTGCTGATGAACAGTCATCTCTCTCCTGAGCACTTCTTGAACTCCTTCATCACTCAAGCAAGAGTACAACTATTTGCCAGATGGAGCAGGTGGCTGTAAAACAGGGAAGCAGTGCTATTCTACAGAGCAAAACCACTCTGCAATCAAGCAAGCAGCAAACTTAAGTTTCCAGACTTCACTTCCGTAAGGAAGTTTCCACCTCATTAGCCTTCCTTGTTTAACTTCATTGCTAGATGCTGCCAGCAGCAAAAAGTGTCAGGTTTTTAAGCTGGCACTTTGTGGCACTTGAAAACACTTGTTTGAGCCTCCATTCAAGAGTCTGGTCGATACCCCACTGGCCATCCATCATAGAAAAGGCATCTTTCATATCCATACATGAGAGGATTCCTTGCACGCAGACATTACATACAAATGAGACAGCAGAAAGTCATTAACAGTAATATCTGATTTTCATCTGTTAGGGAAAACCTCTCCTTATACTCCACAAGTGTCTCAGCAATTGTTTGAAAATCAGCACTCCTCTCCCAGCACTAAGTGTGCCATAAAGCAGCCCGTTCCTCCACTTCTCCTCTGCCTCACCCCCTCCTCCACATCCTCCCAGCACTCCCAGCTTTCATGGTCACAACCATCCCCTGCTTGGCCATTCACTGAGTCTTCAGAGGGAAGGACGAGCGGATACGGAGCACTCTCCTGCGGCTGCTGGGAAGGGGCTTGGACAAAGAGGTAAGGGTCCTCTGCTTTCCGCTCAGGTTTCTCTGGCCACCGCTAGCCCAACGCAGCCAGGCTGCTGCCAGTGGTGGTTTCTCATGGACAGGAGGAGAGCAGCAGAGCGCTCTGCACCCACCCAGGTGCAGGGTTTCAGGGGAAGCACAGGTCTGGCTCACCCCTCTCTCAAAGTAAGGTTCAGGCACAAGTCTCCCCCAGCTTCTCCAAGGCAAGCTTGAGGAGCCTCCACCCTCCCCTTCCACGATGCTTTCAACTTGACAGCTCCTAATAAAGCAAACTTTAGGAAGCAGCCCCTGGAGAGCCGCTGGAAGCTAATTAATGCTCTAATGAAGAACCTGACTGCCTTGTTTGCTCGACGGCTCCCAGGTCAATCAATCTGCCACAGCCCGGCTTGCAAAAAGCAGCAAGGAGCCCAGCACCCCTGGCATCTGCTCGGTTATCATCCCCCACCACCCCTCCTCATCCGTCCTCCCATGTTCATTACTGTCAAAAACCAGGCAGCAAGAGGGCAGATTTATATAGGCAATTGCAGCTTCTCCCCCTGCTCCTGCTCCAGGATTAGCCACAAAGGAACGACGCAAGGACAGAGGGGTGGGAAGAGCGCGGAGACATGGGGCGGTGCGTGCCCTGCAGGTCGGGATGGGCAGGTATGCACCTGAGTATGAAAGGGGTGAGGGGTGTTCTCAGGGGGGATCTGCCACAACCTGCTGCTCGTGTGAAAGCCCTGCTTTTTTATTCTGCTGTTGCCAGAGAGACTCCCCAGCACTCAGATCCCAGGCCCTCTCAAATCTCTGCCGAATCACCCTGTTGCTTGTGCTGTGAGGTAATGCACACAAGGACAATGGCAATCTAATACAACAGCACAAATCTGTTCAAGCCTGCTTGCCAAAAGAGTCCTATCCAGATGTCCCAGCCTGCCCGGATCGCAGCACAGTCCCCATCATGCACTGTGTCGCCAGAGACTGTCTGCTGCCCTTGTCTGAATCCCACAGACCGCACTGACGCACGCCACTCCCAGACAGCACCTCCTGTCTCAGCTGCTCCATCCCTGAAAACCTGGCATGGAGAAGCAAGATCCAAGGAGGAGCTAGGAACAGAGCTGCCTGACAGCCCTTGGGTCTCCCCTTGACTCACACGCATTTATCTACCATCTTACTCCCTTGGGCAGGACCCAGAGTGCGGGCACCATTCCCCCTCCATGCTGTGTGAGGAAAGGAGCAGAGGGGGTACTGCTCAGCTGGTATCCTTACACCAAGAGCTCAGCCCAAATCCAAATGCTTCCAGGGTCACCTGGATTCAAAAGGAACCACCTGCACCTCTGCCTCCCCTAAAACCCGAGAGATCAGCATGTGCCAGGGAGCCACCACAGCTGTTCCCTCCAAGGACAGGCCATGTCTGTCCTGACTGATCTCTCACAAATCAGCCTGGTAAAGCTTGCACGGAGGATGCTCTTCTCCCCCTGGAAAGGGGCAAGTGTGCAAAGGGCAAGGACACTCTCTAGAAGGGAAAGGGGTGGTAAGTCCTCAGGGCAAGCCCCAGCTTTGAGGGATGAAAGAACCTGGGTTTCAGAGGCAGGCCAGATAATGCAGCGGGAGGGAAGCCCCGAACACAAGGATGCAGGTGGGAAGAAATCTCCACGCCTGCACTTGGGGCTTGCTCCAAGCTCAGCTCGCACTCCTGTGCATGTCTCCTGCCAGCTTTGGCTTCGGGGAAGCAGCTGGTGTGAACCGAGTCGTACTTTTATTGTTCCTCCCTCTCTGCTGCAACATGGGCTTATCAAGAAAGAAACAACAGGCAACTCGAGAGACAGAAGTAAAAAGGAGAGCACTGTGTTGTAAGGACGCGAAACAGCCACAGGCAAACTAGCTAGTCTGGCCCACAATCCTGCCCAACAGACCCCCACACCAGCCTGGAGTTCTGCCCCAGCCTACAGAAGTTAAAACCCCGCACTCACCCTACAGCTGTGCAGGTCTCCCTCCCTGCAAAGCACACACGAGCTACCTGGGGCTGCGTGCCCCTACCTGTGCACAACCTTCCCTCTACTTTGTAAGCCAAGGTGTGTGTGACATCAAGGAACAGGCCATGAAAGGGAGTTTCAGATCCCTCTGCTGCCGTTGGTGAGTTTTCACACACTAGCAAGGGATGATCACCACACCCTTGTGATACGTAAATTCTCCATAAGCTCTCAAACACACAGCCAGCACCCTTTATAGGGCTTTTCCTCACACTGCCAGTCCTTATAACGGCTTCATGCCCAAGGGGCCAGGAATGTCACACTCAAAGACCAAATCTGGCTCCAGATACCATGCAGGACACTCGTGCCATCCTGCCTACAGACCTTGTATTCAGAACTGGGTTAATGCTGCCATTGCCTGCCTTATTCACTCCCTCATTCAGGAGCTACGTGTTTCATTTCTCAAATACTGCTTGTTTCTTCTCAGGAGTAGGAAACTGGAGTGTTTCAAGCTGCTAGTCTTTCCTCAACATTATCTGTTGGCCACAAGACAGCAGCAGGTGAAATTACATTGCAGTCACATTAATACATGCAATTCAAAAGCAGTGCTACCACCTCTGCCGTTACCACTGCAAGAGTGCCAAGAAGAGACAGCCTGAGCACTGCAACAGCAAACTGACACTCCAGGAGAAGCTCCAGCACCCTGTCCTGTGAGGATGTGGGATTCCACAAAACGAAGAGATTAATGAAGCAATCAGGTAGCCACTATTTTACCTTCTCACCTGAACACACTTTAAAGGCTGACATATATCGATTGCCACGTCTGCACCTGGAAAATAGAAACCTGTCAAATAGAAAGGTCACTCTGACAAACAGGGAGCAGGGGTTTAAGTGGAAACTAGAATCCCAGCATTAACTTCAATCTGGAAACACACGTTGGCTCAGTTTGCCAAAAGACCTTCTTTATTGTGTCCCTTAGTGGATTGGTAGCACAGATAGGTCACCCCAAACGCACTGGCATATGGGTCAAGGCAGGAGCTAGTGGCAAAGGGACGGAGAAGGCTAGGACTAAGGCATCCAGTAGCAGCCAGAAGTTATGTGAGGTTGAGGTGACTACAGAGCCACAGACTTAGACTGACAGCACTCTCAGGTGTTCAGTCTTTCAGAGGTCATTAATGATACCTTTTGAAGAAGCCTTGGATATTAACCTGAAAATCAGCACAGGTCTGTCTGTGGGGCCACTATGACATTCATTCAAAGGTGACCAAGAAGGTGACTCCCACATCATCCTGGATACCCCCTGGAGATCATCCAGGCAAAGACCCAGCAACAGCACAACATGACCTTCTGCAGATTCCAAAACCAGAGGGAACCACAGCAGTCACTGGTACGACTGCGAGCATTGCATTCGTGGAGAGCATCAACCAGCCGCTCTCAGAGGCTGCCTGGGACATAGAAACAGAACACAGACAGCATGTAACTGTGGTGCTGGGGATGCTCTGAGGAGCCCTCCTCTTCTCCTCCATCCTCTTGTGGGCCATAAAACCACAAACATTATGCAAGGCTCATTGGACTGACAGCTAAGATTTGTGTAGCAGTAGTTTGTTGAGCAGCAGGGAGATAGTGAGAGGTAAAAAACACAGAGACCTAGATGACTTGTTCTGTTAAGGTATCACTTGACGGTTACTCGTCCAGTAAATAACTGGCTGCCAGAGCACGGTTTAAATGCCCTTAAATGTCCTCTGGCCACGCTGAGCTGTGACACAGAGGCTCTCTTCTGGAAGCTGTTATCAAGGATTTCTCTTTCTCTCTCTGTCTCACGCACATGCATGCACAGAGATGTGCCATGAAGAAGCACATTACTCCAGGGACCATATCCAGTCAATGCTGTTTCCTAGGGAAATAAGCTAAAATGATGAACATCACCAACCTGACGTTGCGAGCAGTAAAACATGTATTACAAGGCAGGATAATCAAGATAAATGGAGAAGATTAACCTGGAGATGAGGGCAATGAAGGAGGGAGGGAAGAAAGAGGATGGGGAGCTCATGAGGCACCTGGAGCTTGCAGCATCCCCTGACTTCTGAAGTCACGCTAAGGACTGGGGAAGGTGGAGGAGAGTATGAAACGAGCCACTGAGGTGAAAAACACCAAAACCCAAGCCAGAAGACAGACCCTAGGAAGGAGTCCATCTGCACAGGGACACGAAGTGAGGACTAATCATGCAGCAAGGACCTGAGCCAAGAGTCCTGAACATGCTAAAAGCCTCACTCCAGACATCAACTCCAGCCCTAAGGCCATGACAATGGCCAATCAACTGTTCAGTTCAGCGGTGTCTGAGAGCTGCCCTAACCACATATTTTTGCACCCTTCATAGACAATAGAAGGCACCACCAAAATATCAGTGACAAGGCGTACAGAAGGCATCGAACTCTTTCCGCCGGCTGTACAAGGAGCATAAGCACCTTGTAGGTTTTCTGACTCTCCCTGCCTAGTCAGGTGTCTGTTGCCTAGCTGTTGCACACTCTGTGCACATGGCCTTGGTGACTGCTGGAAAGGGCTCTTTGGTCACTAGCTGCTTTTGAAGACGCCTCCAGCAGAGCGAGAGATGGAGCCAGTTACCAGACAAGAGCTCCAGTGCCTCACCTATGGCGCATGTGCATGTGCAGGCTGTGGTGGGAGCATCACTCTCTTCTTTGATCCTGTTTGCCCTGTCCCTTTCCTCTTTTCCCCAGGTTAGTCTGCTCTGATGAATAAAGGTGGCAACCTGAAAGCCATCTCTGTCTCACAAGACCAGCCCAGAGGCTGGACTGAGCTGCACTCACCTCACCTCCCAGAAGAAAACCCCACGGACAGCATACAGGGAGCAAAGAGAAAACTCAGTTCCCCAGAGGTGGATAAAGGGGCTCAAACATATCTGCAGCTCCAGAGCTGAGCAGTCCTACCTGAGCCATGGACAAGTGTGAGATGTCAGTTGCAGCCACAAGGGCTGTCCTTGCTCTGGAGAGACCACTGTAGCACTGGTATGTACCCCATGCCCACGATGCCCACCCCAGCCCCTCTCACACGCCCTCGGCACTCACCTGGCCGCAGTACCCTGATTTCCAGCAGGTTGGAGGTCCTGTCTGCCAGCCGCGTCCAGCTGCTGTTGTAGTTCTTCCTCCAGAGCTCGGCTACGCACTGGTACTTGCCAGCCTCCGTGTCGCTCGCCCTGCTGATGCTCAGGCGCACGTTGTTGCTGGACTCGGCCTTCTCGATGGCGGTGCGGGTCCGGAAACCTGTGTACCTGTCACCCCACTGGACCCCGCCGTCACGTGTGAAGGTGACCAGGTCGTGAAACTCGGTGCTGCCCGCTGGTTGGAAACGCCATGTCACTGACACTGGCACCCATGACGGGTAGTGGGGCTTGATGATGCACTGGAGGTCGAAAGACTCGTTGTAGGTCACCCCGGGGGTGCGGGAGATGGCTGTGACAGCAAAGCCGGCCTCTGCAGAAAGAAAGAAAAGAGCTTTGAGAGACACCTGCCTAATAAGGCCCTGCTGTTAGCATGCAAAAGCTAGAGCATGCTCATCCAGTTGCAGGCCTGGAATAATCAGCCGCTCGCGGTGTGTGGGTTCCTCGTTTGCAATTGCAAAGTGGCGCGAACAGCAGCGGCAAAAACCACACTTCGGTGCCTGCGTAGCGGTGACTGCCTGCGTGAGCACTGGCTGCGGCGGCAGCAGGATCGTGCTTGATTTCTGCCCAGAGGAGCGAGATCCCCTGAGACCCGGGGGATGAGCAGCCTGCCTCTACATGCTGCCAAAGCCCTTATGGAAACACAGCAGCGTGGTGGCAAGGGAGCAGTGATGGGCAGAGCAGCTGCCCAGCGCCAGCCTGACCGCTCGCAGACCCCACAACCCACATCCACCTCTCGGGCAGGGGATCCCCGCCCCATCCCCCACCCCAGGTCTGAGGCTGGTTGCTGCAGGTGAAGGGAAGATGAGGAAAGTGAGAAGTAGCAGCCTTTGTTCATGCATTGGAGAGCTGGCAGTGGTTACGAGACCCCGGGATGGAGACAACTGAAAGAGAGAGAAGTTGGTTGCTCCTGTTCTTCACACAGCATGGCTTATGTTCTCTTCCAGATCGCAGCTCCAGGACAGCTTTATGCAGTTATCCTCACATATTCATCCCTCTGCAAGCTGGTCAATACATTTTGACTTGTCTACCCTCAGCACTTTGTTTATTTAGCGGCGTTTCCAGTAGTCTATTAGTAATCTGAAGATAACATATTCCCAGTTGACCGGCTTACATTTTGGGTTAGAGAATTTCCATTGCTCATTTGTTCCGAACTGCAGAGAGAAACATTTTCTTCTCTTCCAACCAGTTCAGTGCGGCCAGCAGATTTAGCAGGGACCTTGTTTCCTACTGGCAACATCCCCAAGAAGTGCTCCCTTCCCAGGAGGCTCCATGGGGTGTCCCACACCAGTCGCCAGCTCTCCTCCCTACGCCTGCAGCGCCGACCGTTCTGGTACCCGGCACAGCCACCGCTGCAGGGGAGAGCCTGGCCAGTGTCCAGTAAAAACAGGAATGTCTTCTGGATCAGTACAGAGCTTCAGCCCATCACCGGCTTGAAATTATAGTTTGAGAGATGAGCCGGGAGCTCACTGAAACCCACAGAGCTGCTGCCATAGGTCAGACTGGTCGCAGCATGGACACTGCTGTATCTGCATGCTTCCAGCAAGTGCCTCCACAGCCCCATGGCATCACCGTGCCAGAGCTCTGGTACATGTAATTACTGAGAAAACAGGTCAATCTTTGGGATTAAAGCTTCTTGCAACATGTTCAGCGATTACCCAGGAGAGGAGAGTGAGACCCAGGCTGTCTCCCCTGCAGGACTGCTGCATCTCATCCCCACGGAAGCCCTTTACCTTCAGGCCCTGCAGCAGCCCCCCTGCCCCAGCAAGTGTGTCGCCGGGCCCAGCTCAGAGCACCACTGAGCCAGCGATGGCCCTCGACAGCCAACTTCATTTCAGCAAGATCAGCTGATTTCATAAAGTTTAATCTCCAGTTGGCACGGGCAAGGAAGCTTCATGAAGGGACTTCTCTCGACCTGCTGTTCTCAGGTCCTCAACGCAACCAACACTCTGATGGCATTTAGGTTAACACACAAAGGCCCTTCTTCCTCCAGAACTTGGCACAAAAGGTGAAAAGCTACGCATAAAAGCGGGCAGATTTTCTGCAAGACCTCCCTACAAGAACACAGCAGCCCCCCCTCACCCTGCCTGCCCCTCCTTCCCTGGCCAGCCAGGGACTGCAGTCCCTGCCGGGCACTCAAGATCCTCAGAAGTTCAGGGACATCTGGTCTCATCTGACAGCACATCTCTCTTCTGGCTATTGCTTCTGAACCACCCTGTAGATAGATTTATGGGTTTGAACATCATCTGTGCTGGTTCAGCTAAAGAGTTTCTTACCCTGGCAGACTGGCAAACGATTAGACCTTAACTTGAAATGTGAGTGTCACTAAATTTACTGCATTTTTTTCTGCAAGCAATTTCTGTAGCCATAAACCTCTCTTGCTCTTTCTTAACACCTTCCATTTGAGTTTCTTAGGATGCTTCAAAAACATTACGCTGAACAAAAAATATCAGATTCAGCAGCAATGAAACAATACTCAATATTTTCTCCACTAAATTTTCATAAGCTACTTCAGCTTTGCTAGTTACAGGAAGAGGACCTAGGAATTTCTTAGGACTTGACAGAACATGCTCAATAACCATCAATTTATCTGGGATAAGGAGTGGAGGAGGAGGGACACCCACCCTTCCATCACATCTCCTGGAACTGCTAGGCAATTCTGAGCATCTTAAATTTTAATAAGAGTAAAAGTGATACATTTAAAATCTCAGCACCTAATCTCAACACTTCTACAAGTGGCAGAGTAAAGAGAAGGGCTGCTACATGGAATTACAGCAGCCCAAATACTGCTGACCTGATGAGGAAGGCACCGTTGAAACTAGATGAGAATCTGCCTTTAGTTCTTTACAAACTAATGTCCCTACCTGGTTTTGGAAGATATATGGCAAAGATTTGGCACAGAACAGACAGAACAGCTGCTGAAAGAAGGTCAAAAGTGAAGGGGAGGGAAGGAGAAAAAAGGCAAGATTTTAATCAGAACATGATACAACTTTGAAGTCTGGTCTCACATATCTTGCCAAAGCCTAAGAATAATACTGCAGAGAACAAAAAGAAAAAAAACACAACCCCAAACTCAAAATATTCCTATCTTGACCTTTCAATAGAGTTCCCCAATTGTTTATAGCCTTGGCATTCTGCAAATCAGGGGCCACATATGAGCAGTCATCCCTTCTTCAGTCACCAGCAGAGCACTTCGGGAACTAGTCCAGCACTTAATATAGCAAGGCCTGAATGGGACCAAAGTAATTCACCATCCATGCAAAATCCCTAATGCTCTACCTGCCCTCTCCTAAACCGATGTGTTTTCACTGTGTTTGAAATGGAGGAGGCCTTTGGCAGAGAAGAGTACCAGTTGCAATGATCCCAGGTCCTAGTTCGGTTCGGTCACAGACAACGTTGTGGTTTCAGACCAGCAGCTCAGTGCCTCCTTGCAGAGGCAGCGAGGACCATTCCCAACCCACGTCTTCTGCAGGCTTCTGACGCTGTCAGAGATACTCGCCATTTCTGGTGGACAGGCCAACAGATGCCCAGCATTTTGCTCTCCTGGTCTAGCGAGCAGAGGTAAGGTTTACCCAGGGCAGGAGGCTGCCGATGGAGCACCACCACCGCACTGTCCATAGCCCGGCTCCAATGCTGGGTGGACAACACACCATGGGACTGTCAGCCTCTCTCCTCAGAAGGATGCTGGAATCACTGCCCCTCTCCTTAGCCACCCCTGCTTTGCTCCTTCTACAGCCACCCCTCAGACTTTGGCCCATATGCAAAGGGGCACGCAAGCGTTTTGCACCAACTTACCGGCAGCTGTGGGTGGGCTGCCTGGTACCTCCATTTTGCCAGCAAGCAAGGGTGGGAGTGCTGAGAGCAGCCCTGGTTACTTGCAGGTGACCTCCTGGGGGGGAGCAGACACATGGGGAGCATAGTCCCGCAGCCCCCACGCCTCGAGTACTCACCCAGAGCAGTGATGGACACCGGGGTGCCCGCGTGCCGCTCCCCAACCATCTGCCACTCCCCATCCAGCGTCCGCGTCCACTCAGCCACCCGGCACTCATAGTGGCCCTCGTCCGCCTTGATGCTGTTGAAGATCTCCAGGGTGAAGGAGCCAGGCCGGACCTGCTCCACCTGGATGCCCCCGTAGCTGCTGCGCTCGGCATACGAGGGGCCCGGCTGCAGGGTGCCCTCCCGATCCAGACGCACAATTTCGCTGCGCCGGTTCAGCCTGTCCACCAGCTGCCAGGCGACGGAGAGGCGGCTTTGAGGCCCGAAGCCCGAGCGCACGTTGCAGCCAAAGCGCAGGCTCTCCCCCTCCAAGACATTGCTGGCGTTGTTGATAATCTCCAAGGAGATGCTGGTCTCTAAGGAGAGAAACGCATACACACAGGGGAGATGACACACACTCGCCACTTCTCGGTCTGCAAGAAGGATGCTGCCGGCCAGAGAGGCTTTCTACCAGGTACAGGAAACTGCCCACGCATTTGGGTCCAGGCACATCTTAACTTCATGTGTGACCACATCCAAAACCAGCTTGTGGGCAGCGAGCTGCTCCTGGTGACTTGCACACTCAAAGCATGTGTAGGCCAAAGCTGGGAGAAATCTCTCTGCCTATGGCTTATGAGACATTGCTGCATCTTCTGGTTGCAAGTCCAGGATGGAATCTCAGTAAAACTTGAGGGAATTTGTTTTGCTACAACACGCACCGCATGCAACTGGCTCTGCCAAACAAAGCTTCCAGCTCCCTGGGTTTTTCAATTCACATCATCCTGATCACCATCTCGCCACGTCCATTGCTACAACACCTTTGGGGAGAAGCTCTCCCAAACTCCCATCGCTAGTGACACTAGAGGTAGCTATCAATGTTTGGTAACATCAAAAAAAAAAACCCTGTAGCCTGAGCTTCCCAGAGATGTAAGGCTTTACAGCTGTTTTTTCAGAGATACTGAGTGCTGGTTACTCCCGCTGTCTTCCATCGAAGTTATGGACACTTAGGCCCCTTGAAAAACCATCACATTTGTTCCTAGAGATGGTGATCTATCAAATAGCAAGAATGAAATCTGTCTGAAAGGTGCCTGTGCCTAGGAGCACTACATTTTAGACATTTGTCCGGTGCAAGATTTCCAGCTAGAGTAATTTTCAAAGCCAAACATATGAGACCAAATATTGGTAGGAGAGAAAAGAAATGGAAAATTTTTTGGAGAAATGAGGAGGGGGGAAAAAAAGCTAGAGGAAAGAGCTGCATTTCCCTACAAACCTAAGAGATAGGAGACAAACATCACACAAAATTCTCTTGCAGCTACCCTCTGCTTGGTCAAAGCCCACAGTCAGGGTAGCCTGGACAACAGGTGTATGGCTCATCATGCCACAGCTGCCTGAGTTTCAGAGAGCAAAACAAGGAATGAGTCAGTGGACTACCTCCTCTCACCCTGATTTTTCTGTATTCATCACGTTTGTCTGACAAACATAAAAAGCATTCAGGCAAGCCTCCGGCAGGGTTGTTTTCATCAGCATTGGCAGATACACAGTGACCACGACAGAGTGCCATGCTGAAGAGCTGGGGCTCGAGGAGCACATGAAACCCTCGTTTCTCCCAGTACAGCTGTCTTGCAAGACAGCTGAACAACAGCCACTGAACGGCCTGCAGGAACCTAGCAGCCCTTACAATAAACCAGGGTCAAGCTGGTCTCCCTGTTACACCTGCGGACTACTTTAGAGCACCTAGCTCCCTGCAGAGCAAGGCGAGAGGTGTGAGGAGCAAGTCAGAGGCTGTCACACGCACCTGCAGCTCAAGGCCAGAACTGCCAGCTTGGAGCCATTATCAAGATGGGCGCATGTTTCCCCACCTATGAACCTGACACATATTCCTCCTTCTCTATCATCCCCTTACCATCAAAGAAAAAATCTTTTCAGTTGGGATTTCAAGCCTCCACAGCATGCAAACTTTTATCCTCCCTCTTCCCCACTGTCGAAGTCTGGACAAATCACGGTCTCACCACCAGTGAGCCTCAACACCCAGTAGAGCAATGGCCCCAGGAGGGGATGGGCCAGTCTCTACTTACTGAGCGGCAGGACAGTGATGGGGATGTTCTTCGGCCGCTTGCTCTCCTTGTCGATGAAGTCCCCTGTCACGGTCTTCTCCCGCTCAGTCACCCGGCAGTTGTACTTGCCACTGTCCTCAAGGCGGAGGCGGTAGATCTTCAGCACAAAAACGTTGTCGCTTTCTTTGGCTACCTTGAGCTGGCCCAGGGCCTCACGCTGGGCAAACTCGTTGTTGAGCACCGGCACAGCGTTGGGCCCCAGGCTGGCAATAAGAGAGCTGTTAAAGGCCCAGGAGATGGAGAAGTAGCGGTCAGGGACGTTCTGCGCCTCCAGGATGCACCGAAACTCCACTGGCTCACCCACAATGTACGTCCGCTTCTCCGTCTCCAGCCGGACACTGAACTCCTTATCTGGGAAGAGACAGACCAATTCACGTTAGCATAGCAAAGCACTCTGGGACGGCCAGCACGCCTCGTGTGAGGTATTTACAACTTGCCACTCTCTCTGTAGTCAACATCCCTCAGACACATGCATCCACAGGTAGAGGGGTGAGGGGCTTGCTTTTGCTGTGAGAACCCAGATTGGTCATGCTGCAGGAGAGGCAGCATGCTGCCCAGCACACAAGAGCTGCAAGGCATCCCCACTCAAACCTCTTTCCTCCAGTCTTTACTCCTGGAAGCAGCTCTGCTGCGACACCAGCACCCAGTGGCACTGTGGGATGCAAGACGGAGCTTAGTCCTACTTGCCCCCTGCTCAGCCTGGGTGAGGAGGCAGGGCCTTTGGGGGTATCAGAGAGGAAGAAAGAGCTCAGATGGGTCTTTAGACTCAGCAGGTTCCTGTGCTGCGGGCTGGGAGAAGGATTTTGACTTGCAAATGGACCCTGTGCAATACAGGAGTGCTTGCTGAAAGTTCTTAGTGTTATTTTCTGCTGTGTCACTCTTCTCACTTACCAAAATTCTTATTGCCTGTGCTAGCGCCAAGTGCCTAAGATGTATGTTTTAGCTCCTGTGTCAGCCCCAGAGTGCTGGCTGCATCAGGAGACGAGCCCTGCCACCCAAGTCCCCTTGCTGCCCCATTGTCCCCTTGCTGCCACTTGCCCTGCTCGCAGGCAGCGCTCGGGCCCTCCTTTGCCCTGCTTCACCCTGCCAGCAGCCTCCCGAGCGGGGCACGTGGCAAAGGAGGGAGCCAAGCCCTAGCCACCTGAAAAGGCGCAGCCCCATCTTCCACCTCCTCCCACCACCCGGCCGAGCAAGAAAAGGCAGAGGAGACACTGACCAGTGGCTTGCACGTTGACGATGGCCCCCTGGGAACGCTTGCGGGTCATGGCATACCAAGACTTGTCTGGGTCCTGGATCCACTCTGCCGCCTCGCAGTAAAACTCGCCCTGATCCGATGGGTGGAGGTTGTAGATGGTGAGCTTTGAGGTGGTCTCCCCAACTTTGTCCAAGCGAACATCCCCTGTGGCCTGCCGCTGGGCATAAGCGCTGCCGGCCCGCAGCACGAAGTCACGGCTAAGGGAGATGACCTCCACAGGCGCCTCGCTGCCTCGCTGCCGGTACCAGGCGATGGAGACATGACTGTGCTGAGCCGTGCTCTTGGACACCTCACACTTCAGCTCCAGGGAGTCGCGCTCCACTTTGTTCAGCGTCTGTGGGACCGCTGTCACTCGCAGCGAGTCCGGGATCACTGCAGCAAAGCGGGACAGGGAAACACAGCCCACGAGTTAGCGACGCCGAAATGCCCAGAGGTGTTAAAGGAGAGATGGGGAAGAGGTTTCTTTTTATGGTTGTAATTAATCATTAAGTATTAGCAAAGCCCTGTTGGCTCACATTTATGCCCCAAAAAGAGGAGAAACGTACCCCAAGCCCTTGGCTGGGACAGACCATGATCTGCAGCACATATTCCAGCACTGTGCTGAAATTCCTGCTCAATGGCCCCAGTGACTACACAGGGTTTTCCATCACGCTGCAGTGCAGCACAGCCTAATACATCTGCATCCTGTCGAGGCATTTTGTCATGGGTGGCCTCCCCTTCATCGTGTGCCCCCCAGCATGCTTTGTGACCCCCCTCCTGCCCACATCCCTCAGCCATTCCTTAGCCCTGGTGTGGTCTTCGCCCCTTGGTCACTGCTGGGGCCATGCTGAACTTATTTAGTTCCTTTAATCTTCCCTCATCAAAAAGTAAGGAGATCCGATTCCCCTCTCCTTTGTTTATATGGTTTCATGCTTTAATGACCCCCTCAGGCCAAATGAAGGGGTTTCTGCATTCGGAGAGAAGTGGCTCCTCTGAGGGCAGCAATGCAATTGTAGCCTGCCCAGCGCCCGCTCCCGGGACACAGCCGTGTCAAGGCACTTGGTAATAAAACTGCTGGCTACTTTTCCAGTTGATTAACTGGAGGAAAGGAAGTACAGCCATTAAAATCAGGATGAAAAAGAAATTGCAGCCCCCTAGCCTTGCTTACTTTAGCAAGCATCTTAATTTTAGCAAGCATCTTAATTTTAGCAAGAGGTTCTACTACCAGAAGACAAGACTTTCCAAAGTCTATGGACTCTGTTGTCACAGGGAACATCACACGGAAAGAACGTACACCTTCTCCCCAGCTCTGCAGACAAGGCAGCGTTAGCAAGCCTATTATGTCCACAGTTTTACCATGTACTGGTGGAATATAATTAACATATCTCAGTTCAGTTTCATTGACAGCACTGGAAGGTTTGATGAAATTAGCTGAACTGCCGAAAGCTGCATCTGTTTCATTCGGGCAGGGCTACAGAAAGCAATGAGCTGCAGTGAAGACAACCGCTGGGACTATTTATGGCAGCAAAGTCAAAAGCAGAAGAGGGGAAAGAAAAAGCCATGAGATGGAATAAAAAAAGAGGGAAATCTTCCCGTGTCCAGCGCAGATGGGAGCATTAGCTTTTACCATGCATTCACTACCCAGGGAATTTACTGCCCTGACAGGGAAAGTACCTGGTAAAGCCATTTACATGGCAGGCCATCGTCCCTGTCCCTGCAGTCGCATCACCTCCTCCCTCACTTCCCCTCATCTTCCTCGCTGGGGACCCAAGGTGCATCCCCTGCCCACCGGCCATAGCTTCTGGCAGTCTACAGCCGGGAGCCCACCCCGTTTCGCCTTTCCCCCTTCCCTCCAACTCCCAGCAAAGCAGCAGCAACAGCAGCAACTAACCTTGCCAGTTCATGCCGCCTGCACGATAAGATTTAAATTTCTCATTTCAAACCTTTCTGAATAATTTCCAGAGCTATGCAACTCCTTTCTCTTTGCCCGCCAGCCATGGGCTCTTATAACTTTTCTTGCGTTATTTAAATAAATTAAACCTGATCATCATCATCTTGCTGGAGTCCCTTTCCCACTGAGCTGCTTTGAATGCAGAGCTCACTGCTACACCAGCCTCCACACAACAGCTTACGGGGTCGAAGTGAAAAAAGTGTGCCCGTCCTCTTTCCCCCAATTTGAGAGCCCTGTGCCCCCCGCCAGCCTTGCTCAGCAGCACGGCCGCTCTCTGGCTAAGTACAAGACAGCGAGCAGAGAGCTGCTTACCCCGGGAGCCTGCCTGGCTCTGTGGGACAAGTCAGGTCACGCTCCAGTAAAGGGCAGGCACTCGGCTCGCCAGCCATGAAGCTGCCCGCTCCCCGGGAGTAATGCCGGGAAGTCTGTCTGAAGGCTGAGCCTCCAGCAAGCACTCTTCATGCCGTTCCCCAAGCAGGTTAGAGGCTGTCACAGGCAGCGTTTTGCCAGCTGGAACCGTGACTTTGTATTTCCAGGTCATAACCTGGCTGGAGGATTAGCATCTTTTACACTACATGGGCACGCTATTGCAAAATGCATTCCTGGAGAAAACTCAGGAGGCAGCAGCATGCTGTTAAAGGCTGTAATTTAACTGTGGTAACACCTGACACGCTGTGCTGCGGTCCTCCTGCTCTTTTTAACCAAAAGCCAACCAAGATCTTCCCAGTAAGAAGGAATCAGTAAGACCTTTTGGGTTGCATGCAGCCTTGAGGCCGTTCTCTTACATCCGCCTGGCACGGGCATACATTCGGTCGGTGTCACCTTCCTAACCAGGAGGACCGGAGACCTGCTCGCTAAATGAAAGCCCAGTTTCCCAAGGATCAGACATCGCGAGGGACAGACAAGAACCCTGAGCTGGCCGGGCCAGTGGGAAGGCTCTGTGCTTCGCACCACCGCTCTTGCGCTTGGCCAGTGATGCACAAACGGCTGTTATAGTTACAGTGCATGATGCGCCTTGGGTACCAGGTTTGGGGGGGGGGGGAAGTGGGTAGGAGAAAGGGGAAAACGCCGTTCTCAAGAGGCAGACGAACGTGGCAGCCGGTCACAGCTCATTTCAGAAGCCCGACGAGCATTTCATTCTGAGTGCTGCGGAGCACCGGGGACTCCCACAGTGGGGCTGCAGGTCTGCAGGGGCGCACGCACCACCCCAAGGCACACACCCCGCTGACCCGCTCTGAGAAGAGGGATACAGGCATGGCTTAGCCCATCAGGCTGGAGCAGATCAGCCCTGGAAGTTACGGAAGGAAAGACCAGAAGGGAACGCCACAAAGGGGCTCGGCAGGGCACGATGGGGAGCTGCGTTATCAGACAAGAAGCTCCTCCCAAGCCAGTTGTCCTTCAAGGACATCAATTTGCATATCAGGACATGAGTAACTCTTTGCATGGTGTTCACCTGGGAGGCCTGGCTCTGCTGTCAGACATCACTCTGCCAAGCTGCCCACACTCATCCCACAGCCTCCCAGCACGGAAAGTCCCATGGTTTCTGGGGGCACTCTGCATGCTGAGCTCCACTTGAAAGCAAGGGCAAGCTTAGATCAGAGTCATCACTGTGTGAAGGGGAGTGGGGCCATGCCTGGATCAGAGCCAACGTGGATGCTGCAGGATACATCCTCTTGCCTGCTCTTTCTCACCCAGCTCCTGCTTGTTTCTCCCCTCTTTTCAACGCGCCATCCAGGCAGCCAGCCTTGTACTCCCCGCAGCGTCCAGCCTTGCCTCCTCCTTGTCCCCCAACACAAGTGCATCCCTGCAACTGCTATGAGCCCCCGAGGTGTCAGCAGAGCTCCCATCTCTCCAGCATGAAGGTTAGGTTTGGCAGTGAGTGGCTGGACAGGGAGATGAGCAGCTGAAAAACACTTGGTAGGAGCAAACCTGTTGCTCTACAGCCATCCCCCCGCCAGTCTGCCCTGGCCACAGGTGACAGCATTGAGTTTGTACTTACAGCACTGAAAAAAAAAGAGCAAGAAATACAGGATTTCCTATTAGTCACCAAGCTGCAGGTTACTGCAGAGGGCACTGGAAGAGGTACTCAGCAACGGATGGCCTGTTAAGCAGAGGGTGCTCAAAAGCACCCCCAAGTTTTGAGAGCTCCTGAAATATTAAATGTAAATATTGCCACTAGAGGGTGTCAGGCACCCAGCTAGGGAGAGTCCCAGGGCCCTGCTGCCGGGACAAGGAGGAGGAGGACAGGGGAGTCTGGAGATGCTCCCCTCTTCCCCAGGGTGGTGACCACAGGCATTCCTCCTCAAGAAGTCTGCACACACAGCTCCAGTCAAGCCCACCTCAAATGCACACACCCCAAGTGATGAGCACTAGGTGAACTACATAAAGCATTTACAGATCCGGAATTAAGGCCGTTTACCTTTGATTAAGGAACTGCCTTACAGTCTCCCAGAAAACAAGCAGGGAGCAGAGCCTGGAGTTCCCAGGTCTGGCCTCTGTACACACCTCAAATTCTCCAGTGTGTTCTCCCCCGAGCCCCAGGACCAGCTCCATTTCCAGCAGCTCCTGGTGCCGTGGGGAACTCTGCCTCAGGCAGACAAAGACAACACAGCCATCTCTATTTTCCTTAGGCTGGCTCTGGTTTGTCCTTGGGTATCCAAAACCCCAAGCACCCCCAAGGGGTAGCTATCAAAGCTTTTATGTGCCAGACACAAACCTGAGAGCTACCAACATTTCATCTACTCCCAGAAAAGGCAGCAAACCTGCCTGAGATGCCGTTTCCTTGTTAAGCGATGCAGGAGGACCGTCAGGCTGGGAGCCAGAGGCTTCCTAGCTCAAGCTGATAAAACAATTCTGTGAAAATCACTTAGCAGCATGGTAGGTAGCCTTACACTGCAGGGTCTTCAGGAGTACAACAACTTACACAGGCTACCCAGCACAGTGGGACCATCTCAGGCAGGACAAGCAAAACACACCAGCCTCTTCTTCCCTTGATTTCGTTACAGCTTTTACCCACTGATACATTTTAGAGGCACCCTATAATGCTACCCTGTGTCCCCAGCTGCCCACTTCATACTACCTGGACAGACCTAAGCTTGCCAAGTGTGAAGTGTGAGCTATTTAGGAAGAACAAATACACGCGTTCCCTACTCCTAGGGAGCTGCTTCTGGCTGAGAAATACCACTCTGGATTTTGCAGGGAATTAGTGCAAGAGTTATGTTCCCATCTGCCCCACGACATCTTGCTGTCCCGCAGGGATCCCAGCTCAGCACCATGAACCTCCTTCCCCAGCCCCTCTGGTTGCGTGTGCAAGACAGAAACAAGCTGCTCAAGAGGAACCACAATGCCAGTGCCACCAGTCCAGAGGTTGAGCACTGGCTGGCACCAAAGGGCACCACAGGTGGGAGCGTGGGGATGCAGCATTTTGTTATTATCCTCTGCAATCTGCTAACCCTCCTGCAGCCCCCCCCATATCATCCCAGGGAAGGAGGGTCTGCCACCAGAGCCACCCCAATGCCACAGAATCAGCTGGAAGGGACCTGTCCTCTCCCAGCGGCTGCAAGCTTTCAGGGAGCCACGGTCCTTATAGCCCTCCACAACACCGCTATTGATTTCCCTTCCTTACAGGATACGTGTGCATGTGTGTGGCAGGAGGAAGGGGGTGGTGATAAGGCAGGAAAGATATCTAGATTAGCAATGTAATCCTCTCAAGCCCTCATGCCCGGCAATTAGCTGCACATGCCGATCCGTACCTGCTGCAGCACACCAGACACTGCTCCTCCTCGTCAATCAAAAGCTCGCGTAATTCCTTCAGCACAGAGGAAAACACATGCTGTGTTATGCTGCAAAACCGATGAAGACCCTCAAATGTCACCTTTGCCAGTGGACAAAACTGAGCAAATCATGCCTCCAGTAGTGTCCTTGCCTGCCTTATTTTAAAGTCCCAACTAAAAACTCGCAGGTGGCACGGGGCAGGCACAGCTGTGTTCCTGTTCTTGCTGCTTATAAATTTCCGCCACTACCCCAAGCCCTACCTGGGACCCAAATTTGAGGAGGCAAACCTACCACCCCAAGATGTACTTTTGCTGTGACTGAGTGTGTGGGGTCTCTGTGCAAAACTTTCCTCCTCCTCCTCCTCCTCCTCCCCCACCAACACACAACAACAGGCTACTGGTCCCACGGGGAAAACGTAAAGCAAGTGTTAAAATCCTGGCTGGTTTGGGGATTACTTTGCTTCAGTAAAGCCCCACCTGCACTAAGAAATAAGGAAGCTTTAAGACAGGTTTAAATGAAAGGCAGCTACTAATTGTTTAACTAAATTTAAGTCATATGCTTTTCTGAATTAGGGAATTCACTTCAAGCTCCTGAAGGGGTGAGCAGAACTTGCGCTGTGGGCTAAAGAAAAGCAGTCAGAATATACTTTTAATCCTGGTGAAAATATTTAAGCCTTATTTTAAATGAGAAGTTGAACTATGAAGCCACCTTCAGTTGCTGCACAATCAAGAAATACAGGGTGAAGCACTGCAGTCACCTGCAATTCTATCACCGTAACATTCTGCAGTAAGAGTAGGAAAATAAAATAAAACAACACATCCCCAGTTTGCACACTTGCAGCTTCTTAAAAGGGCAGTTTGTTACTGATTCAGCTGCTGGCAGAAGGCAAGAGGGGAGCTGAAGAGTTAAGTAAGACGGCATGGCAGTTGTTTCACAGCAGTAGTAATAAATCCTCTCATTACAATAATATCCTTGTTTGTACATTAACCACTGGCTGGAACAATTATGCCGATAGAAATGCATCTCCCAAAGAAACTGAGAGAGCTCAAGCAGCCAGTGGGAAAGGGCGCAGGAAAAAAAAAGTAAATCATGTAAAAAAAAGTAAATCATGTAAAAGAAAAGGGAAAAGAGAATCAGAAAGAAGACGTGAGAATTGGAAATTAGGTCAGCTTTCAGACTCAGGGTCTGAACTTCTTGCTTGCTGCAGGCTCCGTTAGTCGCACACACAACCTGCCCCGTGCGCCCGTTCCAGGCTGTCACGATGCTCCTTGCTAGGCAGCAGCAGAAGATCCCGTTGCACAACCTGCTCCTGCTCCATGATGCGCATTGCAAGAGGAGATTCCCGGCCAAAGCCGTGCGCCCGAGCTGCGCGGGACCCCCAAGCCTGATGGTGCGGTCACAAGCCAGCGTGCCTGCCCCAAGCACGTGGGGCAGTGATGCTCTCCCGCAGCTTTCCAAGCCCCACACAAACCCACAGGTGGTGGCAGTGGGCACCCCGTGGCCCCACCAGCAACCCCTTCCCTGTGTGCCCAGGGTGGGTGTGCAAGGGGAACAGAGGAGCACAGCCCCAGCTCCGGCTTGTCCTTGATGGACCCAGGGGAGCTACAGCTTTCCCAGCTGCTTGCAGACTCCCGAGTGCTTCGGTTCCAGGAGAAAGGACACCCCCACCCTCCCCTTCCCTGGGCTTTCCTCTGGGGCGCCAGCCCTGACAGCACAGTGCTGTTCAGAACAGTTCTTTGAGCCTCCTCCCACCGGCAAGCAGTGGATGCTCCTCCAAAATTGCTGGTTCCCTTCCCTCGACTGCTTCTGATGCAGCGTGGTGGATGCCAGGGGCACATTCACGCCTGCTGCCTCTGGTATGCTATCCCCCATCGCCACCCTGCCCTCAGCTGAAGCAGCTTCGGGGAGCAGGGGAAGGGAGGCTCCTGCTAACAAGCTCCTTTCTGCTCTCTCCACCCACTCCATCCCAAAACACCCCAAGGAGCATCTGGTTATTAGGACAGCTAATTTAGGTGGAGAAGTTCAAGTGACCTCATTAAAAGAAAAAAAAAAAAAAACAACAAAAAAAAAGAGAAACCAGATAGGGCAGGGGTGTGAAAGGACGAGGCAGCACCCAGCAGGGAGAGTCATCATTTTTTTCATCCAGCAAAAATTAGCCGGAGCATGGGTGGAGTGAACCCTGACAATGGGGGGCCCGTGGGGCAGAGATGCTGGGGACACACAGGTGCCCAAAGAGTACGGCGAGCTGGGTGCGTGGCAGGGGCAGAGAGCACACGCCTCGCGTCTGCCTTCATCTCCCCACCACAGCAGGGAGGAAAACCTTTACTCCCTCTCACATGCACGCTTTTTTTTTTTTTTTTTTTTTTGCAACCCTGCTCTGCGGGGAAGATGGTCTCTGTAAGGAGAAGGGTGCAAACAAGCCTGCAAGGAAAATAAAAGGCATGAGGTGGTGGCAGAGACAAGAACCCAAGGGACAGGGGTTTCCCCTTCCCCGCAATGGAGAAACCCGTGCTGTGTGACAGGCTAGATGTCCCTGTACCTGACAAGATGCTGTTCCTCGGTGGGCTCTGTATTTGAGCTCCTTGGTTGCAGCGCACCCCAGGCAGACCTGGACGAGGTTCAGGCATGCTGCAGTGCTGCCCTGCTCCTGCAGCTCTGCTGAGGCTGATGCTCCCACGGCTGGCCTCTGCCTGGCGTGTCCCCAGCCATGGGATCTCCCCCTGCCCCAGCCACAGTGCCCAGTGACACCCAGCCGGGCAGCACCGCACCGCTGAGCACCCTCACCGACAGCCTGGGGGACACATCCAGGGGTACACAGCAGGCTGCAGACTACCACGCACCACACTGACCACTCACCTGCAGCGGCAATAACCTCTGGCGGCGAGCCAAGGTGAGTCAGCTCACAAATCTCTCCTTCTCCCTCTCCCTCCCTCTTCTACAATCTCACCTTTGTGAGGGTTTAGCTCTCCCGCGGATCCCGAGCACCGGCGGCGAGCTACCACAGCTTAACGCAAGCCTAAGCCACCGCAAACACGAGGGCAGAGCACATCGGCGCGCACCTCTTCCACCGAGGGTTAAGCTGATGCGTTTTTACTTAACAGCACTTGTGAGCTAAGAGCAGGGACGTGGGAATTTGCTGTGGCTTAAGCCGGCACAGAGCAACCTGCTAAGCCGCAGCCTCCAGGAGCCCACAGGACAGCCAGGGAAAGCAAAAAAAAAAAAAAAAAAACAACAAAAAAACCAACAAACCAACCCCAGCAAACATGGAGCTGAGGAGCTGATACAGCCTGGGTTCCTCCGAAGCTGTGCGTGCAATGCTGTCTTCATGTTTTACACCTCTGAAGCTGAAGTTAAGGACTTATGGAAATGGGAGGCTTACAAAATCCTCTTTTCTGCAACTTTTTAAAGGCCTTATTTCATTCAACCGAGCACACTTAGGCAGGCGGGCAGTACAAACAGCCGAACAGGGAAAGAGTAGAGCAGTATCATTTCAAAACAATCAAAACACATCTCAGGCTGTATTCCCCCTGGACTATAATAATGTTTGTAGTGCTTTATAGTCAGGCGAGTTGCCCTTCTCAAAAATCAATTTTCAAGGAGGATTCTCCTCTACTTCAACTATACAAGGAAGATCAGGAGCAACACTGGAGATAAGAGTGCAGAGCTGGTTTCAGAGATTAGTGCCCCTGGTTCAAGAGCTCAGCAGAGATCACACAGGAGGTCAAGGCATGCGCACGAGAGGTGTTTTTCCTTCATTTATGCAATAATGAAGGTTTTGAGACCTTGCAAACGCCTTTCTCCCACCTGCCTTCTGGGACCTGACCTGTCCTGAGAGCTGCAAAGCCTGGGACCAAAGTTTCTGACAACTCCTTCTGGCCAGTCACTCCTTAAGCTCAGCAGCAGGGATTTGCTTTTGCCTCTGGGGCAAAACGGCACAGAACAAAACACGCTTGGGAGACAATTTCTGTAAGCAGCATTATTTAAACTAAAAACTCTAGAGGATCCCAAATGGAGAACCTGGGTCTATCCCCTCCAAAACCCACCTTCCTGCTGAACACACAAGAACAGAGCATTTCAGCCCTCACAAGCAAAGCACCGAAGGAAGCACAGAATTAGGCTTTATTCCCTACTACAGCCCAAATTTCTGTTCAGCCTAGGTCTGGGTGTTAAGTTCCCATGGGAAGACAAAGTGAAAATGCTGTCGTCCTGACAAACGGACAGGGAAGGAGAGACCAGAATCGCATCTTCTTCACACGTAGATTACTGAGAAATGTGGGGTGGCTAATAAGTAGATGAGAAGAAGTTTTGAAATCGAAGAACAAAAAAATCCCCCATACAAACTAAGACAGTGGAAATCTTTTCTTTCTCTAACAGTCCTGTTTAAGGCACAGAAATTGGTCATAGCATATTATACAAACATACATCTTCACCAGACAACAACCATCTACTGAGCCACAAAGTCAGCGTGAGCTGGAGGGATTTCTGGGAGCTGGAATGCAGGATGTCGGTTCTTTTGGGTATTTCCAAGCTACTTTCCTCCAACAAGGTTTTGGCAGCTCAGAACCATTATTCTAAAGCTGGCACTCCCATGATGAATGAAAGGCACAGTCTAGCTCTTGCAGGATGGAGTCCAAGTTCCCCAACCACAAGGACCACCTGCTCTCCTCCTGCACTAAAGACTGTGGAAAGCAGAAGACTAGTAACGAAAATTCAGCCTAACAGTTGACAGACTTATGCCACCTGATCACAGGTAAAACCAGGCAACACTTCTGCAAATCTATTTTCCTGATGAGTTTTTTCTCTACTGTACTTCTGCAATTTTGCCTCTTATGTACAGGACTATGGTCATCTCTCTTTAAGCTCTTCATGCTTCAAGCTGCTTCTAGTTTAGGAAGAGCGGAAGTGAAATGCTGTGCTTGAACGAGCTTTTGAGACTGTGCAAAAAGGTGTTCTCCTGCTCCAGCACAGCAATCAGCTAATCTGGAAAAGCTAGTCTGGCACTCACAACCAGTTGACTTTCTGCATGAGAGTGTTTGGCATCTTTATATTGAAATCTTTTAATAAGTGTATTTATTTTTATATTCATTGATCTGGCCATTTCAAAGCACACAGTGCCCTTCCTTCCTCCCCCTTCTCCCATTGCACCTTCTCTCAGATTTCCGTGAACCTCTCTGGTTATCACCCCAATGACAGATGGCCATCACCAAGTTGCTCTCCCTGCAAAAGGTCATTGTCTGCAAGGCTTGAGCAGCACACACAGCTACAGAAGGGGACATCACTTTTCCCTTCAAACCGTGCTATATTTGAAGGAGATGAGGAAGATGACAGAGCTTCTTGAGGCAGTGGGAAGAGCTGTGAGTAAGGATCAGTTGATGGAAATAATGACGGCTCTCCATCATGAAGTTCCATGCTACCTTGTCAAAGTGTGTGAAGAAACCATCATGTTAACCACGGCAGCAGCTCCTAAACCAGACAGACAGGTGGGAAGGATTCACTCAGTAGTTAGTTCCTGCCATAAAAATTGTATTCCAAATGTTTTTGGAATGGCCCTCAGACTCTTATGTGGAGGGGGTGTGATGACTATCCAGGGAAAGCTTTACCCAGCAGTGAGTGCTCCACACAACCTCAGTGAACTGACAGCAGAGTTAGCCACAGAGAAACCACCAGGTGGTCTTCCATGACACAAGCTAAATGCTCAATGGCAGCATCATTTCAGAAAGAGAGGACACTGCAGCCTGTGGGAGGGACTTATGTTGGAGAAGTTCATGGAGGACTGTCTCCCATGGGAGGGACCCCACGCTGGTGCAGGGGAAGAGTGTGAGGAGTCCTCCCTCTGAGCAGGAAGGAGCGGCAGAGACAAGGTGTGATGAACTGACCGCAACCCCCATTCCCTGTCTCCCTGCATTGCTTGGAGGGAGGAGTTAGAGAAATCGTGGATAAAGTTAAGCCTGGGAAACAGGGAGTGGTGAGGGGAAGGTGTTTTTAGACTTAGGTGTTGTTTCTCATTACCCTATTCTGACTTCTAATTGGTAATAAATTAATTTCCCCGAGTTGAGTCTGTTTTGCCCATGACAGTAATTGCTGGGTGATCCCCCTGTCTTTATTACAACCCATAAGCCTTTCACTATATTTTCTCTCCCCCATCCAGCTGAGGAGGAGAGTGATAGAGCGGCTTTGGTGGTCACCTGGCGTCCAGCAAGGGTCAATCCACCACAGTCTTCTAGGGCACAGTGCTCAATGTTTTCCAGGATACTCCAGATCCTTTGCAGGAGCCAGTGGGCATTTTAAAATAAGCATTCAGGAAATAAATCTCACATTAAAATAGGGAGAAGACGCTTTTGGTGCACCTATCATTAACCCGAAGGCACACACTGGATCAAAGTAGTGCATTAAAAAACCCACTTAAAACGGTAAAGAAAATAAGTCACGAAATAAACTAGTAAATAGGAAGTTCCCATGATGTCTCCAGTGCAGGATCAATATCACCGACTCCAGCAGAATCCAGGATTTTATTTATAGCACTTCCAGCCTTCTACTGGTGAAACCTCTGAGTGAGAGCCAAGCACAGCTGACGCGCTGCTGTCCCCAGGTCTCCAGGCAGCTCCAGGTTTCCCAGTCAGTGCTTGTTTCACCATTGCATCTGAGTGCGAAAGGCTCTGCAAGCTGCCAGCTTCCCAGCTGCTATCCGCTACCCTGTAGGTAAATGGCAAAATGACCAACACGAGGCATTTCGCTTGCGCTGCTGCTTCTCGGGAATGCCCTTGGCAGAGGTAGGCTCTGGAGTTTAACTGGCTGAGACACCAAGAGAGGCATGACCGGGAACAGCGGCAGATACTCTGCTGGTTGCTGTCTGCTCAGCAGATTGAGGAAAGCACAGCGTAATGGAAACATCGCCAACTCACATAAGCCTGAAGAGGCTCTTGAGCAGAAGGAGGGAGAGGGAAGCTCTTCTCAGCAGTTAACAAGAACAGGGGATCTCTATAGGTCCTGGACTCCTATGAAATAAACATAAGGGAGCAAGACCGAAGACTTTTAGACTGCTGAAAGACAGGATGGGGTTCTCATCACAGCAGTATTTTTGGACAGTATCTTCTTGCATCTCTACCTTTTGTATCAGCCTCTGGCTGGCAGGCATCCTCAGGTTAACCCCTTCTTACAGCTACTTAAGCTTCAAGAGGAGACAACAGCAGGAAAGATTTTCCTGTAAAGCTCCAGCCACCTAAGTTTCACATCCAGAAGTGCCACCAGCTCTGCTTGATCTGCGCCTCAGGCTGAATCTGCTCAGGGCCTGTTTCACCTTCTCCTGCACTAAGGTAACGGCTTGTCTCACAAGTATCTGTAAAGTTTGAAAGCCCAAGATATCTCACGCAGATGAGCTATGGTATGCAAACGAAGAACATATTGGGATCCTGATAAGATACTTATTCTTGCATCGCCCTCGCTCTGTACCATCTGTGAGGGGAATAAACTTTCCACAACTATCTGATCCAAGTGGCTTTTTTACAAGCAAGTAGAACTGGAAATCAAGATGGGTTGATCTGCAGAATTATGACCGATTAGTCGATGCAAGCGATCACCGCATTACTAAAGGCAGAGCGCACCGATGGCAAACGGTCAGAGCAGATTAATTGTTTAACGCATGGCAGGTGCATGGACCCACAACCCATTTAACAGCTCTTCTCCTGCCACGTGGAAGGAGCCTGCGTGGGAGCCTGGCTGATTCCCTCTTAGCACTGCTGTGGGAACTGGGAGTCTGCTGTAACTCGGTCCCTGTGCACAGCTTAGTGCCCGGGCGATGGGGCTCGCTGCACGCTCTGCAGAAGCATCACCCTTCTGTCTCAGCTGAAAGAAGAGCAGGATATGGTGCATGTCTCCACCGACAAAATGAGACTGTGCAATTACAGTGCGAGTGTGTGTGCCTGCCTTCCACCTAACATAAGCAAGTGCTTTACTGCTTCGAGAAGTGGCTAATGCTCTCAAACAAATCCTGAGATGGACAGCAGTCTCAGAACAAGTTTCACAGGTTTCATGAAATAGCTGGAGAAGTAGAGGAGATACCCACTGCCTATTACTACTTCTCTGCGGGCATCAACCCTTAGACACCAAAGAAGTCACCGGGAAGACAACCCCAATCAAGGAAATGCAGTGATTGCACTTTATTAGATATCTAGGAATTCAACCATGAAGCAAAACCCACAGGAAACCAAGCTTCACTAGTTCCTCTGCTCACATTTACTCCTCTTCCTTTTATAAAAGAAATCCTCTCCAATCTCAGCACTGTTATCAGCACGCTGTCCTGCCTAAAACAGGGGACCTGCTCATCCACCCAAACAAAAAACCCCACCGAAGCCAGACTCAGGAGCCTTGTTTTGTGGCATGTTCTCCCTCCCTCTTTGCCTATCAGTGTTTTGATCCCTGTAACCTAGACATACAAAGCAGGACAGTTTTAAAGGCTATCTTATTTCAGATCACAGCTCGATTCCTGTAAACATGACCTCCAAAAAGGAAGAAGAAAAAAGCTTTTTCCATTACATTAAAAGGGCAAGAAAGACTTTTTTTTTTTTTCCCTTAATTATTCTGTTTTGGTTTTTTTTTTTTTTTTTTTCCAAAACCCTTGCTTGAGCACATTAGGTATTCAGGTCTCCTGTGCCCTGGTAGACTCAAAGGTGACTGAAGAACTAGTAGAGTCACAACAGCAAAGAAGGGAGAGTGGGGAAAGCAACAAAGGAAGGGAGCCTCAGTCCGTCTCTCACAGCTCCCAAATACCAGCTTGTTTCTATTAACAGGCACACTTGAGAGAAAACTTCCTTGGAAAAGACTCACTACCTGCGGCCTGTTGGCAGAGATGGGACAACACTCCCAGCTCACACCTGAGGCTCCAAACAGCCCTTCCAGGCACATTCTTCCAAATGCCACCACTCTATAGCAAAATGAATTACACAGCAACACTGCACACTACTCCTCCAAAAATAAACAAGCAGGGAAGTGATTTAAATAAAGAAAAAAACAAACACCCTTTTTTAAGAAAAATGTTCATTCTTCTAGCCATCACAGAAAAAAAAAAACAACATAAAACAGACAGAAAGCTATTTCCCCTTAAAATTCATTGCAAGTTTATTTGAGTACTCGATCATCCTCAGACATTCTGGATCTATTAAGGACTGGTTTATGCCAGAAAAATCCATGCAAAGTGATTTCAGTTAAACTAATGCAGCCTCTTACACTTGTCTGTTAAAATAGTTTTGCAGCAGACTTTAATCCATGAAGTTTACTTTGATAATTTAAGGGATTTAAGGGTGTCCATATAGTGGGGGGTTAGTAAGATTGCACAAAAGACACACAGGCCAAATGCAAAACTCACCATCTCATATGTGGCAAGTGAAAAGCCAATTCCTTTCATGCCACCAATGCAAATTCAACCCCCAAGAGTGCCCCAAAACAATATGACAAAAATGTGAAGATTAAATTCCTAGGAGGCTGACAAATGCTCCTCCTTTACCCATAGAGCTGCCGAGGTGCACACCACCACGTTGAGAACATAGCTTTCCATCGGCTTCAGCTAAGTATGATGCTGGAACCCTTTGCCATGGCCCGCGAGACATTTGCACCCTGGAAACAGTCCTGGTTTCAGCTGCGACAGAGTTAAATTTCTTTCAAGTGGTTCAGATTTGGTACGAAAGGAATGTCAATAATGCATACTGGTTTAGTTGTTGACAGGTAATTGTATTTTTTCAAGGACTTTTTTCAGCTTCCCATAGAAACTGGGAAGGAGCATAGACAGAGCAATGGCATGGCCAATGGAATATTCCCTACCATAGATGCCATGCTTGGTATATAAACGGGGTTAGCCGGGGGGGCGGGTACTCGCGATGGCTGCTTGGGAAGGTACCAATTCACTGAGTGGTGAGAGTGACTTGTGTCATTATTATTATTTTCCTTTCCTCTTATTGTTCTGTTAAACTGCCTTTACCTCAACCCATGAGTTTTTTTCTTCCTTTCCCTTTCCCCTCCTTTTCTCCCTCTTCTCCCTGCCCTTCTGGGGGGTGTAAGGGGAGAACTGCGGCTGCGTCGTCCTAGCTGCTGGTTGGGGTTAAACCACAACAGAAGCTCAGGCCGAGAGTAGAGGCAGTCACATCCCCTACAAACGTACCACGTTCACCCCGAGCGCGGCAGCGGAGCTGGGGGCAATGGATGTGCAGCCTAGCAGGGGCTAACAGCAATGAACGGCTTGCTAAGTTTCACCTCCACCAGTCTCCTACTTCTTTTTTTATTTTAAAATAGTCAATCAGGTCCCCTGTGACTCAACATTTTTCCTTTAAAGAAAAGAGTCATACATCTGCTTTCCACCTCTAGAATTCATGATTGCTGTGGTCCTACCCTGGGCATTGACTAATACACTGTTCATGCAGGTTTTGAGACAGGACTTTCCAGTAAACTATGCATCACCAGCTCCCTCCTGAAAACGTTCTCTCTGTGGAGGGACAGACACACAGAGACCCATCCACGCACGCACAGCGTGGATGGCAGCAAGACTGTCCCTGGTGGGAGTCAGGCACACCCTAAAGAGACTCCTCCACCAGGAGAGGAGGAAAGCCAAGGTCAGTGAACTCAGTCTTTCCCTGTTTTGCTGTGCACAGCTACTCACGGAGTCGGTCAGCGCTGAAGACGTCAGGCAGGCTTGGAACAACCACGCTCTCCTACTTGCCTGCCTGTGGGTTAGACCTGGCCACAACAACTACAAGCAGCATCACATCTCCCCAGGGCAGTCTGACTTCTTCATCTATCAGAGCTGCGTCCCACCAAGCCAAGAAACTCCTCGCAGTGCCAAGGACCTAACGAGGGACAAAAGAGGTGACCATCTTACAAATCCTCCCAGTAGCCCAATGGGAGGTTGACTCCTCCTTAGCAAGCAGGATGCCATGTTCCCTCTTTCCCAAAACCCCCAACCACCTCCATCGGGACACAGCAATACAGACCAAACCATGACAAACAGCCCCCTGCAGCCCAACACTTTTGGGCGGAGAACGGTGGCACTTTCCCAAGGTAAGATCAAAGTCCCCTTCTTTCCCTGCTTGGTGGGGAGCGCCTTGCTGGCCATGCAACCCCAAGCAAACACTGAACCACTGCCTCTCCAGCCTCCCCAAATGTGGAGCAAAAGCCAGTGGTACCCCAGGAGAGGCTGTGCTTACTATCGGCAGCAGCAGCTCCTGACATATAGTCCCCCGGGAGGGAAAGGTTGGATTGTAACCCACAGCCAGGGAGACCCACAAAAGGAAGACACCATCAGCTTTACATGCTCAGGAAACTTCACCTCACTGAAAAAATAATTGCAAGATTTGGGCTTTGTTTGTTTTTACAAAGCCCCCAGTCACCGTCACATTATTAGAGGAGATTACGGAGCATCTCTGCTGACATCCTCAATAGCATACACCTGCAAAAAACCTCTCTCCTTTTCCTTTTAATTATTTCCCTCCTTCCACTTTTTTTTTTATTATTATTATTTTCATTGTTTCTTTGCAGGCTCCTCATTTATCTTCAGACTCGGCCATTTAAATTTTAATAGAGGCTTCACTGTCTATCCCTTTTTTCTTCAAAGGCCCTGCTTTATTTTTCTGCCTCTTCTCGGTCCCCCCAGCCTAATTGTTGTTATTATTTTTAACCTTCAGTAGTTTCCTTTGCTTTCTTCTCCGTTCTAATCTCTCCCTGCTCCCGTTTTCCCCCTCTACACTAAGTCCCTTTCATCCCTCACCTCCCTCTCGCCCCCGGCCAAGCATCCAAATACATGTGGAGCAAGCGTAACCAAGCATAAATATGAAAGGGATCATCCAATTTCAGCAAAACGCTTGCCCCTACCTATTCAAATATTGACTTGTAATGATTAAGTCCAAGAAGATCATAAATTTTTTTCTTTTTTTTTACAGAGCTCTGCAGGTCTTTAATAAACCTCAGCCTCTGCCTCGACGGCAGCCAGGACTGCAGTTGCTGAGCTGTTTCCTATGCATTACAGCAGATTTGCTCCAAGGTAAGCGAGAGGGATGCCTGAGCCGGGAGCGTGAATTATAAGCGAGGAGATTTCATTCCCCAGTTGCTGGTTTATTGAAATTCAATGCCTGCCTCTCACCTGCCGCTTTGTTACGTTAACCTCTTCTGGCTGGCCTAAAATTTCCAGTCCATGGCGCAGGCAAGCAGCCGCACTCCCATCAAACCTGGGGAACAGTGCCATGAAGCAAGACCTGCTGGAGGAGGCACCGGCACAGCCTCTTGCAGGGCACATCTTCATCCCATCGCCAAGCGGAGGGGCCACCCCCCCTAAAGGGAGGTAGATACAGGGGTGTCACTAAAGGCCAGCCTCAGTGCCAGGGGACACCAGGTGATGGTCACACCACACACCAGCTGATGAGAAGGGCTGTGGGGAGCTCCTCTTGCTTCAGAGAGGGACCTGCCGGGGTTTTTAAATCCCTTGCACAGAGCACGCACCAGGGTCTCGAGCTTTTATTGCACACAACCTCGCTTCCCTCCAAACAGCACGAATGACCATTTCACCCCCTGATAGAGGGGAGGAGGAGGGGAACCCATCTCCTACTGGCAAGACACAGCTCCCACCAAATTTCCATCTTCTGAAAAGCACACGGGCTTGCGAGCTGCACTTCACAGCCCAAAGAGTGGCCGAGCTGGAGGAGTCCAGGGCAGAACTGCCAGCTGGCACCCGGGATGCCAGCTCCCCCTGGCCCAATGCCCCACAGCCCCGTATCACAAGCTGACATCCGAGAAGAATTATTAGGATGGATATTAGGGAAAATTTATCCACTGAAGGGTTATCAGGCATTGGAACAGGCTGCCTAGGGAAGTGGTTGAGTCGCCATCCCTGGAGGTATTTAAAAGACATGTAGATGTGGAGCTGAGGGACATAGTTTAGTGGTGGACTTCGTGGGACTGGGTTAACGGTTGGACTTGATGATCACGGAATCACGGAATTTTCAGAGTTGGAAGGGACCTCTAGAGATCATCTAGTCCAACTCCCCTGCTAAAGCAGGATTGCCTAGAGCACATTACTCGGGACTGCATCCAGGCGGGTCTTGAAAATCTCCAGAGAAGGGGACTCCACAACCTCCCTGGGCAGCCTGTGCCAGTGCTCTGTCACCCTCACCGTAAAGAAGTTTTTCCGTGTATTTGAACGGAACTTCCTGTGTTCTAACTTGTGCCCATTGCCCCTCGTCCTGTCACTGGGAACCATTGACAAGAGTCTGGCTCCATCCTCCTTCAAATCATCCTTTAGATACTTGTACACCATAATAAGGTCTCCCCTCAGCCTTCTCTTCTCCAGGCTAAAGAGTCCCAGCTCTCTCAGCCTTTCCTCATAAGGCAGATGCTCCAAGCCCTTAATCATCTTAGTTGCCCTTCGCTGGACTCGCTCCAGCAGTTCCCTGTCCCTCTTGAACTGGGGAGCCCAAAACTGGACACAGTATTCCAGTTGTGGCCTCACCAGTACAGAGTAGAGGGGGAGAATAACCTCCCTTGACCTACCGGCCACACTCTTCCCTATGCAGCCCTGAATTCCATTGGCCTTTTTGGCAACAAGGGCACATTGCTGGGCCATGGATAGTTTACTGTCTACCACAACCCCCAGATCCTTCTCCTCAGAGCTACTTCCCAGCAGGTCCACCCCTAACCTATACTGGTGCTTTGCATTCTTCCTCCCCAGGTGCAGGACCTTGCACTTGCTTTTGTTGAACCTCATTAGGTTCTTCTCTGCCCAGCTCTCCAGCCTGTCCAGGTCACGCTGGATGGCAGCATGGCCCTCTGGGGTGTCAGCCACCCCACCCAGTTTGGTATCATCGGCAAACTTGCTGAGGATACACTCTGTCCCCTCATCCAGGTCATTAATGAATATATTAAACAAGACTGGACCAAGTATTGACCCCTGGGGGACACCACTGGTTACAGGCCTCCAACTAGACTCTGTGCCGCTGATCACAACCCTCTGAGTTCTGTCACGCAGCCAACTCTCAATCCACCTCACTGTCACCTCATCTAGCCCGTACTTCCTCAGCTTCCTGATGAGGATGTTAAGGGAGACAGTGTCAAAAGCCTTGCTAAAGTCAAGGTAGATGACATCTATGACTCTCCCCTCATCCAGCCAACCAGTTATAACATCATAGAAAGCTATCAGATTGGTCAAACACGATTTACCCTTGGTAAATCCATGTTGACCACTTCCAATAACTTCCTGTTCCTCAACGTGTTTGGAGATGACATCCAGAATGAGTCGCTCCATTACCTTCCCAGGGACAGAGGTGAGACTAACCAGTCTGTAGTTCCCTGGGTCCCCCTTCT
Organism: Vanellus vanellus; assembly: GCF_965231255.1. Lineage (NCBI taxonomy): Eukaryota > Metazoa > Chordata > Aves > Charadriiformes > Charadriidae > Vanellus > Vanellus vanellus. The sequence continues at coordinate 104,183,110 of NC_138905.1, read as the reverse complement.
TGCCTTTTTTGAAGATCGGAGTGATGTCAGCCTTCCTCCAGTCCTCAGGCACCTCTCCTGTTCTCCAGGACCGTTCAAAGATGATGGAGAGTGGTCTAGCAATAACATCCGCCAGCTCTCTCAGCACTGGCGGGTGCATGACATCAGGGCCCATGGACTTATGAATGTCCAGCTTGGCCAAGTGGTCTCGACACGGTCCTCCTCAACTGAGGGAAAACCTTCCTCTTTCCAGACCTTCCCCCTTGCCTTCAGAGTATGGGATTCGTGAGGGACAGCTTTAGCAGTGAAGACTGAAGAAAAGAAGGCATTCAGTTACTCTGCCTTCTCTGTCTTCCACCACTAGGGCACCTGTCTCATTCATCAGTGGGCCTACATTTTCCCTAGTCTTCCTTTTTCTATTGATATACTGAAAGAATCTCTTCTTATTGTCTTTAACTGCAGTGGCCAAGCTGAGTTCTGATTGAGCTTTGGCCCTTCTCATTTTCCCCCTACATAGCTTTGTTATATCTTGATAGTCCTCGTAAGTTGCCAACCCCCTTTCCCAGAGAATGTAAACTTTCCTTTTTTTCCTGAGGTCCAGCCAAAGCTCTCTATTTAGCCAGGCTGGTCTTCTTCCCTATCTGCTCATTTTTTGACACGGGGATGGCCTTCTCTTGTGCTTTTAAGAGCACCTGCTTGAAGTATGCTCAGCCTTCCTGGGCACCTTTGCTCTTCAAAACTGCCTCCCAAGGGACACTCTCGACCATGCTCCTAAACAGGCTAAAGTCTGCCCTTCAGAAATCCAAGGTGGCAGTTCTGCTGGCTCCCCGCCTTACTTGATCAAGAATTGAAAATTCTATCATTTTGTGATCACTCTGCCCAAGGCGACCTCCAACCTTTACATCCCCCACAAGACCTTCTCTGTTAACAAACAGTAGGTCCAGTAGGGCACTTCCCCTAGTTGGTTCCTTCACCAGCTGTGTTAGGAAGTTGTCTTCCATACACTCCAGGAACCTCCATGACTGTTCCCTCCCTGCTGCGTAGTATTTCCAGCAGACGTCTGGGAAGTTGAAGTCCCCCACAAGATCTTATAGGCCTCTTCCAACCAAAACGATTCTATGATTCTAAGACAGATTAAACCCATGCACAGCTCACTGTGCTCTGAGATAAGCACGTGTAGGAGCTGCCAGCCCCTTTCGCTGCTCCTCCTGGCCAAAAATGCAGAGGCACAAGGAGGACAAAGCATGGCCCACGCCAGCCTGGCACATGGTGCAAGGAGGGCATGGTGAGGATGAAGACAAAGAAACCACACTTGACATATAACAGAGCCCTTGCTGGAGAATCATACTGCATTTTGCAAACGTTTCATTACAAGTAAGCCCTCCTGAAGGGAAGAAAATAACATTCCTTTTCCAAAACAGGGGAAAACGTGCAAAGACTGAATGGTACATGCCTCTAGGTGAGGCAGTAAGACGCAGCACATCCTATAAATGTTCACCAAGGAGTATGACCATTTTGACATAGCACTGCCATGGCACAGATAAAAATACGGCGTTTGCAAAGAGTGGAATGGGACTAGAGTACGAAGTCAACTCCTAACTCTCCATGCTGTCTCCCTGTTTCTAGCAGAGACAGAAGGCTGCTGCAAATGGTAGCGAAGACTTCACGTCTCGCCAACCTGGGTGCACAAACCCGCCTGAAAAAGAAAACAGACTACACCTGGTTTTGTTTTATCAATATCTTCATTTAATTCTCATTCACTGAGGTTTTAAACTAGCTCTTTACGCCTGCTCCCAGCCCTGGAGATGCCCTCAGTAACCCAGAAAGCCTTGGGTGAAGATTTGCTGGAGCAAGCCTACCACACCCTTCCAGATGCTGCCCCAGCGCTGGAAGGGGCCGGCGCACACCCCTACACCAAGGTGCTCACGTTTAGCCTCCCGCAGGAAAAGCGGGTCTCACCGGTGCAACCAGCTCCGCAGCAGCCGACTGCAAGCTCTGCAGAGGGGAAGTTTTTGAAAACACCCCAAATTCCCCAGCATCCCCCTGGCTGCTTTCCCACAGGGCAGACCTCAAATCGGTCTCTCACTGGGAGGAAATAAATAAATAAACCAAAATACACCCATGTGTGGGCTCATGCAATTTTAATCAAACTAATGTCTGCAAAAAGGGGGGTAGAAGGGCGGGGGCAGGGAGGGATTACGGTGCCACTTGTTCAAAGCGCTCCCGTTTATTCCACATCTGCGATCCCTTTTGAGCTCCCAACAGCAGCGAGGAGTACGAGACGTACAAAGCGAGCGTGTGGCGTGCGCTGAGCTGTCTCTTTGTTTTAGTCACCGTCTGCTGCTAATGTCAGCGAGAGAGCACTCCGGGGATCGACGCCTCGGTGCCGCGCCAGCTAATTACACACCGACAAAAGCACCCGGAGGGGAGAAAATAAAAAAGAGAGGAAACCGAGCATCCTAAAAAACATCGCATGACTTAATGGGAGGCCAACAGCTAGGGAGACCAGACCTGCTTCCCACAGGGCTGGGGGAGAAGGGGTAATGCACCAGGGGCAGACAGAGAGCACCCTGAGCTCCATCGGGAATGGTCTTGCCCCACAGTGGCACTGAGGGCACCGGCAGAGGGGAAGGGGACAGTGTGACAGCCCTGCCCAGGCAGCAATGCAATGGGGTGGCAGAGGAACGCTGAAAAGGCAATTGTGGGCATCTCCAGGGGTCCTGGCAGAAGGGGATGGCAGCAACTTGGAGAAACGGCCTGAAAAGTTTGGGGACTGTTTCCCGCAGAAGCGCCGGGCAGAGTTGGAGCCACAGGAGGGAGAGAGGAGCTGGCGGCTTGCAGGGGCATAGCGATGGTTGTGCCAGCCGTGTCAATGCCTGGTGTGTTTTGGAGGTGGAGCAGAGGAGTTCATGGCAGGAGCAGGAGATGGGGAGCTCTGTCCCTCACCTGACGGCACAGCCCGGCCAGCCCGCGTGCCTGTCCCTCAGCTGCCCAGCTCCTAAGCTGGCAATACCGATGTTCACCAGCCTCGCAGGGAACACCAAATGCTTAATAACTGTGTAGGGGAAGCGGTCCATTCACTACAATACCTCCCCTGGAGATACCTGAGAGCCACCTGCCGCGGGGAGAGGCAGAGGCGAGAGAGCTGCTCAGGAGCAGGTTCCCGGGAGGGCTCAGGTATTAACTAACCCACCCCCAGCCCCTGGGACCCGGCCACAGCTCCCAGACGGGGATTAAAGCCAGCAAAATGAGAATTTCAAACATCCATCCGGCAAACCCATGTGCATTCCCCGCGGCGGCAAATAATCAGGTACCAAGAAGGAGATTAACCCTGCGGAACTGAAGGAAACAAAGGCATGAGAGCTGGTCTGTTTAAGAAGCTGCTGCTGCTGCTTCTCGCAGACAAACACAAATCTGACGGCAGCGCCTGCGTGAGAAACATTGATTGCAAGGAAATATAAGCCTCTGATTGTATGCAGGTCCACAACAAGCAGCACAAAGAGCCCTGCAATAGCTGTTACAGCAGAAGTGGTGAGCCAGGTAGGCTCCTACCCAGGTTGTACCACGCACGGGGTGCGCTGCTTTAGTGTTTACTTTAGCTGATGGTGAGCAAGCCAGTCCCTGCTCCGCTGACTGCCGGACCTACAGCATGCTGCACCCTCGGGGACCGGCTGCCATGCCCTGGGAAGTGGGCAACAGCTTGTTGCTGGGGGTCAAAGCGACGCAGGCTACTGACGGCGCAGCAGGTCGCAGAGCCTGATTATTTTGGGACACACACACACACACACACACACCCCCACACACCCCCACACCAGCCAAGCTGGAGAGGTCGCTGTACCTGCAGAGGTGGAAGAGCTGTGTCCTGGCCAGCGTTCCCTTGTTCAGGGGACCACCCGTTCAAAGCTGAGACAGGGCATCACCCAGTGCAGAAGGAAAGGTTGCTCTTCACTTAGAGGCAGTTGCAGCCTGTGCCTCTTTTGGGAGAAGGCTCTCCCTGCGCGCTGCTGGCAGGCTAATAACTGCAAGAGACTTTCACATACTCCCTACTCAACAGCTAGATGTGTGTCATGACAGGCTTCAAGCGGCACATCCCTAACACTCGTGCTGCTGCAGTGGCAACTCAGTTCCCAGTCGAGCAGCCTCCAGCGATACCACCTTGGGCTGTGATCTTGTCAGGTTTCATAAGCTTAATCAGGCTCTGCTCTGGCTGGCGTACAGGGGTTTCACCAGCAGGCTGGCTGTCCTGCGGCTCCAGACAGTGGCCCTGAACGCTCAACAGCAGCGCTGCGTCCTGGCAGTCAACAGGAGCATCTGCATTTCGGTCTTGACAACTTCAACCTGTACATAATAAGGGACAGGATGGGTGGCCCTTCAGGCATCAGCTTGGTGGACCAGTAATAGATCAGGGACTGCTGTGGCTGGCTTAAACTTTAGCAGCAATGGAAAGCACCTTCTAGCCTTTGGGAGAGGGGTCCAAGGAGCAGAAGGTTCTGGGGTGGTTCCTGAGGCACACGTGTCATCTAAACATCTTATTAGTGCAAACTGTCCACGGTTATCCAGCTTGACTTGGCCCTATCAGAGCAGGCTGTGACACAAACACACCACAGGAGATGACAAGTCCATCTTTCCGTACCGATGGTCTGCGACAGGGCTGCCTGCAGAAGCTCATCCTACTGCTGCCATGGGGCATCGCAGCACCCTGAGCTGGCGCTGTGCTTATCTACAGCAACAGGCTCTGGCTAAGCCCGACCCCATGGACTCGACCCGAAGCTCTGCATTGCTGCCCGGCCCAGCATGCCTCTGGTGCCACAGTTCCTCCTCTTCCCTTCCCTCCATCAACATCAGACCCTCAGCAGGAGCCCCTCAAAGCAGATGAGATCTGACATGCCCAGTGTGTCCGAGGACAGGCACGCAGCACGCACGGCTCTGGCCACAGGCATAAGGGAGCAGAAATGATCTGAGAGTGCCGGGTGCCTGCATCTCGTTCCCCACTGCTTGCCAGCCCTCTGACTCACAAAGTCACTTCAAAAAGAGCTCCTCAAAGCACGGCATTGCTGCCTCTGACTTTCTGGTTGCAATGGGAGAGGAAGAAAGAGTAGGAGGCAGCTGTGCAAAAGTAATTACTGAATCCCAGTGGTCCTGATCGATGACAGTCCTGAAATCCCCATAGCCTGCTCTGGGGTCAAGAGCCTAAAACAGCATCTAGGGCACTCGAAATACGTGTGGAAAGGGTGGGGGAAGAGCCCCACAGAATGAGGCCAGGGCCCTCATCTCTGGCACCTTTGAGGCCTCCTTCCATTGCAGGAGGGAGGAAGGACACTCCTTCCACTCCAGCTACAGTCCCTCACCGGTCATCCCCACATGCAGCTCTCCCTGCTCCAGCATCTCCAGGATGCCACCCTCCTACACACCCCGCTGCTCTTCATGACACAAAACCTCCTGTCCAAGGTCTTCCCACCTGCCACTTCCACACTCCCTCCCCCTCTTGCCTTCCCAGTGCTGCTGTTCCTTCTTTCCTTCCTGCTCCCTTTTCAACCATTTGCTTATTTTTAACTCCCTCACTTCCAGTCTCCCTCAATCTGCTCACTTTCTGCCTTGCACACCTCCACTTGCTCCCCTTCACGTTGCCCAGACCAGCACTGGGATGATCACCACTTTCCCGTTCCCCAGGAAGGGCAGGAGCCCCTCGATTCCACCCAACCACACCGAAGCCAAAGGGCTCCATCTTTGGCTCAGCTTACCCTGCACCCCAGGACCCAGCCTGGAGACAGAAGCCCCTCATGCAAAGGGACGCTTATCTCCCAGGGCCACCTGTGCCAGTCACTGTGTCCTCTGGAGAGGCTCAAACACTCATGTGGCTTCAGCTTCCGCGCAGCTTGAGTGGGGCTTTTTTGGATGATGAGCAGTGCTCCTACTTTACTCATTAGATAAGCTCTGCAGTCCCACCGCGCAGGTGTGGCCTGAGCAGCATCCCTCGCTGGTGACACATTGGCCCAGGATACCACTGCAGAAAAGAAGGCGCTGGAAGCATCCCTGCGGCCATAGTGCATCTCCACCCTGTCCCAGAGCTGCTGCCCTTCTCAGGGTGGTTTTTTGGGCGAGCACCCCCAGCCAGGGAGCTCCTCCAAAGCACAGTCTCCCCAGATGAACAGCTCATGCTTTTGGCAACCCCACCTCTCCACCAGCTTCCCCTTCTCTGTAGGCTAGTGTTGCTGGGCCAGTGCTCCCACCTTCCAGCCACAGTGCCAGGTGGGCCATCCATGGTGCACGACCGTCGCCTGCAGTTTTGCAAGGAGTCCTGTCTGCAGACAGGTGGCATCACTACACCTGAGAGAGCTCAAAAGGTGACAACAGACTGCCAAAGCGCCTGTGGTCATCTGTGGCATGCTGATGCAATTCTTCAGCAGACAAGGCTCAAGAGCCTCACATTAACCCTCTTTGATAAGTAACTGGCTGCTTTGGAATCTTCTCTTCATTTCCATGCAGCAGCACAATACCATAAAAAAAAAAAAAAAAATGGACTCTCTAAATCTTCTCACCCTCAGTGAATTTAGCATTACAAGTTACAGCCGTGAAATGCATTTGGTAAGGAGTGGCTTTATAAAAATCTTGCTCTCTTGAATAGGCAGCTAAAAATTAAGAAGGACATGGTCTGAGAAAGTTAAGCGCTCAGAGCACACCATGCCTAGGGACAGAGGCATCCCTGTCCAGAAAACACTGCCCGCTGTGACACACTTCCAAGGCAGGCATCCCTAGCTACAACATTTCTTTGCAGAGCCCTCAGTTATCATTTTAACTAGTATGCAGTAAGGAATAAAGCCCTAAAGGGCTCAATATGTTGAAACACAGTGTCAGGGAACCAGAGCAGGACAGAGCAGGGACACTGAAGGGCATCCAGCCCATTAGTACCAACACAGTAAAGACCTACCCCTTAAGGCAGAGGCTCATTCAGATTTTAAATGGGGGAGCAGAGCAGCCCCACCTCTTGTCTCCATAGGGCCAGAGGGTAAAAATCAGATTCTCTCTGCATTCAAATGCGCCTTTGTTCAGGTTCACCTCCTTAGCTCTGGCTTTGCTCTTCTTTGTAGGCTCTCTAGAAACGCCTCTTGTTGATGGCAAGGGCAAGTGGGGCAGCTAATCCCATCCCATTAGCATCCTCTGAAATACTCCAAGGACTGTGGACCGTCTCTGGGTGCAGGCGGACAGAAGACGGCTCTCGCTAAGCGAGCAGGACTTCTGGATGTGTGCACACACATACAGCCCCAGAGCCGTTCGCCATCAATAAAGCCTGCTGGAGGGAGGGAGAGGATAAAGAAAGAGTCCACACGTGGCTCGAAAGGAGACTTTTCTCCTACAGGCACAGCTTTCCCAATGCCAAGGGTCACCACTGCTCTTCTTTTCTGAAGGCAGCATGAAGACCTTTAATTGGGGGACACGTTAGTGTAACTAACCCCACTGAGTAACCTGACTGAGCACCATCCCACAAGGGATGGAGGGGGGGGGGGGGGGGGGGGGGGGGCCACAGGGCACCAGGCATGCAGGAGCGCAGGCTCTGGTAACCCCATGGGGCAGATACATGGTTGACAGAAGCCACCCCATCCCCAAATGATGAGCCAGCACTGCCTGCAGCACTCTCACGTTCCTTGCAGCTCTCCTTTCCATTACAGCTCCTATTTATAAACAGCTGTTTGGCGGTATTACTAATCAGTGCTGTGTGGAATAATATTACATTTCCCTCAACATTACTATTTTATCTTCTTTCCTCCCCACCTCCAGCTGCTGTTTTCCTTCCACCACCCCCAGGCCTGGAAAGCAGTATTACATTCCTTCATTTTATCCAGGCTCCACTTCTCTGATAATGTAAACAATTTACTTATAACCCATGCAAAAAAAAAAATTAAATACTGTTAAACCCACTTAAAATAAATACTTGCTGAAGGAATATCAGCTGGAGACTGCTCTCTGACTTATAATAATCCCACTGCGCCCAGGGAAATCCTCTTAAACCTATATCAGATAAAGATTGTAAAACTGTTATAGGGCTAAACTGTCAGGGCAGCCACAGAATCAAGATGGAGAATTTCTCCTCCCAGCTTCTCCACGCTGAGGAGCAGCTCCACCCCAGTGCAGGTCAGGCTTCCTTCTCAGCACATGAAGCAAAACCACTTGTGCTGCAGAGCTTAGCGGCGTGGGACCCTGCACTGCCTGGCAGGAGCCAGAGGGAGTGGGAAAGGTCAGTCCTGCCCGGGCTTCAGGCTGGAGGAGGAGGCAGGAGGTAGGCAGCCTTGGGATCCAAAGACTCCCTCTGGAGCACCAAAGCGTTGTTCTTCCCTTCTTGCCCCTCTCCCAGCAGGCAGCAGAAGCAGGGCAGAGACCCTCTGATGCTTTAAACCAGAAGAAATCTACCCCCCCAGGATGTTCAATAGCAATATCTCTAAATTAGCAGATAAGGAGCCCAAACCTGAGCCCTCCTGGGGACAGGATGGAAGCAGTAGGCTTCCAACTTTTGTGCTATTCTATCTGATAGGACAAAAAGGACCTGACGTATTATCGGTAACGGTGCTAGGGGGTTTTGGGTTTGTTGCTGCTCTCTGTTTTCCCTCAGCACCGGTCCCCAGTTCAACTTTATTTTGCTTGTTTTGTAATTCTTCAACAAAAATATGTGCATCCACACCATAATGAGCATGCAGCTTTGTGGCACAGAAGCAGACTGGCTCAGCAAAGGGCACCGCGCTTCCCCTCTGCTACATGGGGACACAATCATTCGCCACCAGATCCACTTGTTCTCCAAGATGACCCAAGAAAAGCATTGGTGTCAACGGCAGAAACAGCTGCCCCTGCCTCTCAGGGCAGCGGACTGAGAAATGCAGAGCACCAAAGTCTAAGGGCAGAGAACTAGAGAACAAATAAAGCAATCCTCCAGGGGAAATGAATTAAAACACAAAAAAATTCCCCAAAACACAGAAAAAAAAAGGAGTGGGAGGAAGGAGTAAGCACAGCAAAAACCTCCCCAGAGAGGCAGCATGAAAAACAGGCAACGTGGAACGTGAAAATTTCCACTGGTAATCGAATAACGGGCTGCTCCATCGCAGGATTTCTCAGTGCTGCAGCTGGCTGGAGCCACGGGGACCGTATTCCACTTTCAGAGTTCACTGAGCAATTGCTAAGGCAGGGGACGGGTGCCATATGTTACCAGCTGCGCTCACAGTCATCACTTTCCTCTTTTAATGCTGAGAGACTGTTTGGAAGCACAGAAGCAGAGAAACCTGCCCACTTCGTGCCTCTCCCCCGCCACCCGGTATTCTGGCAAAGCTGCCAGAAATGCCAACAGGCTCTGCCGGCGAGTCCAGGAGCAGGTCCCCATGCCAAGGAGTCGCCAGGCTGTGCTGGCCGCTCAGCCCCACCGGTGCCCACCACAAGTAGGGAGGTACAGAGATGGGTACCCAAGTAGGGAGGTAGAGAGATGGGTGCCCCACAGCCGCCCTCCAGCGAGGTGGTCCATACAGCCAGAGGCAGCACCTGGAAAGCATTTGAGCGTGCAGGAGGTAGACGGCAGGTACCAGGCTCTGCCCATCCCACATTACAGCCCACTGGCTCCACCACCCGCTTGCCTGACCCAGCCTGGCTCCTTCTGGCTCTTCTTTTGTGCTCTTAATTTTTTTCATCCTCCAGAGCTCCTCTCAGTTGTGCATGTAGTGAAGAAGTAATCATTTGGAAGGGGGGAGGGCGGGGGGAAGAGTTTGGGGGCTGCCCAGATCACACCAGGAGGAAATGTTAAATTCAGGATGGGAGGTGGCACCAGACTATTTCTAAGACCAAATGACCTTTTGCCTCCCGTGATTAGCAAGCAGAGCCCAACCTGAAAGAGCTCATCACATGCCAAGCTCACTTTCTTGGAAAGGATAGAGAACCCAAGGTTTGAACCCAGGGTCCCAAGCAGTCCACCTGTGGTAGAGCTGGCCTTTGGGGAAGGAGTTTTTACCAGGGCATGTAGTGACAGGACGAGGGGGAATGGCTTTAAACTGGAAGAGGGCAGGTTTATGTTAAATATTAGGAAGAAATTTTTCACTTTGAGGGTGGTAAGGCACTGGAACAGGTTGCCCAGATAAGTTGTGGCTGCCCCATCCCTGGAGGTGTTCAAGGCCAGGCTGGATGGGGCTTTGAGCAACCTGGTCTAGTGAGAGGTGTCCCTGTCTATGGCAGGGGGGTTGGAACTCTATGATCTTCAAGGTCCCTTCCAACCTAAACCATGCTGTGATTCTATGAAATGCACCAGGATCTCTGGCTAAAGATTTTTCTATCCTAGTTAAAAAACTTTGCATCCTATCGGCACTTAACACCCCGACATTATGGCAATCTGCAGAAACAGCCTATACCACCCATCGCTCATCTCAGAGGGACAAACCGAGAGACATCCTATAAATCTGTAAGACATTTAGGATTACCAAATACCTCATTTTACTAGGAACCGGCAAAGAATATGAGAAGAGTCATCAAGAGAAGCAAAAGGTGCATGTGGGCTGAGCAGAGTGTTGCTTTTGCAGCAACTCCTTTCAGGGCACCAGAGGACCCCCCACGCCTTGTAGCCCCGCTGACACCGAAGAGGCACAGGGCTCAGGGGAAGAGCGAGCACCATGGTCCCATCAACCTGAGAGATGCCCGAGTGGAGCCAAGCACGGCTGCAGCCCACGAGACAGCAGACTAGAGGGCAAGGCTCCTAGCCTTCAGAAAAGAGGCTTTTGCAGGAAAAACTGCTTTAGTTTTCAAGGATCATTTTAACTGACTGGTCTGATTTACTGTTCAGGCTCAGCGCTGCACAGAAACTTACCCAAGCAAAACACTACAGCTCTTTACAGTCTGAAGGCAAGTCAGCATTTGGGCTTCTGCGCCTCCCTTCCTGACAAGTAAGAGACAGAGAAAGTCTGGAAGAGAGAGGGCTCATTCTAAAGACCAGCCTAGATTTGCAAGCAGAGGGCTCTGCAGTTGCCTGAGGCCACATTCATTTACATTTTTAGAAATGCATTTTGGAATACTTTTTTTTTTTTTTTTTTTTTACAATGCATACAATGCATTTTTTATACGTGTACAGACACGCATAAAAAAGGACACATTCTTATTGTAATCCTTCTCCACACACTAACCAAATTTAAATTTAAAGAAGTACCTCTACCTCAAAAGGGACAATGTAGGAAAAACATATGGAATACAGTGATGTGCCCCAAATGTGTCTAATGCCAGTTTTTTCGAGAAACAGGTAGGTGGACAGGGAAAAGAAAGAAAGAAAGAAAGAATTAATTCCACAACTGAGAACCCCCTCTGCAAAGCATGTCACCCCACCAAGTTGTCTGCAGTTTTGAGGGACAGCACAGGAAGGTGAGGGAGAAAAAACACCAACAGCTAAGAAGGGAGAGAGAGAGAATACAACGGATTATCCATTTTTTTCAGGTATGCTCTGCCTGAAATTAGTTCCATTTCTCCTGCGTAGATAGAGGTAGAGAAGCGATGTCATGTAATACAACAATAAAGAAGGAAAAATCAGGCAGGCAATTCCAATGGGAAAGAATAGGAGATGGCATATTGCAACAAAACAGGAGTAATTGGAAGTGTTTAGCAGGAAAATATAACAATAGGGGACGAGATAAAGATACACAAAATAATGAATGAACCTTGTCTAGCAATGTAAGGGCACATTCAGAGATTTCTGTTAAAAGCTTTCAGTTGTAACCTGAACTGTATCTACAAAAAAAGGTGTTTTAAAAAATCCCAAGGAAGAACTAGCCCATGCAATTCATTGCCAGACTGTATATGACTAAAGCCAAGATTAATATTAAAAAAATCTGGAAGGGGCATAGAGCCTCTAGACTGGCTTCACACATGCCCACGCCACAGGAGGCTCTATGCCCCACAGCAGCCCCTCCAGCCAGCTTCAGAGCCAGCGCCTGCGGGGTTGCCTGACTGGACCCCCCGGCACCACGGACCACCAGCCCCCTCAGTCCGGCAGCGCCTATTAGCCTCACACCTTCTGCAAGGGCAAAATTGGGTGAGCTTAAGCAGCTACACTTTCAAGTCACCAGAAGTGACTAAGCAGGACTGGAGATGAATCCTATTCAGCATCATTACCAGGCAGAGCTGAAATATAAGCCTTTGTTTCTAACTCCCCCTTATCTGAGGAGCTCAAAGCACTTCACAATTATTTAGCTTAGACTTTGTGAAAGGCTTGTATGCTATTATCCCTAATTTTACCAGCTGGAAAATGGTGAGGGAGACAGGGAGCGCGGTACCCAGGGACACGCAGCGAGCTGGCAGCATGATGCAGGATAGGACCTGATGCCTGCAGCCCCCACTGCTCCGCAGCATCGGAAACAGGGTACTCTGGGACAGCAAGTCCCCAGGCTGTGTCCATAGGAACTGCCAGAGGTAAATATATTTACCCCTTCTCATCTGTCTCTCGTTAACAGACAAACACTCCCTTTCCATCCATAGCAGGAACAAAAGACAAAGCAGAGCAGCATAGGTCAATTTTTTTTTCAAGGCTACTACAGAGAGATTTAGGAATGTAAAGGAGGACAGTAAGAACAAAATACCCTGTGTCTAGCTGCAAAGGACCACCTAGGAGAATGTATTTGATTTTTTTTTTTATGTCAGCTAAAGGGGAATTTGAAAGTGAAGGACATTTACTGCTCTGGGGAGCTAATTACTGCAACAAGCAGAGCCCAAACAGGCAAAGATGAATGTAATTCACAAAGGAGGAATTTCAACACCACCAACCCTAAAACTCACTTTGGTCAACTGGCAGCTTGGCCAAATAACACACACACATGCTTCACAGAGGTAGCACAGCCACCGAGATGGCCTCAGAGAGATTAGGACATCTTAGGATCTCCAAATTTTACCTTCGTACACCAGAGCACAGCAATAGAGACAAACTCCTGCAACCTCTCTAAATAAATAAGAAATACACGAAATACAAAAAATATGCCAGAAAAAAATATGTGGGGATGTACAGTAGGTCCTTGCTGGTCTCACCTGGTTGAGATCACCAATGTTATGCCATTATTTAGCACTGACATCACCACTATATACCACTTCAAATCTTTCTAAAACACCCTCCCTTCAAACTGCTGCCTAACAGTGGTTTCTACTGCACAACAGCCAAGCTGTTCATCATGGGATCATAGGACAATTCAGGGTGGAAGGGACCTCAGGGGGTCTGTGGCGTAACTACAGGGTCAAGCAGGGTCAGCTATAAGGTCAGACCAGGCTGCTCAGGGCTTGATCCTGTCAGGTCTTGGAACCCTCCAGAGATGGAGCCTGTGCAACCTCTTGTGGCAGTCTGAACTGCTCGTTTCGATTTTTGCAAGCTGATGCTCATCTGCAAAAAGCCTGGCCTCCCCAGGACATGTACAGTGACAAACACTTTCCCCTGTCTCTCAGGAGAAGAAGAAAAAGACAGCATAGAAAGAAGAGCCCCCAAAGACTTCTATCAAAACCAGTAGATCTTTGTCTGCAAGACTGCCTCCTTCTCCGACACCTACCTCAAGCAAGGCCACCTTCAGCCCACTTGATGGCTGGAATAAACTACCAGCCACCAAGGTCCACGCACACCACATGAGCAGAAGTGACTGCTCTCACCGAGCCCCCCCCAGGTTTCCAGGAGCAAACGGTGCTCTCCCAAACTCGGCAAACCTGCAACATGACTTTCTCCCTCTGCTCTGTGCACAGACAGATCACGTATGGCAGCACTTGACAAAGAAGAGGGGAAGCTGCTGGCAACAAGCAGCAGCAGCTGGTACAGACTAATAAAAGTTCATTTTTTTTCTTTTTTGCCTGCTATATGCCCTTCAGCGCTCCACAGAGAAATTCTGGAGATTTTTGCTTGCAAGTTCAGCAAAAGAGACCTGCTTTCTTCTCTTGAACGCTTGTCTGAAACACAGGCAGCTCCTTCCCTTCCAGTGCTAAGTGTCTGGCTTGCATAAATCTTTCTTCCACCTCCTGTGCCACCAAAGCCTCTCAGATACACCCTACAGCTATCCCTGTCCCAGCCACAGGCTTGCAACTGGCCACACAATTACACGCCACAGTTCAAGGGCACAGAGGACCCCTACAAGACACACTCCTGAAGGCACAGTGAAAGTATCTATGGACTGAGTTCTGATCTGCACAGAGCTGCAAGTGACTTGGGCAGCTCAGCATTTGGAGATGAGACCCACCAAGCACAGCCGCAGCCAGCACTGACCTCATGCAGAGAGGTAGCTGGCTCTTCATCCCATCAGTGCCCTTGCCCACCACCGCTCCCAAGCCTGGCACGATGCTCAAACTTCATCGCAATGGGGCTGCCAGCCAAGAAAACACACCCAGCCCCTGGGAGCCGCCACAGCCAGGCACGACCCAGGGGAACAGGTCTGAGACCAAGGCACCAGCTTACCTGGGTAGGGCGAGACCAGTGAGAAACAGCAGAGAGCAGAAGTGCGGCTGGGCTGAGAGGGTGGACAGGGTGCCACCGAATAGCACCTAGTTAGTGTGAATCCTCTCTGCCCCCTTTCACCTACACCTGGCAGGAAGGAGACACCAGTGACCGTCCCTGCAGGCACTACCAGCTCCACAGCAGCTCCTGCCAGCCACCGAGACAGCCGTGTCTGAGTACTGCTTGTTTCTCAAGCCTGCACCGAAATTGCTCCTTCCCACTCTGCGGTACCGTGGAGGTTGTGGTTTCTCCCCCTGTCCAAACCCCTTTCATTATTTTCCTTTAACTCGTTTAGGATTGATGCTGTACAGCTGCTTCCCCCAAAATATAGAATACAAGAGCTGCAACCTCCTCAAGCGCTTTGAAACCCTTTCTCCCGCCCTGTCACTACCTGTTTAAGAAAAACCTCAAAGCTTGATTTCTCCCCTCACATCACTAACTCTTTCAGAGCTCAACGTTTTTGGGAGCACAGATAAAAAAAAACCCCACCGAGATAAAAGTCTGAAGCTTCTGAAGAGGCCTCTTCGCTATTATCTAAGTAAGGGTACAGGCACACAAACAACTCGATGCAGAGATATAGTGGAGTACAAATTTGCAGTGACTCATGCACTCTGAAGTAACTGCCATGTGCTCACTTCTACCCCACAGCAAAACACAAATTTATTTACCCATCAACATAAGATGAGAAGCACAAACCAGCATCTCAGATTGCACAGCACCCCTGGAGCTTTACCACCTAAAATTCCTGCACAGAAACCTCCTCCACTGCCCATATTTCAAGAGTTAAGACGTGGGGTAATTCCAGTGACAATCTGGAAAATACTGCTGTCCTGCCAGTGGTGACACTATGTTACTGGGATGCTGTTTTCCTTCACCTGCAAATTCTTTGCTGCCCTTAACTTCAAAAAGCAGCAGAGCAGCCCATATACTTCTCAGCCAGCAACAAGCAGGCCAGGACCCTGACACAACTGCCAGCCAGGTGTGCATGGTCCCCAGATCCCTCATTTAAGCGATACAGTTCTGTAACTCCCTTCTTCAGTATGCCCTAGCATCTTCCCAATTCAGCCACAAAGCCAAAATTTCCATACCAGTTGCTTAGGAACGCCATGGGGGAAGTTTCCAAAAGCAACCAAGTCTTCAGCCACTACTGGAAGAATTCATTTCACTCAACACCAGCTGCCTAACCCAAGTCTAACATCTAGGCTCTCTCTTTAGTCAACTTAGAGAAGGACGCATTTCATTTAAACAAAGATGGCTTACTCTCCAGATTTGTCCCTCGCTGTCCTCTGATCCCAGATATGGCCTCAACATCTATCTTAGGCAACGTGCCTGGTGTTAGCTGAGTGGGAGGCCACTCGTGCGATCTTCTAAAAATCTTCCCCCCACACCCCCAAGTGAAAGAGCATAAACTAGCCTCAGCCATTTCATGTCAGCCTCGGGGAACTGAACTCTGAAGGCAAACAATGGAGTTGCAGACTTTGTACATGAGCTATTCCTTTCTCATAAATCAATTACAAGGCCATGGTTCCAAAACATCCTGCAGAGCTGCACCCTTTTTTTTTTTTTTTTTTTTTTTTTTTGCCACCTCCCTCAGCCCCTGCAACTCAGTCTGGATGTCCTATATTCTTCGCCCTAACACATCTCACAGCCCAGGTATAACTCCTTCTTCCCAATGACGTAGCTCAGGAGGAGATGAGAAGAGGTGTAACAAGATATGAAAGACTTATTTTTGAAGCAGCTGAAGTAAATTGAAGACTGGTAAAAAAAGTTAAGCCTTGATACACAGCTCCCCACAGCAGAAGGCCCTTGAACCACATTACTGGCCTCATTCCTAGCTTCAGTGAGATTAGAACTTGCACTGCATGCCTAAATTCAGATAAGAGTCTGACAAAGTGCCTGGGGAGCCCTTATTACTCAGGCCATCAGAGATTTCAGGTCTTCAGAGCGGTACTAGATCCTGGCCAAGATCTCAATGAACAAAAAGAAACCTCAAGTGGAGACACCAAAAATGAGGGAGGGACCACCAACCATGTTTGCTGCTTGTGAGGTGGATAGCAGCGTCCTTTCAAGCCCTACCTGTACATCTCTGAAGCTGACAAGACTATTCTTTAGCAGCTGCAGAGTCCTGGACACATAGCCCTCAATGCTGCTCAGATGGAAGGAGCAAACACACATCCCAGCTGCTCTGCTGCAAGTTGGGATGTCCCAGTGCAGACAGCAGTCCCACGTGTCCCAGCCAACTCCCCCAAAACTCCTAGCTCCCCCCTCACAGGGCTGTATCACCCAGGTGAAAAGGGGAGACTCTTCCTTCAGCTCTTCCCTCAAACCACAGGACACAACAACTCAAATATCCCAGAGCAGCAAGTCTAAAATCAACAGTGCTCCAAACCCATCCATTTCACGCGTAAACGGAGAGAATAGAGATGCTAACAAACCTGTCTCCCTCCAGGCTTTGCCGCTGCCAAAAAAGAGCCATTCAATCTAATGAGTCAATTAAAAATTCATAACTGGATGAGAGAGGAAAAAAAAAGTTTGGTTCTGTTTCTGAGAAAATGAGCACAATAACTCTCATTTAGCTCTCGTGTACCTCTTCTTGTGTATTGTCTGCAGCAAGAAAGACAGACTGAAAACTCATGACCTGTAGCCTAGAGCTAAAACGACAGGAAAAGAAAAAAAAAAAAAAGAAAAAAAAAAAAGTGTGTGCTCTGTCCAGTCCTGCAGTGAGGAGCCCACTTCCCCCCACTTCCCTGGCAGGACTTCAAGGGCCCAACGGGGCTGAAGTCAGCCCTGATTCACATGAAGAGGAGCCAGAGGGGAGGCCCTCCATAAGGGCTTGCTGTCTACAGGTCATCACAGTGGGCACTCTGGAAAATTCAGTTTCTGTCAGAGTTAGGTTAAACCACAGAAAACACCTATGCAGCTACACACATTCAAAATGCAAGTGACTGTAAGTCACTTCTAAAGTGAATTTTCAGAAATGAATTAAGCTATACTAAATTAGGGCCCCAAATTCTGAGCACAAGCATCCATGAAAGGGCATAATGTGATTTAGCTAATCCACTAAAAGTTACTTTAGATGAATTTTCTTGAACATCCCAGACACATGTAAGCCCCAAAGCTGATGTCTTCAAAGCACTATTCATGGGTGTCTACAGAGTCCCAAATCTTATGTGTCTTGTACCAGTGGCAAGGGTGGGACAGAGCAAAACCATCTCACCCCAAAAGCCCCACGCTGGCCACCGAAGCAACTGCTTCAGTTAGCTACAGTTAAAACCTGGAGGGCAGTGGCTCCTCAGCCCCTGGGGAGAGCAGTGGAGGAGAGCTCCATCGGACACGCGGGCTATGCTCACTTGCATCCTCGTCCCATGCCTGCCGCTAAGGCAGGTACTCCCACTTGCTCTAACAGCTCTCCTGTAAGGACCCCAGTTCACGGGCTGGTTTCCACCGGGTGCAGCTCCCTGGCAGAGGAACCCAGCTAAAAACCCAGACTGCCACAACTCCACCCTGCCCCCAGGCACTTTTTTTTTTTTTTTTCCACCGGGTGTTGGTTTTCAATGGGTTTCACTCCCTGAGGTGACTTTACAGTGGCAGCGCTGACTCAGTCTTGTTTAAACTAAAGGGGGAACTGCAAACCTGGACACCTGAAGCAAATCACAGAACTACGAAAAAAAAAAAAAAAAGGAATAGAAAAGAGTATTCAGGCATCTACCTCCTGACTTCTCATGGACA
The DNA here is from genome assembly GCF_965231255.1 of Vanellus vanellus. Taxonomy (NCBI): domain Eukaryota; kingdom Metazoa; phylum Chordata; class Aves; order Charadriiformes; family Charadriidae; genus Vanellus; species Vanellus vanellus. The sequence goes on along the minus strand of NC_138905.1, from coordinate 104,164,938 downwards.
TCAGATGGGAAAGCCGGCACTTAAATAAGCGCCTGTACCCAGGCTGTGGGGCTTCACCCGTGAGAATGGCTGGGCTGGCACCTCCGAAGGGAAGGAGCCAAGGCACACACAAGCAGGTGGCAAGGAGCACAGCCCAAAGGAGGGCTATTGTGATTTAAACTCACACCTCAGCTCCTTTCACAACGGGTTTCCTGTGTCAACAAGGCCTGAAACAGCAACACCTTGACTGGCTAGCACGTCTGGATAAAGCCAAAGTGGTTTCCAAACCGGAAAACCGGAGACCAGCAGGCTCACAAACCTCTCCCAAGGGAAGCAAGCCTGCTGTCTGTGTGCTTCAACTTGCTAGAGGGGCACCTCTGCGCTGTGGAGGAGCTCTTTTAGGAGTCCTTCAGCCAAAGAGTTTGATGGAAGCTATTTGACCACTGCTAGAGGAGTTAGAGATTTCAAACCCAGCCCCATTTTGAGATACAGAAAGCAAGCTGAAGCTTGAAAAGGTCAAATCAGCTAGTCAGAGAGGTGCTGTGGAACTACTCCAGATTTTAAAGAACCTGTTTTCGATTTTTATAACGCAGACAAAAAAAAAAAAAATAACCCGCAAACCAATTCCCCCACATTCATCTGCAGACAGCTCAATTTGATCAGTGTGCTGGTTTCAGGACACATTCAGCACTGCCCTCTGTACACAGCCTGAAGACAACCGTCTCTCCCGTTCCCTTTATGTGATGTTCGTTATCACTCCTCTTCCCTGCTCTGCTATTTCACCACCTTTGGCACACAGCTCTCTCCTCTGCAGCTTGTGCCATCTGGAGCAGCATCCCTTACCCCTCTCTCTCTCTCTCTCTGCGTAAATCGGTTCTACATCCTTTTTGCTTTCAGCCACAGCTTCACATGTTACTCTCCAGCTATGCTGCCTGGTTTCTCTTCTTTATAAGGGTCTTACTACTAGAGAAAGCTTGATTTCTCCTACACCTATACCATGATTTCCTGCAATTCAAACCACTGTGCTGTCTGCTCTCTGCTCCTATTCTCCTCCCTAGTGTTTTTTCTGATGGCTTAATGAGGACCACATCGCACATGGAGGGTTCATGGGCTTTTGCTGCATGCTGGCTGGGAGATTCCCCACTGCCCCCAGCCATGCCGTTAGCAGGACAGCTTACCCACAAGGTTCATCTTGGCGCTGTAACTCCCAAAATACCTCTCGTCGGTGTTGGGCGTGTGGCACTCGTACTCCCCGGCGTCCCGGTCCTGCAGCTCGGTGATGTGCAGCAGGACGGCGTCCCCCTGCACCCGCTCCACATAGATGCCCCGGCTGCGCACACGCTGGGTGTAGATGGCGTAGGGGAAGGAGGGGTCGACGGTGCTGACGATCTGCACCTCCCGCTCAGGGGCCGAGGGCAGGTAGATGGACCACTGGAAGTTCTGCTCCGCCGGGCCCTGGTAGCCGCTCACCTTGCACCACAGCGTGACGTGAGACCCCTCCGTGCGGTAGAGGGGTCCTTCCTGCACCGCCACTTGCCGCTGGGCCAAGGCCATGCCTGCAGGAGAGGAGCCCAGTGTTATTTCTTGGCAAGCAGCCCCCATGCCTCCCCCTCCCCGAGATGTACCAGTCCCACCCCTTCCACAGCCACGCTCGGCAAGGCAAGCCCTCGCACCCCATGGCACAACTGCACCTTGGGCTCTGGCACAGCACCCCCCCAGCTACGCTGCAGCTTTCTTGCTGACCCAAGTGAAGTTGTTTTTCTAAAACTGCCCATGAAAAAAAGCCGTGTTGAGATAACATGCAACCTTTCTTTGACAGCGGTAAGAATCCAGGCACGAAAAGGTACTGCGCCACGTGGCAACAAACCAGAAACTCAAGCTGACAGGGTTCTGTTTTCAGTACTATTATTTTCCAACCTCATCATCCTGCAATCCCAGGCACAGGTTGCTGCCAGAAGGCACTGGGAGGTGGCACACACCCACTCCACAGCACCCCAGTGACGCTGGTGGGGCTCCCCAGTTTGGCAGCAACTCCCTCTTCTCCTACCGCAGCCCAACCAGGACCGTCTTCCACCAGGAGAGAGACCCACATGCAAGCCAGGAGGCTACATTCCCTCTCCTTGGGTATCCAGGCCACCCAACAGCAATGGCACCAGCACTCATCCTCCATCAGCAAACCCACCATAGGCTTTGGCTAGTACAAAATCCCATTCTTCTTCCCCCCCAAATCCAGCAAGCCTTCTCCAGTCTTTCTGTTACACTTGCAAAGGCACACAGGGAAATACCACATTTCCGGCACTGCCTTCCCAAGTCTATTTGAAAGGAGTATACTTAGTACATAACAAAAACAATTAAAGTTAATGGAGGGAGTGGGCATATTACACTAAGACTTCCCGCCCCTGGCTGCTGGAAATCGAGACCCAGTACTGTGCATTGTACACACGCAAACTCTCGCGGCACGGAACAAAGACAGTCCCGCAGCACGGCGACTGCGATCTGCTGTATTTTTACACAGATTATGGATGGCTGGCCCTTGGGCTCATGGCACATTACCAGCACAGCCCTCCAGGGGCCAGATAAATTACAGCAATCTATCTTGTTTGTTGCTACATCAAAGGCTCGAGGTCTGGAGACCACGGTGGGTGTTCATCAGTTATTGAGTTACCAGCAGCATGCGCACATGGCGAGGCCAATCACCCTGGCTTCTGTGACTGCTTGCTTGCCATCATAAAACAGCAATAAGCCGATTTAAAGCGAGTCCTGCATAATCACGTTTCCAAATTTCATCCTCTGTGTGCGCCTACACGTTGGGGTGGGATTTTTTCCCTCCTCCCCTCTCTAATTTTCGACAACAATGCTCGAGTCCAGAGAAGAATTCCACCTTTCAAAAAGTAGCAACTTGCAGGTGGAAGAGGTAGCCCGGCATCTGGGGATTACCGACTCAAGCCCGCCCTCTGGACACGGATGTCCAGAGACGAAGTTTTTCTCCACAGTCAGCCTGGACCGGAGCCAGGAGAGACGGGTCTTACCAGCTTAAAACAAATTGTGAAAAATGGGTTCAGCACATCCATCAGGCCATGCAGCTGAACAGATGGAGTGCAATTCAAACTATTAACTTGGGCTCAGCTCGCTGCTGCTCCAAATTATGTTTCTTTTTACTCTTTATGAAATAATGTGATTTAAGGGGAGGACGGGGAAAGCTAGCACAGTCGAAACGAACGGGGAGAGGAACAACAGAGGCAAACGCTCCCCCAGTGTTTGCAGTAGCAATCTCTTCATCCTGAGGAAAGATACCGCTAGAGACAACTAACACATCTAAGGTGCAGACAGCCTCTTCTCTCACCCCATAAAGGCCAAAGGACAAAGCAAATTCTACAGCCTTTGAAGTGAACTGGTTTTAAAGCAGCAGGAAGCGTAAGATCTTTATTGCACACCTAAAGACAGCTCATAATTCAATTTTTGTATGCACATGTAGCCTTGCTACAGCATACAGATACCCTGCACGCAATGACATAATTAGAGTTGCACCACAAGGCAAACATGCAGCGGTAGGAATTAAAAGTTGCACACGCAACACTCATTCAGGTATTTCTCATCTTAGTTCACAACCTTGTTTTTTTGCAGGCTTTTAACGCAATGCTGATTTTTTTTTTTTTTTTTAACATAGGAATTCTTTGAGGCATTTTCCAACTATCCAGTTGAAAAACATAATTTTATCAGAGACGTGTGTCGGTCCTCCCAAAGCTCGCTGGCAAGATCACAACCTCAGGGACCCACAGCCCAGATCTCTGCACACTGATGCACGCAGCTTTTTGGCAGATGTCAAATCCCACCACCCTCATGGCCAGCGCTAACGTGAGCTTCCTTCTTCCCTTGCTGGTGGTTTTTGGGACCTTGCCTGTAACCCTACAACCTGGAGTCCTGCTCCAGGTTTGGAAGAGACGCACCTTCTACATTCCTCCTATCCTACTCCTTCTTGCATTGGATTACTGCACCTTCATGATCCAGCCAAAAGCAAGAGAGGCAAGAGCCGAAGAGCACCTTGCTTCCTGGCTCCAGGTGTCCAAGCAGCTGAGGGACAGAAGAAGCCGGTGCAGAAAAATCCCTGCTCAGCTCAAGCGTGGAAGGAAAACCATTCAGGGTCTTGCTACAACTTGCAGCAAGTTGCCATTCAGCCTCCAAGAGGTGAGACACAAAGGCTCAGCAGTGGGTTGAACGGGGTGGATGTCCAGAAGGACAGTGAGTGGCACATACACAGTGCTCGTCCCCCTGCATGGCCGCAAACTCCTGCTCCAACACAGCTGGGCACAAATGCTTTCCAACACTTAAAAAAAAAAAAAAAACAAACCCACACGGCAGAAGCAGAGATACTTCTCCAATAAATCATTTTAACTGAGAAAGGGAAAGAGAAAAACAGCCAGCCTGAGACAGACATCCACCACTACAAGTTTTTTCCTCAAACAGTTAAATTGAAGGGTGTTTGTCAGTTTTCCAGCTCTGGGAATTGCTATATCCGCAAACATGCAGTATCAAGAAAAGAACTACAGTTCTTAGCAAGCAAGCATTCTGATTAACAAAAATAATGTGCCTGAGATCCCATTTTAAACTCTTATCTTCCCCTCTCGAAGTGAGAGAAGAGCTCACTGGAGGAGGAGCTGTGTGCTCCACACCTCCCTTAGGACGCCCAGGAGACAGATATGGTGGCATTTGGCAGGTACTTCACTGGCACAGCTGGCTTTTAATTGCAAATCCAATATAATTTACTGACAATGCAAGGGCTGATATGGAGGAGGTAGCGAGCCAAGAGCTACTTTAAAATTAATAAGAAATGATAGGTTTGTGCATCTGTTTTTTTCCAAAAGGCAGCAAATCCCCCATGATAAGGAGGAAGTGTTCCCTGATCCTTATCCCCTACAGATGAGGGTTATTGTCGCCAGCCTTTTGAGCTAAGAGCAAGCCAAACAACAGCCAGGCAGCTCTCAAGACTTCCGCTGGCTTACCCATCTCCCAAGCCATGTTTAGAAGACAGGGGATGCATGGGGGAAAGAGGAGGAGGCAGCGGCAAGAGGGGATGGTGCAGCCAGGTGATTAGACTCAAGGTCTCGCAGCAAGGGGACCATGCAGGACCCAGGCACCAGCAGATGCCCGGTCTGGTCCCTGCACCTCCCCTATGCCAGCCTGCCTAGAAGGCTCCAGGGCCATGGCCGTGTCATGTGAAGTAGCTCTGAAAAGCAGGTGAAAGGCAAGGGAGACATGCAACGTCAAGAGTCATCTGGTCATTCGTGTGTTCCTTGTCATACCACAGCCAGGACTTCAATGACTCTCTGTTCAATCTACAGATAAGAAAGGAACGTCGAGCATCCCTGCCAGCCAGGCATCTCGCTCAGAAGCACTGTAGCTCAGCTTCCGAGTACGCTTTGTCTTTGCAAAATCCACATCCTCCCAACGACATCAGCTGACTACAGCAAGATCTGACATTTCCACGGGGAGACATGCAGAGCTCAGATTTTCTAGACACGACTGGTCATTTCAGATGCCTGATTTGAAATACTTTGAAAATGCCCCATTTCAGAAAGTGCCAAACACTTACTCTTTGGGAAGGAGGTGGACCTTCAGGTCCCTTTCAGAAGAACAGGTGTGCAAAATTCCATCTCAGAACATTGATTCAAGGCTTACCACAAGGGATAGGTGAGTGTAATGAAAGAAAGGATGTCTGGGCACACAGAAACTCTGCCACAGCATTGACACACCAAAAGAATAAATAAAACTTAGGGACAGAATGGCGAGGAATCTCTTGCACGAACACTCCTACCATCTCCGAGAGTGTGGGCTTATGCCTACACCACACCCAAAGGCACCACAGCAAGTTACATCAAGGTATCTTAGATATCAATAATCACTGCCAGTATACCTTTAATCTAAAAGAGAAACTTGAGCTCTTAGAAGGAGTATTATCCTGGGTCTCTAATCATTAGAGAACAATTAAAAAAAAAAAGTATTTATATTTTTCCATATCTTCCAGAAGCATAGGGCTGACAGTGCTGAACACCAAATGGATTATGTAGCTTGAGGGGATGTTTCTACCCCTGCAGCTTTACAGCAGTATTCCTTCACTTAGAAGCTCTAAAGAAGTGTTTGTCAATAACTGGTAACACTAATCCTAAATTTCATTTAAAAATTACTTTATGCCTTTGACTACAGTTACTAGACAGAAAACGTTTCCAAAGAGATCCCCCTCCTACCTCTCCCCATACTTTGCACAAATACACAGAGCATATTTGGGTTTTTTTGTCGTCACTATTGTTTGTTCAATTTATAGGTGCTCCTGAGAAAGTGTCAGAGAAGAGCAACAATGATGACAAACACTAGGGAATGGCTTCTACGTAAGAAATAATGGAGCAGGTGAGGTCTCTGGCCTGGAAAAGAGATGACTTTAAGAGGATCTGGCAAAGATCTATAAAAATACCTGTGCCATGGAGAGGACAGTAAAGAATTGACCATTTACCATCTCTTCTAGTTTAAAAAACCAAGGACTGTCAACTGAAACTGGTCAGATCCAGTTCTATAACAAGTGAGGCAGTTCTTGCAGCTGCATATAGCAGACCTGGGGACATTCTAGCCAAGGGATGCTGTGGACATGGAAAATTTACATAGGTCGAAATGTGGGTGGGACAAGTACTTGAAATAGGACTACTAAACAGGTAGATCACATCAGGTTCGGGAGGCTCCCCAAACAAGCTACAGTTGCGTATCTGTCTGCCTACAGCTTTTTGAGCCGTGACCTTGAGCTAGGTGGAAGAGCCTTAGTCTGAAGTGGTACAGCTGTCCTCATGCCCCTTCACAACCCGTGTCACTGCAGGCTATACTCTTCAGCCATACGGGTCACATCTGGTCTGCAGAATATGCATTGGCTATGATACAACAGAAGCTAAAAAAAAAAAAAAAAAAAAAAAAAGGGACCATTTTAGCTTTTTCTCTGGAAGCGTGGCTATCCGCTCTGAACACAGCTAATTGAGTTGGTTCCCTCAAAACACTGTCAGAACTGAAGCAGGAGCCTGTGCCCGCATGCAGGGAAGGGAAGGGGAGCGTGCATAAACCCTATTTGGCTATGACAAATTAGCATCTGCAGCAAACCACAGGACCTGGCAGGAAGTCCCCCATAATGAAGACAATTCAGACGCAAGTGCTAAAGAGCAGTTACGCTAAAGCGCCTACTTCCTAGCTTAGGAGATGCTTTGGGCATGCACAGCCCAAGAGCGGGTGCCAGCACCGAGTGCATCACAGGCGGTGGCAACTGCTGGCCTCCCGCAGGTCTGGGGCTTGCTCAGGCAAGAGCGGCGCAGGAGCCCGGGCTCACCACCCGGCTGGCCCTGGCCTTCCTGGCATGGCGTGGTTTGAGGTGAGGCGAGTGCCAGCAGACTCTTCCTCCGGCTGTGCTCGGCGCCTTCAGCCCAGGCCCGGCACCACAGGAGGCAGCAGGCATACCTGCACTCCGTGCTGACCCGGGGGGCGAGGAAAGGGATGCCATGCCCACAACAACAAAACAGTGTTTTCATCCAATCCAAGGCCGCTCTTGCTTTCTTAGCCAGCGCTGTTAATTTGTTGCTCACCCCCTGCCTCCCCTACACTGGCAGCCCACCCCAAACAAGGACGGCAGCGCTGCGGGGCAATGCCACAGCCTGCAGTTTACAGGCCACAGGCCATGGGCAACAGCAGGGCCGGCAGAAGCAGCCTTCGTGCCTTGGCTGCTTTCACAAAGTACATGCGTTTAATTGCAGCCCAGCAAGCAGGGCTCCCCCTCAACTCGCTCCTCCTCAGGGTTTCCATTCCCCTACCCCAAAACAGGAGCATTGTGCCCTGAGCAGGCCTTTGCTTCCAGCGAGTTGTTCAGGGACAGTTAACATCCTCCGAGTTCACGTTCCGTCTTAATTCAGATTAATTTTCCAGTTTCCTTTAGGCATGATGCTTCCCAGGGGATGGCCCTTCCTCTCTCCCTTCTGTCCCCCAGGGAGGAACAGACACTTCTTGCCAAAACTTACTTAGCTCTGCTCTGGAGTCCAGAGAAAAATCAGGGACCAATATCCACAAAATGGTGTTTCGTCTCAAGAAGGCTCTTCCAAACTCACCGCTGTCCAGCCACCAAGAACACTTCCCCAAGCATCCGTCTTTCTTTTCCTTGGCTGAAGACTACCGTAATCTCTATGGGAGACTCTGCCCCAACAGGCAACACCAAAACAGAGACACATCTTCTAGCAACATGCACCTGCTATTCTGTGAAGTCTCCTGTTAACGCATACAAATAAAAATTAGGTTCGAGCTTAATTTTTGCATAAATGAGTCACAGCAGGGGCAATCTCTGTACACTGCAACCTGCTGCCAGATGGAAAAAACACAATGCTATCAGAAGAAAACATGTGGTAACACCACCCCCCCACCCCCCCTTATTACTGTAAAGCCTCATTCTGGGAAAATACAGTATTTTGCTTGATGTATTTTTTTGCCATGCCAAGAGAGTTCACAGTACTGAAAGGCTGGCTGGAGTCACCTGCAGAACAACAACTCTGTCCCTATCCTCCACCCTTTTTCTTTGATGTTTAAATCATGCTACCAAGGGTGCTTGATCCCCTATCTTCCTCCTCCACTCCTGCCACCATCCCACCACTCCCAGCACATGGACCATCTTTCCTGAACTGACTCAAAAAGCTATTCATTCCTCATTCAAATTCCTCCCACTGCTGAGCCAACTAAGGATGGCTAAGTAGGGAGGTCAGCCAGGAACAATTTATACAATAATTGGTATGGAAATATCACAATCAGTGGGGAAATATCAAAGCACGGGCAAACGAGACAGGAGCCGCCAATGAAGCTCTTTGTTCTTCCAACACAACTGCTTTCACTCATCTCTGCTAGCTGCTCCGTCTTACAGCCGCTCACTGCCACAGCAGATGTTTACTGCCTTTTAAGAAAAATGTTTTCAATAAATATGAAAGAGGTGACATTTCTTTTAATCACCATAGATTGTTCTGGCCTGTGACTAGCTTCCCAAGTTCTGACTGCAAAAGAGGTCTTGTACCTCTGCTATAATTATGCATCCAGTCAGACATCCAACCCCCTCGCCAAGATCAGAGCCATTTTTCATCCTTTGGTTCTTCTCAGAACTGGTCCTCATATTGACAGACGACTTCCTTACTTTCCACAGTACAGCATTGGTATTCTACAGCTGCAGAGTGTTAAATGTGATCTGCCCTTCTGATTTTTTCTTTTTTTTTTTTTTTTTTTTTAAGCAAACCTCATACTGTATGGATGTCACATTCCCCTAACTGCTCCTTCTCTGTGTTTACAATTAGGCCAGTTAAAATACACTAGCTTTAACACCACCTCAGAATGGCATATTCTTAAGCCACAGATCATCTCTGTTACTAAAACCTTTTAACTTCTAAAAATGTTGGAAGGAGGAAAGAATAATTCATTATCTATGTTGGACACTGAGAAGACAAGACACAATAGGCTTGGACTTGAACAGCACAGATTCAGGTTGGACATGGGAGCTCGGTATATTTTTAACTTCCCAGCAGCAAGGAAAGTGAGGCACCAGAGAGACTGCTTTGTGAAACTTAAGTCTCTCACACTGCAGCTCCCTCTGACAGACATTTACTTTAGAATCATAGAATCGTCTAGGTTGGAAGGGACCCTTAAGATCATCAAGTCCAGCCACCAACCTAACGCTGCCAAAACCACCACTAAACCACATCCCCAAGCACCACATCTACACGTCTTTTAAATAGCTCCAGGGATGGCGACTCCACTACCTCCCTGGGCAGTCTGCTCCAATGCTTAACAAGCCTTTCTGTGAAGAACTTTTTCCTAATATCCATCCTAAACCTACCCTGGTGTAACTTGAGGCCATTTCCTCTTGACCTCTTCTCGCTAGTAACAAGTGATAGGACAACCCCCACGTCTCTTCAACCTTCTTTCAGGCAGTTCTAGAGAGTGATAAGGTCTCCCCTGAGCCTCCTTTTCTCCAGGCTGAACAATCCCAGACAGAATACTTTCTGCAGGAATAGCATAGGTGGAGATGAACCTGCCCTGGAGGATAGACTACACGGGATCTCCCTGCTCTTACAGTTCTATCATTCTTGATCATCCCATCACAGTGTAGGTTTAAAGTTACTTGGCTGCACTAAAGTCTGAAAACTACTCTTCAATCTAGTATAGCTTTGAAAAGTCACAGAGCCAAGTGTCCAGAAGCCAGGCAGCCACACCTGCGGTCAGAGAAAAGAGCAATACTCCATATTAACAAAAGGCAGGAGGATGGCAGGGCAGCCTTTCCGCACACAGGCCCCGGGGCTCGGCAGCTCATGCTGCTCACCCTCCTTACTTCACATAGGCTTTGAAGAAGCTGGTGGATCAAGGTGTACCTGATGTAAAAGGTGAATAACAATACGTGCTGATGTACCAGGGAAAGACTGAGCTCACTGTCCCACTGGCTCAGATTCATAATGGTAAACAAATGTTGGGGACTCAAATATGCTTGTGCAACACGCCTATTGCTTATTATAGTTTGACTATTTTCCTTCAAAGATGCTGAGAAAGAGAGTCCCTTATAATCTGCAATCCTTGTATTCGCCAAAGGAGATACCAGTTTGGACTAATCCCACAGAACAGCAGAGCCCTCCAGTAGCACTGTAGGCTCTTTTCTGTATGTAAGGTAGAGCCTGTTCCATGAATCTATTTAATCAACTATTTCTCTTCCTTCAAGGTCAGAACAGAACCTTCTCAGCCCTTTTCCAACTCTCAGATCGCCGTGTTCTTCATATACTATACCATCATTACCCTTATCATTATGGGAAAAAAACGCAAGCAGAAGCTCCCTGGCAGATTATACTTATATTGGGAATATGCAGGCAGGAAGTGTTGGTTTGCCCACGCACTACTTCTAACTTGCACTGCTCCTTGTGTCTTATCCTCAGGAGTTTCTTTCCTACATCCCACTGAATACATGTCCTAGTGACTTATATCACTACTGCTGGTTCCAGGTCTGGTTAAGCACAACGATACACAGCAGCATTTACAGTGGCCTGCTGGAATGCTCAAGGCAATGCCTGCTTTTATATCTTCCCATGAAAAGCAGCGATGGCTTCATTACTGCCTTCCCAGCCTGAGCTTTGAAGCTGTAGCCACAGGTAGTCCACTGTAAGATTTAGTGTAGACCTGCACAAAAAGTGAAGTCTCCCAAGATTCCTATGTGTGTTTGGGTTTTTTTTTCTTCTATTCTTTTAGCTCTTAAAATACATGTAAGGACACACCATTTACCCTGCTGCCTCTAGTACTGCTCCCAGACCTCTAAAAGATTCAGAATTGTCGTGCTAGTACCAAAGCTATGAAGCGCCAACAGACATTTCAGATTGCTGAACTCTTAGCCGGTATGTGTTCCCAACCTATTAAGAGGAGGGGGGGGGAGCGAAATGAAATTGTTCGAGCGACAAAGCTAGGCAGGAAATTTCTGACATAGTTCATTATGCCCTGCAGCCTCTGTATTTCTTTTTATTATCGTTCTTTAGTCTTCAAGTCCTACATGTTCAACAGCCAGGGTCACTCTTAGAATTGTCAAACGTTATTCCCTGTGCAATCACTCACTCTCAGACAATAAGAAACTTCATTTTGTTTCACAGTCAATAATGTTTTAATGTCACTTCTTTTTTCATTTTCCTGCATGCTCTGCAATCCCTCCCAATACTGAACAACTGAATGCCCCTGTTATTGCTTTAATTCACCTCATAACAACCCAGATGCTTAAAATACTCTCCCAGGGGAGAAGACTGTGGAGTCCCAAATCTCACCTTCACATTATCCTTGCCAAAAGGAAATAGCATTTACTACCCAGTCTTTCATTAAAGGAATTCCCTCTCTTTCATGAAGAGGTCTCTTAAAGTACTACTGATCCATGGAGAGCTTGGTTCCTTACCTTCCCTCCAATTTGCTTTCCCTGAAGAAAGCAAAGCTGCTTACTCTCTTCATTTGAAACAAATGGAGGGAGGGAGCACACAAAAGTGCTTCCCGTTACCTCCAATGAGAAACTCCAGTGTTTTGGTCCATCTTTCCATGCTCCTGGAAGTTGCTTATATGGCTTCCTTTCCCTCCCCTTGCTCTGTGTGACACTAGGTTTTCCCTTACTTTGGTAAGAATGACATTTAGGAGTTGAACACCCTGACTTTCTCTAGGACCTTTACTTGCATGCTTGTTCTTCTGGGACAGGGCCAGAGCACCTCCTTTCCAAACTCCAAATCAGCTCCCTCAATTAGCCATTTATGAATTGCTCAACCCCAAATCATTTGCTTTTTAAGAAGATACTTAGATATGGACAGGTCCGAAGAGCTGATGACAAACCGCATTGCTGCACACTCCTCCCTCCCAAAGCTCACTGCTCCTCCAGCTCACCCGCCTTACTCTTAGGCACGGGCTCCGCGCCTGCTCCCCACCTCCTTTTGAGCACACCGTTCTGCAGAAGTGCCACTGCAAAAAGTTATGAAGTGTAATATCTAGAAATGAATGCAGCCACAAGCAATCTCGCCCGCTTCCTTCCAGCATACTAAAGAAACATTCGTGCCCTTCAGCCATGGCCATTAGCATGTGAGAACATCCAATTTGCAAGGCAAAGCTGCCACCTTGCACACCTTCTTCAGCAGAAAGAGCTTTCAGGTAAACAGTAAATTAAGTTGTCCCCAAAGACAAGTGTATTGGCTAAAAGCATGCGTTTCTCTAAAACAATTTTCCCACCCCACCATAAAGGATCACAAGAATACAAAACATGGCAATACAACAGCAGACAGCTTCCATTCCCCACTCCCCACCCTCCCAATTCTTCTGGTTTCTTCTCTGTTTACTAAGCACCAGCAAGATGCTGCCTCTCAAAACCTCTGTGATTCAAGAGATACAGATCCGGGGAGATTCTTCAGCTACCTGCTGCCTCTTATTGCTAATTAAGATGTCAGAACTCTTCATCTCCTTACACTGTAATTTATTAGTTTGACATGCTACAGAGACTATCAGCAGTTGTCACCAAATTACCAAGGCTCCCATTTCAAATGGGAGGACAGGTGCTTTCTGGCATTTGGAAAGGAAAGAAGAAAGAAAAAAAGAAAAAAAAAAAAAAGAGGGATGCAGAAGCATTTACTTTACTATCGCTTTCAGTCTGGGAGGGAGAAAGGTACAATCATTCCCTCTACGCATATTCGTAACACAATACTACTACCAATGAGTAAGAAGGACAATCAAACGTGATTCTCCTCTCTGGGGAGGAACAACCCCACGCACCAGGGGGGACTGACCAGCTGGAAAGCAAAAGAAAACACTTTTTTTTTTTTTTTTTTAAATAAACTGTGAGGGGCAACTCTGCACTGGCACAGGTTGCCCAAAGAGGTAGTGTAGTCTCCATCCCTGGAGAAGTCAAAAGCCATCTGGACATGATCCAGAGCAACCCGCTCTAGGTGGCCCTGCTTGAGCAGGGGGTTGGACCAGATGACCCCCAGATGTCCCTTCCAGCCTCAACTATTCTGTGAAAGACGCTCCAACAGGATTGCATTCGCCGCTGCTGCAGGCTCTTAGCTCAGCACCATGCACCTACTCAGAGCAGCCTCACCATGCCAGCTCCTCTACAGAGAAAACAGCAGCAGAAACACCCTCATCCCAGGAAATTCAGTTTAGGAATGTGGTTTCACATCACAGTTTAAGCTGATCTAGGGACCAGCTGCCATGGGGAAAAGAAAAAAGCAAGCAGTCTTGCTTTCTCACTTGCTTTATTGCTAGCAACATACTCTGCCTGTGCTTCACCCCCATAGTGAGCTGAAAGAAGAACGATCCAAGGAGTTACCTGTTTCCACTAAGACAGCAAGAACGCTTTTTTCTTTAGGGTTTGGGGACGGGGGGCAAACAAACCATTTCATTAGCAGCTGGGATATTCCACCAGCTCAGCCATACTGTGAAACGGCACCTTCAGACAGGCAGCAGATGGGTCGAGAGAGGCCGGGGAGCAGGACAGAGTGAGGCAGGTATGCGGGAGTGCCGTGGTCTCACTCTGCCAGGAGACCCTGATGGCGGGTCCCTAACAGGCCTTGTGGCAAGGCACCAGGTGAAGCAGTGCTGCAGGTGCCTGCTGCAGGTTACTCCCAATCACAGAGAAGAAAATAAAAGGGCTCCAAGCCACCATTTTTAGCACACAACCCTAAGTGAAAGAGGCTTAATGAAGCCTGGCTTCCTGTGCCTTTGGGAGGGAGGTTGTCTCCGAGACTAATGATTTGACTGCAAGCTTCAGCTGGAGCTTCTCCTACAGCTGCCACAGTCATTTGGAGGCACTGCTAGAGCCCTTGAAGAAAACAGACTCCTTCAGTCCCCTGCCTCCTCCACCCCCCTCCCCTCCCCCTGACTCAGCTACCAACTCTTCACAAGACTTGCAGGAACTCGTTCATCTCCAAGCTTTCTACTCCCAGCAAATTTGCGTGAAATTGGCCAAAGGGCTGCCGAGTTATCCAGGAAGGGGTGGCAGAGGAGGCAGCACGATCAGATAAGCCATCTTTCTCTGAGAACCCAGCCTGAGGAAACCCAATGAGAGGCAGAGGCTGGGAATCGAAAACCACACAGAGGGAAGAAGCGCTAGAAAAGACAAGGTAGAACAAGGCTAAGAAGGGCTTTTAAAGGGAAGACAAGCATCTTGCATTTGGCAGGGCAGAGGAGGGAGAACTAATTTGAGAGTTCAGGGGAATGAGCAGACAAGAAAAAACCTGAACAAATTTCAGAGACAGGGATGGATAGGACATGCTGCAGCTTACACTTCTTGGGCAGAAAGCCTCAGGTGCATGCACATAAGTAAGCACCAGAGACAGAGGTCAAGATTTTAATTTGTACAGAAATAGGAACTTGTAACATCGGCAGAGAGAGGCCAGCTCCGTTTTTATTAGTGCATTAAAATTACCAAGAGGCAGAGACTGTAGGAAGAGGTGGACAGTGTCACAGAATAGGCCCCTTATAACCACAAAAAACTAGATGCTGAAGCTGGGCAGGGTATACCCCTGTGGATGTAAGAAAAGTTCTGCCAGAGAGGCAGGAGAAGGCAAAAACAACAGGACTCAGAGGAAACCGATCCAGAAACAGAACAAAACTGGTTATCGCAAGGGCAATTGCTAAGTCAAGGAAGGTAACACTGGATCACGGCTGAGATGTAGAGCAGCGGGGGCTATTAAGAAAACCCTTGCAAAGTAAATCACAGAGACAGACTAAACTGGCAGAGAGCTGGGAGGCAAGAGCTCCAGACAGAGCATCCCATGGGGCTTGCGGAAGACAGAGCAGCTGCTGAAGGAGGAGGGGATAAAGCAGCTTTGCACTGAGGGAGAGAGGCTACCAGTAGCAAAGCAAATGAGAGATGAGGGAAAATGAGCTGGGACCCTTAAAGCATGCGAAAGGGTTAGAAAATCTACCTTTGTGAAAGGCATGGAGAAGGAGAGAAGTGCAGGGCAAACCCCCAGGTAAAGGCAGGCCCTTATGCCAGTCCTCTTTGTACAGTCACTAAGGTTTGAGGAGCAAATCTGAAGGTGGAGAAGGGGCTATCCAGGCTGGGGGTTGGGAGGAAGTATCATTAGCAGTATTCTGTAAAGCAGGAGAAGTTAAAGTGTTTATGAGGAACAAGGCAGAGGGAAGGAGCCGAGTGCTCTCCTAGATGGGGAGGTCGACGCGGTCAGGGGAACTCATGCCGGCTTCACGCCAATGCACAACAGCAGGAGCAGAGACAGCAGATGGTGGGGCCGGGAGAGAGGGTGGAAAAAGTGTCCCAGGGGGTGGGGGCAGATGCCACTGCGTCGGTGGTGTAAACAGGTATGGGACACAAACACTGACAAAAGAAGAGAGCTGGGGGGAAATCCAAGTGCAGGGTGCAAGTAGAAAGGTGGCACCGGGGGCAGCAGGGGAGGGGGAAAGCAGAAAGACCCCAAAGGGGGGAGAGTGGTGTTGGCTGAAAATCAAGACAAGCAAAAGTCTGGCTGGCAAGCCAGGTAACTCGTTACAGCATGGGTGATCTAGGCACAGGGAGGAAGGACCCTGGACTAACCAACAGCACTTGCTGAACAAGAGGGGGCTCATCCTCCAGCACCACAACAAGAGCTACACATGAGAGATGCAATGGAGAAAGGGATGTGCCCTTAATGACCACAAGTCTCATTTGATGTATGGAGTCTGGAAAAAGCTGCAAGTTGGATTTTTTCAGGATTACAGCATCAGCTCAGCAACACCACACCTCAGGCACCAGTCCAAATGCCCTCCTGCCTCCCAGAGCAACACATCTCAGCACACACACGTGACAAGGCAGGGCAGCGAGGCCCAAGAGATGCTCCGAAGGCGATACACCCGACTTCAGCAAGAGCAGACTTGCCCCTTCGTAAGGCTGCAGGTTTATCTGAAGGTCTGGAAGAAAGCCCATTCCCAGTTTCTAGACACAGAATACGTGTCTGAGGGTGACTAAACAGCATTTGTCACTAAACAAAAAAATCGTTCCCCATCAACTGAGAAAAGCAGGGTGTGGGACAGGTAAACCCTTCCTCCACCAATATACCACACTGAGTGTCCTCCTGCCTAAACTCCCCGATGAGCAGATGTATGCAGAAGTTTTGATCTTCAGCTACTTACTTAGCAGAGCCTAGTCCCCTCTGATCGGGGAGTTAAGGAAAGGCTTACATAGCTACCAGGGAAGGAGGCTTTTTATTTATCTGATTTCAACATGCCCAAGTTATCAGACTCTAGAGGAATTCAATTAATGAGAATAAAAATCTTGTTTGATGCAAGTCTGGAAGGGTGGTTTGGTTTGTTGGTTGGTTGGTTTTTTTTCTGTAAATAGCTGCACCCCAGAGATTTTACACTGATTATAAGCCTTAACAGCAACTGACTGATACAAGTTGAACAGATACAGCAACTGCACCAAAACACCATGCACGCTCGAGACCTGTCGGGGATGGACAGAGCTCAATGAGACCAGCACAAAGATGGGGAGAAGGGCAGGAGGGAGGGAGGGGAAGGCAGGGCAGGGAAGCAGAGGGGAATGAGCCCAAAGCAGCTGCTGATGCCATCCCCCCTCCCCAGTTTACTGCAGTGGGCTGCAAGTGGTGAGGGTTGACAGTGGTTGCATTTAAGCACCCGCTAGTACAGCTTCGCAAGTGCTGGCCCATGGCAGCGATGAAATAACCACCTCCAGACACAGGGGAATTATTAAATGCCCCACACAAGCTCGCAAGGCAAGGGCAGGGCACCGCTGGTGTGTGGCTGCTCCTGGTAAATGTCCCAAAGCATGTGAAAGCCACCCCCAGCACCCCAAGCTGGGTGCCCCTATGGAGGCATCCCCAGGCCCCTGCCACCACCACATCCCCTGGGTCTCCCTGTCAGGAGGGAGGATAACCCAAGGGGGCAGCAAGAGTGAAGGGATCATAGCACAGGTCGCCCCAAATTTCCGTCTCCGGCCAGGCCACCAGGGGGAAGGCACTGAGTGGATGGAGTACTGCCAATGGGGTGGGAGGGGCTGGAGGCCCTGACGCAGCTCCCACCCTTGCTGTGGCAGGGAGCTGGGCCCAGGAGGGGACATGGCACAACCTGCCACCACCGCCCACATCTAGGTGGGAAGGGGGACACTACCATGGCAGGGTGGCTGTGCACGCACCCCATGCCAGCGACAGGCCCTGCCCTGTGTTGAGGGCTGCCTTCCCTGAATGACTCTGGGCCCTGTGGGGGTGGATTTACAGCCAGAGACAGCAGCACTGAAATAACTTTTGCAGCCATGATGGCGTAACGAAGTCCTATGCCTGCTCTGCTCTGTGCCCAGGCTAAAAGGGTGACCTGAGCCCCCCAGTGTATGGGGCAGGCAGCCTGGCTGGCCAGGGCCCTGTGACATGTGCTGGTGGCCGTGCTGCTGCACCCAGCAGGATGGGGAATCCCCTTCGAGGCCCCGCTGCGCCCATGCGAGACAGCATGCTCTCTGTGAGGGTCCGTCTGGGCAGGCATGGCTGTGGGGACATGGGGGTCAAGCATGTCACGGGGTGAGATGAAACAGAGCCACTGAGACCCCAAGACCGCTGCTGCATGCTTGGGGTTTCTTTTTAAAAATGAATGTTTCCTGTACCACTAAAACGCATGCAGAAGCACGGCCCTGCATCCCTCCCATGAGCACTTCGCAGGAGCCAAAAAGGAGAAAATTTCAGCAGTGACCGCCCGAAGCAGCGAGGGTGCAGAGGCGGCCAGGCTGCCACGCTGCGCCTGCTCCGGCATCGCTCAGCTGCTGAAGGGCTGTGAATGGGGCACAACCCCTCGCCCGAGGTGGGACTGAGGGGCTCCAGCAAGCCCGGTGTACAACCCCAGCACATTAGTCCAGCAAAGGGTCATGCCTGGGACCGGGTTAGCCATCGGCACTGTGGAAGCGAGGGAAAGAAGGAACTCTGATAGCAATATAGGCTTTGGAGAATGTTACTCTGATACTCCTCTCCTCAGGTCGGCTTACTGGCTTTAAAGGGAACAGTAAGGAGGAACATTACAAATCACTGAACTGATGGGAACCAAACACAGGGTGCAAAACTCTTCTCATACAAACATTGTTTTAAAATCCTGCCATGAAGATAAGCACAGCTCCCAACACCAGCTTCCAGGCAGCTCTTGTCCTGGGAGATTTACCCAATGTTTATTCAATGCACATTTGACTGAAACTTGCCTCCTTATATCCAGCCAGGAGACCAAACAAACATCCATAATTTCCTCTGACACCTCCTAGCTACACTGCTCTGACAAAAGCAACCAGAGGCATCCAGTACCATTACATGCCAAAGAGAAAAAAAAACCTCCAGCTCCCTTACTAAACCACTTCAACACAGCAAGCGAGAGGGAAGAATCGCAGGCAGAACCAGCTCGAATTCATCAGCTGGTTAGGACAGCACCAAGAATACCTCCTGGCTGTATACTTGGGAAATACACGTAGGTATTTCTATAGCCTACTTACGCAGAAACCTCAGGAACTCTTCCTCCTCTTCCCTAAGGGAGATTCAAGACATTTGAGGTTTAACAGCTGCAACAAACAGTCTCCTCTTACAAGAGAAAATATTCAGGAACAAGATAACAAGAGACACAGTTACTGAAACAGGATGAAAACATGGAAAAAGCCTCTGGGGTCTAAGCACTGGCCTAATGACTGCAGACTGCTACTCAGAAAATCTGAATTCAAGTATACAGCTCTCATCACCACTTGCAGATCAAACAGGAATGGCAAGATGCAATTCTTGTCGCCTGCGAGAGAGGTAATCTAAGCTACCATTTGTGAGCAACCTGCTAAGCAATGCCACAGTCCCTGCAAACACACAGAAATAAAAACCTGCAAATGCTCTTGATCTTGCATTCATTCCCCAGTAGGTCACTGTGCTTAACACAAACGTTACTACTCTTCTGTTTTGGGGAGTTGAGGGCACGGTCCTTATTACACTTAAAACAGCAAGAGAATATATTCTCTATTCAAATTTGATGGCAGACATGGGAGATGGGTTAAAAAAAAGAGGGGTGGTTAGAAGGGAAATAACGCCAGCTATGCTCCTTTAAAATAGTTTTAAGTATTTTACTTATTTCACAGTCAAAAGGTATAGCAATTCCACAAAGCCAGCTCAAAATTAGCAAATACATTTTGGCTGTACACTAGAAAAGAATGCAGATGCTAAACCCATTATATAGACAGCAAAGTGTCATCAGAGCAAAGAAGGTAAAAATAGCAGAAGTTATCTGTAAGATGACTAAGCAAATGGGTTTTCAAAAATATGCTTTCAAATAAGACACCCTTTTCTTAGAGCTGCATACATCCGTTTAGCTTTGTTAATTTCTCAATTCTTTCTTTTGATAATTTATTTTTGGCTTCCCGCTAGCATACTTCCCCAGAAGCCTCGCTTCACCCTACCCACACTCAAGACTCGCATCCACATACAGAGGACGATTTAGAAACTGATGCTGATCACCCCAGTAACTGCACAGAACCTCTACTGCAGCACTTCTAGGATCACATATTGGAAAACTGGATTCCTGCTGTCTCCCACCCTCATTTCTACCCCCTTCCTCATTACCCCCAACTATCTCAAGGGTCTTCATGGCTCCACTGGCAACTTCCAGGACTGATGAACCCTCCTTCCTCACAGGACCCTTGCTTCCAGCACTTCTGCAGGCAAGAAACAGCCCACTTCTTTTCCAGGCCACCACCAGTGCTGCGGTTGGAGTTGTGTCCTCTAGCACCTCTCCTTCCCACACATGCTGCCAGCAGCCAGGCTTAGAGGCAGCGGGCCTCGGCTACAGCCATGCTGCTCTGCACATCTCCCTCTCTTCCAGCAACACCCAGATGTCTCCGTAAAGAAAATTACCCTTTCTTCAGCTTAAATCTCTTTAGGGACTTAGTTGGCCTCCAGACAGCTGCAATCACTGGTAATCTACATTTCCGAGGTAACAGCGGTAGCTGGTGCTTGGCCAAGCCTCTCAAGTCATTCCTCTGCCATGCCAAAGCCCTGCATATGGCTCCCCTCCAGCTCTTTCTCACAGAGGAACGGGTACCTGCCGGCACCCCAAAAAGCCAGCTTGTGCTGCATGCCCCAACCCCTGCCAGGAGCCCAGCCCTCCTCCTCCAGGAGCAGCGCACAAAGTCCTGGGCTGCCCTTCCCAGCAAGCGGGTTTCCAAGGCTCAAACCCATTACGTCGAGATCATTAGGATGCTTTTAGCAACTTATCCCAGTGGATCTGCTAGAGCAGCTATTAGGTATTTGACGCACAGTAAATCTTCCCTCACACTCACCCCTCTCATCCTTCCATCCTCCCCCAAAACAAACCAGCCAAAAGACAGGGACAGACTGAACTACACAGCTTTGCAATCCACATGAGAGCCAGAAGCAGCAAGGTGGCACCAGTCCAGAATGGACAGGGCTCTGAGAAGACGTGACACACCTCTGAGAAGACATGACAGACCTCTCCAAGGTATGGCTCCCTGACCCCTTGGCTGCCCTACACCTCCCCACGCAGCTCAGGGCAGTCTCAGATGGCATGGCCACACAATAACTCCCCACTCCATGAGGAAACCAACCTCCTTCCCACCACACGTTCACTGCCACTTTCTCCCCTGCAAAGGTTGGGGGAAAAAAAAAAGTCAGCCCGAGCACAAATCTGGGTAACTGCTGCCCTTCCTTTGCACAGTGGTCGCAAGGCAACAAGGGTCCCCTGCCAAGCTCCCTGGGAGCACCCAAGCCAAAGTAAACAGACAGCAGAACCATGTGCATAGCAACTGGCAGTCTTCATCCTTTACTTTTTGAAAAGTTATTCCATTTAAAAGATAAATGGGATGATCTCCCATGAGTTGCCCCACAAAGGCAGAGGAAGCTGCAGTGGAAGCAAGTTTTTAGCCTCACCTCTCCCAACTTCAGCAGCAAAAGGAGGTGTACTTCCAAGCACATCACAGGAGAGCTCTCGCTATGCAGGGGAAAGGGGTTAACCTGGGGTCGCAGCGGGACCCTGCCGGCACAAGTGGAAAATTCAAGAGGAGTGGATGTGCTGTAAGACCAGTGGAAACCAGAAAAGAAAAAACAAAAGTAGGCATCTTAAGTGAGACTTAAACACATCCAAGAGGGACACGATCCCTCTATACTCTAATGATGATGGCAGTACATGAGAGGCCACCTCTGAACACACACCTCTCCTTACACATAGGCGAGGGGGTGGGAGAAAGAGTAATTTGAGATGAGAAAAAGGAAAGTGTTTTGATATCTACACATGAGGACAAGCAGGTAGATTAACACCCATCTTGCAGCCCTTCAGACTCTGGACAACCTCTGCCCCTCTGCAGTACAGGCATCCCAGGCGGAACTCTGATCCCTGCCCGCAGGCAGGGCACCTGAAGCTGATCTTGTTCAAGTCTGCCTTATTTACAGCATAAAGGAGCAAGCGCTTGGCAACTTAAAGCATTTGGCAGCTACACACTCTGGATTAGATTTAACTGCTGACTAGCTCATGGCATGGGAATGATTAGACATAACAGCTCCTTACATGCCACTGACCCATAGATTAACTGTGCTGCTGGAACACTGATGGCTGGAATGAATCACAGCAGCTCCAAGTTACAGTCACGTGGGCTATGTGCCACGAGCATAACAGGGTAGGAAGGAGAGGCTGGTCCCATTCACGTAGGGTAAGTGAGAGAGCTTGTGCAGGTAAGTAACACCATAGAGCTCAAAGTAAAAATCAATTTTCTTCTCCTCCTAACACCAAGAGTGAAATCAACTGGGGCATAACAATCCCTTCCACACTATGCTCCCAATACACCTAAGAAAAAAGCAGCCTGCTTGCTTAACTACAGCAAGTGAAACATCAGCCCTAATACTGCACTTTTCCTCCAAAAACAATCCCATGACACCTTTTAAGCCAGTCTCTCTACTTCAAGGAGCTGAGAGCAGACAGAGCGACTTGCCTACAATTACATCACAAGTCAGAAGAAAGCACTGGAATTTGCATGCTGTGACTCCTGCTGTAGGCACCGGATAACACTGCAGGCACAAAGGTCAGACCCTTCAGCAGGAGCTCTTAAGATATTGTCTGCAGGCCACAAGCAGTCAGCAGAAAGCTGGGAGATGGCACGCCGCCAGCTTGGTTTCTCTTGGTATCCATGCCCTTCGTTGCAAAGCGCCTTAGCACCTGGTGGGGTAGTTAAACCATCATCCCCTGCAAGACGGAGCAAACATCCCTCCTCCGTACCAGGATTAGACAGCAGAGTAAGAAGATGGGGTATGGGAACCTCCAGGAGAGGA
Organism: Vanellus vanellus; assembly: GCF_965231255.1. Lineage (NCBI taxonomy): Eukaryota > Metazoa > Chordata > Aves > Charadriiformes > Charadriidae > Vanellus > Vanellus vanellus. The sequence goes on along the minus strand of NC_138905.1, from coordinate 104,142,124 downwards.
AGGCACAGCTTGACAGCTTATTCAGGAGACGGAGGAAGCTGAGGACCAAGGATTATATGAGAAGGGAGGGAGCAGAAAGCACTGAGCCGGGGAGATGAAATGATATGGTGAGAAGGGGCAGAGTACTTTGAAAGCACACCAGAGATAAACGCATTCAGATAATTGCTTAGAAGGGAATAAATATTAGTAAGTACTATAATTACCTCGAATGCTTTACAAAGCTGTAAGAAGAAACATAACTAGAAGAAGGGCTGGCACGCACGCTCATTGGGAGCTCCTATTTCAAGCTAGCAAGAAGGAACCAACAGGCCTGACACCCAGGTTGGTAATTTCAGCCTGGCAGCCAGCCACAGCCCTTTGGCTAGATCCTAGGTACGGGGTAACTTGAGTTAATAAGTGCCAGATTCCAGCAGTACGGTTTTCCGGAGTAAAGAGCTTCTGGACAACTTCTGGCAACAAGCACCCGCCTTCTCCCGTGGCTCTTACTCGAGGTCCAGCTCCACTTTCAGAGAGATTTGGAGGAACCTGGGCAGATTCCTATATCCATGGTAACGATGCTGAATGGTGACAGAAAGATTCACCCAAGAAGTCAAAAATCTCCATTTATCTAAGCAGCCAAATCTTGATACCTGCGCTCTAATGAGAGGCTGGAGCCCTTCTTTCCCCGAGAGGCAAGCAGAAACCTTTTTGCTTTTTTAGGGCTCCATATGTCATCTTCAAGCCTCCATTTCTCTAAAGGCCTCAGAAACTATCCATTTCACACAGCAGCCTGCGTCAGTGCTGAGCTCCTCTCAAACACAGATATTTAGCGCCACAGAGTCCATAGAAAAATGCATGTACCTCACCCTGTCCTGCCAGCTCCCTTTTAACAAGCTTATCTACTTCCATACAAAGCCCAAAAGCCATAAAAGTGACAGTGTGCCTCGGGCAGAAAGATCAGGGGCAACCACCAAGAAAGCAAACAAAACAAAACAATCCCCTAAAAACCCAGAGGCATCACCCATTCCCTGCTATTCCCCTATAAACACAGCGACTCCAGAGGGGAACGCATTTGCTGGGAAGTAAGTCTATCCGCTTTTGTGTGTGGAGTAGAGAACACTGGGCAAATGATACTAATTCCAGTCTCACGCCACTAGTTAAAACAAACCAAAACTTAGCAGCGCCACAACAGCTGTACATCAAAATCACCTCCAACCATGTCAGACCCTGATGAGCTGTTTTGCAAGGGCCAGAAAAACAAAACCCAGAACATCAAACCAAAGAACCGGCATCAGAGTAACGCTCAACGCTGCTAATGGCCATGAAGTTACTTTATCCAGCATATGCTCTGGATCCAGATGGTTTCTGCTATCCCGACGGGGCCAACTTCGTTGCCAGAAACTGCACAGGAATCTCCTTATTCCTGCACTTCAGCAGCAGCCTCAGCCCTTCCCACTAGCAAAGTCTTACAGCTGCCCAGATCAGAAGAGACAAGAGAAGCACTAGATGTTTTTTCAAGTCCCAAATGGAATCAATAGCTTGGTAGGAAAGGAGTCAGCCAAGAGGGGTGGTAAGCATGTTGCTCAGGAACAAGAGAACAAATATGGATGGATCTGCATTACCCCCGTTTCTTTTCTACTCGGGAGTCTCTGACGCTTTAAAAGCTATGGTGTTGGGTGAAGGCCAGCGCCTGGTAAGATCCATCCTCCAGAGCCTGTTCTCATCTATCTTTCTTATCAGTTGGGTTCTTTACCTTCCTTCTTCTCCCAGTGCTTTCCCTCAGCTCATCTTTTTCCCCTCTCCTCCACTTAACAGTTGGCCACCTCTTCCCTCCCTGTGCACCTCTCACCCAACAAGAGCGGGAAACAGACCTGGAAACACCAAGGAACTAGCTGCAACAGACAAAAATTAGGAAGAAGGAGCCACAGGAAGTGGCTTCAGCCAGAAACCACAGATTAAACACTATGCAGGGCAGAGCAGGCAGCCTCTGCCAGGAGCTGGTAACAGTTGAGAGCGGCTGCAGTCCGACCCTGGACTCACCTCACCCCTTTGGCAGGGCTGAGCAACTGGTCGCACCTCCTGGACCCATGGTACCAAGGCCCTGGTACATGAACAGCAAACTGGGGTAACCCAATGAAATGAATCCAGCGTGCCCTCCGGCCACCTGCCTCCCCAGTGACCCCCCTTCCCTTGGGCCCCTATAAACATCTCCAGGACCACATGAAAAACAGATCTACTCCGAACTCAGACAAGCTGCCCAATCATCTCTGTATTTACTGGTTTTGCCAAGTTATTTTTCAATCCAAGCAAGTCCCTCACGTAAGCCCCCTGGACTGCACCCTCCCCTTTCCATGCCAGGCAGAAACCAGCCTGGAATAACTCCTTTCAGGAGCAGTGCTGCTTCTTAGCATTTCTGCAAGTGCCGTGAAGCAACAGTAGAAGTCCTGACTGTCAAAACCTCTCCCTTTTCCAGAAAAGCTTCCCATCACTTAACTGAGATGGTCTGGGTTTGTACTTGTGTTCAATTACTTATTGAAATGTGACTTTAGCATCAGCTAGAAAGGCAAGATTTCCTCTTGTCTCGTTGCCATTTGCTAATTACACCTCCTAATGACAAAGAGCTTACTAGCATACATCATTGGAAACATGTCCTTAGTACTCTGATGGAGACAGGGTGAGCAACAGGTTTAGAGCCAGAAGTGACATATATGCAGGCAGACATCCTAGACCCACCGAAGGCAGCTGCAGATTTAATTTCTTTGTCTTGCCATCTGATCAAACCCCACTTTGTCAAAAATGGCTCCGTTTTAGCCTCTTTATAGCTGATAAGAAACAGATGCTAAACATCTCCTAACATTTAACCAGAGAACCATTCCTTAAGAGGGTTTTATATGACTAGGAAAGAGATGCCAATATAAAAATGGAGTTGAAACCAATTTAGCAGGTTATCATTAAGGAGTATTTAGCAACTTAAAAGCCAGAGGCAAATCACAATACTGCAGTTTTCCAGACAGTGGCTGGAAGGCCTAAATGTCCTTGATACCAGCAGACAAGCCAAACCACGAGCAGAAGATCCCTAGCAACAAAAAGAAAACCCAATTGTGCTTGAAAAGCTCCCCCCTTCATTTCCGGTAATCTTCCTGGTGCTGTAAGTTTCTGGGCAGGGTCTGCAGATTGCTAACTATCAGCCAGCAAAAAGCACTCTTTCAGGTTATAGCATACTCCAATTCATCCGAGTTAAACCAACTAAAACACCTCTGGCTTCATATTAGACTGTATATAACCTTTAGGACAATGGCTGAATCTATGACTGATTTTGTAGGGCTAAGAAAGAAGCCAAGAGAGACCAAAAGGAAGAACTTTAAAAGAATTTTTATTTGAAAAAAAAAAAAAAAAAAACAGTTTCCTGGTTCAAAAAATTCAATAAGCCTCCCAACACAGAAGCGATGTTCTCCTTCCCAAGCTCCCTATGACCCTCTCTCTCCTGCCCCCCTCTCCGTGGTCTGCAGCGCTGTTTATTCTGCCTTTCACTTTATATAATGGGTCTGGTAAAAGTGTTCCAAGTATACATTCGATTTACAATAAAAACTGCTTTAATAAAGACATCTAACTTGATGGAAGGTCAACTAAAAGACGACAATTCACATAAACCAAAACCTCCAGTGTAAATAAACAGGATCTGCAGGAGCCTCAGGATGTCAGGCAGTCTGGCCAAGACTGCAGGGAGGGAGTCTTCCTCTGAAGAATGACATTTGGGGATGTGCAAGAGCGGAGCCTGCCAGCCCGGCACCGACGGGGCGGCAGGGCATGGTGAGGCAGCCTCCCACCGCACTCGGGCAACCCAGAGGGCCAGCTGAACCTCACTCAGAAACCAGGTGACAACCAGGGCCACCTGCAGAGCCCCCATCCCACACATTCCTCAAACACAGCCCACCCTGGCCCATGGGATCGGTCTGGGTCCGGCACCGCACACCATGGTGATCTAGAAGCAGCAAAGACAGGAGGTGACGGCAGCACAATCCGCTTGCAAAACGAAGCTCGCGGCAGAGCGCTTTGGGCAGACGCAGATGGAGAAAGCACGATCTTGGCCACTGTTGCTAACCATGCGTCGCGGAGCAGATGAGGCGCCGGCAACATCCCTGGGCCGCTAGCTTCGGTAAACAAAAACAACCCGAAACCCCGTGTGTGCAAACACCCACTCTGCCGTTTTATCCGTCTGTTCCCCTCCAGCCAAGCATCCTTCAGCCCTATCGCATCCAGCCTCGTGTTTCAGCCACTGACCCCCCCCAAACCCCAGCGCCCGGGCAGGCAGCAGAAGAGCAGGAGGGTACGACAGCAGAGCACTGGAGCGGCATTCAAGGGCACACTGCTGCTCCCCGGCCAGCACCCCTTCCCCTCCGGGAGCCAGGCCTTCAAGATCATCTCCAAGAGCTGCCCCTGCATCATTATTTCACTCCAACGTGCCATTTGCAAGTGAGCTGCAGTTTCAAGACCTTACGAAGGCTTTACTCCCCTCTAGGAATCGCAAATAAATCACCAATTACTATGCATGAATAGAGAGAGGAAGAGGGTAATGAGTCTATGTACATATATACATATGCAATGTTTGAACACAAAGAGCTGTAAATTGCATTCACAGGTGGTATTCTGGAGACTGCAGGAGACTCAAAAGCAGAACTATTCATAAACCAGTCACCGACATGAATGAATTCAGCATTCCCCAGAAGCCTATTGTGTTTCCTATATATTACACTATAAATATGAGGAGTATCAGACTTTGCATCCCTGCAAAAAAGAAGGTAAATCTTACCACTACACATAGGATTAGCACTGGCTGGCACAAGTATTAATGGTCTCATCGCTGCATGAGGATTATTTACAGCACTTGCTCTATTTTCCCATTTTGTACTTGCTGTGATGAAGTGCCACTTGTTTAAAGAACCCTGTAACAAACACTGCAGCAAGAGGGGAAAAAACAGCCGAGATCTACAAATGTTACACCCACATGCCAGATGTGGGTTTTCAAACCCTGGTTTTGCAGTTACTTGGATTCTGGTAGCTAGTTAGTGCTTGGTATATTACATTAAATCATCCACCGGCTCTTTCCATAACCACGATTCCTCCTTCAGCAATGCAAATGAGTTTGCAAAAGGATAAGGAAAAATTGAGTCGCGTTTCTTTTTCTGCATATTCAACCCGTAGTACCTTACTGTATATTCTAGCATTAACATTACTTGTTTGGAAAGCAACAGTCTTTTCTTAGCCAGAGATCCGTGTTATGACAATAAGGCTTTTTTACTCCAGCCTCTTCCCCGCTAAGTCAAACGATGTCTCAGTTTTACAAACAGCAACCTAAAGCACTTTTGTGCAGTCAAAGGTTTTGAGGCACGGTCACGCATCCCCAGCTTTGTTAAAACCAGGAGCTGGGCAAATGCAGATCAACCGTCTAAAGAAATCCAAGTGATAAAACACCAAAAGAAAACTAATTCCAAGCATACACGTGGCAGGCTTCCTACCCCTAAAAACAGCCTCATGTTTAACGCAAGGAGACCAGCACAATGTTTTTACAAACGAAGCATGTCCATGGGATTTGGGGACCTCTGAAAAGCAACCAGTTCTCCGGGCAATGGAAGGCACCTTGCAGGTCATCCCCCGGGGAGAGCGAAGGCTCATTAACAGCCAGTTTGAGGTCAAACCCAGAAAGCCAGTTCCCGCAAGCAGGGAGTCGGGGCGGCCTCGGCAGCCAGCCAGGCACCGGGTTAGCCCCGACGCGGGGTGTACAGAGCAGGCCTGCGGGTCCCACTTCTGTACCGCCGCGGGAAGCCTTCGGCAAGACGATGCCCTCTGCTGCTACGCCGCCGCATCAGCCAGACGCGCTTCGGAGCGGCACGCAGGCAACCCACCGCTCTTGCTTGCTCACTCACTCGCTCGCTCCATATTAGGAAGACTTAATCCAGAATGGTGTTATTGTTCTTCAACCGGAGAGATTGAGCCCGTGAAGCGAAGGCAGAAAGGGATTGCCGTTCGGCTACACCCATCTTGCAGGCTACGACAGACTGTCTGTACTCACGGAGCAAAGCCACCCTTGATAAACTTAGCTTTAAGATGGCTTTTTTCAGGGAACCCAAGGAAGCAAGCTACTGGTTAAGGGAAGTTTGAACCTCCTCCAAAACCATTTCAAAGAGTTATCTCTCTTCCTCTTTCCTAAAGACTGACAAAGAGCATGAAAAACCACACACACACAAATTGGAGATGTGGAAGCACGACTGCAATTCAAGTAAAGATGTTGCTTCCAAATCAGCAGAGCAGGTATGTGACAATTCTCAAGACAGTAAAATTGCCAGCCTTGCTGCTTCTTCCCTCAACAGCATTAATGCCAGCAGAAAATCTTACCAGCAAAAAGGCAAATCAAAACAACGCTGAGGTTGCTCCATACACGCACAAGCAGTGTGAGGGTGCCCTACTGTATTTTCCACAAACGTTCCTACCAACTCATCAGTACTCAGCCAGGCACATGGGCTGCCACAGGAAAAAAAAAAAAAAAAAACAAAACGTAAGAGGCATTTTGATTGTCTCGTATTCTGCTTTTCCCAAATTTGTAGGAAGGGATCTTGGATAGCTATGGCCACCCAGCAGTGGTGGGTCCCAAAGGACCTGACAGAACTGCGTACAGTCGTCCCCTGGGCAGGCACTTGTGGGATGGGACAAAAACACACGTTTAACGGTTCACGGGGTACCAAACGCAGGCAGGCAGAGAAACAGGGACTATAGGAGGAGTTCGGAGAGACAGCACAAAGCAAGTAAATCGCGTTTTACGACAGCAGGGACTGCTTTCCCTCTACATTTCAACCTACTCTTCGAGAGCCAAGAAGAGGACTTTGTGTCTGCAGCCTTCCTGACCCCCGGCATTTCCTCTGCCGTCCCCGTACCAGCCCAGCACCGACCCGTGCCTCCCTGCCCTCACGATTCCCCTCCGAGACGCCCCCCGACCCCAGCAGGGAGCAGCCCCCGGGCCCGGCCGCTCGCCTTCCCAAGTTGATGCCGGAGCCCGGCGCGGAGGAGGTGCCGGTGCCGGTGTCCGTCCCCTCCGCTCCCACGCCGCGGCAGCCCGCTCCGGCCGGACACCGGCGCCGCGCCCCAGGGCTCGGCGAGGATGGTCACCGGGGTATCGCAGGTGGAGATGAAACCCTCAGTTGCTTTTATATATATATATATATTTATTTATTTATTCCTCCGACCGCAGAAACAGCGCGGGCAGTGACAACTCCCAGGGGAAGGCGCTGGGTATTTTCGCCAGGGGGGACCCTCCCGGGAGCCCAGCGAGGGGAGGGCACCTACCCGAGGGGTCCCGTCCCGTCTCACCCCGCCCGGGGGACCCCCATCCCATCCCGTCCCGTCCCCGCCGGCGGCCGGCACTTACCGAGGAGGAGCAGCGAGGCCAGTTGCGGCCGCAGGGTCCGCATGGCTGCCGGGGCGCGGGGCGGCGGCCGCCCTTACCTCCCGCCGCGGGGCGCCGCGGGCAGCCGGCTCCCGGGGCAGGCGTCGCGCCGGGCCCGGCGGCACAAAGGGAAGGCGGCGGGGCCGGCACGGGGAGGCGCCAAGGCAGGCGGGGGCATCGCCCCCGCAGCGGGGCGGCCGCCGCGCCTCCCCTCCTTCCCTTCTCTTCCCCTCCCAGCCGCTCCGCTCTGCTCCCCGCCGCCGCCGACGGCTCCTGGGGGAGAGGCAAGAGGCGGGGGAGAGATCGTCCGAGACGCGGAATAAAAATAAATAAAATTTAAAATAAAATACGGGGAAGGGGGGGGGGGGGGGGGCACAAAACCAAAAAGACCCTCGCCCCGCAAAAGTTATAAAAATAAGCGGGGCGCCGTAGCCCCCTTTCCCCGGCTCGCCCCAACCCCGCCGCCCTCACCTGCCCGCCCGCCCGCTCGGCGCTGCCGCCGCCGCCGTGGGGTGCCCGGCGCTTCCTCCGCGCCGCCAAACTCCTCCCCCGGCCCGCCCCGCCGCCGCCACCGCCCCCCGTTCCCCCCACCCACCCCCCTGCTTCCCCGGCGGCGGCGGGCGAGGGAGGCGGGCAGCCCCCCCGGGCGGCGGGCAGGCGGACAGGGATAGGGGGGGTTGCGGCTGGAACGGGGAGGGTCGGGGAGGCCGCGGCGGAGCCTGTCCTTTGGAGGGTTGTGGAGTGGAGCTGTGAGGCCGGGGGTGAAGCCGGGGTCGTAAAAGAGCGCGGGGATAACCCGGGTTCCTTTGTTTTAAAGGGGGGGGGGGGGGGGGGGGGGAGAGAGTTCTCGGGCGCTCCTCGGAAACCCGGCTGCTTGGGAGATGGCATAAACGCTGCCTTTTGTTCCCATGCAAACCAAAAATAACAGCCGGGCTTTCCAAGTTTCGACCAAGTCGTGACTGTCCCGCTGCGATGCGCTGATCCTGAGGCCCGAATCCAGGGCTGGTATTGATGCCGGGTTGCCAGATGTGAGCCCTCCCTGTGTGTGGGTGCTACCGCGCTTGGGATGCAGCCCAAGCAATCAACACTACAATGTGTCAACGCCAAAAATGCATCGAAAGTACATCCAGGAAACACTGAAATGTATAAATATGGCAACACTGGGGACTGGGTTTTATGTTGTTTGTAAATAAAAGATGAATGAGAAAGCCCTTCTCAAGGGTGCAGATGTTCAAATGTCCTTGCAAAGGAAACCCCCAATTGCTTGTTTGCTCACAAGAATAAGAAAAGGGGCCAGGAGTGACAGCAATAGCAGACTGAAGTACCCTCCAAGTGCTCTGATCCTGCAAGGACCCTCTGCAGGAGAACCTTCTGCCAATACACAGAGTCCCCAGTGAAGTCTTGGTGATGCAAATGCAGGAACCCAACCCTTCTGTGCCACAGAAAGGCAGAAACCAGCGCAATCCCAAGCCGTCTAACAGAAGATGCCAAGTCCTTCAAAACCATACCCAGCAGAAGTCAGAAGCTGTCTGTATTACCATATGGACTCGCTTCACAACGTGGCTGTCGTGGCAGATGCATTGGTAACCAGCTCCTGGTGACCCAGCAAATTCTGTTTCTGCAGGCTAATAATGTTAAGCCCTGCCATTTTCAGAGTGGGAGGTTTCGTTTGCAGCTTTGTCATGCTCTCTAAACGGAGAAGCCAAGGAACAGAAGAACCAGAGACGTGTGGGAGAGAAAGGGTTAGCGTTGTATTTGCACTGAAAATGAAACTCACGCTTTTGACCCTTAAGCTTTAATTACATCAAGTCTGCCTTCAATGAGACTTGGAAAAGGAACAGAGGTGATGATAGGAGTTGATAGAAAATACCAGTCTATTTGCCTTTTCTCTTAGGTGATTTGAGGGCTGAAACGTCATCCAGTGTAATATCGCTCAGCTTGCTCAATATTTTTCACATGCAGTCTCCTATTATAAGTCCTCACAGACAAGCCCGTGAGTATTTAGGCCTACTTGGAAGTAAACTTCCAGCATCTTTAAATGGATGCAGGATAAAGATAATTTAATGCTTCAGAAGATGTATAACTAGAGAAATAAATAATAGCAAAAGAAGAAAAAAAAAGCAAATTAAGAAACACAGGGCACAGGCAGCAAAAAGCCCCTTTTTCAATAAAAAGGAAGCATTAAAGCTTGGTGATACAAGAAAGCTTTTCTAGATGGCAAGGGATATTGACCATGGACCCACTACATTCCTATATCCTAGAATCATAGAATCATAGAATGGTTTAGATTGGAAAGGACCTCGAAGATCATTGAGTTCCAACACCCCTGCCATAGACAGGGACACCTCCCACTAGACCAGGTTGCCCAAGGCCACATCCAGCCTGGCCTTGAACACCTCTAGGCATGGGGCCTCAACAACCTCTCTGGGCAACCTGTTCCAGTGCCTTACCACCCTCAAAGTGAAAAACTTCTTCCTAATGTTTAATCTGAACCTGCCCTCTTCTAGTTTAAAGCCATTCCCCCTCGTCCTATCGCTACATGCCCTAGTAAAAAGTCCTTCCCCAGCTCTCCTGTAGGCCCTATTTAGGTACTGGAAGGCCGCAATAAGATCTCCCCAGAGCCTTCTCTTCTCCAGGCTGAACAGCCCCAACTCTTTCAGCCTCTCCTCATAGGAGAGGTGCTCCAGCCCTCGGATTATCCTCGTGGCTCTCCTCTGGACACACTCCAGCAGGTCCATGTCCTTCTTATGTTGGGGACTCCAGAGCTGGATGCAGTACTCCAGGTGGGGTCTCACCAGAGTGGAGTAGAGGGGCAGAATCACCTCCCTTGACCTGCTGGCCACACTTCTGATGCAGCCCAGGATACGGTTGGCCTTCTGGGCTGCAATCGCACACTGCTGGCTCATGTTGAGCTTCTCGTCAATCAGCACACCCAGGTCCTTCTCCTCAGGGCTGCTCTCCAGCCATTCCCCGCCCACCCTGTATTTGTGCTTGGGATTGCCCCAACCCAGATGTAAGACCCTGCACTTGGCCTTGTTGAACTGCATGAGGTTGGCTTGGGCCCACCTCTCCAGCCTGTCCAGGTCCCTCTGGATGGCATCCCTCCCCTCCAGCATGTCTACCTCACCAAACAGCTTGGTATCATTGGCAAACTTGCTGAGGGTGCACTCAACCCCACTGTCCATGTTGCTGACAAAGATGTTGAACAGTACAGGTCCCATTACTGACCCCTGAGAAACGCCACTCATCACTGCTCTCCACTTGGACATTGAGCCATTGACCGCAACCCTTTGAGTGAGACCGTCCAGCCAGTTCTTTATTCATATGGACAAATTATTTCCATCTCCAGCTGAAGAGACAGGGAGGAAAACACTGGCATGATTCAGGTGAGCTCCTGGCACACGCCAGGGACAAGCCGGGAGCAGACCCCTGGTTTCTTGGCTCTAAATACATTGCTTTCACCAGCTTTCACCTGTCACAAGGTAATTCAAGATGAATATGGGTGCGTCCTTGCTATTTCCAGGCACTGTGTACAGTGTACAAGCCTAACAAGAGCACAAACATGCCCTGCAAAAATGTTATCAGAGATTCACTAAACATTCACATCCTCTTCTTGGAGCTCTTGCAGGGTATTGCATTAATGCATAGTAACAATAAAAATATAAAAAGACCATGGAAATGACATTATAGCATTATAAGATTAATCCAATTCCAGTCAAATTAGATTATAATAAGAACTGTGTGTGCTAAAGACTATTAATGGGAACCTGTGTTTCAAAAGCTTCGTCACCTTTGCGCGTGTTCTCCTACCTGACCCCAATAATAAAAATAGCTTGGCGTTCACGAGAGCGCCCTTCTTCAGAGGACTTCGCAAACACTCCGGCCTTTTGAGGAAAACATTGGCCTCGCTCCTGCATCAGTGGGGAAACTGAGGCTCAGGCAGGACGTCTTTCTCAAACCCAGGGAAGCATCCAGCCCTTCCTTGGGGTCGGCTCCAGCATTTCGAGCTCCCACATTTGGGCTCCGACTCCCTGTGAACGTCTGTCCATCCACGTGGTTTATTCACGCGGCTGAATGGGAACGAATGCCACAGTCGCCTCAAAGACAAAACCATTTCAAAGTACAAGGTTACTGCAAAGCAGCTTTCCAGGAAGACAGATCTGGGCTGCCTTGTACTCCCAGCACAACTGAGTCATTCAGGAGCGCCGTCCTCAGCAGCAGCCGGATCATTTTGGTTGGGCCATGCGGTTGCTCTTTGGCAGCAGGATGGCTGTAATAGCTGGAGGCAGACGGGCGTGACTCAAGCGAGCGATGCTGATGATATACACATTAGGTCGCAACCCACACCACCGTCTTTCTTGTTGCTCGGTCACTAGCAGCAGTCTGCTCGGGCTTGCTTCCCCATTGCTCGCCTCTGCAGGCAAAGGGTAGAGGCCAGACAGCGGGAGCCGGCTCTCAAGGCGAAGGAGAAACGATCCTGCCTGCCGCCGTTTGCTGAGCTGCTCCGTGCCTCCGTGCTCGTACGGAGTCACAGGCGCTTTCCGTCGGCCCTGCCTTTTCTTACAGGGGAATCAGAACCGAGGGTGCCCACAGCCCGGGAGAGAGGTGAGACTGGGCGGCTGCTGTGTGGCCAAGGGCCATCAGGGTAGATTACCAAACCTCTGGGCTGCCAGAGGCTGCTGTAATACAACAGCTGTGACTGAGAGCTGCATCCTTTGCCCTAGGGAAGCAAAGTGACGTCAACATCCAGTCACCGAACGCTGCTCGCCCGATGTGCACAGGCTTCCCGTGACCCACAGATGAAGAGTGAAGTTAGACTGCTGCCTGCCCCTCGGAGAAAAGGAGTTTGGCAGAAATGCAACATATTTACGTTATGAAACAAGAATACTGGTCCTTCTTCAGGACAAAACACTGCACGCCCTCAAGTAGTGGACCCAGTGGGTATTTACCCCCACTCCTCGGATCAGCCGGCAGGGGAGGGAACAAGGCACAAGACAGATTTGCAGCCTTTAGAATTGGGAGCAGGCAGTAACTTGCGTGGCTAGTGGTATAGCAAAAGGGGACTGGACTCAACCAAGCAAGGCAAGCCCCTGTCTTGTTTTCAGCAAGGCAGGAGACTCCTGACTCCTCCGCAAGTCAGGAGGAGTGATTTCCTTCCTGTGCGGGAGGAAAATGGGTATGGGGGAAAAAGAGGAGGGGGGGATTTAACTGCAGTCGAAGGAATGACTCCCTCCCTGAGGGCAGCAACTCCAGCCAGAGCTGGAGAGCAGTTTAAGAGTCTGTATCGCTCAGAGGGGGGGGGGGTGCATCCACGTCTCCCTCCTCTCAGAGGCCACCTGAGCGTTTCAAATTGAGCAATCAGAAACCAAACCATCCAGAAACAGAAAGCACTTTTAAAAAATTGCCCTGTGTGATTTGCCCAAGATCACGCAACGCAATCCACAGAACTCAGGGTCTTCTGGTTATTCCCAGCCTGAAGATGTGCTTGGGGGAAAGTCACAATCAGGTCAGAGCTCCTCTGCCACATTGTGAAAGGGAGAGGAGACACACCTAGAGCTTGGGGCTAAAGGCGGGGAGGAATGGCCAGAGCCATTTAGTTTGACTGAAACATTGCCTAAAACATTTTCTGCAGACCTTATTTACGCTGCGAAGTTTTGAACATCAGTTTCACTCAGAGGAAAAAGAAGATATTTATATTTAATGGCCAACATTTAAGCTCCTTTAAAATGAGCTGAGAGGTTGCAGTTGGAACAGAGAGAAAATCCTGACTGCCCCGGCCCAAAGCAGCAGTGCTGCCATTGCGGGGAAGCTGGCATGTCTAACTAGACTGAGGTCTTGGGTCTAGCTCAGCTTAGATTGCAGCCCAGTACCAGTGTGCCGGTCCATGGATGGCACCAAGGCAGTTCCCAGGCAGCCCCGTGGATGTGAATGAATCCTCATTGTGTGCCCTGGGCAGAGGGATGAGGAGAGGGAGAAGGAGGGAGAACAGAAAAAAACCCTGTGTAAAGATAGATCGACACATTTCCAGATTTTCAGGACATCTGTCAGCAAGCCCCAGAGTGTATGGCAGCTAATCCCTTTGCAGATTTTCTTTTAACTGTTGCTTGACAGAAGAGTATGCCAATTTTTTCATAAACGTGCCCATGTCTGAAGTTGCGCTCCGCCTGAGGTTATGATCTATCTGTGAGGAAAAACATTACACTACCAGCTTGGGAAATGACATTAGGGAAACATCTCACTGAGATACACGCAGCAGCTTCATGCTTAGGAGTATGTGCAGACCAAAAGGTGTTTCCTAAAGATGAAGAAGGGCAGAGGCGAGGCGACTACCCGTCTAGATAACCACAGTTCTCCCACCTTCTCCGACACCTCTGCCAGCTGCTGGCTCGCTCCCAGGCTGGGCAAAGCCGGTGCAGGGGAGAGGGCTGGTGCTGCAGGGCTGGGCTGTCGGTCTGCTGTGGCTTCAAACCCCTGCTAGAGAGCTGCAGAAGTTACCCGCATGTGCCCTCCAGACACAGCTGGAGAAGCAGTGCAACTTGGTGCACACTTCAGGTTCTGTGAGAGCGAAGAGGCAGAATAATGCGAAGCTTCATTTGTTCCCAATTTATTTCTCAAACGCTGTGTTTTGTGGAGTTCAGCCATTGCATCGTTCATCTGCTAAGGGCAGGCAGAAAGCAGACCATAAGACTATCCTTCTATACTGCAGTGGTAAAATGTTTTGGTCCTGGCATGGGCACACACAAATTACAGGGGCAGAGAGCCCTTCGGTGCCAAGAGGACTAGACTCATTAAGCACAGATGACACAAGCAAGGCCCCAGGTACTCCTTGGCAAGCTGCTGTAGGCTCTGCTCTGTGGCCAGCCAGACCTGCAGCTGCTGCTGGGACCTTCCAAGCTTCTATAGGCTCTGTCTGAAGTACACGCAGGAATGAACACATTGTTTTTCTGTTTTCTAATCATACCTACCAAAATCAAGCTCAAGTCCCAGTTTTGTGATGTTTTACTGCTTAATTCAGACCTTCCCCACACTTTGAGCGTGTGCCAGAATAAGGCAAGTGAGTAAAAGGTTGACTCCAAGTGTCACGATGACTGATGGAGCAGCAGTTTATCTTTGTTTTCTTTCCTCCCTGGGAAGGAAAGAGGAGACTTGGTCACCCGGGATATGGACACGGCTGAGGTACTCAACGACTTTTTTGCCTCAGTCTTCACTGGCAAGTGCTCCATCCACACCACCCAAGTCGCAGAAGGCAAACGCAGGGACTGGGAGAATGAAAAACCACCCACTGTGGGAGAAGATCAGGTTCAAGACCATCTAAGGAACCTGAAGGTGCACAAGTACATGGGACCTGATGAGATACATCCGCGGTCCTGAGGGAACTGGTGGATGAAGTTGCTAAGCCACTATCCATCATACTTGAGAAGTGGTGGCAGCCTGATGAAGTTCCTGCTGACTGGAAAAGGGGAAACACAACCCCTGTCTTCAAAAAGGGAAAAAAGTAAGACCTGGGGAACTACAGGCCAGTCAGTCTCACCTCTGTGCCCAGGACAATCATGGAGCAGATCCTCCTGGAAACTCTGCTAAGGCACATAGAAAATAAGGAGCTTATCAGTGACAGCCAACATGGCTTCACTTAAGGCAAATTGTGTCTGACAAATTTGGTGGCCTTCTATGAGGGGATTACAGCATTGGTGGATAAGGGAAGAGCAACTGACGTCACCTAGCTGGACTTGTGCAAAGCATTTGACACTGTCCCACATGACATCCTTGTCTCTAAATTGGAGAGACATGGATTTGATGGATGGACCACTTGGTGGATAAGGAATTGGTCTCACTCAAAGAATTGCAGTCAATGGCACAATGACCAAATGGAGACTGGTGACAAGTGACATTCCTCAGGGGTCAGTACTGGGACCAGTGCTGTTTAACATCTTTGTTGGTGACATGGACAGTGGGATTGAGTGCATCCTCAGCAAGTTTGCAGACAACACCAAGCTGCGTGGTGTGATTGACATGCTGGAGCGAAGGGATGCCATCCAGAGGGACCTTGACAGGCTTGAGACGTGGGCCTGTGACAACCTCATGAAGTTCAACAAGTCCTGCACCTGGGTCAGGGCAATCCCAAGCACAAATACAGGCTGGGCAGAGAATGGACTGAGAGCAGCCCTGAGGAGAAGGACTTGAGGGTGTCAGTTGATGAGAAGCTCAACATGAGCCGGCAATGTGCACTCGCAGCACAGAAAGCCAACTGCATCCTGGGCTGCATCAAAAGCATCATGGCCAGCAGGTCAAGGGAGGTGATTCTGCCCCTCTACTCTGCTCTGGTGAGACCTGACCTGAAGTAGTATATCCAGCTCTGGAACCCCCAGCACAAGAAGGACATGGACCTGTTGGAGTGAGTCCAGAGGAAGGCCACGAAGATGACCAGAGGGTTGGAGCACCTCTCCTGTGAAGACAGACTAGGGTTGTTCAGCCTGGCAAAGAGAAGGCTCCGGGGAGACCTTATAGCGGCCTTCCAGTACCTAAAAGGGGCCTACAGGGAAGATGGGGAGGAACTTTTTATCAGGGAGTGTAGCGATAGGACAAGGGGTAATGGTTTTAAACTGAAAGAGGGTAGATTTAGATTATGTGTTAGGAAGAAATTCTTTACTGTCAGGGTGGTGAGACACCAGAACAGGCTGTCCAGAGAAGTTGTGGCTGCCCCATCCCTGGAAGTGTTCAAGGCCAGGTTGGATGGGGCTTTGAGCAACCTGGACTAGTGGGAGGTGTCCCTGTCTATGGCAGGGGGGTTGGAACTAGATGGTCTTTAAGGCCCCTTCCAACTCTAACCATTCTATGATTTTATGATAGGAAAGGTGACATCATAGAAAAATGGGTAAATGGACTTTTCCATTATCAACTTTTTTCAATGGCAACCAGCAAAAAAATGGTGTTTCAGCAATAAAAAGAAAAAAAACACCTTTGCTAAAAACACTTTTAGACTCCCATCCCACAAGACTTTCAGCTCCTGGTTGCACTTCACATTTTTCCACAGAATCATTTTGAGGAAAGAAAATCTATTTCCTGGCCTGATCTAACAATGTGAGACTCTGGGTGTGTCTGAATTCTTTCTAAACAGTCCCAGGCAACTGTACCAAAAAAAAAAAAAACAACCCACAACAGCACTCTCTCAGCTGCTGTCATTTATCTTAAAACATTTCTTTCACCTGTTTAGCTATGGTAAGCACTTTGATTGTTACTCTGAAAGAAATATGTAATCATTAGGTTTCAGAGTCCACACCTTCATTTCTGTGATTGAAGCCAATTCATAACTCTTTCAATATTGGCCTGACAGCAAGATAGCAGCTGATACTGGAAGATAGCAGCAATTCTGCTTGCATTTTGCTGTGGGCGTTGGTCACCTTTATGTAATAACCAAATGATTTGGGACACCATGCCCGTACTCCCAGGATTGTTCTGCATTTTACATTTAAGAATCATCATATAAACACTAAAATATTCATGAGAGCAGGAGTGAAAGCCCAGGAGTCTCACCTTCTAGCAAGGTTCCTGAATGCTAAATTATGAGACTTACTCCCCCGTTACATCCCCTCCACCAGCTTGTTCTCTTTCTCCCTCAGCATTTCAGCTCCCACTCCAGGGAACACACCTCCATGGGATTGCCATTCCCAAACAGAGCAGGCTTTGCTATCTCGCTTCCAATCCGAACCGAAAGCACACAGCGCACAGGCAGCAGATACCTGCCTGCAACACGGGCAGGCAATGAATGGCTTCTCTACTACACTGCAAATGACTCATCGCCTCCAACTTTTCAGCTCCCAGAGTCTCCCGAGGGAGGCAACAGGTTTTGTGCATTAGGGCTGCAGCCAGGTATTTTAAATTAGTGCACTGGCAGAGCAAACACTGCCCCTTCTCCTTGCGGTGAGCTATAGGTAGGAGCTTGCCCAAGCGTCCCTGCGCTGCCCTTACGACAATAGAGGAGGCAGGCCTGCAGATGGAAATCAAACCTACACCCCCAGAACAAAATGGAGTCAAAAGCCCTTTCCAGAAAACCAGGAATACCTCTCTCCCCCTCGTCTTTACCATTACCCCCTTTAAATTCTGTGCAAAAAAGAAACTGTGTTGGGGACAAAGCCACCGGTTTCAGTATGGAGCAGGGGTGGCCTTGGTTCACCGCCTTCCATCTTGCCCACCTGACAATACCATGCACCCCTAGAGGCACTGTGCCTGGGGGAGGCGAAGGGGCCATCCCGCTCTAGGGCTTCCTCAGCCCTCTCGGCTGAGCCTCCCGGCAACATGCCATCAAAACGTCAACAGCCACCACGGTTTTGTGCTGATTCTTCAATTCCCAATGCTGTTTGCTTGTGTGCTGAGAAGAGCTCCTCCGCCACATGGGTGATGTGATATTTGCTGCTCAAGAATAAGGAAGAAATAACTTCCCAAAAGCTTGCTTGGTGTCATCCCCCCCTCCCTGCACCCTGTCACTTCTTCGTAGAGGCCCCAGCCACTATGGGGGGGGGGGAGAGACCCCAGGCAGCCTTCTGCTGCTGCCCTCGCTGTGCTCTGCCTCCTGCCCCGGCAGCGGCTGCATCGCTGGAGACGAGGCGGGCGCAGGGCGAAGCTGGGAGAAGAGGCAACAGGTCTGCAGGATGCTCATTGCCAGGCTGATTTGCTGTCCTCAGCAATTTGCTCCCTGAAAGCAACTGCTGTGACTAAAGCTGGCCCTGATACAGGCGGTTTCCAAATCCCAGGGATATTATCTTACTCCCACTTTACCCCAATGGAAAAGACAGCTCAAGGGACAGAGCAGGAGAGAACCGAAGTCGTGGGGTCCCCCGTGGTAGGACCGAGTAATGGTCCCCTCACTAACACCCAAGAGATGCTGGCTTAGACTTGCTATCAGCCAAATCACTCTGGCCAGTCAGCATGGACAGGTTTTCGTCTGCAGCGCTGGAGCCATCCAGATCATCCTGCCCATGTGGAAATGTGATTTACAGCAGGGCTGCAAACCGAAAATCTGAAACGTTGCTCGGGTAAAACATATGCCAGATTCCCTCGCTAACCTCCCTTGACAGTTAAGCTGTAGCAGAGCCGCCTTCCCTGGTGGAAAAGGGGAACTGTCACTTGCCCTAAAAAGGGCAAGCCTGAAAAGGCTTCTGGCTTCAGCCAGTGGAGTTCACCAGCTGCTTTTCAAGAAGAGCTGTTTGCCCTGCTTTGTTTTCTTTCAAGTACTGTTTGAATTCCTCTGCAGACACTGAGTTTCAAGCCAGAGCTAACGCTGCCGGAGCTGATGAAGGAGTGTCATCTGCTGCCTGTCCGCCGGAGCCAACCCCCACCCCAGGGGGGGCACAACAGAAATGGCAGCAGCCAGCCCTGGCAGCAGGCAATAGGGCAGCCCGACCCCTGCGCTCTAACCTCAGCTTTCTTCCTGGCTTGCTTTAGGATAATCAGCTGGCTACTGCACCCCTCTTTGCCTTGGTTTCCACCCCATAGGAAAAAGTAGTGCTCGCTGCAGTGTTTCATGAATTTTCTGGCAAGCACCCGTGCCACAAGAGGAAGAGCTGCCAGTACCTGCGCTAGCACTTGGACCGGGCGGCACGGACGCAGAGACAGACCTCACCTGAAAGGTCTCGACAAAGCCACGAAAGACCAGATTTGATGTCATCGTACTCCCAAGGCAAAAAACAATGAGAAAAAATACCCAAAGCACTCTGGTAGAAATACAACAGGATGGGATTTCTGCAAGTGTGTCGCAGACCGGTGACAGTGCCTGAGAAGGAGCAAGGCAGGAGTTTTGCAACCTGGTTAGAAGCTAGTTCCACTTTCACCTCAGCAGTCAAATACAACAGCGTTATAACACAAGCACAGTGTCATCATGTTGTTTCACAATTCACACGGATGGGATGGTCCTTAACATTCATAAGAGGAAGCTTCCTGGTACCACCAGGACATGAGTCACCCTGTCTCTGGGGAACAGGGTGATTTTGGAAGCTGTCATAGCCCCCAGGAGCAACAGACGTGGACCGGGGCCCCAATGCTGGTGGGGTGGAGAAGGGAAGAGGAAATGCCCCGATTCACAGTTATCGATTGGTAAGCAAAGCAACAGCAGATGGATGTAGATAGATGAGCATAAAGAAGCCATGAGGCAACGTTAGTCATCATGATTAAGCCACAAGAGTGTCTACACTTGCAGTTGTTTAGTTTACATGTTTGCAGACACACACGACAGGAACTTAAAGGAGATGTGAAAAGGGATGACAATAGAGTATTGTGGATGTCCACGGAGGGCTCCTCCCTGGCAAGAATGGTCATACAGGTACAACCCAACAATGTTTGTGTGAAGAACTGTCGAGAGTCTGGATGGAGTTCAGCATCCAGATGGCTAGGGAAGACTGCATATCATCAACGTAATACAAGACAAGGTTGTGCGGATGGGAAGACAGTAAGGCAGCCAGGGTGGAAGGACAAGGTGCATGGTGGCTCTGAGTGCAGGCCATGTGGTGTGGTGTGGAGAAACCATGAAAGGCATCAGCAGGGAGGACTGTGGGCAAGAACAAGCTGGTGTTAGCATTGCTGAGCTTGAGCTTTTCACAGCCATCCATAAAGAAACAACAAAGAAAACAGAATTAAATTTTAATTTGGACTAAAGAAGATGGATGTAAAGATGAGACACAGGTTGACTTGTGTTCAGCATAAAGGTAGTGGTTGGACTTTTGTTGGTAGATGAGGTTAGGGAGCTGAGACAGGTCCTATTCTACCCTCTCAAAGAGGCAAGAGAGTCATTGAGGAAGGACGGTGGCAAGATGAAGGATAGCAGGTTTACTTAATCTCCACAGCAGCATTTCCACCTGAAGTGCTTCGCAGGGCCTGAAATGAAAGTACCTATGTTGAGAGAGAGAAGGAAAAACTAAGAGAGTGGGATCCATGGCTTCATATTTTGTGTATCTTTCTCTCCCTCACAGGTCAGTCAGCAGCAGCAGTTCCACAGCAGGTACATCCTAAAAAGAACACCACCTATCCTTCACCTTCAGCTCACAGTGGTCCTACATCTGCTTGGTGAAACCACCAGCCCTCTTGCAGGGCAACACATGCATAAAGTTTTGCAGGATGGGGCTCGGAACAGGATGTAGTGGGATACGTGTTAGGAAGGACTCATCACACTGAGCTATCCCATTTGCAGCACGGACCTAGCAGCCCTGCCAGACAGAAAGCAGCATAACTAGGTAAAGCTTCCCAGAAGGGAAATTACAGTCCAAATATGTTTTCTGTATAGGAAATCCAAAAGAAGAAGAAGGAAAAAAAGAAGCCCTTATCTATATTTATAAGATGAAGCTTTTCCTACACGAATAAACCTCTTAACACATTTTTCTGGGCGCTGAGGTTATATATTTAATAGGTTTTTCTGGTATCACTTAAAAGTAGATCACCACCATGCAATGACGCCTGCTGCACTCTTTTTCTGGCATCCTCACTAGCTCCCTTCACCCGTGCCCCCAGTAACTAGAGCACCGTGTGTTATTCTCACCAGACTGTGAGAGAGGATTTTTCCTTTACTTAGGAACTTCGCTACAGAGCTGCTTGCTCACCTCCTTTTTTTGGCCCTCTGCGCTTTCTTCTTTTCCACTTAACAAAGAACAGAGGAGACACTCTCCAGAAGAGAAGGGAAAGCACATACCCCACTGAAACCCTCCTCCTAGCTCTTCATTAGCATCCTGGGGCTGCAGATCATCTATTCTGCCCTCGAGCGGAGAGCACGAATAGCAGAAACATGCACAGGCCTCCGTCAGCCTCAGTGCAAACGAGAACCCGGCCCCTTATGCCATGGCCATTGTGGCTAATACCTATATTGCACCTTTACAGAAGTTTATAGAGCAATGGAAAAGCAAGTAGTTGCCTTATCAGCATTCCCAGGTTTTTCCACTCCCTGCTTTTTAACTACCTCCTTATCCAGAGAATAGCTCTCGAGGCCCAAGAAGCCCTTCCTGTGCATCACTCCCCTGCCCTGGTGAGTGCTCCAGCACAACCACCCTTTCGAGCAAGGCCCTGCAAATCACTGATGCACGTGTTAAAGCATACAAACCAGATCCTGAAGAACTAAACCCTGCAGGGCTATGTCACCCCTGAGCCAGGAGTACTTTGGTTTCCTCCTTCCCAGTGCCAGCAGTTCGGCACTGCAATGCAAAAAGCAGAGCTCTCTTGCCATGGCAGAACACTTTAATGGGAGAGATGTTAGCTGCAGGTAACCAAAGAGAGAACGCATCCGTCATGTTCCGGGCCAGCTCTGTGAGTAAGTGCTTTGTAACCAGTACACTCCTGCTTTCCACTTTTCAGACTTGGCATTTGGACTTTTGTCTAACCTCTTTCCCCTTCCTGCTATGTTGTGGGCAGAAGTTTCATTTTGTTGCTTTATTGTCTCTCACCTCCTTATTAAATACAATAAGTTAAAACCACTGCCTTTACAGCCATCTCTCAAGAGGGAAGAAGTGAGTTACTGTGGTGTCACTCCCGTGTTCCTGACCTAGGAGAAGAAAAATCGTGGGACTGCTCTCTTTTGCCTCTGCAAGGAATAAATATCTTGCACTGATCCTTAAGCTGTGGCTCACTGCAGACTTCTCTCCGTTTCCTCCATCCACTTCCCACTCTGTAGGACAAAATAACTGCCTCTTCATCTCAGGAGATTTATCTGTTCACTTTCGTGCACGGACAGAAAAAACATTTCTTCCCCCGCAACAATGCAGCTAACTCTGGGTAGAGCATGACAGCTATTTCACAGCACAGAAGGAGCGGCAGGGAAAATGCAGTTGTTTTTGCCTGCAGAGATGGAACAGCAGATTGGAATGGCAAAAACTGCAATTTAACTGGAACCTTGAGAAATCCTTCACGGTTTTCATAATTTAGCCCAAAGAAAAAAAAAAACTGCCTCTAAGGACTGGATCGCCAAAGCACGGGCTGACTCAAAGGGAAGGGCTCTGTTTAGTGAAGTACATCACTATCTACTATAGCACCCACATATTTCTTAGAAGTCTTTTCATCTACCTAGTGAGTAAGCCCTTTTCTGCTTACTCGTGAAACTGGGCAAGCTCAAAGGCGGGAGCACCAGGGTTGCAGGGGAAATAAGAGGTGTGGGTCGCTGCTCCTTCGCATGACCCACATGCAGCTCACAAGGCACCCGTCTCATCTTACCCGATTTAGAGGGCGTGATACTCATGTAAGAACTGATCATAAGCACTTTTTCTCCTGGTTTGATTTCTAATATAGGCATTAGCCAACACTACTGCTTCCCCCCCACCATTTTCCTGCCCAAACCTGCTCCAGAAAATGAAAGCCTCAGCAGAACTGTATCCCCACTGAAGCTGGTTCAGGGACTGCACCTGACTGAGAGCACAGTAAGGTGAAAGTGCCTAGGTATCACAGCGATTAGCTCCATATAATTATGTGCTCAAGGCATTACAGATAATTTGGGGGTTCTGAGCTTCTGAACAGGCAAAAGCAAACCTACACTGCTAAGAGTGGAAGGTCGGGACACGGGAGAGGTAGGTTAGTTAAGCAAAAACCAGCCTTCAGCAGGAACTCATATATCAATGTCATTCATGTATACCGTAGTAAATAGAGTAGATGTTCGGTACGTATCCTCAAGGAGAAATCCAGCCAACAGCACTGCGCCGTCCCTGCCTGCTGCCTTCATTCTCTGCTCCTTCTCTGGGAGACGCACCGGGAATTACACACACAAACACATCTCTGCGTGACACTGGGAGTCAGAGGTGCTCCTCGATTTTGCACACCACCAGGAATCCCAGCTCCTGTACAACTCAGAGGAGCACTGGATGTCCTCGCTCTTCCTGACAAGACCTCTGTGGACTCAACCTCCTTCAGCGGCCATGTCTCTGCTGGAGGTAATTTTCAGTGCAGCGTGCTTCTCTGCCCAGCAGCTTCATGCAGCATAGTACCAAACATCTGCTGCACGGGAGCAGCTTGGCAAAAACACACCACACAACTGCTCAGCGTTATCATCTCATCCACCAGCCCGGCTATCCTGCTTTTCATGGTCCTGGCTCATAGTCCTGGCTTTTGCATGTTACAGCATAGAGCTGTATGAGGAGACAAAGCAAAAGATCTGGGGACCCCTGGGGATCTGGGGATGTTATAAACAAGATCTGAAGCTTCAGAAAGGGAGACACCTCTCCCATTGCCAGAAATCAGCTCTAGGGAAGATGCAGGATGTGACTTCCAGTTACTTCCAAGCCACTTGTGCCCTCTCTCCAGTCCTGGACATTTTAAAATTCATCTGCCTGGAAGTATTTTGCAGCAGAGGTCTCTGACTGAGCAAAAGAGGCTGAATCAGAAGCAAAAGAGTGACTGTTGCATTATGCAGCATCCAGTCACAACAAGGGAATTAAATTTTGATCTGCTTGCTGAAGTTTGCTATTTCTACGCTGGTACCTGATGGTCAATTCGTTGCCAACATCTGTATAACATCAAACATTTGCATCCATATGGAGAATGTATAATTAAAGCTTGCTGCATACAACTGTGAGAACTTTCTCATATCCTCCCTAAATTGCACTGCAACCCCCAGATGAGGGCTGGGAGCCAAAATGGAAAAAATCTGGCATAAATATTTAACTAACTTGAGATACGTATTCCTCAACTATTAGCTAATTATTTTGTGCCAGGCATAAATGGCATCTGGTTCGTTAGCACAGGACACACAAGGATGCTGCAGGTTGGACACACAAGTGGGAAATGAAACGTGACTCCATGCTAATTAATATTAATGAATGGATAGAGAACCAACATCTCTTTGAAAATACGAGCTCAACAGGAGCCTGAGTGTGATTCATTATGATTATTGCTGGTGTGACAGCCATTACCAATCTCAGAAAAGCCTCTGTTTCATGTAGCATCTCTTTGGGAAGTACTTAATTGGCTTCTGGAAGAAGTGAGGATGAACAAGGAAGGTGGTTTCAGGCCAACCTGCAGGTATGTGTTTGATTATCACCCTGGAATAGGAGTAAATAGTAACAATCCCTTTTGTGCGTGTGTGCTGAGGTTTCCTTGCTTCGGTTGGCTTGCCGAGGCAATAGCTGTAGCCTGCTTGTCAAAACCCTGCTGTACTTATTCCTGTCCCTCCAAGATCAGTCCTTTCTTTCAGCCCTCAGTCCCTCTTCTTCCAGACTTGGTCCCTTCTTCCCTAGACACCACCCACTTTGCTGCTGTGTCAGACTGCCTTGGCAGCTAGCTAGCTCAGCTCCGAGGCCTTGTACCTGAATTGAGTGCATTTTGCCTGGGAAGGAGAGAGTTTGTCCGCTCTTTCACATAGCATCTCTCTGGGGTGTGCTCACCATGGCACCGGGGGAAAGCCTGGACAGTTACCAGGGCACTTTTCTTCCTTAGCTAATATACAGCCGTGTGATAGGAATTGCCAAACACTTCTCTTCCCTTCTTCCAAGTCTACGTGGGTTGCTTCCCATTCCTGGAACACACTAGCCATTAACAGAAACGTTTGTCCTCATATGGAGAGCTTGTACAATCATAATTTGATAGCCAGCTTCTTTGCTTAGCTATCATGTCTGTACATCACTCAGCTCTAGCACTGAGCGCCTGTGCTGATAGATCTGCAGCTTTAGCAGCAGGGCTGGAAAGGAAATGCCAGACCCTCTTTCTTTGGTTAAGCCTGTTCAGTCAAGGAAAAGGTCTCCAAGTTGGTTTCTGCCCTTGAAGCAGCTCCTGAGCTTGCATTATTATATACATTTGGGAAGTATATTGGGCTTCTTGGATTGCGTCAATCTTTTTGCTGTCTAGGAATTACCACTCATCCCATCATTCACCAACTGTTTCTTTACTGCGTTCTCCGTTTCTCAGTCAATTTTCTACTCACACCGACTAGTCCAACAGCTAATTTGCCTCTGGTCTTGAACAAAGATCAGCAAAAATCAGCTGAAGCTGAAAGCCTGGTGCTGCTTTACACTATAATTTTCCTGAATCAGGCAAGTCCCAAAGACCCACTAGCACCAATCGTATATCTCCAGAAAGGGAGGAAGACCACCGTCTCTGAACCATCACTGCAGTTCCCATTAGTACGGCCTTAACATTGCCACTTCTGCTTTATCTTCACCGCTCTCTCAAGTCTTTGTAAAATCAGTCATGTCACTGAAGACTACCAGAGAGACAGTAATCGATGTGCAACTTGTCTTGTGGGCTTATAATGGGAATCGGAAACTGGATCTAGGAATCCTTCCCCAAGGTATTCTGTCATGTCTTGTGACTTTATGTAAAACCCATATATTTCCTCCCATCTTGCTCAAGACTGGATGGAATACTGGGTTAACAAAAATGTAGAGAATCTCTCAATGCAGCAGAGACTGCTTCAGAGCCAAGCTTCCCCAGGGAAATAAATGATGAACAAAAACAAACAACAGCACAGCTCAAATGATTCCTCCCCTCACCACAGTCCTGAGATTTCATAATTGCTCCCTTCATGGCCATTTTGGTTTGTAATATGCAGAGTAAAGATTTCCATTATAGCTGTGTTTACTTAATCACTATAATTTTTTTTTAAGTGAAGTTCAGGCTGTTGAAAGCACCAGGCTGCCAGCCCCAAGCAAATTAGCCATCAGCTAGTTGCACTAGAAGCTGCTCTGATGTGATCCTTAGCAAAGGGTTTGCTCCCCAGCAGTCTCTTGATTCTCAGACGGATCACCCACCTTCAGGAGTGAGAAGGCTATTTACCATGTTACACCCTTTGCCTTATCAGGAAAGGTAAGGAGGGCTTTGTGTGTGTGTGCGTATGTGTGTAAAAATATCATTCCCTGGGAATGGGATGATCATGTGGACATCTGGGGCTAGTCTGACATCCATCAGAGGAAAGCTGGACAACTGAGAAATGCAGAATTCATTTCAGCAAGCAGCAGGACACTGACTACATCTGCAACATAGTCTTTCCAGTGAGGTTACATTGAATATTCTCATCGTGCATGGCAGAATATCCTGGCATGAATATTTAATCATGAAGGGCAAATATAAGTAGATTGAAATTCTAGGTGATGACAACTTTCAGATGACCTGGGCTCAGACTAGAATTTGTGATTTCAGATGGGAAGGCTGCATCTCCCATTCCTGTCCTCCTGAGCTGTTGGTCCCCTGCTATGGGAACTGGGAAACACCTTAACCTTTATAAAAGCAGCAACAGCTACTGCACAAGGGACTTCAGCCAAATGGGACAAACATGTGGAAACAGAGTCAATACCTGCAGCTGCTGGAATTAAGTCATTTCCTTGGTCGGGGTGCATGAGACTCGCTGTCACTTGAGGCAGTTGGCAACATCAACGTCTTCTCAGCACTTTCATGGTTTCCAGCACCCCAAATCACTATGCTCAAAACCAAACCAGATTTCCACTGCCATTTTCAAGCTGGATTGACCTGTGCTTTTAACCTTTTGGGAATAAAAGATCCAGCCGCTGAGACAGAACCCAGGAGTGCAGTGGATGGGCTTCCTTGGTCCTAGTGGATCTAGGATCCCCAGCAGAGATCCCCAGCAGAGATCTCAGATTAGTCTAGCGGGCCTCCTTCACGCAGGCCTTTTGGCAAGTACTCCACCCTCACCCACCACACTTCCCAAAATCTTTACAGATGAAAATGAGATAGGAGAAATAAGAAGTGCATGTGCATTGGTTTTGGGAGACACTGTAGACCAGCTCTATCACAGTATCAGGTGCCCAAATCCCATAGGAACAACAGAAAGCAGAAACCTCAGTTCTTCTGGCCTGAAGCTACTACAGCACTGGGACGCAGTGCATGATCAGACAAAAAAGATGTACATCGTCAAGAAGACAGGGCATTAACAAGCTTAGTCTTTCCTGTAGTTAGAAGTGCAAATTACTCTATTCCCTTGTTTAAATAACTGTAACTCATTTCATACTTTCTGCTGATAGGAATAAAATTCAGTCATTTCAGCAAGGTTGTCAGGCGCCATGAACGGTCCCTGCATTGACAGCTCCAAGTATTATCCTTGTTTCCTAGTGGGAGAGGTTCAGAAAGTTCAATATCATCTCTGTTTGCAGAAACAAATCCACATAAAGTGAAGCTATCATGGCAAATTTTAGTGAACATGTTTGCGTCACAGAGAGGTGGAGGAGGGATGCAGGAGAAATGTCACTGTACAGGCAACAGGCAGAGATTAGAAGAGCACCAAGTGGCCAGGTGGTGAGGGAACCCACTTCTGATTTACAATTGCAATGATTGCGATGAATAGGGAGAGCCTATGATTAAAGACATGTCTGAAAATAACAGTAATGATTTCCACTTGTATGCCTTTGATCAGACAATCTCACAGTATTGTATAAATGAAATCTCCCAATATCTCTGCAAGGTTGGAAAGCCTTCTACTGACATGAGCATGTCAGAAATAAATAGCAGCTGAATGGTGTTAGACAGGTGACAGCTTAGATAATTCATCCTCTCTTGGAAGAAGAGCTTCTAGAGATGGAATTTGCCCCAATTATAAGAGAGGAATAGATCCTCAATATGAGCTATATTGGACTACATGCATAAATTACTATGCAAAATGATCATCCAGGCCGTTCGGTTCTCATTTCCGTAGGTGAAAGTGCCAATAAGGGAACTAATCACCTGTCTGTAGGGATGATTTTAAAAGATGGAGACACTGCCCGTCAAGAACACCACTGGGACTCATCAACGCTGTACAAACAGGCTGCTGGTAACCACCAGGAGGTAAGAACTGCACTTTCAGTCACTGTCTCCATAGGATTAATTTGAATTAGCCATCTGGAGTGGAAAAATGTATATCCATTACCATGCCCTTGTGCACTACATTCCCCGGAACAAAATTGTACAGGACCATCGCATCCAGCCACAAGCCTGATCTGGAGAGTCCGGAGAGTCCTGGGCCCATCACCACTCCTGCCTCTTTGGAAACTAGGAGCCATCTAGGCAGCTTTTGCACAGGTTTCACTTTGCAGCTAAATCCCATCCAAGGGCGGGAGACATCACTGAATATTTCTCTTGCAATAGGGGAGGTAGACCCCAAACAGAACAGAGTATATTGTTTTCTGTGGTAAGGCAATTTTTTATGTTTGGAAAGCTTGAAACAGTTATGTTTGGTCTTGCTGGAGTGCTGAGAGGGTTAAATATGGCTCGGCACTTATTTTGCTTATGATTATGTTCATCCTCCTGTCACCAAGAAAACACCCAAAATACATTCTGATATTCAGATCTGGCTATTTTAGTTTGCGTTTTTCTCTATTATTCAGTGAATATGAAATGACGTTTCACTAGTTCAGAAGCTATTTGTGTAGTATTTTTCAAGGATAAGTTACAAGGGTCAGACACCCCAACTTCACTGTTACGGTTGATAACCATAATTCCTGGTCATCCTCAAGAGCCAGTAATAAGCTGCCTGCATTAATCCTATTTAGATGTTTGATTTGGGTATATCTGACAGCAGACAGATTATATAAATACAAGGTTTGATGAAAAAATCCTCATACTAAAATATAACCAAGTGCAGTTTTACCCCTGGTCAAGCAAAAGAAAACATTACCCCTCTAGTAAAACGCTGGAGATGTTATCCAGGGGGCCAGAGGGACCCCTCTCCAAACAATAAGGCAGTCATTAATCTATTTAGGGCAATGTCAAAACACCACCCTTTAAGAACTTAGAATTTAAATATATTTTGTGAAGAAAGATTAAATCTGCCTGAACTCCCCAAAAGCCTTCACAAAGGAGACTAGATCTAAACCCAGTTCCTCCCCCGCTGTCAGCATCCCCTGCCCTGGGGACGCTCTCCTCCAAGTGGGCACAATGACATGGATAAAACCCAAATCTGTTCTCACCTGTGTGCCACCAGCAGCAGCTGTAGTTCCTGGCATATGCGCACACTATAGCCCAAGCCCCCCTGCACGTTGCCTGTCCGGGTCCCCCAAGCCTGCCTGGCAGAAGCACCTCTTTGGCTCCTTCCTTGACCTGACCTTGATTCTGTTTCGCTACAAGAAACCCTCAGGAAAATGTCCACTTGCTTTTTGAGAGGTCTTTATCTGCTAGATTAAAGCCCCAAGCACGTCAGATGAATGCCAGGTGGATTTCAGCAGCATCATTAAGCTGCTTTAGCCACCAGGCGAGCCTCTCTCTGGAGAGGTGCTCTTGGTGGGCTTTGGGGGAGGAGGGCTGGTGGACACGTAGCCCTGGCCCCTGCTGTGGCTGCATTGAGGGATGGAGCAGGTGGTTGCCCTGGGCACGGCGCACAGGTGGGGCTGTTTGAAGAAGTGGGTTGGTTTGGCCACAGCAATGGAAACACTGAGGCAACGCAGAGCCCAGAGCATGGTGGGGGCTGCGAGGACCAGGTCCAGCCAGGAGGGAGGAATGGATGGGCCACGTGGCCCAACACCCACCTTGTATCTGCAGAAGCAGGACATTCAGGCAGGGTTCCTCCACCCCAACCTTTTGGGGGCTGTGGGAGCCAGCTAGGCACAGCACCCCTCTGCACGCAGAAGGGACATGCGCTCCTGTAGCAGAGCAAAGGCTTTCCACCAACAGCAGAGAAGAAAAATTAGCTGTGTGAGCCCTCCAACCAACCAGCCAGCCCAGAGCAATGACTGTAGGAGCAAATTTGAGCTCTCTGATTTATTTATTTGGTAAGCAGTCGTTAGCAGCGCTGGTCTCAGCGAGCATCAAAACACCCTTGGCTCCTTCTCTCCCAGCCTCCCTCGCCGCCCAGCTTCGCACGCTCCTCTCTGAGCCTGGCTGGGGCTTGTTAGAAAGAGTAAAGCTGCGTAGTTATTGCTCTCTCCGCCCGACTCATCCTCTTACCGCTTTCTCTTCCTCTAACAGGTGCTCTGTTAAGTGGGTCCTGCTGTGTTTAATGGTATCACCCGCCCTCATGTAACCTACTTACATATTTTCTGTGAGCCTGCTGATATTCCAGTTGTGTGGTCTCTGACAGCTGCTCCAGGAAGGGTCACACGGCTCCTGTAATTAAAACAGTGTGAAAAGGCAATTCCTGTGCTTACAGAGAGCAAAAAAAAAAAAATGGGGATGAGGGGAAGGAGACCCTTAGCTGCTAACATGAGGGGTAACGAAACAAGGCTGGAAGGTCTTTAATTTAATTGTTAACACAAAGTTGGACCAGAAGTCATCAGGCCCAGGGCTATCAACAGATCACTCAAGTAACATTAATGATTATGCTTACGTATGGAAAAGGTATGGTCACGTTTGACTTCTTCTGGCCTTCTTTGCTCTCCCTTGCTTCCCTGGAATAACTCACCAAGTCTGGCACACCAAGCAGAGACTTCTACCCCTCATTGGCACACCCAGTTCTGCAAACAGCAGAAGGAGTGCTCCTTTAAAACTTCATTAAGCACAAATCTCATTTGAGTTTGTCCTTCCAGTTCAATACCTGGGATTTTTATAAGGCTGTGTATATGCTGCTAGCATTCTCTGTGTTTCTTCTAATGTACGTCTATGTGATCTCGATGTATTTCAAGTGGAAACTTCTCAAAGCAGAGAGATATCCTCTTGAGTAGCACATGCAGACCATGTCCCTGCTAGTGGGAGAGTTGGGGAAAAAAATTCCCAAATGCATGGGTGTTCAGTTGGTGGAAGACACAGATCGGTGTTGTGCCGACATTGTCTCCATCCTCTGGACCAACACACATTGACCTCCCATTGAAGGTGAACATTACGTGGTCGTGTTTGACATCATGGTGGCATCGCATGTTGTTAGGCGCCACCTTTGTATCTGTCCACGGATGCAATGCAGGGTGTGTGGGAGCTGTGGTGCAGAGCAGCAATGTTTGCAACGCATGCTGTAGAAAGGGACTGTGTTCCTGCTGGGGTGGGAGCACGGAGAAGGGCACGACAGCTGGGTTTCAGAAAACTGAACACTGGGATCTGCCAGAGAGGGCTTGGGGCATGGCTGCAAGTTATGAAAAGGCTGGGAGAAAGATGGGACCTGAGGGGAGACGGAAAGGTAGGACAATGCTAGAGAGAGTTTTCATGAAAGAAAGGCAGCCACAAAAGAGGACTGTGAGGTTAAAGCTCAGTCCAGACTGATGCTGACAGCTGGTCCATCAACGCAATGTGAGGGAAACCTCTGTTACTTATAACATGACAACAGGGGGAGATGGTCCTATGCCAGGGGCTGAATCAGTCAGAGGCATCATTAATAAATCTGTGCAGTCTCTGTGCGAGAGTCATAGGGTAACTCTGGTTGTGGGAGTCAGAAATAGTCCATTAATTATGGGGGAGAGAGGGTGGAAATCAGAAAAAAAGTATGGGATTTTTCTGCAGGTTATTATGAAATTACGAGAGTGCGTTACAAGTCATTCTGCCGAGAAATAGAGGATTGAAAAGAGAAACTGCTGTAGGATACTGAAGAACTCATATACTGAGTAATTTGGAGAAAGGTGCAATGCAAGTTTATGAGTACCCTTCAACTGACTGACTTTGATAAGAGATGGAAGCAGATGGAATCAGCAGTGCAGAGCCCCTCTTCCCAGCAGGGCCGTCTGTTTTCAAACAAGCTTGCGAGTACTCCATTAGTGGTCTCACAAATGTGGGATGGCTGAAGCAATGCCACTCTGGAAAGAGTCACCCTAAATTAGCATAAAATAAGGGGATTGTGGAGACCTGCACTGAAACATCATGAGTGCCTGTAAAATCCCCAACGATACCCTCCAGCACTCTATTGTCACTCTACAATTCTCCTGAAAAGAGAGGAACATATATAATGGACTGTGAGGAAAGAAGTGGTGGCTTCTTGAAACTTCCCTCTGCCAGGGGGAGCGTTGCTAGAATAAACCCTCGGTTTGGGCATTGAATGAAGGAAATTGGGATCTAGTGGGCAGGATGGAGTTAAGGTTGCAGGCAGATGTTGGTGGAGCCTTCTGCTGTTTTCTCTCTCCCTAACCTTGTTTCCAGAGATAGTAATCAGATGTTTTACTTTTATTTTAGTATAGTAAACTAACCTTGCTATTAACTCTGTCTGGTAATAAAATGTGGTCTCTCTATAAAGCAGATTTGCAAGTAGTCGTGTCCCCCCTGTCCTCCCCACCTTTTTGTTTACAGGGCTTAGAGATCTTTTTTCAAGAAGAGTAAAGTGCTTTCCAAGTCTTTGCCAGCCAGAGTTAATTGTGGCATTCCCAAGAACTGGGACACAAGTTTTACATCTTCCCGCAAGGGTGAGGGCCCAGTAACATTTGTTGCTACACCCGGAGAAGGGAATTTCCTTCAGCGTGTAGCAGGAGAGGCAGGAATGTGGCTTCTGATGCTGAGAATAACCTGCTCATAAAAAGCGACTGTAAAGGATCTTCCAGGCTGGGGGAGCTGAAGGTACTGTATGTGCTGGACAGGCTGGCCCCTATATATTAGTCCAATGGGCCATGAGGCTCAGAAGGAAATTTGGCCATTATTTCTCCTGACAGGGATTGGAGGTAGCATGGGGCCCTAGACACTGAGTTACCCATCCTGCCACAATAATTCTTCCCAAAATCCCATCATTCCTGAAGCCATTTAGCATTTCGGCGGTTGTTCTGATCTACTCTGGGCTAACACTTGCTCAATAAACTATAATAAACCTATTAGATAGGTTTGCTGAAGTGTACTGCCAGATTGGGCTGGAGTCATTTTTCATTGCATTCAGTTACATCCGAAGTAACGGACCAACATGAATTAATGTTCATGTGATGGAGTGGTGCGGTCTGAAAATGACCTTTTCCTTTTATCCTCACACTATTTTCTGTAAGCTCTTCTTCTGTGGGGCAGAGCTGGTCTGCGTGCCACTGCAGAGGGGTGTTCTCTCCAGATGTGACATGCAGCTGCTGTTATCCCAGTCTATGGACAGAGAAACTGTTCTGGCAGTTTCTAAATTATAAGAGAAAGAGGTTTTTTCTCCTCAGTATGTGAGGGCTTTTAGTATCTACACTGTACCCTTTTCTTTATTAATTAATGTTATGTTTAAAACATAAGTAGGTTCTTATTTCTGCTCGCTACTTATTATAATGCCTCGTCAGCACTTCGCTGCCTCTCCTTTCCCGTCAGCTTCAGAGTTAGGTTCAACCCTTGATGTGTTAGCCCTCATCAAAATTGCAGCTTGCAACACCGGCACCTGTAATGCATGGATCGGGGTAACTCGTAACCCGGAAAAGTGAGCCTTATATTTACCTGCACGAGTGCAGGTGGGGGGTGCCCGGCCGGGCTTTCTCACCTGGCCCCATGGCTGCTGCAGGGTGCCCCGTCCCAAAGCTGGCAGGTGCCCACCCAGCCGTCCCCACTGGGGTGCTCTGCAGCCTGTGCCCCTGCCCGTGGCGGGTGGCCGGGGCCACGCTGCATCACTCCCTGCCGAGGCTGGCATCTGCGGCGGGGGTATAAACGAGAGCACGTTCTTTAGCACGTTAACTAGCTGAAGTGATGAACGCAGCTAGTCTTTTACACCAGTCTCGGTCTTACACTTCTGTTAGGACTAATGCAATTAGTGCACTTTTTGCTAAAAAAGAAAAAAATAATAATAATATAAGAGGGGGGAAAATAATCCTCCCACGAAAGCTGATTCTCTGGGAAGGGGTTGTGCTTGGCGCACCCAGGCAAGCCGCCAGCCTCGTCTGGGCAGGACGCTGTCACCAGGCTGGGCTGGGGTTTAACCACCAGCCCAAGAGATTTAGGTGTCATCGCCGCCCTTCTCCAGCGAGGCAGGGCACGTGGGGGATGCGGGACAGAGGAGGTGCCACGTGGGCACTGCCATGCCGACGCAGTCTGCGCGGCCCCTTCTGTCCTCGGCGAGGAGAGACCCCTCATTAGCGAGTGGGAGACGCGGGCAGACGGGCGGGCGGGAGCTCGCCTTCCTCCTTGAAAGCACAGCTATATTTAGAGGCAAATTGCAAACAAAGCCACGGTGAGTTGCTGCCGCCCATAAATTATCCAGCGGCGTGGGATGCGGAGGGGCTCACGGGCATCGCCTGCCGCTCCTGCGCTGGTGGGAGCAGGAGAGGGACCCAAAGGGAGGAGATGTCGCCTTCCCAATACTTGTGAGGTTTCCCCCCCCTGCATCACCCCCAGCCCCCATTTCACCCGCACTCCCCCTCCCCAACCAACCCTGGCAGCGGGAACGGAGGTTCGGCAGATGGTTGCCATGGGTTACCTCTGCACCGCAGATATTCCCTTCCGAAATAGCAACGCTAATTGAAAACAGGGGCTCCACACTGTCACTTCAAGGTTCGCTTCAGCAGGCTCGTGGTCCTCGCCGGCAGGGCGCAACCGGAGCTCTCTCGCTGATGAGCTGCAACGACACCGACAGGGCTCACGGGCCCCAAAACCTCCTCGCAGCCCAGGTTGGCCTCACAGCATCGCTCACGGGTGATGTGCTGGGGACCAGCGTTGCTTGCCCACAACATGACCTGGCCCAACGGGGAGGACCATCAGAGCACAAAGTCTCATGAATAGGGCCATGAGAAGGGGAGGACAAAGGAGGGACGGTGACCCCTGGCAGACAGTGGCCCCGCTGCACAAGATGCACAAGGCTGTGGGCAGGGATCTCTAAATTACAGAGGTGAAGGCCATGCCCAGGGTTACCCAGGTGGTCAGCAGCTGAGCGGGGAACAGACCCCAGCTCTCCTGAGCATGGCCCCATGCTCACGCTCCCTCTGGTGAAACAGTGCTTTTAAGAGGAATTTAGCAGGGCTTTTCGAGGCACTTTGCTACACTGACAAAAAGCTGGCAGGGTGACCACAGCACAAGCAGGACGGTAATTAGAGAGATGGGATACTGGAGGAGGTGCCTGGTGCTAGAGGGATCAGTGGTGGGTCTCATCTTACTTTAACCCATTCCTTTTTTAGGATGATTAATGCGTAATCAGTAGGCTTGCAAAATTTAGATAGCGTAACCTGCTGCCACCAATTAGCAAGATATTTCCGTTCTGCAGAGGACTCTCAACCTGTAGCGTGGACTATCACTACAGGTAAGTCTGCAAGCAATGAGGAAACTTGCTCTCCTGCTCTTGGAGACTGCTTCCCCCCCATCTCCCCATCCCACATTCAGGGACTTCCCAGCTCCTTTTCATGCTCTGTTCCCCCCGTGCTGCGAGGACACTGTCCCTGCCTGGCCTAGGGCTGCTCTGAGGATGCACCCACCGCTGCCTGGGAGACATGCGATACGGTGGGGATGAGCACAGGAGAATCTGTGCAGCGCTGTTCTTGCAGTCTGAGCAGCATCAACGCCATTTCTGCATTATTACACTTCTGATCTATTCAACTCCTACGCTAGTAACATTTTACCCAAGGCTGCACCACTTCACATGCAGATAAGACTTTGGCTCTAAGGTGGCAGATAGCCTGGTCAGTGTAACTCTTCTTGTGTGATTCCTTCCAAAAGTTCAGCTCTGCCTTCCTTGATGCCAAACCAAACCCTCTCACCTCTCACTGTTTCAGTCCTAAGCACCTCTGGGTTTGATTGCCAGTGCTGCAGGCATCTCCTAGATCTGCTCCAATGTCCTGTCAGGGTTTCTTGGTCTTTTATGTGATCTCAGTGGGACATATGCAAAACTCTGCTGCCAAAATCAGGGCCTAAAGGGTACCTTAGTATCTCTTCTCATCACATCCCTAAAAAATGAAAGTATAGAAGTGGTAACATCAATCTTTGTATTTTGCCAATCATTTGGGGGGACCAAATTCCTTGCCAGGAGTTTTTGTGCCCTCCCAGCATTGCCTGTCTCATTTTGTTGCCCTGATTATGTTTTTAGTCTACAAACTGCTCAGCAGATTTGTAAGAAGTTCAGCTTTAAAAAAAAAAAAAAAAAAAGGACCTACTCCAATTACTCCTATGCCATCTTAACCAGCCCTTTTAACTCCTGCAGGGTTTACTTTGCTCTCTGCTTGCACAGACAAACACTGGAGGTTGGCACTGTCCATGTGAGACGTCTTTCCTGGACAGATGTCAGCTAAGAGTGCATAAGATCCCATTCTTCAAGTATCCTAGGAGGTGCTCTGACCACAGTATTCTACATCCCACTCTGACAACAGTAGAAAAGTAATTGCATCCAGAAACCAAAAGGAGAATTGATAAGTTGAGCAAGATGAATTTGAGCTAAAAAAAAAAAGGGGGGGGGGGGGGGGGGATAAATATTTTCCTAACAGCAAAATCTGTTGAGCCATAAAAGAAGGAGCTCCCCTGGTTGAGCTGTTTAAGAGTAGACTAGAGGACACAGCCCACCTCGCTCTCTGGAGCGGTGCAGAGAGTACACGCCAAAGAACAGATCTTTTTCTTTAGTCACGAGCCTGTATCGTTGGGAAGGCAGCCTGTTATTTCGCTTTTTACAGCCATCAGAGAACCAGCGCTGGATTTCCACGTCTACCTAGCTCAAGTCTGGCAGGACATGAGCAAATTTTAGGGAAAATAGCCAAATCTTACAGCACAGCATTGCCAATTGCTCCCCAGAGCAGTCATCTCTTGCTCTCAAAAGCACGCGCTGCAGTGCAGGGCCGAGAGCAGCCGGGCCACGGCCACTTGGCTGGCTGGCTGAGCGAGCGTGTCTCATTAACAGGGATTCATCAGCACCGTTGTTAATAATGCAGGAGCTGCTTGTCTCTGGGGGAGTTCCTCAGCAAAAACTGCGCTGCTTCTGTATTTCAAACACAGCCTCTGCTGGCGTGATGGGCTTCCAGGCTGACAAAGCGTTTTGGTTATTTGTTATTCTCAAACGGCATCTCTGTGCTCAGCGGTGACAGAGCTGAGAGGTACATCCAGAGCAGAGGAGAGCAAAGCCAGCCCTCTGCCAGTCTTGGACCTACCCATGTCTTGGCATCAGCAGGGTACCAGTGCGATTGCTGACGAGAGAACTCTGGTCCTGAGATCATCTTTGGGGCAGGCAAGAGCAGGAGTTCAGTCTGTCCTGGCACTACACTCTGCTCCAGTCACTCCACTGTAGGGAGAGGGGATGAGCTTACAGTGGTCCTGCTGTCTCCAACCTCCTCCTCTTTTAGGATGATCTCCCTGGAGCCTTTGTGGTGGCTTTTATGGTGCTGCTGGCACAGGAGAAACTGCAGCTGGGGCCAGACTCTCACGTGAAATTGCTTAGTCCTCCCAGGATTGCAGCCTGTGTGAAGGATGGAGTAGATGTTAGAATTCCCTGTTAGAATCACTTGGAAGCCTTCTTTTGTCATTACACACTTGGGTATGGCAGCACGTGGGATCAGGGGTAATTTCACACTGTATGATAGGGATGCTGTACCATGCCCTCTCTAAGGCTAGGCTGCCCACTGCCAGCCTGAGAGTTCTGCTGCTGGTGGGGCTGGGCTGCCTCAGGATGGAAAATGTGCCCTTTAACACTTGCCCAGAGAGAAAACCTAATAAAAGGAGACTTTAAAGTGATCAACCTAGCAAAGCAGCCTATTAAAAAACAAAAACAAAACCAAAAAACCCAAACAAACAAAAAACCAAAGCTGCCCTTTGGTTGCCGTAGGCTGTTTTCCAGCCAGGCATCTTTGGGCATGCATAGAAGCAGCAATCTCATAAAGAAATAATTGCCAGGGCTTGTATGGTGGAGTTCCCCAGGAAGCGTGAACCTCCAGCCAGGGCAGTGTGCCCATTAAAAGCAAATGTTTTGATCGAGGTGAGATACCACCACCCCCTGGGAGGACTGAGCATGCCCTCTCTCATCCTGGCCTGGAAGGTGGAAACAGCTAAGTTTCCTGGCTCGGCTATGGAGACATCACATGGTGGGGTAGGTCCGCGCGAGGACGCCTCTCTTGTCCAAGGTGGGGAGATGCTCTACCCTAGTTACTGTGGGCACCCAGCCCAGCAGACAGCTTGCATGCAGGAGGTGTGTGTGGTCAGTTCAAGCAACCCAGTGCCTGCTCCGGTACCAGCGCAGAGATTGCATCCCTCTGCCCTGAGGCATCACATGGAGCGATGATGGCAGATGGCTGCAGGGATCAGCCTGCCATCTGGGACTTTGTCATACGTCCCGCTCTGTCTGCCACAGACAGATCCCAGCTGATGTGACCAGTGTAAAAAAGGGAACGCCATGGGCCAAAGCCCAGGAACATATCCGGTCGTAGGGTCAGCTTGACCTCTTCATGCAGCACAAGGTCCGAGGGACACCCACCTTCCACAGCACATTTGGTGGTTCACCCTTAGAGAGAGGAGATCTTCCTTACAGACACGCAGTGTGCATGGATGGGTGACCCCGGCGGCAAGTGGTGCGATCCCCTGCCTCGGAAATGAAGGCAGCACCGTCCTGGCCTTGCTCGGGTGAGCATCTCTCTCCCTTTTGCAGTTAGACCAGGAAAAGAAGGGGGAGCGTTGCTCACAACACTCTCTGAAAGCTTTGGGGAAACTAACAATGTGTTTGTAAAGCCCTGCAAAAATTCAAAATATTGTGATGATTTTAGCTAAATAAAAGTCCTTACCTCCAAGCCTGGTTAATGCTCATCCTGCTGCTGAGAGGGGCAACGGCTGTGATTCACATGGACATCTCGGTGAACGTAGGGAGGACATCAGAAGAACAGCTGTGGGACCAAGCCAGCCCAGCTGCTTGGCAAGAGATTCATCAGCTGATAGTATATTTCTGTAAGGAGCCAAGAGCAGTGCAGATGGGAGCCATACGCATGGCTTGCCTGGGGAGTCGGAAAGTTCACCCTCTTCTAGCCCAGGGCCCTAGGGCTGCTGCAGCCCCGGCCAGGATGGGAGCAGTCTCAGGCTGCTCCGGCATTGGTGGCCTAAGACCCCAAAATCTCAGTGCCTGGGAGGAAGCTTACCTTAGATCCACGTTTCCCCGCATGGGGTGGGTCTGTGCTAAGGTATAGTCAGATAACGGGCGGTTGCAGACAACTCTCACTGGGAGATGATGCTTTCCAGAGAGTGGACGCTGCAGCCCTTCACACCTGCCCTGCTCTGCGCTTTGCTCCAGCCACCACCACGCTATAGTTCCTGTCCCACCTCTGCTTGTTTGGGCAGGTTAGGCAAACGAAGGTGCATCTCTGCTCCATCATCCAGATCCCCACGACTCCTCTTTCCGGTGTCCATACACCTGTCTTTGCATCTCAGTGTTTCTGCGACTTCTCCTGTCATGCTCAGGTCACCCCAGCAGGCTGCCCTCCTTTGTGGCATGGAAGAAAAGCTTCAGGAGCTTTCCATTGGGAGCTTTGAAAGAAAGGCCTGGGGGACTCCCAGGAATGCTGCTTCCCTTTAGGGAGGAAGGGCTGCACCCCCTGTCGTCCACACAAAGCCCTTTCCATCACTGTTGTCACCTCCCAGCAAGCCCCCGTGGCCACTCAGGGAGGAGGCCCCGAGGTCCTTGCTGTACCCCCGCTGATCTATCCCAGCCCGCGATACTCTGTCGATGCTCTGCCAGTGCCTGCAAGCTCTCTGCCCTCTTCTCCACTCTACCCGTGCTGCTAAGTAAACCATATCTAAACATAGAAAACTGGCTAGCTTGGGTTTGGGAAAGCACCCAAGAACTCAGATCGTTTCCATTCCCTCATCACACCCACAGAAAACTCACGAGCTGTCCAGCCCGCTATACCAGGCACTTTACATGCCAGGCTTTGAGAAATTACTGTGAATTCTCATTTTGGTTAGGTGTTAGCACAATAGCGCTAGCTTTTCACCGTTAGAAAAAAAAGGAAATATAAGGAAACCACAAAAAAAGAGTGATGTGAAAAAATCCCATCAGAATCTTCCTAAAAAGGTCCAAATATAGGCATCGGTCTGGGAAGAAGATCTTATTTTCCAACCTCTCTCCACCAGTGTAGTAACTTGGACTCCTTGAACTCTGTATCCGTGCCTGGCAGCCCGCAAGAGTAACGCCTTGTTCCCACAGGGACTTTCCAGATAAATGCTTGGAAGAGCATCCATCAAGACCCTCAATTTCTGTGGAGCCTTTGAATGTGCACGCTCCCAGACGCTGCCTGAGGCTCCCTGGGAAGGCTTGTGGGTCAGTGGCGGCAGAAGGACTCAGCTGCTGCCATGCAGACTCCCAAACCTCTGCTTTCCCAGGCCGGGGCAGCACAAGGAGACAATGAACAATTGTTCCTTCCCCATCAGGACTGAAAAACAAAGCTGAGAGAGCCGGGACTGAATAACGTTAACTGTGAAAGCTAGTTGCAGTAAGTAACCCACAGGACCACTTGTCAGGTGCCCACTGTTGCTTCAAGCTGTGGGAAGACCCATTTTCTCTACGGGTTTCTTGGAGCAGGCAGAGGAAGAGCAAGGTTTATCTGGACAGAGGTTAGACTTGGGAGGAAGGAGGCAGAGAAGGAGCCCTGGCTACCAGCCTCACTGCTGGGACTGTACATGCCTGCTTTCAGAGGCCAGATGCTGCCAGGCAAACAAAGATCTCCTTACATTTGTGTTAAAGCTCGAAGAATCTCTTGAGATAAACATGCTAAATTAAAGATAAAAGCACTGTGGGTTTGCCAGCAGCCTCTGTCCCCCTCCCTGGGGATAAGCTCTTGCCCGAGTTCCCCGCTCATCTTCCGGCTGTGTGCCCTGACCGAGGGTTGCATCCAAGGGTGCCCCGCTCCTGGAGAGCAAGGAGGCAACAAAAATCCCTCTGCCCTGCT
Organism: Vanellus vanellus; assembly: GCF_965231255.1. Classification (NCBI taxonomy): domain Eukaryota; kingdom Metazoa; phylum Chordata; class Aves; order Charadriiformes; family Charadriidae; genus Vanellus; species Vanellus vanellus. The sequence goes on along the minus strand of NC_138905.1, from coordinate 104,101,144 downwards.
GCCTCGGCTCCGTCTGATGACAGGTCCATCCAGAGCAGCCCTCTGTCCCAGTTTCCATTTTCAGGATCTCTCGGGAGGATGTTAAATCCCAGCTAGCCCTGGCTGTATTTAAAGTGATTGTAATTCACATGGATTGGGCTGTGGTTATAAGCTGAATTACATTCCGATTTAGCAGCAGGGATTAAGGCTCTGTATTTTAACTTATTAACCCAATCCAAGTTAAGGAGAATTCCTCTTGCTGCCCCAATAAGCTCCTGCGCAAGGAAGCACGAGGCTACGTGGGGGGGGAGCGGTGAGGATGGGGAAGGAAGGGAGAACTGTGCCCAGGCTGGGTCCCAGCTGCACAGCTCCTGTGGTAGCGGGAAAGGAGAGGAAAGGAAGCACACAGAAAAGGCTACAGCACTTGTTTAGTGTTTCCTATGCATGGGAAGTTTCCTCCGCATTAAACCTGGCAGAAAGGGGTACAGGAGTGGTTAATTCCCTGGCCAGCAACCAGGGAGGTGTCTGCTGCTCGCAATTGTCGCTCCAGCCTGGGCCAGTGATGCTCTGGCCCTAGGACCTCAGTTGTCTCCCTCCCCTGGTCTCTCACTGGAGATGCCTACAGGAGTTAACTCTTCTCTTTGGGCTGTGCCAGTGGCGGGACAGCGTGTGGAGATGCTGGCTGTTCTGGGTGGAGGAAGAGGAGTGGCGCGGGCAGCCTGGCATACAACGCTGCCTGTTGCCACGGCTCCCGAGCGGGAAGCCCTGCACCTCCAGACCCAGGGTTACCCCACTTGGCTTCTCTCTCTTGCCATCAGACAGACAATTGAAAACAGCCCAGGCACACTCTGGAAAAAAACTTCACTCCATTTAATATTTAATGAAAACCCAGTGTAACTGTCATGTCCTTTTCTGTTTTCTCTCACTAACGCTGCTGGCTGCACAGGTATCTGCGTGTAAACAGAGCCCATCTCCTTTCCACTCGGTTGCATCTCCCCAGCTCGGGGCGCAGCTTGCGATACCCGTACTCACCTTCAGAGGAACTCCCCAGTGCTGCCAAACACAGCACTGACTCCCTCTGCACCATGCCCTCACTGCTCTGGGCATCTGAGTGCATCCCAGCCCAGCCCAGAGAGACCGAGGGACAGCAGGCCCTGGAAATCACACCCACCGTCGCGGCGGGGAATGGCGAGGTCACAGCTGCCGTGTGGCATCCCGCTTGCCTCCGTGCCAAGAGCCTGGCGTTGCACACCGCATCCCTCTCGTCTCCAGACCCTGCAATTATTGGCAAGGAGGGAGGGAAGGCATCGCGCTTTCATTCCCCTGCCTGTGCTGAACCACCGGGTTGTAACATATCCTACTTGCTCCCGCAGAGCGAGTTGCAACCGGAGCTGGGTAGACAGTAAAGGAAGAAAAGGTGGGATGTGTTTTTATGAAACAGTTTTTCCCTCACAAAATGAAGCAGCAAATGACGGGGGGAGGAATAAAAAAGTTTGATGTTTGTCACCAACATTTTCAATCCAAAATAATTTTCCTTTCAAAAAAACAACCACCCCCCAAAACCCAGTAGGAACAAAAAGTGTAGAGAGCAAGGAAGTTTCTTTCCCTCCCTAAATGTGTTATCACACTGCACAGAGACATCTCTGAACGATTCTGCCTTCTCAAGGGGGGACCTTTGGACCAGGGCTTACACTGTCATTTGGAAGCTGGTACCAGACAGAGGCCCAAGAGCACCACTGCTCTTCTTCGTACAGATACAAAGCTGAGTTACTGGGCTCTGTGGAGAACTGGGGGCTCTGCCCAGGAAGGCAGGAGAGGATCTGTATTCCTCTGCACTGAGCTCTTCCCTGCCCAGGGCATGGCAGTGCACTGAGTCCAGGGCAGGGAACACACCCCATTGCTCACCAACAAGACACCCATTTCTCCACACCCCACGCACAAGAGCAGGGCTGCAGAACCCCTAAGTCTTGGTCTAGAAATCCCAAATCTGTTGCTTGCTTCTTGAACTAAATTCTTGGGGCATGTGGGGGTGTAACTCCTGGGATTAGGGAGAAAAGAGAAGACCTCATTTCATGCCACTCTCACCTTTTCCCCTGGCCCCAGAAGAAAGGGATGCATGAATCCGTGCCCCTGCCAGCATCCCCCTCTGCAGGATAGATGTGAGCTGCGGGAAGGAGCCTCTGCCATGCACTGTGTAACCCTCTCAGAAAAGGCAGACCTGTAAAGCATGTCTGCCAGGGAAGAGCAGAAGCTCAAGCAACTCCTGGGAAGTGCTTTAAGGATGGAGCTGCCCCCTGTGGCCTTCATCCGCTTGAACTCAGTGGCAGAACATCCCCATCGCAAAGCATCCATGCCAGAAAACCCTGTCAAAACCAAACCCTAAAGGGTAGGGGTGGCAACAGACCGGGACAGATACCCTTCCCCACAGAGGCAGCTGCCACCACCGGGAAGCCAAGACATGCTCTCAGAGCTGCCAGCCCGTAAACTCTCCCTGCTGTGGTCAAGCAGAGAAATGCCGTCTCCCAGGCATGTCTGGTGTGCCTCAACAACAGTAAATTTACTTAAAGAGGAAGAAAATGGCTTAACTAATCTTTGGTCACTCAGCTTAACTTCTGCCGCTGACACAGCAGGAGGTACTCGCAAGCCCAATGGCTTTATTTATTTAAGTGTATTGATTTTAGCCTAGATTGGAAGAAAACAGGCGGATAAAGGGCAGGAAATTCCTCAGCTGTGAGAACCACACAGAGTACTAGAAATCAGATTTAAACTAGCAGATGAAAATACATTTGCCAGAATAAGGTAATGAATCATTCTGCCAGGAGCACAGAGATCTGGCCAAAAGCCAAACCCTGCCCACTTAAAAGCAGCAATTTGGGGTATTAAGTGGTGACTGTATTCCTATCACTGACCATCATTTAATATAGCAGCAATGCTCGATGGCTGCCAACCAGAACTCAGAGCCTCCTGCATAAAAACAGAGCAAAACCCGTCAGACCTTCCCTCAAGACCTTATTTATAATCAATGGCCTCAGAGTCAATCAGATTCAATACAGGAGGGCTAAGCAAGAAGAATAGAGGAGGACAATCCATGCCAGAAGAAGCGTACTCGGCTACACAGGCGCTATGCACAAGCAGTGCTCAGTGGCAGAAACCTGCAAAGAGCACCGAGACATGCAGGAAGATGACAGGGGAAGGATTTTTGAAGGGTAATATCTTGTTCATGTGCCAGCTCTGATTACCTGATTAACTTCTTTGTGATAGCCCAGTGGCTGGGACTCCAAGAGAGAGGTCACCAGCTCTGTTCCCTGTTGTCACAGGTCTTGCCTTAGCTACTGGTGCAGTGTGACATTGTCCCGTGGAGATGGGCAGGGAAAGCAAGGCACCTGCAGGGAATCCTAAAATTAAATCCCGGGGCTACTGGGAAATGAACACGTGCAGTCTGTGAAACTGGTTCCTACCTTCCCTGCCAGTGGGGAGACCTTGAACAGCTCAGAATGAGAAACCGGGCTCCAAGTACAAACCCCTCTCCTTCCATGGGAACCTCCTAAGAGCCTCTGAAGATGTGGAGATACACTGAGGGACCCATCCTATAAGCATAAAGACATTTTTCAGTGCAGAAGATGGAAGCAGCAGAGGTATCAGAGGTGATGGGATGGCCACCCTGCCTTGAGAGATGAATAGGAAGCACACACTGGATTTCCTTTCTTCTCCCAGCAAGTGCTCTGCTCCTTCCCAATTCTGGCGAGGCCTGAGCACCCTTGCCAGTCACCTATGGCTTTTTCCGCTCCTTGGCATACCAGTAAATATGGAGGCAGGAGCTGGGCTGTTCCCAGTCCCTCAGACCCACAGTGGAGACCCTGCGCTCAGAAGCTGAGGGCTTCAAGTTCACCGTTTGCAGGGATGACGAGAGGCTGTTCCCTGCAGAAGGGACAGCATTGCCAAAGCCAGGAGAGGGGCAGCACTTGGCCAAGCAGGGGATCAGAAGGAGCAACAACACAGGCACCAGCTAGGAGTATGTTTGAAAGCAGGTAGCAGTACAGGAGGATAGAGCACAACTTTTTCCCAGCTGTACAGGGAAATTTGCCTGGTTTAAGGTAAACTTTTGCACAGCTAACAGGCTGTGGACTTCCACACCTATGCTCATAGCATTTTGTGAGCAGGAAGCACGTCTGCCAGAGCTTCCATCTCCATACCCTTGGAGCAGGCAGGCGGGGAAGAGCCTCCCCCACCTGCACCATCTCCCCATGCCCTCTGCTGCAAAGGACCTTGCAGGCAAGTGACTCGCAGCTACAGAGATGGAGGCTCACTTCTGTCTTGCAAGGGCAGAAGGGATGCTCCCCAGCAAAGTCAGGCAGGTTATTATCAGAGCTAACCGATATTCCCATAAACATTCATTACTTGCTGCCCTGCAGGCACTGCAAAGGGCAAAGTTTGTCCCTGTTGTCAAAAACAAAGATAGGAGCATCCGATCTGATTTTTGCAATCTGAAGCCCTAGTGACCCATCTAAGCCCGAGGCAAACACACAGCAGGAAGAAACTTTGGGAAAACCAGATTGCGCCTTTAGAGCCAGAATCCAATCCAAGATATGCAAAGCCCAGGTACCTGCTGGGCAGCGGACTCGGCATCTTTTAGTTACACATTTGATAACCGATGTGCTGAATTGTAAAGATATTTTCTTGAGCAAACTGTTGATTTGTCTCCCGTCACACTGGAAAGCTGCAGGTGAAAGACGCTCAGCCCAGCACTTTGTGAGACCCTCCACTTCACCCAGAGCTGCAGGACTGAGCGTTTTCACAGAAGCACCATCTTCCCCTCACACCTGAGCATCGCTGAGGAGGAAAGTTCAGTTCTCGGAGCCAGAGGGAGCTGCCTTATCACTTGGCAGGGGCTCACACAAACCTTATTCTCAGTCTGCACAGGTTTTCAGGCTCTCAGGTTTTGTTTTGAATTCTGTATTCAGGACAAGTCCAAAACTTCTGAGCAACCGCAATCTAAAGGGGCAGATTGATCTGCTCTTGCATCAGAGTTGCACTCAAGCGGTAGTCTCTTATAAGAAAAGGCGCTCTGGCGCCATTCATCCAGCGCGGTGGGAACTTGGTTAAAATGCTAATCTGCAGACAGGGTTAAGATTGAACTGCATTTTAATCTGCCATTTTTCAGATGTCACTAAACTTGATAAAAATCCCCCAAACTATGGATCTAACTTGTCAAACTCACAGCTTGCCCACAAAGGAATTGGGAGGGAATCATACATGCTCAGCACTTCTGGAGCAAGACAGGCAGGCCCTGTAAGTCCCTAAGCAGGCAGTAGGTCAGCCTACATGGAAACGGCCAGCTATTTTGCTTACGCAGAGGGACCACCACATTGCAAATGGTGCCCCAGAAACGTACCCCTCCCTGGCACCGGGAGGATTTCAGTCCTGCCAGCACCGCTTGGATCTGGGCCCAGAGTGCGCACCTTAACAAATCTTTAAAATAAACCATGGGCAAATTTCACTTTGTAACAAAACCTAATGCCGGCAGAGTTTTGCTTCATTTTGAATGCTGCTGATTTCACCCTTCAAGCCCTTGACCAATTGGGAGAAATTGGCAAAGGGCTCCGTTTAGCGCTGCACACATAACTGTGTTCAGCAAGGACATGAAGCAACGACAACAAATGCAGAAAAGCGCTTTTTAAATATTTAAACACATCTTCTTACAAGGTGATTTCACCTAAGAGGAGGTAAGGGTCCAGGCTCTTACTTGCAGAAAGGTACTGTGAAAAGGGCCACCAGAGAAGATGAGCACCACGCCCAGGCCTCAGCCTAGAGGAGAAAGTGCTTTTGGGCTCCTGCTAAACAGCACGTTACTGGCGCGTTACACTGGCGTACCTGCTGCTCTGCATCTCGTGGCCAGATTTCTTTTAGAGGTGCCGGATATCCAGAGCACTTCAAAACCTCTCTGAGTCACAGGCAGAGTGTCCCAAAGCCCTGAGCCAGTGAGGGGTCTTCCCAGATTTCTGCAAACCTGGCCTCTCTTGCTAAGTACACTAAATATTTCTGAGCATTTCTGGACTCTGGGGAGCCTCCAAAGTTCTGTTGAGAGACAGCTCCTTTAGCTAGAGGCACAGCACTCAACTGAGAGCCTTCGTGGCTTCCAGAGGGGTAGGAGACACCTCTGGTCTCCAAACACTGATGAGCAGGCTCAAAACCAAGCAACGGCTGAGGGATGCATGAAGATCCCAAGCAACATCATTCTCTTGCTGATTTACTTAACGGTGCTGCTGAGCTCCTTGCAAGGGTCCATAACATAAAGCCTCCCTGTTGCTGATGCACCCAGCCGGCTTTCCCCACCGCAGCAGGCAGCGGTTCTGCTGTGGGGTCTCAGGCAAACATGGGCTGCATGGTGTCCTGCCCAGAGCACTCCCGGGCTCCCCATTGAAACCCAAACAGCTTTGCCCACTAAGGCAGCGTTTCTCAGTTTGAGCTGGCAGCGAGGGACTTCCCTGTGCTTGCTCTCCCTGTGACCTGCTGCCAGGAGTGGAAACGTGACCCCAGAGCCCCGTACCATACAACTGCCTGCTCCTGGCCTGGCAAAAACCATCTTGGAGTTTGCCCAGCCCAGCAATGAGCACAAGAGAGCCCAACATACCTGATGACATGGGATCCTGGTGCTGCCATCAGCTGTGGGTGCTGGGGAGGCTGGAGCATCTCCAGGGGAGAGGGTGGGAGGATAAGGAACAACTTCACCAACCTGTGGGGGGAAAGCTTGTGGGACTGAATCCAAAACTTGAGGAGGTGGTCTGAACCCACCTTTGCTTTAAGCAGCCTGGAAGTTAGCAAAGAGGAAGGATGGGGTTTTGCTAATTGCTGAGGTGGCTGGCAGCAGAGAAACAAATTCTGGCAGGGGAGAATTTATCCTCTAAGCTTGTTATCCTGTCAAAAAAGGAAATGAGGTTAGTTGAGGCTCATTTGCTTGTGACGAACTCCTGTCTCTTACTATTTATCACCACATGCTATTACCAGCTGACTTAAGCCAAGCGCATTGTAGTTATGATGAGGCCGGTGGCAAAGCAGAGAGGAGAGGACAGGCCCCCAGAGCATCACCTGTCCCCTGTCCACCTCTGTGCCCCCAGAGTTCCCCAGCACAGGCTCTCTCCAGGCTCCACCTTGGGCCAGAAAAGCACATGGCATCACCGGTCTGTTCAGAGGGGAAATGTTCAGCATCAGTCTGAGGTTTAGTCTGGGGATGAGTGAACATCTCCTGTAGGACGGAGTGGTCTTCAGTGTCCTCTCTGCTGCCCAGAGCCCAGGTTTCCCTCTTGCACACATCAGAAGGAGCAGGGGGATTAGATGAATGACTACACATTCAATTGTCTTTGGAAAGAGAGGATATTGAGGACCATAGGCAGTATGTCCAACTTTCCCTAGGGACTGCCCTGGCTTGAATATCAGGTACAGCCCCTGACTGAAGACAACCACATGCTAATACTGTGTGGAGGAAAGCTGCAGAAAGGGAAAGCTTCATTCAGAGGGCAGCAAAGCTCTTTCTGCACTGAAGGATGTGGGGGCACATGCTGAGGCAGCAACAAGCCCAGCGAGACCAGAATGAAGTTCCTGAGAGTTTCACGGTGGGTCTCAAACAATGGCAAATCAGAGGGTAGGAATATATTTAACAACCGGCTCTGCTAGTTTTGTGGGCCTTCTCTGAAGAGATGACACATTTACTTGACACATATCACACCTACCACTTGACTCCAAGGCTGACTCCAAGTCAACTTTAGGGAGGACTGTTGTAAGGCATTTGACATCCGACTGTAAAACATTCTGATTAAAAAATTAGCAGTATATAATATCAATAAACCACACGTTAACTGGATTAAGCGCTGGCTGACAGATCTCAACAACTAATTGTCAGTGGTGAATCATCTTCAGATGGGAGTGTTTCTAGTAGGGTTCTTCGGGGAGCTGCTTGAGGCCTGACACTTTCCAGCATTTTCATCACTGGGAAGCAAATGCAAATCTCAGTGCTGTTACAGTGCATAAATGACAAAGAGATTCAAATTGATGAATAATGAGGAGCACAGGGCAACCATACAAAGCAATCTCTCCAGCTCAGTGAGCAAAGCCCACTTAAACAAGTGGCATTTTACTGCAGAAAGTTGTTCCCGGAACAAGGAGTGCCAGGCAGACTCCTAGGGTGCCGTGTCTGGAAAGCAGAGGCTCTGCGAAGGGTTTTGGCGATCATGATAGAATATGAACTAACAGCATAAAGCTATGGCAAGAGGGTGATAATGGACATACGCTCTCAGAATAATGAGTGAGTCATATACACCCTTGATGCGCGTTAGCAAGATGAATCCCAGCTCACTGCCTCTACTGCAGTGACAACACTCTGAAAAGATTGCTGGAAGAACTGGGTATAGAAGGAGCCAAATGATCTCAGTGCTCCGGGAGGGGGAGGGGAACCCAAACCTTTCCAGCAGACATGTAAAGTGCTCGATTTATTTTGTATATCAAAAACAAAATTGAGAGTTGAAGGAAAGGAAATGCCAGGTTGAGTTCTCAGGAGGCGGATGAGGAACAAGAGAAGAAAGGTGCAAAGGTTGAAAGGGATGAGAACCTGGAAGTAGACATTTCCAGTGACAGGCTGACGTGCTCAGCTGGGTGAAGGGGACAGCCAGAGAAGCTCCAGACCAAAATTCAGAGCAAGCTGTCAGGATAAAACAAGGAGCTGGTAGCAGAGGTTTCTAAAGGATCCAGCAAGTGGGGGAAGAGGGAGAAGTGTGGTACTAGAAGACTGAAGAACAGCATCTGATGGATATACAGACACGTGCACACAGGCAGCACGTAAGCACTAAAGCCTTGCACATCTCATGTGAAGGGAAGGCCAAGATGGAATACAAAGGTAAATAAAAATCAGAGGCAAGATGGGTTTTACAACAGGTAAGTCATCTTCTGCGCAGACGGTACTGCTTTGGACTTTCCTAGACAAAAGCACGGCAGTAGATCTCATCTATCTGGACTTCACAGAAAACGTCTGCTAGTGGAAAATTAACAGTTAAGCCAGCAAAGCTGAGGATTAGTGCAAGCACTGGAAGATGAGTAGCAACCCAACTAGAAAGGATAGAAGGGAGCTGGTAGAGGGCAGCGCTGAAAGGACAGGATGAAATGCCTTTCAGTCTGCTGGTTTCCTGTTTTATAAACAACCTTAGCACAGAAAAGCCAGGGGTATGCTAATGCAATATTTTGGTGACAAAGGGGAGAGCATTGCCCATAGGGTGCAATACTGAAATATGCAGGAAGGAATAGATCACTGCAAGGAGCCTGGCAACTAAAAACAAATAAAAGACAACAGCCCAGAAGCTAAGGTCTGGCAGCCAGGAACAAATAGCTTGAATACCTCACTCTCTAGAAGAATAGCAACTAAAACTGGAGGGGGAGGGAAAAAAAAAAAAAAAAAAAAAAAAAAGAGACTTGGGTTCATTAACATGCCATTTCCCCACCAGTTTCCTACCTGACTTAGTGCTAGGCTGGATGGGACTGCTTGAGAAGCACAGGTATAACGTTGGTTTAACCTTGCTATTGACGGAGGGAGGCAGCATCCCTTGCCTTCTGCTCCCTGCCCAGCAGCCTCCCCAAAGACTCAATAATCTCTTCATGGGCTGGTCTCTTGAGATCGTGCTTATAGCAGCTGGGTTTACATCATATATTAATGAGCTGATTTTTGCTGCAGCCCTGTAAAATAGAGCAGGAGGAGAGAAGGGTGAGACTAAGGCACAGAGATGTCTACTAGTTTTGGTAGTAACAAAATGCCAAGGGGTAATGAATTTTGTTACCTAACATTTGATATGCTCTGTACTTCTCCAAAGGAGACCCCAGCATGTCACAGCATCCAAAACATGAGGAGCATGCAGCGCACGCAGCAGAGGTGGCCATCGCTTCATGACTCTGTGTGGGAAGTGTGTGCAGGGCTGACTGCAGGTCTCCACTGGGGCTGGAGGCGCTTGCATTTCTCAAGCATAGCAAGACTTTTTATGAACATATTTTTTCCCTGGTCCTGCCCTGAGAAACAACAGAACCAATTTTGCTGAAGCTTCTGTTTAAAGGGAAAAAAAAAAATAATAGCCTGGGGCAGATGTTTGGCATGGAAATACTCAGCTGCAACACGCAGGGTCTGGCAATACTAAGAGCACCTGAGAGGAAGGCCTCAGTCAGCAGCGTCCATCTCTGGTGTTGATGGGGACACCCCCAGACCTGCCCAGAGGACTGGCTTGGTGCCACTGGGGCTGTGTGGCTGCCACAAGCCCGGAGGCTCGCTCGCCCTTTTGTGCCCCTTGGCTGAGACCGGAGCTGTCAGAGCGCTGGTGTTGCCTTCTGCTCAAATAATGGCATTTCCAGCAACACAACTGCAAGGGGGCAAAGGTCCGGCATTGATCGGGTGGTAAGAGCTATTTATTGGACTAAGGCTGTTTCCTGGAGGAGTTTGCTCTGGCAATCCCTGTCAGAGACCTACTTCTGCATAATGGGCCTGTCCTATGGCGAGAGGCCTCCCCCCAGGAACCTCTGGGATCCAGACACAGGCGTTAGGATCTGAATTTCCAGAGCATTTAACATTGTTCTGGCCAGTCTTCACTTTTTTTAACTCAGACTTTACAGCAGCACAAAGCAGCGCGGGAGAGCACATTTCCCCAGCGCACAGGAGCAAGGATGCTGGGGGCAGCTGTGGCAGCCTGGGGTGCAGTGCTCTCATCTACTGCCTCCCGGGCAGGCAGGAGGTAGAGCAGTGTTGGAGAGCCAGGAGGTTACTTGTGCATGCCCCGGGGCAGCCATTTGCTCAGCTGTCTGTGCTGCTGGGGGCAGGCATGGCAGAGTGGTTTCCAAGGTGGGATGCTGCTTTTTATTTTTTAATTATTTTCATTTCTTAAAATGATATCTGTGTGGCTGTGATTCAGAGTCACATCTGGTGCCCCTTTTGAGAGCAGTGTGGTCAAAGCTCAGAGAGTGAGAGCTTTACTTGGCTGCTGCTGTGTTTGGGGGGCCTCTTCCTCTACCCAGCAGAGGTGCGAAAGCCAGGATGGCGGTACCTGCCCAGCAACCCAGTTGGATTGCTACCTCCCAAGCCAAAGCCTCCAGATGCATGACTGCAATGTAACTGGTCTCTCTCTGCATCCAGACAGAGCAGGACATCACGGCGGTTGAGTGCGAGAACAAGAGCAGAAAGCTCTGATGCTTTTTTTTTTCCCCCCATATTGGAAGTGGGGCAGAGTCCTTTCCCTCTAAATCTAGCCTGCAGATGTCTGACAAATCTCCCTCTTTCACCCAAACTTTCAAAAAAAGCCCCCCCAAGACAAACAACCCCAAACCAACTGCAACACTTTGTTTTGGAAGGAACCAAAATAATTTGTCAGTTAAATTTGCATTTTCCTGCAAATACATACATTCCTCTTCCCTGCATCCCACCAAAGATCTGCTAAGGTCTACCCAGGACTTCTGCTGTGAGGTGGTGTGCAGACATGTTTCCCTTATGGAAAAGGAAACGAAACTCACGGGAACCAGCCACAGAGCTTCTCGCTCTTACAAGCAGTGTATGCCTCAGGTCTCCAGGTTTTGACAAGCTTAAGGCAAAACCTCAAAAATCCTATAAGAGCAAGGCTGTCTAGACTAGATGAGTAGAAAAGAGAAGCTGGAGCCTTTGGGGGGGGGGAGAGAGAGAGAGAGAGGGGGGAGAGCTTTCCAGCTCTCCTCCCAGATGGAGGCAAGCAGAGTGGAAAATAAAAGCTGTGGGTAAGTGGTCAGGACCTGACACCAGCCCATGTCCTCTTCCTTCACTTCAGTTTTATGACAAGCAAGGCACACCAGCAAAGCAGGGCTGCCCCATTCCTCTCCACCAAAGCATCAGCAGAAGGCTCACTGCCGGTAGTTGGACTTGCCAGTTTTGCCCAGGTCCTTGTGTCTTTCCTTGGAGGGACACAGGAGGGGACAAGGCCAGCATCAGAGCCGAGCACGGGCAGGAGCAGCTTTTTAGTAGTGTGCTTTGATAGTGTGGCATGGAGGAGCTATCTGCCTCCAAGCTGTGTGCTCGCTGTCAGGGATGCCCTGTGGAAGAGAGCCAGCCCTTGGCCAGATGCCCTGAGGCATAGGACAGGTTGCACAGTTGCAAAGTCATGAGAGGGTGACAATTAAAAATAGTGATAAAGTTGTCAGCAGTAACATCCACTCCTCAGAGCAGATGGCATTGCTCACCTTGCGGTGCAGCTGCCACAATCCACCCAGGATGTACCCATCTGAGCAGAGGGACAGGTAACTTCCCCTTCTTCAACCACTGCAAAGGGTTGCATGAAACACCCATGTAGGTCTCATGGCCAGCAGAGCTGCCAGTCCTCTGCATTTCCCAGGACCTTTCGTGCAAGCTAAAATCCACCTCTGTAGCCTGACCCAGAAAAATGTTGTTCCCTCTTTTCCCTCGCTGCTGTGCAGCTGCAGGCTGCCCTCCCACCTGGAGGCAGGCGGGTTCCTGTGCCAGACCTGCCTCCCGCTCCTTCTGGACCTCAAGTGATGGAGCGAGAACTTGGGGCTGGAAAACCTGTTCTCGAGCCACCCGTTTGTGCTGTACCTCTGTTTCGCCATGCAGGGGTAATATTTACATCCCTTTGTGAAACATTCAGACCCTGTAGAAGAAGTAGTGCTGCTCAGGACTGAGATGTTAAAGCAAAAGAAATAGGTAAGAGGAACAGTAAACTAGCCTAGAGAAATGTTGACATTCCCAAGTGCTCATTCAGACAAAGAAACACCTCCTGCCAACTGTTAGCACAGACCTTCTCACAGGCGAGGGACGTGCCAACCAGTCAGGTGGCTGTGCAGACCCAAACCAAGGCAGTTGCTCCAGCTGTGGGCCTCGAGGCACTCCTTACACATGCCCACAGCAAAGCCTGGCTGGCTATTTTTGGGAGACACGCACCTTCCCCCACAGGGTGACCCCCACTGCAGGCAAGGCAGGCGCTGCAGCAGCAGCCTGTGTGCTCGGACATGCACTGTCCACTCCCCGGCTGTGGGGGGTCACACTGGGCTCCTGGTTGCCTCCACAGGCTGGTTTCTTCCACCATGGATGCTGTCGCTATCCATTTCCCTACTGAGACCTACAGGAGCTGCATGGCTGTGGCATGACTGCTCTTTGACCGGCTCCCCCACAGAGCTGAGCTGGCAAGGAGGTGTAGGGAGCCCCATAACACCGGGGGCCGAGGTTGGTGAGGTGGCTTGCTGCTGTGGGAACAGCTGCTTTATTAATGAAGGAGCTGAGCTGCCCTGCTCAAGCCCGCCTGCATCACAAGGACGTCCCTCACACTCCTCCCCACAGGGACAGCTGCCAAGTGCATCCCCCTGCTGCTGCCGCCTCCTCCTCCTCTCTAGGCTACCATCCGTCTGACAGCTGGGGCCAGCACACACGCACACAACCCATTATTCATTTTCCCATCAAAATCAACAGGACCAACATGGTGACTAGAGAGCCCAAGTTTCCCAGTCCATACCAGGTTTCTACCCACCCAGCCCTGCTCCTTGACGCGGGGGTGGTTTCATGTCCAGATCTTTTTGAACGTCTCATCTCCCATCAGGTTCTTGGTGGTGTGAGGGTGCAGGTGACGCTTTGCTGGAGCAAGACCCACGCGGGCAGCCAGCCAGCAGCCACCAGTTGCCCCCCCTGCCAGGGTGGGGGGCAGCTCCCCATGGCTTTCACCAGGCAAGCGCTGCCGCGCAAGCTGGAAACGCAGTGACCTGCTGTCCCTGGAGCAGATCAGCCACACTAGCACTTCGGCATGTGCGGATGCGCTTCCCTGCTCAGCGCTGGGCCATCTGCGTGCCCTCCAGATCAGGGAGCAGCAGGTTCCCGCTGCTTTTACCCCCTACACCACTCAAACTCCACACTTCAGCGCGAGGACCCTCCACGCTCCTCCCTGACAAAGGAAACGCAGCTCTTGGCAGGCCCTTGTTATTTCAGCTAAGGCTCATCAACCATCCTTCTGTCACTAAATGCCTTATTATGTGCAATTAATGGACTGACTGAGAGCAGCTACAAAGTCGTTCTCCCCATGAACCGACGGAGGCAGCTGGGTTACTTCTAGTGATTTTCTAACATTGCCAGCTTCATTACTAAATGCAGCTGTGCAAGGGGAGAGAGGGAGGGAAGGCAGGCAGAGAAGATGAAGCAAATGAGTTAGCTCAAATCCAGCAGTCGTGCCTTTCAAATACCCCCAGGCAGCGTGGCAAAGAGCTTCCCGCCATCCCCGGGGCCGGCACGTCCCTTTGAGGGACACTCCAACACTGGTCACCGTCCACAATTACTTACAGGCAGTCGGTGGCTCCAGCCCTGCCCCACGCAGAGAGGTCTTTACCACTGTCTTTAACTTTTTTTATTATTATTAATAATACAACAAGAGGAAAGAGAGATAAGAGCAAACTGACAGTGTAGGCTGAAACAGCTAATTTGACTGTAGCCAAACTGCACTCAGATGTGCAAAGCAAGAGAATAATTTCTTCTCTCTGATCTCTCAAAGATCATCCTCTTAGATGTCACGATTAAATTTGAAAACAGCCTGACGGTACTTGAAGTCGGTGTCCCTTGACAATTAACCTATATGTGCACACCCTTCACGACTTCTAGCTGCAACACAGGTGTGGTTTTTGAACCACTGTGAGACTCCCCACCTACACGACTGAAAACAGAAATTAAGTAGCAGAGGGTTCCTAAGCCAGTCCCAGACAAAAGGACACTGGTCTCACTGGAGCGTGGCACTGAATTAATCTGCCTTTAGTAATGCCTTGTTACCAAAAATAAGAGAGTTACAGCTGGCATTTATGCAATCAGTTCTTCCACTGTGCTAAGGCAGATCCTAAGGACAGAGTGATAAGGAATTTGTTGTAGCTATTAAAAAAAAAAAAAAAAAAAAAAGCCATGTTTCATGTATTTTAAGTCTCTCTGCCTTATTTCCCCTATGCAGAAAGTCTGGTGCCCTTCTACCAAAGGGCATCTGATTATTTTTTTTTTTTTTGAGGATGGGAAGTAAAAAAGAATATCAGACCTGTAGATACATACATTTGGGGGCCAAATTCATCTCTGAGTCAGATGGACCTAAGCCCTTTGAAGTATAAGGGCAAGGCAATTTCTTAGATTAATCCTAATGACCCAAGCCAGAACTCATGGACAAACCCTTGCAGGGCTTCCAGCTTTTGAGCAAATGTAGCCTGAGCAGCTGTTACATTTTGGAAAGCAAAATGAAACCCCAAGGATTTGCCTTAAAGCAATTTACATCCATCCTAACAGTAAAACGCTCTGCTTTGAATATTAACAAAGGGCTGGCCAGCCTGTCATGGCTACAGCTCTGAGGCACGCGAGTACCTCTTCTTCTGCTCTGCTGAGCTTAGGCTAAAGACAGAAGTGGGGAAAGGCCCCTCTAAAAACTTATATTGGGACCCTCATTGAAGCCTGGCAGGAATTAGGATGGCAAACATGAGCTCTTAGAGTAAAAGTTTCAAACAAAATCAAATCATGAAAACTTTCCTTAGAGAGGAAAGACAGTGAAAGTACAGCACACGGGGAAGAGCCACGCAGCCGCATGTCCACTCCAGTATCGGGTGATGAGGACAGGCACCAGCCACGCAGCACAGAGCTGATGGGAAGCTGCAGCCTTCTCGCCCCTTCCTTCTCCCTGCGCACCCAGGAGATCCTCTCCTGTTTACGGAGATGGGGAGAGGAACCGTCAATGAACCTCAGTCAACCACCTAAGGAAAGTGACTGGGGCGAGCAGCTTCCCAGGAGGTTTCAATGGCAGTGCGTCAACCAAGGACCAGACTTCACTCTCATGCTCAAGAGCACAGCAGCTCTCCATCATTGCTAGTTCCGCTCCCAGGTTTGCTCCCAGTTGTTTTGGCATGATTCAGGACACGAGCTGTCTGCCTGTGGGGTGGTTTTATAATCCTAGTCCTCTTCTCCCTCCTGTTTTCCCCCCCTCCACCTACAGTTTACCTTTCCTCAGCAGAGAGGACTTCTCACAGCACTGCCTAAAAGAGTAGCAAAGGGGCTTTCTGCACATGTAACCCAAAGGAAAACATGAGATGCTATTTTCCACTTCAGCCAAGACGCCTTTTTAATACCATGCAAGCTGGGAGCATCTTCAAGGCTTTGTTGTTTCTTAAGCAGAGGGGAGAACACTAAAGGTTGAATTTGAATGCTAAAAACATTTCTTTGAACTGGCGAGATTTACCGGTGTGCACATGGTTCCCAATACAGACACACACTTGGAAAAAAAAAAAAAGAAAAAGGAAAAAAAAGAGAAAAGAAAATGGAAAACACATCTATTCCCCCTCGGTTTCTGTCACCATTTGATTCCACCGCACTGCAGTTTTACTAGGGAAATTATTGGGGGAAAGGGAGTTAGACAGCATTTCCCTGACAGCAGCTTGTCAACCTGTTCTTTGAATGTCAGGAAAAAGAGCTGCATCTCATGTCTTTAAAGTGCTGTTCTGCCACACCAGAAGTGGAAGACACGCACTTGGCTTCCCTGAGGCCACGTGCCCATGCCTCCTTCTCCCTCACCAGAGCTGCTCCCTCACCAGAGCACACGTGGCAGACCCACGGCCTGCGTCCCCCCAGCCTCTTGGTTGCCCAGCTCCAGGCTGTCTGGTTTCTCCTCGCTCCAACCCTAACCTAAAGCTCACCACCAGCTGTGTCCGAGGGCGCTGCACCTCTTCAAGGGATGGAGAAGCAGGCAGCAACACTTGGTGCTGTTATCACTTACAATGCAGCATGAGGTTTTGTCTTCCCTACTGGCTTGGCCCTGGCTGGCACAGAGCGGAAATCGCAGTGAGATTCTCCAACATCCCACCTCCGCCTAACATCGCATAGTATACAAGGGGAAAATAAGAAATGTTTCTGATGAGAATAACAGCATGAAGTTCTCCCACTGTGAGAAGGGGCATGCAATCCCTGACAGCTCTCTGGGACAACTCAGCACACCCATTTTTATGGTGGGCCTTAGAGAGGAGTCTCCATCTGTCTTACCTGGTGGGTACAGCACTGACTGGAGCTTGTGATACTCTGGGCAGATGGCTGCAGACAGCCTGAGTATTTCAAACCCGGAGCTGATACTGTACAAACACCCTGTTGACTCCATCCCATGTTATCTGGACAGGGTTGTGGTTGCTACATTATTGGAGTACAACAAAACCCTCTGCTGCTGAGCTGCTGCCTCACGTGTGTTTTGAGCCCAAAGAGCAAGATTTCCCAGATAGTTCCATTTCAATAGGAAATATCTTCCGGACTGGAAATAGCCCAATTTTTCAAGCCCCTGCTTTCTAAAGATGAAATACCCCAAGCCAAGAGCGGGCATTTCTGGAAGCACAGGTTTAGCATCAGGAGAGGAAGGGATGCAGTTCACAGCTGTGATCAGGTTATCTCCCACGATGTTTCCCTGGCAACCAAAAAGCTCAAGGTCTGGGTGACAGTTGCAAAGTGTAATAGTTTTTGAAAGCCAAAATATACATATTTTGTCAGTTAGTGCTGTGCTTCCCTTGAGATAGGCCAAAGGATCAAAAAGAAACTCCACCGAGAGCTGATTAGCCTCCATGTAAATAGGGCAGACAAGTAACTTATCAACATACCCCAGCACCCAGGGGTTAGCCCTATGTTTCCACACTGCTTGTGCACCCAGACAGCCACTATTTATTGAGGACCTCAAGATATCATTTAAAAAGCATAATTAAGGGAAACAAAATATACCTGGGACACATTCAGGAACTGCCATACAAACACCAAGCTAGAAAGCCAGAGAGAGTGCAGGATGCGGTGGGGGAGACAGGAGGGGAAGGAGAAGACTTGCCTGCAGCAATGAAGGGAGCAAGCAAGCAGTTTCTTGGTTAGGGCTGAAGGTCTCTTCATCTCCATCCATCCTATAGCCAGTCCAACCAGCTACTGCCATACTTTCACCAAAAGAGTTTGATCCCCACCCCAGGTGTTCCTGCAGGACTATACCAGAAACAAGCTCACCATAGGCACCAAGGCTTATATATGCACCCTTTGCATTGCCTTTCTCTGCCTTATCTTGTGACTAGCCACAGCTGTCGTGGGAGGGCACCCAAAGAGGGTACAAGGCCAATCAACTCACATTCCCACCCCTTTCCAATTCTTGCTGCAAGGGGTGCACTAAAGAATAAGCAAGAAATAGCACTTTTTTCTTCCAACCCCTAGCTTTTCTACTGGGAACGTTTGTAAGGCAGCAGCTCCAAGTAGTTTCTAGCTCCTTTATACAGATCCTCAGGATCAAGGCTAGGTCAGCTTTTTTTCACAAGATCATTCCTCTCTGTTTTTATGCCCCATATTCTGCTGGAGCTGCTGTCCTTTGAAAATTATTTTGCAATATGAAGTTTCCCATCTATTTCTGAAGAGTGTCAGGTGTGTAAAGAATCACCCTCCAGGTGATGCTGCCCACAGCTTAATAACAGGGTTACGCGTTTCTTCTCAGATGAGGTACTGAGGTGTGAGTTGTAGCTTTCAAGACAAGAAGTGTTTGTGAAAACAAACTTCTGGTGGTGGTTACATCAAGGGCGAGAAACTCAAAGCTGTCCTGCAGCGTGGGCAGAAGTTGGCTGCTGCAACCTAAACATCTGAGACTGTGCTTCTTTCCCCTCCCTCCCCATCCCTCTTGCTCAGTTCCTTTTTTTTTTCGGGTGGATCTGTGAACAGGAGCTCCCAAATGCCTAACCACCTGATCAGGTGTTATTTTGCTCCGCAAACATTTGCCCCTGGGAACATAAACAAGCATACGTCTGGCTCCATATGAGCCATATCTTCAAGCTGCTGTCTGTGGTTGTGCTGTGTGAAGGCTCAGGTTGGATGATGCTGAGGATGTGTAGCTAAAGGTTGCAGCATTTGCCTGGCTCCTTGGCTTTGAGAGACTGCTGAACGATTAAAGCGTAGACCGCCCTTGTCCCCAGCAATGTGTTGGGGTCCAATTGCAGACTTATGGGTGTAAAGCCGGGGCTGTGCTGCTCCTGGTGCTTGTGATGGGCAAAAGAAAAGCAGATGGTGCTGACTGCCTCCTTAGACGCATGGCTCAGGTGCCAGCCATGCAGGCTGGGCAGGACAAGAGGTGCCTCCAGAGAAGAACTCTGTCCAGGTATATGTGAGCTGCTGTGTGGTCCCTTTAAGACAGTTTTGCTGCTGTGGAAATATTTATAGGAGGCTCATCACCATGGTATCTGAGCACTACTGACTAATGGGGTGTATGAAATGCGCCTGGTTGTATTTGTTATTAATTTCTTTAAGGGTGGATTTTCTGACATTTTGTTTTTGTACTCTGCTTCAATTTGGACGTACTGCTTGTGTGTATAGCACCTTTCATAATGGTGTCCCTTGAAGGCACCGTGGAAGAGAGGAGCGTTGGGAGTGAGGATAATTAAAGGAATCCTGTCAGCCAGTTCCATCCCCAAGGTTTAGAGGTGGTTTAAAAAAGGAAAGAGGAAGGAGGCAGGGATGGTATTAAAGCCATCAGGAATTAAAATGCTTTCATCATTTAAAAATAAGAATTCAATGAAAAGGGTCGGTCACTGTTTCTCTCCACTCCTGGGATGAAAGGAGGAAAGTGACACTGAGAAGATGGTGACCACTTGGACCAAAAAGAGTGAAGGGAGGGGAATCAGCAGTGATGCTAGCCAGGACAAGGGGTGGTTTCAAAGTATATGACTTGAACGTGCTAGGATTTTTTTTTCATTTTAGCTAAAAAAAAAAAAATATGTTGGCAGTGGTCCTAGATTAATAAGCCCTGATGAAAAACCAGAGTCAAAACTATGACTTTTCTTTGAATAGACAATTTTGTTGGTGCAACTGCATAGAGCTGAATACTTCCGTTAGCCCCTGGGCCAGGTCTGGCCAGCTGGCAGCTCTCTTTTGCCAAAAAAGCCTTTTGTGAAGACAAAAAAAGCACATTGCAAAAGGGAAGTGGTGTAGCGCAAATCCCTGCTGCAAGATCACAGTCATGGGGAAGTATTTTACAGTTTTAGCCTTTCCACAAAGGGATTGCTGGAAAAGGCTCTTGATATGCATCCGTACTCTGTGCTGTTTTGTGTGATGGCCCCTGAGGGCTGTTCCACTAAGCACCTGGATCAAAGCATCCCAGCTATGTCCACAATTCCGGCCTCTCCAGCTCTTCCCAAACACAGCCACATTGCCCCTTCCAGCATTTACCATGCCCCTGACTCACCTACACTACCTGCGGTTGTGGATGTAGCGTGACTGTCATTTAGAGAAAAAAAAACCTGCTCCTAACAAGAAGCGATGGAGTCAGAAATCCAAGGGATTGCCCCATGATTTTGACATATTCTATCTATCTGCGCTAGTACCTAGTAATAAACAGAGGGGCAAATGCCTACTACCCTGACCTTTGTTGAAAGCTCCAGACCTTGGAGGCTCCAGGGCTAGAGCACAAACCCCACACTGTTCCCAATGTACGAGGCAGGGACGAAGCACCCTCTTGCTGGGGTGCCTGCCCTCCTCCTGCCCGCTCAGCAGATCTCAGAAGTCTCCACAGTCAGCAGGACAGGTCCACCAGCACAACCCATGCTTCGCATCTGAGCAAGCCTCGCTCCCTTTGGGCCTGTCTCTCCTGGTGGGAGAACGAGGGGCCCAAGCACTCTGCAGTTTGGAGAGGGAATAATAGCATGTGTGAGCATGCCAGCCTGCAGCAGAGGGCAGCTTATTCCACTCATGCCTTCTTCTCCATCCTTGGACTGCCCAAAACTCAGCTCTGCTTGTTTCTTTCTTTGCCTGTGAGCACAGGCCCGTCTCTGGCTTTCCTTTACTTTCCAGGTGCTATCAAAGTCACAAATCTGTCAGATCCTAGGGAAATGGGAAGTGATTCCATTTTACCACAGCCATGGGCGACGGCCAGGTTAGTTAGACTTGCGGATTTGCCTCTGCTCAGAGCCATCTTCCAAGCTTTCCACAATGGAGTTTTTAACTCTGTGTCTGAAAGGTGCAGGAAAGTCAGTCCAGATCCTGAGAGAAGCCTGACAAGTCTCTCTCACTGGGCCATGTGAACATCCGTGTAAACCCTTCGGTTTTAACAGCAGAAATCAGATCCTGAAGTAGCCTGGATAAACACAGTCAGTCATTTTGCAGCCCTGTTTAAGCCACAGGACTCCTTACACAAATCCTTACAGTGAGATCAGGTTGCCTACAGAGTCAAAAAACTGCCTTGTGAAAGGTGAAGATAGGGTCCAGCTGAAGGACTGAAAAATGAGCTGGAAAGGCTACAATGACACACCTACGGCACTGGGACTTTTGGAAGAAGCCAGCATGAACAAGAAGGTCGCTTTGCCCTGGACCAACCATGTCTGGGGCTCTACTTTTTGTAATCACCTCCTGCTTGCAAACATGGACCTGAAGTGTGCCCTCAGCTCTTCACTGCCCACTTGGAGGACCTGCTAGCCAGCACAGCCCCTTGGGTAGCACCAGGGCAGCCAAGTGGCAGGGACGTTGGCAGAGCATTCGCAGAATCCACGACGGCTGAGGCCCAGTGAGACCATTTGAGGCCAGAAGCCGGTAGGTGAGCCTGGATCACCCCCTCGTTTCCTGGCCCTTCAGCGCGCCTGATGTGCAGCGAAGTCGCCAAAATGAGAGGAGACAGCCCTGACCTGGAGTAGCCGAGGAGCACGTGTGGGCAGGAGAAGCTGCCAGCTCCCTGTTGCCGGCACTGTGAGCAGCCACCACGCTGTGGGGCGCCGGCGGCAAGCTGCTGCCCGACGCCAGGGAAACCAGTGACTCCACTGCCGCCCCCGTGCCCAGCCCTGCAAGGGCAGCTCCAAAGGGGCTTCTACCCACTTCAGTGTGGGTAGAAAAGGCACCGGGTGACTTCCATGCTCCTTGGTCCAGGGATTATCTCCTGCTTTTTCACCCTGGGAGGAATTGTCGTTATTACTCCGTGGTCTGGCCCTCCAGCAGCTCCTTCTTGCATGTTCCCCTTACTCTTATCTTTATAATCCTCAGCTGCTGGTCTTCAACAGCTACGGTTTGAGATTGGGAGCCTTGCAAGGCTCAAAATTGTTTTAACTCTTTCTTCCCAACAGCAAGCTCATTTTAAGTTGTCTTTGTGACAGTGCAAATGGCACCCAAACTCCCCTGGATGGCACACGCCCTCTCCTGTCCTCTGTGAGCCTGGCTCCCCCAGCACCTCGGGATGGGTACAAGAAGGCATTTTTTCCGCTCTCCCCGTCCTTTTCATTTAGTTTCATCTTCAGACCTATGCTCCTCCTTTCCTTCACCTTCCCTGCTCTCTCACCTTGTCTACACCCTAGCCCCCCTCCAGGGGCCAGCTGGTCCCCCCTCCCGGCAGCCATTCCCCCTGTGCAGAGCAGGGCCGACACTGAGGCAGGTTCAGAACCGAAGAGGGGTCCCACCAGCCCTGCGGGGGTGATGGCAGGCAGACCCACCATCCCCAAAGAGAAAGGCTAGTGTGTTTTCTCACAGCTCCCCGCTGAGCCCAAACATTGCTGTCCCCTCAGGCTCAGGTGCCAGGGAGGCAGGCAGCAGTGGTGGCACAGGGGTCTGAGGTCTTGGTCTCAATCTAATCAAATCCATGTTTTGTTTTCAGTAACACAGTCCTTTAAGGAGCTCATAACCTGGGATGGGCTACATTCTATAGGCAGATAGGATATTCCACTTGGCGGGGGTGGGGGGTGGGGAAGGAATGCCATTTTGCAGCAACTATTCTAATTCTGCAGGTCACTGGTAAAACGTTTTCCCATTTGTTTAGTTGTTTCCCAAACATTTTGAAGTGGTGCTGGTTCAAGATGAAGTTCTATTGTGAAAGAGAGATATCCAAAGAATGCAAACAAAATGTTATTTTAACCCTCAGAAATCCACTTTTCTTCAATCCAAATTTTTAATTTGGTCACCAAACAGAAAAAAAAAAAAAATCAGATTTTCACACCGCTTTATTCTGTGAAAGGTAAGTTATTAAGAGGGGTAAGACAATTCTGTGCAACTCACATCCCCTCACCTTAGTGCAGTTCTTTCTAAAAGCACTGAGGACAAATTAAATATGTGAACGCTCACAGCACCTCCAACTGGGAATGCGATTAGTAACTGATTTATGTATTCTGGTAGCAGGGCAAAGGTAACTTAAGCAGCAAATAAAAGCAAATTCTGTTTGCTAGCTTTGTTATCTGCTCTTCTGCAAACACACTTGCAAAAGCTAATAGCATGGAATTTTAACAATCTTGTGTTCATTAAAATAACAATTTTTGTATCATTCATTACACATAATTTCACAATCCTCTTAGTCCTGCCACGTGGAGAGGGTACGCTGCTGACCCCACTGCTCCTTTGTATTGGGGATGACACTTGGTTTGCCTCTGCTTCCCATTCCTCTATCTTGTTTGGACAGAGAAAAGCACTTCCATGGAGGTGTGTGCCTCAAATCACTTTCAGTGCCTGCGTATGGACTTTTTTGCCCACTCCTCCCAAGGTCTGGGGTAACATCTAGTCTATAGCGTCCACGAGAAAAAGAAGGTGCCACAGTGAGTACACACTAACATATGAACATTTTGTATTGTTGAACATATGAAAATATTCTCAGCATCCTTTTTTAACCTCTTCCTAAAGCACTTCATATACTGCATAGATTTTGCCGGCACAAGCACACCCGCCTGGATGGGAGAGACTTAGTTACAGCACGACAATTGCTGTGTGGATGTGATTTGAATTCTTCTGCTGCCAATCATCACAGGCAAAACAACGGGAATAGCATTTGCGTATCGACATCAGGGATTTTGCAGCATAATGCATAATTCAGTTGGTTAGGTGTGCGATATTTCTCTCCTGACACTGCTAATTCTTGCCAGCAAGACTCACCCTCTCACCCTGTGATTCGCTTTTAGCTGCTGCTTCCATCACACAGTCCACGAGGATGCAAAGAACATATTAAAGAGCTCACAGCTAAATCAGGTCCCACAGAAACAGGCGTGCC
The DNA here is from genome assembly GCF_965231255.1 of Vanellus vanellus. Lineage (NCBI taxonomy): Eukaryota > Metazoa > Chordata > Aves > Charadriiformes > Charadriidae > Vanellus > Vanellus vanellus. Next base: position 104,077,169 of record NC_138905.1, on the reverse strand, counting down.
GTGCAATTCCCTCCCACCCCAAACGTGTATTTCATAACAGGGAATGGTATTTGTCAGGATTTTTACATTTATGTCTCCCATTAGTTTCCCTTGAAGCTGCTAAGATTATTTTTGGGGGCAGGGGGGTTTCAAATCCCAGCACACTGGCAGGAGTAGGTGCTTAACCAGTTCAGTGGTCCCCCTTTCAAAAGCACTCGGCTGCTTAACGGGGAAGCATGTTTGTTCAGATGCCCCAGGAGCCCACCCTGGTGTAAACTCACCTGGAAGGAGAGTTTATCTGTCTCCTCTGTTGTGTTTGCCCGGCTCCAGAGATAAGCTATCAAAAAGTTTTTTCTTTGCTGGGGGAGGAGAGAGAGGAGGAGAGGAGGAGGAGGAGGGAAATTGATATGGGGCATCGTTTGTCAAAACATTAGGCCAACTGATGCTTTCTGAAGCACTCGGGAATGCAGGCAGGCTATTCTGCCTCGTTTTGCAGAACTTGACAATTTCAAATTGAATGAGACACAGCTGTGAAATGTGGCAAACAAGGAACTTCCACAAAAAAAACCCAAACACCACAAACCCCACCAAAACCACAAAAAAACTGCCCACTTGTAACTAGGCAAGTGCACAGTCTTTCCTGACTGGGTGACATTCCTCCTCAGCAACCCCAGAGCACCCAAGAAACCCAACAGATTTTTGCCCGATAAGCCTCAGGGACTAAGCTCCACCGAACCCCCAAAATACAGAGATGACAGGTGTAGGTTGCCACCCCCCCCCCCCCCCTTGCTTCAGTAATGAAGTGCCACCAGGAAAACCCGCCTTGCTCTCTCCTCCCCATCAGTCAAGGCTGAGGGGCATTAGGGTATATTACCCCTATATCATGTCAGCTACCTCTGCTTGCAGGTGATGTGGGGAGGCGAGGTGATGTGCCCAAGGCCACCTGCCCTCAGATGCCCATGGCCACTGCTTAGTCCTTCAGTTATTACTAGCTCAGGATGTTTCACCTTCACCCTGGGGGTACCAGGGCTGCTACAACACATTTCATGCAAGGCCAAGTGCCTGTCACCATCTGCACTGGATTTGTCCCTGAGACCTGTGAAGGACAAGCTGTCCTCTCCTCCCTTCCCCAGGGTAGTGAGCCCCAGTCCTGCCTCCAGCACCGGCGCCTTGCCCGCCCCTGTGCAGCTCGGCTCTGCCCCTTCGATTTAGGGGAGCTGGCGCATGCCCTGCTAGCTTCAGTCACCACGTAGCCTACTGTGGCTGACATGAGCAATACGGGACTGGCCTGAAAGCCAGTGCATTATAAATGATTTATTGGTCTAATAAAGAGCCTCAAATTATCCGCCGCCTCCTTCCTTTCCCCCCTCGCCCCAAGGACCAATATAGCTACTGTACAAACATTTTCTACCTCACATTATGTAATGTCACAGAGAAGAAAAACAAGTATACAGCCCCCCGGAGAGCCACCCGGCTGGCGGCTTCCCCCTCATCCCCACCAGCGGGCTGGTAGGCAGCAGCCTCCGACCCTGCAGCACAGGCATCGTTGCCACACAGCTGGGACAGAAACAGATCGCTCCACGCTCGGTCATGGGAACCATTTTGCTGCTCTTCTCTTCCCATCCATAGTGCCTCTTGCCTCCAGCATCCCAGAGAAATTATGAGTGACCCACCATGTCCTCACAGCCTTGCCATGCCCTAAAGGCAGCCAGGGGTATCTCCTGCTGGGCCACGTGGACCCTGCTTCTTGCCCAGCACAGGGATAGGGCTCTCATGGTTGAGGGTTTGAAGCCCCAGAGCTGACAAGAGTTGGCTGAGCTGGAGGGTCAGCCAGACCAGTGACTGGAAGACTTCATTAATTTTAGGAATAGAGGATTTTGCCCCCTGATGCAGGAGCTCTCATAGCTTACCCAGCCTCCTACTCACCATCCTCATCTCTAATCCATATACTACTCCATCACCATCCTTTTCACAGCAGTCGATACAAATCTCCGGTTGATAAAGTCTGGGAGTTTGTTATCTACTATTACACATGTAGCTTTTTTGTTCAGATCCTCGGGGACATTTTCTCCTCTCCATTTAGCCTAACCTCCTGCATGCCCTCATGCCGATTACTCCAGGCAGAGCCCTATCTCAGGATGCATAGCTATACGAGCCACGTGGCCTGCTGAGAGAGCGCAGGGTCTTCCCTGCCCCACAGTTCAAGCCCACAAGTCCTGCCTCTCCTTCCAGCTCACTTGAACAAGTCACAACTTCTCACCATACACAGAGCCGGAGTAATAAATTAACCTACTTTAAGTGGCTTGCAGGCCTTAGCAAGTAAACATTGCTAAAGGGCTCACGGAGTCTCGAAAAGTGGCACTGTCAAACAGCAGAATATTATCATCCTCATCATCATCTGCTATTATCCTGAAGATCGTGAGGTCAGATGAGGTGAACTGAAGAAAACAAAACAGTCTTAAATATTCAACATCAAATTATTTGAAGTGTGGCAAAAGGGAGAAAAAAAAAAAAAAGAAAAGGATAAAGAAAAGCTACAGCTAAGTTGTCCTTCCAGGCATTTTAGCTTCAGCATGTGACAGGAGAGTCGCAACTGCGGGGCTGCCCCTCCTCTCTGCATCCGGCAGGGAGCACAGGAGCTCTCCCGGGCAAGGTGGGCATCCCAGGGCCCCCCACAAGTCCCAGGACCCTCACCAAGGCTGACAGCTTCCCAGGCGCAAACCTGTACTGGAGCCCATGAGGTCTCCTCAAGTGGCACTGGGCCATTGGGACCCAAAAATGCTGTCTACCAGAGAGGAAAAAAAAAACAACTGGGGGCTGATGAAGAGATCTGGGAATGGAGGGACAACTACCTGGGGCCTGAAATGCTTGGTCAGGGTAAACAAGACAACAAAAATTCTGAGAATGATGTTATAAAAGGTATATTTTGAGTACTTAAATTCCTCGCAAGGCTGACCTATTTATAAGCAGAGGGACTTTAGCCCCCTGGGGAAAATTAAATAATGCTGTTAGGAAACGGGGACCGTAGGGAAAGAAGTGACGCAAGGTCTCCACTGCATGCACTCGGTGGGTGTCCAGGCAGTCTATGGCAACCTCATTGGACTGTCACGATGGCTGATAGTCTTCTCTTACCTTTATCCTAAAGGCACACAACTACACCTCATCCTGTGGTGGAGCCCAGCACGGTCTCTGGGGCTACCCTGAGGGAGGAAACACAGTCAAAGAGGAGACTTAAAAGCCTTCGCCCTGTTGCTTCTGAGAGGCCCAGCCCTCCCCGTCTCCGTTACCGCACTTGGTGCAAGGGTGTGTGCGGGGGGGTGCCCTTGTTTGCAGACATTTCGGTAACAGCAGATCTCTATATATAGTTTGTTTGTGTCTTCATGCCTTTTCTCCATTTGGATGGGAAGATGGCCGAGGCGATACATCTCCCCAGTCACGCTGCATTGTGGTTTCTGGTGGTACGGATGGGCAGGCCCCAGGACTGAAGTCTCCAGCCTGGAGACAAGAGAGAACCACAAAAGAGGCCACGGCTGAGCAGCTGGGGGTGAGTCAGGGCAGCCCCCCCCGGCACTTGCTCTTTCCACCAGTAACGGGTGTCAGCCGAGCCTCCGCAGGGGCATCCCAGCTCACACATCTCCCTGCCTCCCCAGCCACAACCTGCCACCACGCCGCCTCGGCCCTGCCATGTGGTTGCTCGAGCCCACACGTGCGATGCCTCCTTTGACGGTTAATTAAATGAGCTTCACACCTCACCCTGATTTCAGACTGAAAGGATCCCCTTGAATGGAGCATGGTGAAACACAGCAGAAGCCCACTTCCCCTTGCTGGGAGGCCTCGATATGATGTTTTTGAGTGGGGGTGGAAGGAGATACACTTTGATTTTGTAGTTCTCTCCTACCCACTCTCCAAAGCACTTGACTCTTCCAGAGTGGGAAGACGCTTACATCCACGCAGTTTCCAAAAACCTCTCCCCCTGGCGTCTGAGGTAAGAGGGAATCTACACCTCCTCTGCTCCTACATCTCACCGCTTTCACCAGAGAGATGCCAACTCCTACCTCCATCAGCTCACATGTCATATTTTCAGACACGCTTACTGGCGCTTTCTGCCTTGTTGTCCCTCACACTGGAGAAGACTTCCCATAAACATCTGAAAAATTGCTTCCTCCTTCTCCTCTAAATCCTTAGTATAGCACACCTGAGGACTGCAAAATACTCCACAAGCCCCAGGCTGCTGCTGTGCTGAGGCTACCACATATCAAGCTGACCCTTGCCATCTTGCGCTTCTTCCTCCTGTGCCTGGAGTCCTCTGTTACATCTCCCCTTTACTATGTAGGCATTCTGCAGCAGGAAACATCTTCTCAGGTTTTGATTTTTTAGTACCTTGCAGAAATAATCCAGTTTCACGTTCTGAAATATGAATGGGCTCAAAGGCACTAGGCAAACACACAGAGGCTGGACCTGTGTGTAGCTATTCCAGTAGAGGGTGTATGCATGTCCATTTGCTCAGAAAGCCTTTGAACTGGTTATTGCCCGAAGACGCGAAGGTTTACCTAAGGACACATCAGTCTGCTTTTGCCCTCTCCACACACTCCTTCCCTAAGCATTTCCTACTAGTCCCTTACCATACACCACAGCTAGCGCAGGAAAATGGTTCAGTGCATCCAAGTCTGCCCATTTGCATGTTCTTTTTAAGCAGGGCTGTAACAAACTGCAAGCAACAAGGAGAAGCCTGAGTATTAATAATTGCCTACACCTGTCTGCTGCCTCCTGCAGTCTTCTGCTGCTCTACACCGAATAGGTGCAAGAAGGCTGAATTTGCCTAAAGCTGTAACAGTAGATTTCAGTGGCCAAAGGGCAAAATTTTAGGATGCTAGTTTCTCTTAATCTACCCCTTTCTCTCAAGGAGAGACGCTCCTATGGGAGGCACTCAGACTTCAGAGCATACTTTCTTATTACTTTATATTTAAGATCCAAGCCAGAGCAACTGCTAAAAGCAACACATAAGTAGAATACAAAAACACTACCAAATAAAAACACTTACCTCCATATACTCATCAGCTCAATATAAAGGACTGGGTCTGAAGAGCACAGGATCAGGACCTGGGGCTCCAGGGAAGAAAAGGCAGCACTGCAGGGTGTTTCCACTGACAGCCGTGAACTCCTGGAAAACACCTGGGAGGTGGCTCTCCACACCTGGCTCTAGCATCACCTCCAACCTCAGCCAGCTGCTGCTCTAACCTTCCTTCTGCAGGTGCAACCAGTCCAACAAGAGATCCCATGGTGTGGTAGCAGCACCTGGCTAAAGCCCAGGGACAGCCTGGGTGGGTGGCGTAGGTCACAGCACCTATAGCACCCATGTCAGGCTGCCCGCTGACTCCGGCCTTCTCGTTAGCATCAGGGAGGCCCCCTCTGCTCTCCCACGCCCTCCTCCAGCCCCCACTGCATACCAGCAGCCCTCTTCGCATCCCTCGTGAAGAGCCAGCTCTCAAAAAAAGGGGAACAGAAGATTTTAATCTGAAGTCGATTTAAATGACATCAGCATGCACTCCTGCTCTCTGAACAGGAGCTTCATCACAGGCGGCTTAATTGCACCACGTGGCCCCACCTACGTGCAGGTACCCGGAGGCACATTATCCCCTGCGCTCTGCCCAGACTCCCCTCCACCGTGGTGGCATGGGGGCATCTGTGCGTGGTCCTTAGCGCAGGGCTGAGCGACCACCCCCTACATGCAGCGCAGCCTTGGGAGGCCACGCGGCGAGCCCTGCGGCCGACGGCACGCCAGCAGATTTGCTGCCCACAGGAGACAGCTACACCGGCTAATTGGTCACCTCCCTGACAGCTCCAGTCTTAATGCTCACGCTCCTTTACATAGCCCAGGTGATGCGAAACTTGCTATGGCTGGTTTGGGATCGCTGGGGAGCTGGCGCAAGTGCTGGTGGAGTTTTATTATTACTGTTATTTATCATTATTTGCATTACAATAGTGCCCTGGGGCCTCTGTTAGGATTAGGACGCAGTTGTCCTGGGTGCCGGGAATATTTCGCTGGAGACTCACAGCTGGGAACAAGGCATGTGCTTAAACTCCCTTGGAAAAGCGCTGTTTTAAATACAAAAGAGTCTCTAGCCCAGTGGGGTTTAGTCTTCCTACTGCCTTAATGTTCCTGCTTCTGAACGTGGCACCTCCTAAGATCCACCAACCTCAGGAAAGGCTTAGAGGCCAAGCAGGAGTGCTTTTGTTTCTGATTAATGGAGGATCCTGGCCATTCCTTCACCACCCCCAGGACTAAAGGGCAGTCCAGGAATCCAGAAGACACATCATAAAGTCTGCTAGGACCCCCAAGCCCAAAGAAGTGCCGTGCTTGCATTTGGGTTGGCAGCACCTCTCTGCCCCAGCACCACAGCAGGAAGGTGGTGGGCACGGCTGGTTGGGGAACAGCTCTTCTCTTGCAGGTCAGCTCATGGGCTCCTGGCAAAATTGCTCAGTTCTCAGCATGGCCACAGGGAATGAGAACAGGGTGGAGAGAGTGTGGTCTGCCTTGGCTCCTGCCCGTCTCCTGAGCCTCCGTGTGGGTTGTACAGACAAAACCGAAGCCAGAAGAGTTCAGCAGTTGTTCTCATTTCCACAAAGCAAACACCCCAAAGACCCAGGAGCTCCTAAGGCATAATGTGGCAGGTACCTAATGGCACATAGCAGTGCCAGGCAACAGCTTAAGAAATGCAGTAATGATTTCCCTGTTACATTAAGACCACTTTTTGCTATTTATTCAGACCCATTAGCATTTGTCAGAGCAAATGGAAACCGGTCACTGTCCCAAGGAATTCAGTCTCTTTCAATTGTCAGGCCATAAAAATTCAAGGTGTGGGATGTGAGCTGAAATTGCAGTTGAGGGGGTGAGGAGATCTGTGGTAAAGTGAATGTCGTTACACACATTAAATCTGACTAGGACATCAGGCTGAACACCACTGTGCTTCAGACATTGACAAGAGCGTCTAGTGACCAGGTCTCATTTGGGTCATTGTTTCTCCAGCTGTACACCATTACAACCTTCGTTTAGTCAGCAGCATCTCCACTCCTCACAGTGGACAGGACTTCAGCTGGGGTACAGAGGAGAAGAAAGAAGCCTGTAGCCCCTGTGGGACAACCGCAGCAACAAGCAATTCAGCATCTGCCTCCCACCCAAACGCTGAGTCTGGCCAACCCTTGTGAGCTATTAAAAAACCTGCTGAAGTTACACCTATGGGAGAGAAAGGGCTGAACCTGGCAAAGACTTTCCAGACTGGTTCCAGCTCGCAGTCAGACCAACACTTGCAATGTGAACATCCTGCAGCTGTCCCTGAGCAGAGTGAAGTGGTCGGGGTCTAGCTAGCGGGGTTGGGCACCTTGCTTCCCTCTTCACCAAAGCTGCCCCGTGCGCTCTGTCCCCTGGTTCTGAGAGCAGCTAACTTCTGCCACGATCAGCTGCCATGGGCAGCGCTCTCAGACTCTTTGCTTTTTCCTCTTCCACATGCAGGTCTCCTCCCTACCTTTAGGACCAGCAAGTGAACACAGCCCTCCCTGCACAAGAGAAGCTCCACCCAGATATCCTATGCTGCACTCCCAGACACATGGTACCAAGTCTGATGTGACTGTATGCCCCTGCATAAAAAATCATTTTAAATGTTCAATGCTGAAGGGTAGTCAAGTAAAAAGCTTCCCCACCAGGCTCACCCAGCAGTAAATTTATTAGCAATGGGACTTCCTAGATAACATAGGTGGAAGAGGGCAACTTGCTGGTAATGGGGGAGAGACAGCTCTCCACTGCTCGATCAGCTGGCAAACCTCAGCAGGGACCATGCCTCCAGCATTCAACAAGCCTGGCTCAGCATGGAGTAAGTGAATCTTGCTGTATTTAAAGAGACGGTCTCAAGGGTTCCCTTTTAATCTCATCTCTGTTTGCAATTCCCCCTTCTGAGCCTATGAGTAACATTTCTTTCCCCTTCAAGTGCTACTCTGCTCTGTTCAATTTTCTCTTCATCCCTCCCTGCCCTCTCCTTCCCTCCGCTATCCCCATCCCCATGTTTCTTTAATGGAGCTTGAAATTATAATATGGTGATTCAGCTTCCTTTCATGTCTGCCAAGAGTCAGTGGCACAAGCCTGGAAATAGGGCTTGCTGGTTTTCTCAGCCTGGTCTGCAGCAACCTCTTTGCTCGCCCTGTGAGGCTGGAGACCTTCTTCCTATCACAGGTGGCAAGGAGAGGAACTTCCCCAAGAGCTCCTGGGGTTGGCCGTGGCCCACGGTACAGTCATGGGCCACAACGCACCATGTCCAGAGTGTGTTATTCTTCACTGGGCATATGCATGTGGATTTGCTGGGGAGTGTTTGAGCTGAAGGGCCTGGGAGGTGCCAGGGAATGTGCCAAGTGGAGTCCCAGTGCTACCTCCCTTTCCCAAAACCTCATGCACTGGCTGTGTCGGGGCTAGGACTCACCCAAAGCTGATGCCTGGACCTGTCTCCTGAAAAGCTCTCAGGGCCCCACCAGGGATTGACTTGTAGCTCAAAGATTTGCCTCCTGAAAACATAGCTTCTGTAGGTTACACACAGGTTACAACCTTCATATTATTTACTTCTTCATAGTACAACGGCAGAGCTGCAAAGCCATAAGGAAATTTCCCTCATGTCCCCCTGATGCCCATGACTACCCTCTGACACCTCTCACTCTTTGCCCTGCCCTGATCCTCATCCTTTTGGCTTTCACACCAACAGACATGCAGCCTCGTGTTTCTTCTCCTCACTTCTGCTGCCGGCTGCACAGACCTCACACTTTTATCCCCAGCTTGCCACAATCCCCGGTTAAGCACTTTCCGTCTCCCACCAGCACAGCACATGCTATAGAAGAAACATCTGCCAAATGCCCTCTCTGCCGCCAGCCCAGTCTTGCTCTGCTCTTTTCTTTCTTTGTTTCCTTCCAACGAACATTTCTTCTCCTGAACGGAGAATTTCTTGTGCCACCAACTCTTTGCTCACCTCATTTACTAGCTTCCAGCTGTTCCAGCTTTGGAGTCACAGTGTTGACACTCTTCTGGAAGAGAGTGTGCAGTCCAGCTCCTACCAGTAATTCCTGCTTATCTTCATCCTTTCTAGATGAGTGTGTTGTCTTGGCTTCATTTTGTCACTTTCTTTTCCACCTGCTTCTCTGCTCAGCCCTTTCTCATGCCTTTCCACTCAGTGCCCGTACTTTCTTACTGCCCATTTCACATATGTTCACAATCCACACTCTAAAAACCCACAACATCTCCTTCTTTTGACTTCACCCCACTCACCACACCATTTTCTCTCTTGCACCTTCTTCATCTGCAGTCTGTTTGCTTTTCTCAACCCCTTCCACTGCAGCATCCATGCTCTCTCTCCCCCTCCCACAGGACATACAGGGCTCTCAGGGGAAAAACACGCTGTGTCCTGCCCCACTTTTTCCCGAAGCACGGTGACATTGTGCTGGCCTCTGCCTGTGCCCTGTTCTGGAGGCTCTTGTGACTCGCCGTGCGGCGGCGCTACATTCAGGTGTGCTCCCCTGCAGTCCAACACCTCTGTCTCACCCCGGGATGAATGTCAATGATTTGCAATAATGACTTCTGCCAAATTCTCCTTTACTTTCGATGGCAGTGATGTCTGTCAGCAGGCAGTTAGCCTTTCCCTCCGTGCAGTGAGCAGGAACAAAGAGGCATTATATGGATATGTGCGTGCATGAGGTGACCATTACCTTGAGGACCTCCAGAGTCAAACAGCATGAATTTTTATGGCTTGAGCCTGAAAGCTGGACTGCTTGCTAGAGAACAGGCACACGTCCCCTGTGGGTTGGCTGCAGGCGGGGAACCAGTATCTGCTGAGCCGTGAGTTACGAGTGCACGTGCAGCAGTAGGGATGTATGGAGTGAATGTATAGATGCTGAGTAGGAAATGTTGTTCTGTGGGCTGTCGGCGTGGTTGGGAACACGCGGGGAGTAGTGAGCGTGCCTGTGGGTACTGTACTGCTACCCACAGCAGAGACCACTGTGGTGTGTGAATGTGAGCGTATGCCTGTGCTTAGAGCAGCCTGGACGTGTCTTCTGGCCTTTCAGGTTAATTGATTTAGGAAGTAGTTAGGCTTTTCCTCCATTAGTGAGGCAACCGTTCCTCCCTAGAACTCATCCAGGGACACTTTCCAGTAACTGTTCAGATAACAATAAATGATGCATGAGCTAAAGATACTACGTCAATAAGGAGAGGTTGTATAATAAACAGGAATTACATGAAGGGAAGGGAAAATAAAATCCCTAATTCAATTCATAAAAGTGAAAACCTCTGTATAAAAGGTAGAAAGCTGGACCCTTTTGAAGAACTGGCCATTTTTAGGAAGCATCAGTAATCCATCTCATCTACCATTTCTTAAAAATCCTATATAATGGTAGCTCAGCCAAGGCAAAACTTTGCTGTTGGCAACGTACAGGAATGTGAGCAGTATCACTTTGAACAGACTGAGAGCCTCGTAGCATCCCTTAACACCTCCTGCATGCCAGAAGCCATTGGAGCCCTCTCAGATAGATGCACCTGCCGGCAAAGGCAGAGAGCAAGAGCTAGTTGTGCCCCCATGTAGGGAAAAGCCATCGCCGTGGGACAACCAGCATATCCCAAGCCAGCCTCTCTGATCACATCACCAGACTACTCTTGGTCCCCTGTATGTGCCCTGAAGAGGTGAGTTTGCTATGGGCACTCAGGATTTTCAGGTCTATAGCAGCTGTATTGGAATTCAGGATTGTAGCTAAAACCAGCCCCAAATCAACACACAATTACAGAATATGTGCCCAGGAGGTACCAGAGCCATGGCATGGAAATCCCAGCAGAAATGTCTTTAGTCATGGCCCATGTGCCTCTCTGCCCCCCCTGTACTACACAACACAGGGAGCGAGGACTATGACAGTACACAGAAATCCAGAGTTGGACATTGACAGTTATGCTACACTAGAAACAGGAGAGTTAAACTCTCAAAAAGCGCCCTGTTCCCTTCTTCAGTCTCATGCAGAACCCTCATTTATAGGGGGACACAAAAGGCGGCAAGAGGGGAAAAACATATGCACTTACTAGTCCCTCTGGAGCTCAGGTCCATCAGTTAAAAACCTCATTTCAGATTATTTTAATTGCAGGTACAGTTGTTTAACGGAGAGTGTCAAACAGCAGCTGGACACTAAGGTCATGTTTGCATGAGATAGGTGCTCTGCTTTGGCTTACTTTCCTTGTTGCAATGAACAAGTTGCTTCACATGAGTGTGAACTTCAGCAATCTTGGTGTAATCTATGGATGAAGTCACACAGGGTAAAAAAGTCCCTCAGAAAAACTGCAGGGCCAGAGACTGAAGAGTCTCTTCTGCCTCCAAGAAATGCTTCTTTCTCATGCAAGCTCAGCTACCCTGCAAAACAGAAGGAACCCCCCCTGCCGCTTACTTCTTGCTCCACTTCCTTGCAGCTGCTAAGAAGATAGCTCTGCTCCTGCAGACCTGAGGATACCTGTCAGAGCAATGTCAAGAAGGAATTCATTATGGTGACAACAATTCTCACCACCATATGGTGGTCAGAATTGCTCATGAAGGGAGAACACCTCTGTTTTCTCACCTTTTTTCACCCCAGGAGAAGCTTCATTTCTGGATAGTTCATGACAGGGTGACAACAAGTGTAGAGCCTGTCTGCGCACAGCCCTTCCTCTTCACCTCTTAACATGAGGCTGCTGCTTTCTGGCCCAGTGTCTGCTAATATTTCTCAACACTCTGCTCAGGAAGAGAGGCAGATCACAGGTAGGCCAGTGGCTCATTCCCTCTTGCAGTCTCTGCCCAAGAGGAGTTTGCCTTGCCATTGCATTCATCGCACTCATTGCCTTCCTCTTCCTCTCTTCTCCACTGCTGTGTCAACATTCTGTCCCAATGTCGTCTCCCAGAAGGAGGTGAGGGAGTCTGGATGGCCTGAACCTCATCTCCTCCTCAGCAAGCCTGCAAGACATCTTCGCTGTGGCCAGGGATGCTCTACCAAGTCCATGGTGATGGACTGACCCATGATAACATGGCTGGTCTTTGCCCAAGCAATCCTTCTCAGGGAGTTGGAGAGAAATTTCTGGCTGATTTAGCTGTGTGGTGCCATTGCCTCCTTAAAATTATCCTAAAATTTAGAAGAGCAGAAAGGTTATTCTCCTACTGTGTCACATTCTGCCACGCACTAAAAGGCCCATACTGGTTTTGCTAGCCTGCTTTTCCGTCCTCTAGTGAGCCCAAGATCTCCCTTTTAATGTATTTCTCCCTGGTTTCTCATAACCTGTGGCTCAGGGGCTTTCTGAGCAAGAAGACATGTTTTTCTTGTGTTTAGTAGCCCTAGGAGGTTTTTTTCCATGAGTTTGTCCAAATGCTTTTTGAACCATGTAAATGTAAACCCACAGCACACTGTGGCAGGGAGTTCCCCAGATTAACAGCACCTTGTATTAGGAATCACTCCCTGTTGTTCTGAACATCCAGCATGCTGGCTTCAGCTGTTACCCCTTTATTCTTGTAGGACAACTGCTAGGGAATGGATGTTCCCTGCTTGCCCTCTCTGTGCTGTTTCTGATTTTATAGACCTCTATCAAAAACTATTCAGCAAATTCTCAGCTGAAGAATTCAGCCCTTCTCAGGCAGGCTGCACTGATTTATGCCAGCTGGGGTCCTGGCCCTCCATCCTTACTGAAAATGCAGGATGACCTCTAAAGACTAGGTGAGCTTTGTGAAAACACTTTGTGTAGTGAAGGTCAGTGTGTGTCTCAGGCATTTTCTGTTCCTGCAAGACATATGCAGCTACAGTTTTCAGCTCAAAAATTTCTTTTCAAGACAAAAATGGCAAGTCAAAGCAGGCATGAATCCACTGACCAACAGAGAAATTTGTTCCCCAGCATTGAAGGAATGTTTCGAATGAGACGATCAGAGTAGCTCAGGCTTAATACAGCTTTACATCATTAACAGTTAATGTTGAGCCAGAACAGTGGAGTAAGCTGTACTTATTGCTAGTCAGATAGTCTGCAACGGCCAAGGAGAAAATAATCACTAAAGGCAAGAGGAGATTAAAGTAAGGTGACAATGTCTGAGTGCTTGTTTTTCTAAAAATTGTAGATTTACTTGGCAGTGCTCACAGCCCATTTCTTTACTGATACTCACACAAGGAAGGATAATCCTTTTGCTTCACCAACCTGTTTATAGCAAGCTATCTCTCTTCCTTAACCTCAGCTCAAGTGACTGTGGGCACACAAAGCATCAGGCACACGTCAGGAAGGGACTGGCCTTCTGCTTTACAGGCGGCACCAGGGGTGCAGGATGTGGAGGTTCATTTCCCACCAAGGGCACGACTCCCTGGTCTTCTGCAACCCAAAGGAAAGAGAGAAGGAGCCACAAAAAAAACATAAGAAAAGCAAGGAGGAAGCGGTGCTGTATCTCCCTCCCAGTGACCCAAGCTCATTGGACATGCTGCCGCAAGCCCCTCACCAAGGAGACCCTCACATCTGAGAAATGGTGTCCCTGTAAACTTCCCCTGAAGCATTGCTCCTAACACAAACCTAGATAGAGATGATGTCATTTGGCCCTTAGGCATCACGGTAGGAATACAAGACGCTGCCTTAGCGATGCTGCAGCTTGCCTTCGTTTTCCAGGGTGAAACCACGAGGCCGGATTTTGCCCTCATCATGAACCAACACCGCAACAGAGAAAATCAAGCTCCTGAGGCTACCAGCTTGGGCGAGATAAACCAACGGCGGCTTCCCCTGCTGCTGGCTGCTCTGCCATGCGGATACCTATACTTCTGGAGAACAGGTTACCCCGGGTACCAGGCCGGAGTTAATTTGCAGTGCCGGCAACAGATGGAGGGTCCCTAACCTCTAGGTGAAACCTGACATGTTTTTTGATTAAAGCAGTCTCTGAGCATGGCAGGTTTTTGTGCTAATGATGACAGGCACACACTTGAACAACCGCCACCCCCTCTTCTTGCAACAGTCGTTATTTAGGCAATAAAAAGGAAACCCGAAGAGCTCAAAGCCTGCTGATTGTTAGCGCCTGTGCTCCTCACCCACCTCAACAAACCACCACGGTGTCTGACCTCCACGGTGACTGGCTGTACTGTGCCTAGATACGTATGGTCAAGCAGCACTTTTTTTGTGCCAGACGAAAGTTTCGGAAGGGGAAACAGCCCTTCTGCTGCATTTGCAAGTACCAATTAGCCAGCAAACTCCACAAACCTGGGTCTGAGAAATAGCGATGGCACCCTGCAGCATGGAACACAGCCAGAGCATCCAGAGGGCAGCTGGGGCTTTATACCTCCAAGCTGGTGAGCCCAGGGGTGTACCGAAACCAGTCAAGCTGCTTACATCAGAGAGCAGGAACAAAAATCCTACTTGTGAGCATGGCCAGGGAGGGAGATGAGACATGGACTGCCTCCACCTGCCTTTGTTCGCCACGAGGGACCTGTGTTCCCGAGTCCCCTGCGGAGAGCTGAGATCCTTGCTTACAAACTACAGGCTGCTCACAACAAAATTTCCTGACGCTGCCTAGTGTTTCCAAAGACAGTCTCTAGTGCAGGTCAATTCACCTGCAAGTGATGTATTTATTGTTAAAGAACTACCAAGCAGCTCTCTGTCCTGTCTCAGGAACCAAAAAAACCCTCAGATCTTTAGCACACTTTAAAGTGGCTTTACAAAGACAGAGCCCGCTTTGGGAAATGTGGGCTGCCATGCCAAAAAAGACTGAGGCTCTTGTCAGGGATGCAAGGAGACATGCAGTCTCCCAGGTAGGTGGATATTTAGGCTGTATTGGCAGCGTCTGATCGGCACTAGAAATAGAAACTCTTGCTTAGTCCCTGCAGTCAAAACATCTGCTTCACACCTCTTGGCCCTGGGACCTTGAGCCCAAAGTCAAGTGCAGGTCTCAAAGGCAACATAGACCTAAGTAACTCTAAAAGTAGTAGACAGAACTAGGATTTCTGCATGTATAGTTTATTTCAAAAGCACGAACCTTTCAAAATAACGTACCGGTGAGATATCCAGCAGCAGAATGTTTGTATGTGTCCATACTTTGGTCACAGTGGTTTTCTCTCCAGTTTTACCCATTAGGCGATCCTGAGGTAACACACCATTGGGCTACAAAGCTCACACACAAGGGACCTCCTTTATGTGAGAGAGTTATACTGAGGTCCCTTTACCCCTTCAGCAATGCAAGTGGTGAAACCAAAGCACACTGTTACCTCTTTCAGCTTTTACCCCTTAAGAACCTGAACAGACACTGATTCTGGTATTAGAGTGCCTTTTTTTGGCTTAGCTTATGCAGCTTGTGAAGGGACTTTTGCTAAACTGAAGGAACGCAAATCCCCAGTCACTGGCACCCTGGGATGTAAGAGCTCAGGGTGGGACGTGGGTTGCAGCGAGGTAAAACCCCACCTGAACAGCTACACCTTAGTATCTGGTAAAACTACTGCATATAGACGAGGCCTTAGTTTCAGCATAGGCTTATCCTCTCCGGTTGCGTGGTCTCCCGTGCCATGCTTAGCCTCTAGTTCGACATTAATAAGAATCCCTGGACTTACCTCTTTGAACCCATCTGCTCCTCTCTGTTCCCCTATACCTTCACAGATAGGGTCCTCTGATCTGGTCCTTGTTGCTGAGGCAGACTTCTTGATGTCTGCTGCCGCTTGGAAGAGCCTCTGGCCTGTTTCACTGGGTGTCCAGCCCTCCTAAAACTTCAATGACCCAAACATGTTTTCTCACAAGAGTCTACTTTTCCTCTCCTCTCCTCAGACTTGGACCTACCAGGGACAGAGGTGGAGTGAGAGGTGTCATATGCACTGAAATACCAGGAAGCCCACAGTGCCCTTGAAGGGCTGAAGAGCCAGGAACTCCCGGGCACCCACCTCCATCTTTTTGTACCTTTGGGTTGAACGCTTGGGTCCCCCACCAGACGCCAAAGCAGCGATTGAAAGCTGCTCGGCGTTATTGCTGTTATTGTTTCACACTGCTCTCCTTGATAGCGCATTAGATCTCGTGCTGAACAAATGCCTCGGTGCCTGCTTGGAGCCCGCCTTCCCACCGCACAGCCCCCTGCCAGCGCTGGCTTCCAGGGTGCCAGCTGTCACTCGCTCCGCGTCCTTCCTGCCGAGACGCAGGCGTACCAGCGCAGCAGCAAAGGCACACAGGCAGAAAGAGAGAGAAAGGCATTTGGAGAGCTGGAGCGGCACCAAGGGAGCTTGGAATAGCAAGCGAGGAGAGCTCTTCAAAGAGGAACATCAAAGCATCAGAGACGGGGAGAGGGAGCTGGGAATGACAGATCTGGTTTAAAGAGCCATCTATCTCCCAGCTCTTACTATGTAAATTACTCCTGCTCACTGGCTGCCGCTGCTGTGGAGGTAATTGCTAATATTTTTTGGAAGCGGCTCCTCTGTGCCAAGACACCAGGCCTTCTGCCCCACTCTCACAGTGGTGTTGGTGGCAGGGATGTCCCCCGCTGTGTGGGAGCCATGCTGGCCACGGCATGCCAGGGCAGCGAGCTCCTTCTCAGGATGGCGCAGCTGCGCTGGTAAGGGTTGGGGGCCAGCAACCTGCTCTTTGGTTGGCCCCTTCTCCATCTGCCCTTCCCGGCTTCCAAGTCTCCCCCAGGCTTCTCACTGTGCTGCTGCCCTCAGTCCTGCCATCCCATCTGCCCACATTATTGCATCCTCTCCTTCCTGTCCTCCTCCATCCCACTCCACCTTCCACTACCCGCTCCTCATCCTCACATCTTCTGGAGGGTCCCTCACACCATGGCCCCTTTCCACCCACCTGTCTGAGTACAAGACTGCCAGGAAGGTGCCTTCTTCCACAGCCTGAGCAGCGTGGTGGGGGGAAATGGATGCTGGCCAAGGCTGGAGTCAGCAACACAAAAACAGAGAGGCTGAGGAAACCCTCAGTGCTTTCTCTTGTCAGGTTTACAGCACTTGAATCTCACAGTTGAAAAGGAGGCAGAACACAGCACCCAGCCCAGGACCAAGGAGGTGTGCATTGCCTTTTGTAGTCTCTCCATCAGCCTGTTCCCCAAAGCCAGAGCTTCTTTCTTTCGGAGGAGAGCTGAGCATTTTGATAATGTCACTGCTTTGAAGGGAGCCAAGTCAAAGCTGTTCACCAGAGACCTCCCCTTCTCCCCCTTGAGAAGACCCAACTCCAAGGCCAACCAAGCATGTCCTCAGTGAGTCCCTCCTTTCTCTCCACCCACCCATTTCCCTTCTCTCAGGTCTGGTGCCTTTTGTGAAAACTGGATACCTTCTCCCTTCCTCACAAGGTGACACGTCCCTGTGGTCCCTTTGCCCCTTTCCGCTCCTCAAGCCCCCCAGGCTCAGCATGAACTCTTCTCCCCACCCCTCTTCCTCCAGTTGCCCTTCAATGACTATTTCCCAACTCAGGGAGGGCTAAGCACAACTATGAGTAAGAGGAGAAAAGCAAACAAATATCTGAAGAGGCTGGGAGGCATGGAGTTATTGTGGGAGGACACAAGGCTACTTGTCTCTGGGAGTCTTCCCCACTCTTGATAAAAATATCGAGGATAAGTGTCACCCCAATCCCCATGAAAAGTAGTGAGTTTGGATGCACTGCCCTCTCACGGGTTAAGGAGCAACACATTTTCTTCCCTAGCTTCATCTAGCTCAGTGGAGGGAACAAGGTCCTGAAATTCACCTTACGGGCTGGAAATGAGCATGAGAAATTGCAGCCCAAAGGGTCGATTTTCCAGAAATATCTAAGTACCCAGGAACGGGGGCTCGAAATGAAAGTGTCTCTCGAGCCATCTTTTTCCTTCACCGCTGTGGTGTGATAATAAGGTGCTTTTTATGTAAGTGACCTATTTTCCAGGGAAGCCAGTTCTCCGAGTGGGGAATTGGAAAATGACGAGTGCAGCAGTTTCGTACTTTAATATGTTTTCATTCTCTGCGAGCAACAAGCAGCTACTGTACCCAGAGGACGGAGGAACTGTCTGCTCTCATCAGGGATGCTCCCTGGTGCCCAGCCCAGACAGCAGGCGGGAGGCGAGCCCACACCGTGCGCTCTGCAAGCCCCCGCCAGGCAGAGCTTTCCCCTCGTACCTGCCGACAAAAAAGCCTTTCCTCCCTTCCCAGATATTTTTCTGTAAAAGCCACTAATGTGAGGCTGGGGGAGGAAACTGAGGAGATGGAGGGGGAAAGGTGAGCTGGCTGTGGGCTTTGTGATGAGTCAGGAAGGAAGGGGTCATGGCTGGTGGCAAACCCTGGCTGCACACTGTTGATGGAGCAATGTGGCAGGGAGGGGAGCCAGGCATGCTTAACGTAAAACAGGGTGGGGGGGAAGGGGACTGTAAAAGGAGGGAGGTATAGACCTTATAGGGAGGCTGAGCACCAAAAAAAACCTGGCCCTTAGGAGACAGGTTGGTGTGCTTCGAATTTGGTATAAGCCCAGCACATGGCTTTAGGGCACAAAAGGGGCTGCTTTCCCAGCTTGAGGAGAGCAATTCCTCAGCAATTGAACCCAACTCCTTGCCCTCATCTCCCACCAGTCTTGTATGACATGAGGCCCACCAAACACCAACAGTCAGCCCTCTCGTGTCCCATCTCCTAACTAAAATACTGCAATAGCCAGAACACTGCCCATGAACCATCCGGGTGGCACAACCAAATGATGCTCACAAGGAAAATGAAGCCAAACTTCCTACACACGAGAAGCCCAGTTAAGGCTTGAGTCCATCCCATAACTACCGGCAAGAAGGGAAACATTGGCACGAAGCCCCTGTGCCGAACACCTGCAGTTCACTCCCACAGCGAACCCAGCCGTAGCACGGCTGCAACCCCATTCCCATGCTTCCCTAAGCAGTGCCTCTGCCTCCGATGCTCTGACGAGCACAGTGGACCTCTTCCACTTCTGAGGGGCCTTGTGCGAGGGAAGAGGTAGCACCGGTCCCTCCCAGTGTCGCTCACCACCCCAGCACGACTCCCTGTGGCTGTCAAAAAGGTGTGAAACCCCCACCCTGAGACAAGGCTTGACCTTCTGCCCTGTGCAACCCCTGCAGGTCTGTGCCCACTTCTGGCAGATCGGCACGGGAGCGGCAGGAGACACGGCATCCTGCTCCTCCTGACCATGTCAGCCAGGCAGGATAGTGCGGTTAGATTTTGTCCAGCAATGAAATAGTGCCAGCATTGTAATTTAGTGTACCCCAAGGAGAAGAGGGAGAAGTACGTGTCTGTCTCCCAGAGGAGCTCCCTTTATGTTCAGGCACGTGGCATCGCAGCAGTTACACCCCGCTCACATGCTAAGGGTTCTCCCTTTGCTAAAAACTCACATTTTTAAAAATTAAAAGCCATGATTCTGGCATGAGAGATTGCATTCACCAGGGACAAGTTTCAGCTCACCAAGCTGCTGTGAATCAGTAGACCCCTTCGCCCCAAGGCATCAAGAGAGATTAAAAACCATTAGTACACTAGAAAGACAACAGCGGTTTAATCAAAACATCTTGGGAGCAGCTTATGAATACTGTTAGTAGGCAATATTTTCTAGTGTATTTGTCTCTCATTAAGAAGAGCCTAACTTAAGCAGCTTCCTTTTGAGTTTTTGCTTTCTCGGACTTGAATTTGGTTTAATTGCTAGCTCGCAGGACTGGCTGGCCACTCGCTGCCTTCTGTTCCTCCTGTATCCATCGCCGCCGTTTGGCATTCCTGATTTTTAGCCAGGATGCTGATTGCGGCCTCTTTTGTTTGTTGGTTTCCTTCCCCTGGTATTTGCAATTCTAAATAAGTTGAATATTTATTACCAGCTCGTCATTTTATACCGAGGACTGAGCTCCCCCCAACACGCACACCCAGACAGGCTCCTTGGGGTGAGGGGCGTCTGCCTCCGCTCTGCCGTGGCTCCACAGGCAGTCCCTGGCGACCGCCAGGGGACAGGGATGCTACCACTGGATTCACAGGGAGGAAAAGGTGTTTCTCCAAAAGAGATGGCCAAAACTGCACTTACTGCGCATGCCGCAGCAGGCTCTGCGAGGCTGGTCCCATCCCTGCCTGGTCTCGACCAGCTGCCACTTCAGAGGTCTTGCATGCCACCACTGACATAAGGTGAAAGCAGGCACATCAGGCCAGGGGCTGGTCCCTGCAGCCCACAGAGGCCACAGCACCACTGATGGGCTTGGTAGAGCCAGCTGTGTCCAGAAACATAGGGGCTTGCTGCCATCATGTAGCAAAGGAGAGTCAGGAACAGGCTGTGGACTGAAGGAGGCCATCATTGGAGAGAAAAACCCTTCTTCTCTAGTGCTAGAGTACGTGCTGCCTCTGCTCGCCGGCCAAGCGCTTGCTGTTGGCCTCTCCTCCCGGCTGACCTGATACCAGTTGGCAACACCGTGCACAGGCTGGAAAAAGCCGTGCCAAGACTATCTGAGAAATGGGGGCAGGTAGGAAGGGTAATGCTGATGTGATCAGGGATGGCTTCACAGGGGAACAAGGCTGGGAAATCCCAACCACTGGGCTCTTGCTTCCCTTGTCCACTGTGTATGACTACAGAAAACAGCCCCACTGCTGTGCTGAGGCTTTCCAGTATGGCTGTGCACGGAGGAAACTGGGCAGACCAAAAGGCAGTCACTGCAGAGCAGCATCCAGTGAGGTGGTATCCACTCTTGCGCTGTGCGCCAGCTGATGGGTATCTGATCTGTGCCCTTCTCCCTCTCCCCTTCCCCACATCTGACAACCACGGAGAGGCATCCTTCCATACAACTAGTGCAGAGTGTGTCCACACCTGTGTTGTGGGAGGTTATCCTTATGGGGTGGAGGTGACCTTCCTCCAGTCCCTCTTGGGTCCACAAGAAAGTGAACACGCTAAAACTTCAGAATGAAAATATTTCTCTTTCTATAGCCTTAATAGCTAAAGAAATCTCCCCTTCCCAAACAAACAAATAACAAAACAGACTTCCTCCTAACTCTCCAAAGGAAAGCAAGCAGCATTCAGAGTAAAATTGCTGAAAATGGAACAGGGTGCCCCTCTGTCATCCTTTTTCTGACAAAATTGCCACGATTTTCAACACTAGGCTAATATACACCATCTAGAATTTGTCCAATCTTTTTTTTTTAAATAACCCAATTGTGAAGAAGCTTCCATCAGTTCCCCAAGATGCTGTTTTATAGCTCTGATCTGAAGAAATTCTCCTGCTCTTCAGCCTACATGTTGTTATGCTTTATTTCATGGCTCTGGTTAGTCCACCTGCCAGATGTCCAACACGTCATCAGAGGGCTGCTCAGTTATCACGCCTTGACATACCACCGTGTGACTTCCGTGAAATATAGGGCTGAAATCTAATCTACAAGCCTGTAGCACAAAGCTATTAAGACCATATTGTAGATTTATAATAACACACTTTTTCTCCTTGTCACTGGCCCAAGGACTCGGTGGCTGCACCTGCACTGCTGTGACCCTGGGAGCCGGTTTGTTGCTTGCCCGCAGCGTCTGCCTCTTCACTCAGATGGGACACAGGAGGAGCAGCAAGGGTGGAAGAACCCCTGTAGGTGCCACCTATGCCCCAGCAGGCCTGTCCTATCTCCCCTCACAGAGGTATCAGAGCAACAGGACAGCCCAAGGTCCCTCTCCAGCAGGCACAAAGGAATTTGGAGTCAAGCTGTGCCAAATGGGGACACCACAGGAATTATATCTTGGGTCACACTAAGGCCAAGTCAGTCAGTATAGTTTTGCAGATGGTTGCATGCTTTGGGTGACTAACAGCATGAAGGATTCACGTTGACCTTCTTTCCTTGCTGAGACACTCGGCAAGCTGAATGCTTAACTCTCCAGATGGGTCCCAGCTGCACATCTCCGTTCTCCTTAAAGCTGTAAGGCCACAAGAGGTTTGAGAGCTGTTGCAATAGCCATGCACAGCGTGCATTGGAGCATCCCAGCAAATGGTGAACATAGAGGGAAACCACTCCTCTGACTCTGCTCATTGAAGAACCTCTGGGTATTTAAGGTGATCAGAGAATGAGCTGAGGAAGTAAACAACAGGGTGTCTTCTGCCACAAATCTGGGCAACCTGCTCCCATCGCCTGAGCCACAAATGCCCTTTTCCTGCACCTTCCAGCCTGGCATGCCATGGGATGGGAGATGCTGACCACCACACAAAAAACCCCAAAGTTATAATATTCAAGTTTAAGACAGCTCCTTCATCAGATCCCATTTTAGGAAGTCCCCAAAATCCAGATCAGGGTAAATCCCTGCGTAATAATAGTAATGCCCCTGAGGCCTTTGTACTTTCAGCCAGCAGAAGATAGGACAAAATCTTCTCTTAAAGCAGCCCCTTTTGCACCAGGTTGCATTTTCCCATCTCCTGAGTAGCCTTGTGATGGGCAGGAATTCATTCATCCAGAACTCGAGTATCTTGGGGCTGTGAGTCAGGGCGCACAGAAGTTATAGTAGACAAGAGAAGTTGCATGTGTCCAAAACACTTTTAATTAATGCCAGTATGGAAGATCAGGATGCAAGACTGGTGGATCCCAGATTGCGGAGTGGGTCAGCATGCCATTGCCCTGCTTGTACGTCCCAGGTCCACTGCACAAGGTAGCACCAGCTTTGCAGATGAGCCTGAATGGCTTGCAAACCTCTAGGGTCCTTAGAGCCACCCCTGCCTCACAGCCCAAGGAATTTTGTCTGTAAGGATGAGGGGCAGCATGGGGAACTTCCAAGCACAGGCTCCTTGGAGGCACCATCTAATCTGCATCCATGGCTGCAGCTCTGGTGCTGGTGGGGAGACTCCACCCTACAGACCTCTCCTCCTAATGAGCAAAGCCTTCTGCACGTTTCGCAGATCCGCCACAAATGAACAAGTAGGTCGTTCCTGTAATCTCTTCAGCTGGGTATTAAAAAAGCTTGTCCAAAATTAAGCTTGGGGTGTGTCAGCCTTATTACTCCCAAAGGCTTCTGCTGTGTCTGGCAGAGACCACACCAAGGCTGCTGAAGTCAGGGAAAGTTTTTCCAAAGGCTGATGAGCGCCCTGCATCACACTTTCCGAGACTCCCCGGCCAAAACAGACCTGCAACAGTACCCAACTGCCCCAGTCCCACACTGCGGACTGGGGAGCTGGGGACTGGACAAACAGGCTGCTTGTTTTCCCCAAGCACAGAGCGCTCCAACTCCACAACAAGGGACTCCCAGGCTGCTGCCAGGAAGACAGAGAATTTTCTGAAAGAAATACTGCCTGGCATTTAGCTGCAAAGACCCTGATTTTTATCAGACAATATAGATGTGGGTGAACGTGCGGTGAGTGATGGCGCGTGAGAGCAAGACAGCGCTTTGTTAGCAGCCCAGCCTCTGGAAACCGGAGCCTGTAAGGGAGCTGACTCCAACTCAATATTGCGCAGCAAATTGAGGGTGCTTGTTGCACACAATGTAATAATTGTATCTGGGTCTAAATGAACTCAGCGATCACTCCAGGATATAGTTATTATTACGGTTAATGGGAAGCTAACACCAGTTACTGCTCCGAAATGTACTGTTTCCTTGTCTCCTGATTGGATACCATCACTCTCTTGCTCCTAACAGTGATTGCTTTCTGCAGCCTCCATCCATTTTCCCTGCAACAAATACAGCTGCCTTGGTTTCTGACTCCTTCCTCATTGCATTGATCTAGCTCCCATTTCTTTCTTTCTGTCCCAGAGCCTCCCAAATGTGATGCCCAGGCCGAAAATCAAAGCAGTACATTTTCAGCAGGCAAACATATATCCAGATGCTGTCACTCAAACACCAGGGACATCACACCACTGTGGGTACATGCCACTGGTCAAAACCCATTTACAAGCCAGTAAGTGCTTATATCCAAAGAACAAGCTCGGAACAGTCTTTCCAACATAAATTCCTTGCTCTGGTGTTTGAAGTGATGCTGCCATAAGATTGCCTGTTGTGGTCTACTGACGGAGTCCAGAGATTTGCCTCCTCTACTGTTCTTCCCCAGCGTCTAGGTCAGTTTTAATGTCAGCCCTTACTAAAGAGGAGAGCAAAGCCCCAGAGCTCAGTGGCTTTCTGGGGGATGCAGAACAAGTTGGTGTTGCAAACCCTGGCCCTTACTTTCCCCAAATGCAAAGCTTCATTCGCTACTTTTGAATGTTCACTTTCAAATACAGCATCTCTCTTAAGGAAGAGACAGTTAAAGATTTCAGAAATCAACACCGCATGCTTCTCATGCTCTGGCTGAGATTCTCCTTTGGGCTACGCACTGACCCTGGCTTCACCTTAAGCAATATATACATTTCCATAAACATTGCTGTTCATCTCAGCAGTGCAGATAGCTGCTTAAAGAGCAGTTGGCTGGTTTTGCTCCACTAAGGAGCAGCACCAGCATGGCTGACGCGAGCCTAGGAGGTTGGATGGGCACTTTGGCTGGTGACAGCCCCTGCCCTCCCCCTTGAAGGTGCAGGTGGACCTGGCATGAGGCTCACCTCCGCAGAAAGGGAGCTGGCTTGAGCATTCACTCCCCTGGCTCACAGCCAGAGTGCAGTTTAGGACACGGACATCCCCTGTCTCTGAGGCTGGAGGACAGAAAGGCAAGGAGAATCCCTGCCCTATCATTATTGCCCTACCTACTGGGTCTGCTGTCCCTGGACCTGCTCTTGCACTTTTCCAGCAAGGGTTAGGAACAGGGAGCACGGGAGGAAAACCACCCTTGCTGCCCCTCCACCAGCAGCCTGCCCCACAAGCACAGGCGAGGAGCACCCACGTATGTTTGGGGTGTATGGAGAAACAGAGCACATGTGTCCCCATTTCAGGCACAGGTAGGCAGGTGCCCAGGTGGGTCCTCTTGTAGCCCATGTGGGTGGGATGTCACAGCAGCCCAGGCTGTGCAACCATCTCAGCTGTGAAGCACCGCTGAGCCCTTCACAACAGCACCAGCTCCTTCTCTGTGTCTACGGAGGAGAAATTACGGGCAAAACCAGCAGCCCGGAGCGCAGCGGCCGGTGGCCCTCATGCTGGCAGGGCCACCGGGCCGGGGCTGCCCGCGGAGCCCCTCAGGCTCGTCCCCGGCCAGCCTCGCCACTGACAGTGCCTCGACGCCCTCTCTTGGCAGCTGCATTTGCATTTCCACTGTTTTCAGCTGCTCCGTCTTGGTAGGAACCAGCGGCTCGTACCCGTAGGAGACGGGCAGGGATGCTTGCCAGGACCAGCAGCGAGGACCAGAGAGAAGCAGGGAAACACATAGGAAACCAGCCAGCCCAGAGGGTGGGAAGATGCGGGGGCCTTTTCTGACAGCTGATGGCTAAGCGTTAGTAACAAGGAGAAGAGGACACGGACCTGCGTTTTGCTCTGTTTTGTGTGTGGGACAGGACATTCACACTCGTACAGTGCGCAGGGCGTTAGACACCCACCAGTACCGGGTGAAGGAGCTGTGCGGTGTGTGCTCGATGGAGAAGGATGAGAGCCTCGCAGCTGGCTAGGGAGTCTCTGAGGGATACGTTGAGAAAGGGGGAGGACTTTTTGTTCATTCTGAAATCGGGGAAGGGTTTTATGAGTAGCTTCTCCTGTAAAGCAGAGTTAGAGGACCATGGTACCGGCTGACACCTTGCTGGAATGCTCTGCATGCTATTATTAAAACCCCAGGTTGCCCAAGCAAAGCCCTGCTACCGCTCAGGCTGGTACGTGCCGGCCACTGGGTAAAGAGCTGCACGTCAGCTCGCTGATGGCTGGGTTTCACCAGGGAATTCTCCCGGCCAGTGCTCTGCAGGAGCTGCCCCAGGGATACAACAAGTTGAAGTAACTTGGGTCATCAGCTCCCTCTGTCTGCTGGCGAGACACCAGGTACACAACCCCATAGCACCAGCCAGCCAAGTTAATCAAGCAATGCTTTAAGGGACCAAATAATTTGCACCAGCGTGACTTGCCTGGCTGCATGGGATAGGTATGCCATCCACTGGTTTGCCCCCAGAGGCAGAAAGGAGCCAGGCAGCGACGGTTGGAAAATCCCAAGCGCTGAGCGAGATCAAGAGAGTAAAAGAATGGAGAAAAAAACCTGTGCGTTGACAGATGAGGACTTTGGGAGCAGGGAAAGGAATCGCTGTGTGTGCTACAGGTATCTCATGGCATTGTTGCAAAGCTTAATTAATTAATAAAGGCCCTGGGAAGTTCAGGTGCTATGGGAGAGCAAGGCGACGGCACTGATCCTGTGACGACCACCACCTGCAACATGAGCTGCCCTGGGGGACAGGGGGAGAAAAAGATCTCTTATTTACATCAGAGTTCTGCCAATGGGCTTGACTGACACAGGAAGAGGAATTGCACCTCTGCTTCAGGAATCTTCTTTATCTGTCTGTTTTGGGTACAAATAAGAGGAGAGAGATCATTTTGACAGTGGTGATGAGATTGCTTAGAAAATGGACCTGTGAAATTGATTTCTGGGCTTGCTGTTAGGGGTGGAAAAAGAGAATAATTTCAGGTTGTCCAGAAATGCAGATTTTCCAGTTTTCTTGCTGACATGTACCATGGAAAAAATAAACACCGTGGGTTGGCTAAATCCTTGCTTTTGACACAAAAATTCAGTGTCATTTACTTCATTTTCAGGGCTTGTGTTTTGCTTTATGGTTTTTATTTTTAAAAAATCATATTTCATAATGGAACATTATTTCAAGATGAAAAAGTGAAATGTTTTGTTTAGAAACTGTGGAAATAAAACATTTAGATTGAAAAAAAAGCCACCCTCCATTATTTAATCTCAAACTATTTTTCGAACTTGACATGCATTTGCAAATGGATTCAGTTGCCCTGAAAATTGAGGGTTGGTTTGTTGGTTTTTTTTTCTGGCTGATAGCTGCTTCGGGGGTGGAAACAAAATATCCCATTTCTGCCTTGGAGTTCATTTGTGTTTGAAGCTCTTCATCTCAGCTGGAGTCAGAAATGTTTATCTTTGCTGTGGGAATGACCAGGCTGCCAAATCAGCCTGGGGGCGAGGGATGACAAAGGTGCATTGCCCCAGTGCAGCTCCTTGCCCTGCGCTCTGGCACAGGGAGGGCTGCAGCCCCTGCTCCTGCTGTGGTGCCCCGACACCTCTTCCAGGACATTACAAGATTTGGGGTTGCACATGGAGACCTGCTGGCGAAAGCCCCAGGGAAACAGAGCTCCCTGAAATGCTGTTTTGCCATGAAGGATGCAAAAGCATATTATTTCCAAACAAAATGTCTCACCAGACCTCCCCTCGGCACAGGCCCCGTGCACCACACCATTGCACGGGGCTGGGTGGCTTTTGTTAGGAGAAGCAGCTGCGAGGTGTGAAACTCAGCTGTAGGATATGGCAACGTGATCCTCCTGCCCCCATACCCCTTCCTACCAGGAGGGCGGCAGGGCAGCATCTCTTTTTACGGAAGCAGTCTTTGCCACTTATCCAATATCACTGTTGTTTATCCTACTTTTTCACTTCTAATTAAGCTCCTTATTAAAGCAATTAATTCTCCAAACACAAAACTGCAGCGAGCGAAAATTATTACCAACCAAATGCTGTTTGGTGGAGTGTGGTAAATGAGTCGCGGAGCACTGAAGCTTAATCTTGGTCCCCATGGATAAAGATTGTTGCAAGGAAGCATCCCCCTACTGCTGGAGGGCTTTTTGCTGGGGCTCAGCAGAGGACAAGGGCGAAGAGAAGCACAGACACCCTCCTCCCCTGAGAGCAGCGCTAAGGGAGCCTCCAAACCTCATCCCTGACAACACTGCATGGGCATCCACTTATTTTGTACTGTGTACATTAGGGTTTAATAACAAGTTCAGGATTTGGGGCTCCAAGGCCTGAGGGCTGCTCCTCTACACTAGCGTAAGAGCCATGTGAAAATAAGATAGGAGGCCATTCCTCCCTCCCGAATCTCTCTCTTCCTCTCCACACCTCTCACCCCAGGCTTCAGCTCTCCTAGACCTCACCCCAGTGATAGCTGGGAAGAACTAAAGCTTCTGCTTCTTTTGGTGTTTAGATGTGATTACCTTTTACAGCATAAGGAATCTTCTCCCTACAAATTTACTGTTCCCAAAGGGAGGCTGTTAATAAGCCCTACCTTTAATTCTGGTCTCTTCCAAAAGAAAAGAGGTGGGGGAGAAACAGCAACACAAGAAGGATGAGAAGTAGCTGGGGCTGACAAACAACCCATCCAGCACAAGGAGGAAATTCCCCTGTACACTGACTGCCCGGCTCAGAGCATCCCGTGATTTGCCTGAGCAGCAGGGCAGCAAGAAACCTTTATAATATGGTGAGTGACAAGTGTAAGAAAACACCTTTTCCCATACTCACCCTATTGATAACTGTTGTGTGGTATATAAAGTGTACCTGCTCTTTTTTTTTTTAGGGCAGACCCACTTGACCAGGTAAAGCTTGCTTTCTCTCTCCCTTGAGCATCTTCCTCCCAACTCCAGAACTGCTGGAGTGGACAAAGCACCTTTCCAGGCACCCACAGCAACCGTATGGCAACCCCAGTGCCTATCAACAAAACAGAGAGAGGATGAGCCCCAGCACCAGTGAGCCAAAAGCAATGCCAGTAGCCCTGCTGTCCTTTAACTTCATCCGTCATTTCCCCAAACCTGTCATAACTGTTTATTACACCACAGTGTAACCACCAGTTAGCAAATATCCCTTTCCCACCACCTGGCCCTATTTCCCTGGGGATGCTCCCTGCTGTGGTTTGGCAGACAAGGCAGTCCCTGAGCTGGGAGCTAGTTTGGGTCAGGGTTGCCTAGTCCCATCTCCAAGTCTCCTCCCCAACTCTACTTTCTCCAGCATCTGGACGCAAACAGCCTCTAAAGAGAGCATTGTCCATGCAGTTTACCTTGTCACAGTTCCAATTCTGCTCCAGGCATTGTCCCATGACGATGGCCAACAAGGAAGCCCTTGCTCTGCCGTGGTGGTGCTACTATAATCAGCAGGCACATGGGGAGCCCTGCCAGGCTGCTGGTGGAGAGGTGTACCTTCTCCTGGGAAGAGGGCTGAGCCACTGCTTGCTCTTGCTCTCTCCGCAAACACATTCGCAGGCACACGTTTTGCCCCAAATCAAGCTACAAGCTTAAATACCCTTTAGACTGATTACAGGCTGCTGGAGAGATCAAGGTGTTTTAGAAGCGGGCCTGGGGTACCACCACAGCCAGCAGTGGTGCATCCACAGGTGCAGTAGGGATTTGTTTACCCTACCTACCTACCTACCTAACCTGGAACCACCAGTATTTTGCAGGAGCTGGGCTTTTCCCCCTTCTCCTGCTTTTACCCCAGAGGCCAACACAAAGCACTGCCCTTACCCCACATCACAGGGCGGCACAGCACCGCAGCACAGCCCAGCCGTGCTGTCACTGTGCCACCAGGACACAGCAAAAGGGTACACATCTCCAGGGATTAGCGGGCTCCCCGGCCAGCCAGGAGCAAGTACAGCCCTTAAACCCTGTACAAAAAGACCCTGCCGGCAGGTGAAATTCTTCTCTGGGTTTCTGCTGTCTGAACGGTGTCATTCGGGGGAAACTGGGCTGACACGTGGCTAGCGCAGCACAGGGAGACAGCAACGTGTGACAGACCATGCCACGTGCTCCCAGGAAACGGCCCTAGCTCTTGCCCCGAGCGCAGAAACAACATACATCTTTATCCGTTTTTATGGGCATTTCTGGGTGCCAGCTGTGGAGCGGGGGTGCAGGGGGAAGGCTGCAGAGGAGCTGGCTGCAGCAGGGCCACGCAGGTGTCCCACCTCCAGCATCCCTCACCAAGTGCTCATCTCAGGCATCAGCTGGAGGGTGGCGAGGGGGAGCTAAGCTGCAGAGAGGCCACCTGCTACTAATAGTGCTGCTGCTTTTCATTTGCATTTGAGAGCAAAAAAAAACAACAACTGATCTGCTGCTCCTTCTCATCACATGCTTTGGGCTCCTCGGGCAAATGCGAGATGGGCAGGTCTCCATGGATCTGTAGAAGGGAAGCCTGTCAGGCGGCTGTGGCTAGAGCACGGCGAAGGGCACGATTTGCGAGGAGTTGAAAACATGCGTTGAAACTTGTCCCATCTGTGGCCATTTGGATCAGCTTGTCGCAGGCTGGTGTGGTCCTCCAGCCACGGCAAGCAAAAGCGGGAGGGAGGTGCCAAGCCCGGGAGCCCTGGCAGCCCCCCCCCCCGTGCCATGAAGCTGAAACGACACAAACCAGTTCACGGGCACAGTCATTAGTGAAGTTTCCCACCGGCATCCCACACAGCATCAGGGGGGTCCAGCCGAGCCCCCCGCCGTGCTCCACCAATGGCTCACAGATGCAGTTGGCTCTCACTTGACTTGCAGGGGCCCCTTTCTCCCAGGAGAGGAGGAGCACAGCCCCTGCCAGCACTGTACGTGCAGGAAAAGGGCTTCGTTCTCCTTCTGTGCCCACAGATACCACAGTCACTAAACTTGCAGACAGAATAGGACAAAACCTGCCTGACGCACCCCCAAACCCTACAGACATTGTCTCCTGTCTCTTGGGTGTAACTGTAGCATCCACAGCTCCAGCTTTCCTTACATGGCTCTAGCCAAAGTCAGACCCCTTGTGTGTCCTCCAGGCTTTTTCCTTGCACGGCACCAAGCAGAGGAACTTCACAGAAAAGCTTTGCAAGTGTTTAGTTCCCCCATGATTGACTACAGTGTGTCAGGGACCCTTTTTCTGCCGAGGTTTGAGTGACCCCCCCCAGCGACTTGCTTTCCCACGCCAGGCAGAGCCAGCGCATGGCAGCAGGGGACCTGCCTCTCCCTGGTGCCCCAGAAGTTCTGGGTCCCACCTGGCCCTGGCTGTCAGGGGCTCCCAGCTGCCCACAGGAGACCTCCTGTCCATCTGGAAGAGGCAGAGCACCAAGCCCTCTGCACCACCAGGACAGGCACTCAGCACACACCGCATGCATCCTTGAGCAGAAAGGTGGCGGCTCCTGACTTGACATCAGTCCAGGGGCCTCTCCGATTTTGGTGGAATTTGGGAAACTGATGCCAGCCAAGGGACGTATCAATGCTAGGAAAGGTGGAGCCTTTCTTTCACTGCCAAACAGATGACCCCTTTCTACGGCTGCCACCAGAGAGGCCAGTGCTGGGAAAAACCTCCCTCAGCCTAAAAAAATTCCACTCATCTGTCTGTTGGGAGGGGAGAGAAAGCAGCAAAACACTTTGGGATGTCAGCCAGGCGCTGTCGTACAGCAAACAGCTGGCTGGCTCTGCCCCACTGACAAAAACGCAGCAGCCTCAGCACGGGGAGCAGGAGGATGCAGTGTAAGCTGTTGCTTGGTCCCTGGTGTTTGGGAGGAGGAGGACTGTGCTCTTCCAGGTCCTGCTGCACCCCAGAGTGGGAGGCAGATCAGAGCCATGACCAGCTGCATCCCAGAGACCAGAGTCACACCAGCAGTGAGGCAACTCCATCCCTTCCTCCCTCTCTCCCTCCCTCCCTCCCTCTTCCCCTGCCACGGCACTGGGAAGCCTCGCAGAGAAGCAGGCAGTCCTCGTGAGAAGAGCCAGGAGAGAT
Organism: Vanellus vanellus; assembly: GCF_965231255.1. Classification (NCBI taxonomy): domain Eukaryota; kingdom Metazoa; phylum Chordata; class Aves; order Charadriiformes; family Charadriidae; genus Vanellus; species Vanellus vanellus. The sequence continues at coordinate 104,045,703 of NC_138905.1, read as the reverse complement.
GCGGGCAGCGCTCCTGGGGGTCGAGCCATTTAATGAGAAACTGAGCTGCTGAAACGAGCCCGGGCATTAGCTCCTGTACAAAAAACCAGCGCAAATATCAGTCCTTCCTGCAGCAATGCGTCCTGCAAGACCGTGGGTCTTCAGTTGCATCTGCAGATGCTAAGAAACCAGGAGGCAAGGGGTAAGCACCCATGAGGCAAGAAAGTCCCGGCAACTGACAGGATCATGCCCTCTAGGACGTGCTGCTGCATAAAGAATGGGGTGGAGGAAAGGTGGGCAACCAAACCAGCTGCCGCCCTCTTGTCTTCCTTCAGGAGGGCATCTAGCCAGCTGGTTGCCTCCCTGCCATGGGGAAGAGGCAGGAGTGGACAAGAGCTCTTCATATGACTCCGAAGTAAGTGCTTTACTGTAACCCAGAAATCAAAGAATCGCTACTTCAGGAGGCAAGACAATAGCAAGACACTCATTTTTCATCAGCCTCTGATCTCCCATAGCTCTAATTGACCTCAGCAGAAAACACAGATGTGCTGTACTTCCAGGAAAAAGAAAAAAATCATGCCTCAGTGTTATCTCAGATATTGCCAGGAGAGGTAATAGCCAGAGAAATTCAGTTGTTAGGTCTATCCACAGGAGGTTTGTGTCCACAATGACATTTTTATTGGGTTTCTGGCTGATACCAAATGCATCCTCTTTGATGTGCATTTTTGGGTCAATGAACACCAACGTCCTCCAGGTCCCCTTTTATCCTGGATGAGCTGGAGAAGCATTTCTGATGGGACAACTCATTTAAAAATGACTCCAGAAAGCTGATCTCTGTCTGTACCCTCCGGGGAAATGGGCCCCAGCAGACGTCCTAGGAGGATTGCTGCTGCCTCATGAGCCTGGTGCTGTGGAGGGACAGGAGTGGTGCTGGTGAGAGCTGGGACAGTGGGAGCACTTGGTGCCCCTTACACGTAGGAGCTGCGCTGGGTGTTCATGGGCTACCACTTGCACAGACGCTATAGCAGCGCCTTCTGGGTCTTACTCCTTGCTCGGCCTTTCTTCTCATTGCCTAAATCTTTTCTTCCCTGTTGCAGAGGCGGTTTGCAAGCCTTTCAGCTTTGAGCAACACCGGCTGAATATTGAGGCTGATTTTCTTTATATAGATGCTGGTTTTCTCTTTCTCTTTGGCTCCCAGGCCAATTGTTTGAGAACATTTTTTATAGCTGCATGTGACAATAAGGAGAGAAAATATGCCAGTACACTCTCAACACAGGAAGAGAAACGCCAGGTCAGACTGCGGGAAAGGCAGCAGCTTCCTAGAGGCAGCAGCCCCACAAGGAGAAGCAGCACGGTGAGGAGACCAGGTCAGCAGCCGTGCTGGTGGCATGCTGGGCTAGGAAGGGGCCAGGCTTGCTGAGCTTTTCAAGAGAAGCGTGGCTTTCCCTCATGCACAGAGTGGATTTACTGTGGAAAGAGGCAGTGGGGAGACACACGGGAACCACAGACGCTCCTGGTGAGCTTGCTGGGTCTCCATCCCTCATCCCCCCCGCTGTAGGCACCAGAGTGAGGCAAAACCAGTGACAGGACAGTGTGAACACTTCCTGTTCACAGCTGGAGATCTTACCTGACATCATTTCAGACTCAAAGGAGAGAAATGCTTATTCCCTGCATCTCAGAGAGGCAGCACTAGGGTGGAGGTTAGCTGCTGGGGGAGGATGAAATCAGAGGCAACAGGTTTCTGGACAGCTTTGGGGGTAAGGTTACCTCTGGGAGAAGGAATATCATAAGCTGAACTTTCTCTAAACTTACTGGTTGTACATAACTCAGACAAGCCTGAATCTTTGTGCGCTTCCCAAACATAACCCACGGGTTACGTGCATGAAGGCACACCAACTTATCTGGTTTCAAAGAATTCAAAAGGGGAAATCAATTCTGCATGTATTAGAGGGTACCGAGAGGAGAATGTCATATTTTCAATCACCGCTTACATCTTGTTTACCGTTCCAGCCCTGGGAAGCACACAGCCTCCTCACTGAAAAGCTTTTCTTCCCTCACATCTTCATTCATTAAGCAAGCTGTCGACAGAAGCCTGTAAGCACAAAGCCCAACCGCAGCAGTGGGCTTGGGAGACTGCTTTATTTTTAGAAAGAAAAACCTCAAAACTACCACATTTCTCCAGAGAACTAACTCTAGAACCATTACTAGCAAAAGCTGCCTTGAAATAAAACCATTTTTAACGAGCGTGTTTAGCAGCAGTTTCAAGATCCCAATGCTTTTGCAATTTTATCAGAGGAGGGGAATGGTTTTTGGGGAAGGCACCCAGGGCCAGTGAAGGACTGTGGGGCAGGCAACGTAACTGGTCTTACCTTACCCGTCACCTCTCAGAACAATCTGTGATGCCTTTGCTCACAGGACCCAGCCTTTCCCCTCTGGTTTTGCGTAATGCACCAAGATCTCAGATTCCTAAGTGGTTTTCAGTGCGCAGTCCTTTTTTTCTCAGTAACTCTCTCATTATAGGGCAATTTCAACTTATAAATTCATTTATAAGCCGGTCCATTTGTGCAGACCATCTTGCTGGAGGCAGACTTCTGCCTTTCTCCATCTCCCTCCAGCCCTCCCCTCCTCTGATGGAACCCCTAATAAGGACAAGCGCATGTGAATTCGGGATGTCTCTTGGCTATTGCTTGGGTGAGGCAGGGGCTGGAGCCGGGCACAGCTTCATGCAGGAGCTGTGGACAGAATCAGAAAGGGGCAGCAAAGCTGCAACAGGGAGCTGCTTTTACTGCCCAGCTACCTCAGAGTAATGGCCACAGAGATGACAGTGGCTTCTGCAAACACAGCCATACCCAGCCCCAAGCTGCCACATCGCATAGGCAGGGATGGGTTCCTCCTGCCTACAAGTGGTGGGCAGGGGGCTGCTCCCAGAAGCCACCCGGCGAGGGACCTCGAAGCGTGCTTGCCTCACTGCTGCTTCTTCTCAGCTCTCTCCGAGGGAGCAATGCAAGCCCCAGCGCACCCTGGCAGGGGGTCATGTGGAAGAGGAAGCACTTGTCCTGGTGCACCTCCATCTATGCCAGGACCCTCCTCCCAGTGGCCCTGGGATGCTTTTCGGTCACCAGCACAGCCTCCAAGCACAGATCAGCACATGCCTGGACAGCAAACTCGGTACTGGGACAGGAGCGACCACCACCTTTGGGCAAGGAGGGACAGGAGAAAGGGAAACAACGTAAGAGAAACGATATAAGGGAAACAGTAGCCAGAAAGCTGACCTTGCCAGACCTGAGAAAACGCAAGCATCCTTCTCCAAAGCAAAGGGGCTGCCTGTGGCTGGGCCCCAGCCCCTTGACTGAACTGGGCTAACCAGTGATGGGTGACTGGGTCAGCCCAAGCTTGAAGCTGGCTGTAAAGAAGGACCATCAGTCACCTTTGCCACCGTGCTACCAAGGACACATTGACTGCAAAGCAGTGACCATGAGGAGGAGGAGGAGAAGAAGGAGTGGGTGATCTCTGCCTCTCCAGCCGAGCCGGAGTGGAGACAAACCCCCAGGAACCACCGCTGCCTCGCTGTCCCCAGCCTTCCGGCCGCTGTCCCGGGGCGCAGCCACCTCCCCAAAACCGCTTTATTTCCCGGGAAACCCCAGCAGATGGTGCCAGACTGTCAGAAACCCTCCGGGATCCCGGCCCGGGCTTCAGCTGTGCTGGGGGCCCCCGGGAGCTGCCGCCTGCCTCCCCCCTCCTGGCTGGCAGCGGAGGGCAAGTAGGGGTGCGAGATTTTGGGAGGCGCTGCATTAACCGCTAGGAAAACCCCAGAGTCTGTGAGAAGGTCAGCTCCCACCCCTTTTAACTCAGCCAACGCTCCGTGGCCAGCATCGTGTTGTTTCCAACGTTTTATTTTCCAGTGTGATGTTTGGTCCTCGGAGTGACCAGAGCAATGGAGTTCCCTCCCTCCCTCCCTCCCTCCCTTCTCTTAGCTGACTTTGCTCTGGGCAATTTATCTCAATCCTCAGTGTAAAATTTTTCTTTGCACCATTTCATCCTATTATTCCAGAATAAATCAGGATCATTTCCATGTCGAATGCCAGCAGAGGAGCACCAGAGCGGGGAAGGGATGGGGGAGAGTTTCAGTGCTGGTGGCAGGTCAGCCAGTTAGAAGACTTTCCCATCCGCTCGGGCACGGGAACAACAGGCCCTTCCTGATGACCATTGGGATGTCCACAGGTGCCTGGGGCCCCCACAGCAGCAATCCTCTCCCGAACCTCTCATGGAGCAGGACTGTACCAGAGGCTGGTGAAGACGCAGGACGCTGCATCACCTCAAGGACCAGACACACGGAGGGGTTTCAGCAACAGCCTGAGGGGGTAACTCAATAGCCAGCACTGCTGGGCTGGCCTGGAAAAGCAGCATCCCGAGGTGTGGAGGTGAGGAGGCAGGCAGAGGAACAGGCAGCTCGACCATCCTCCTCCTTCTCAAAGGGCTCAAAGGGCTGGGGAAGAACTCAAAGGGCAGCAGTGCCCTGGGGTAAAGCAACGCACTGGGCACAAGAGAAAGTCTGCTTGGGCTGGGTGGGCCTTCTCAGTAAAAATACATTGATGCGTGACCAAGGGTGACTTGGGGTCTGTCCTGCACTGAGAGTGGGCCTGTGCCATGCAGCAAGCGCTAGGCATTGCCCCACTGAGCCAGTTTTCAACTGCTTGTGGAGCCCAGAGTGCTTTCCCAAGGAGGACACATGCCCTTGTGTCGGCAGCACTGCCAGCAGACTCACGTACCTTAGACCCCAAAGAGCGGGACAGGCATCCCCAGGGAGCCACACAGCAAGGACAGAAAACCGCTGACCAAGAAACAGCCACCCATGCTTTGGTGCTCCCAGCTGGTGGTGATGCAGTCACAGCTAAACAAAAGTCAGCTTTTAAATTACAGAGCAGAGAGCCCACCCATTTCTCATCTACGCCCAACAGCTGAGCTCACCCACATGTTATTTAAAACCATGACGCCACTGTCCCAGGCACACCACTGTGACCTGGAGCCTGGGAGAGCTGAGTGAGCAGAGCCCCTCTGCAAAGCCGAGCTCAGATCAACATCCCAGTGCCCCAGGAGGGGACTTACTGCTGAGGCTTGAATGTGGGAGCTGTCTGGCAGAGAGCTGCCCGCTCAGCTGTGCTTTTCTACAGTAAGTAACCTCTCCTTCCTTCCAGTGCAGGTGCTCATACAGGGCATTGCACCACCAAACCCTGCTCTCTACTCCGAGGGCTTTTCCCAAGCCTGTCAGCCGGACCGGGTGGCTTTGCACACTGGAGAGATTCCCCAGTCTGACCCCCAAGCTGCTGCTGCTGCCTGAATGACCACAGCCCTGACTCTCTCATCCCTCTCATACAACACGTGAGCTGTGCCCCTCTCTCCTCCCTACACATGCTCCCCGAGCAGCACCATCCCAACCTCCTCCTCCAGCAGGCAGCCCAACTCTGTATCCCCAGCCCCCCCAGCCATGTCCTCAGGATGCAGCCACCTTACTTGTCCTCTGGCCCTGCTTCGCAACCTACAGCCATGAGCATCCGTGACCCTTTCCTGCTGATTTGGGGATCGCAGGTGCTTCAGCCTTGCTTTATAAACATCTGTGTCTCTCTGCTGAGGTTGGGCCAACAGTGCCTCCAGCTGCTGAGGCTCTTTGCACCAGGGTGGGGGTTTCTTCTTCCCCTCCAGCACCTCCCATCTGATGCATCTAATCGTGCTCAGCAGCCAAAGCATCCTCCCTGCACTGCTCCTCGCAGCCTGCATGCGTGTGTGTGTGTGTGTGTGTGTGTGTGTGTGTGTGTCAGCGCAATCACTAGCCTGTCTGGCAGGCAGCTGGCAGCAGGCAGGCAAGTGCCACCCCAGCAGCGCTGCGAGGTGTTAGCAGCCACCCTGCAGCTGCCAGCCTCAAACGCACCCCTGGATGAAGGTTCACTCCAGCTGAGGTTCATTTCCAGCACAGTTTCCACAGTAAAGAGGCCTAAAAGAGGGTTTTGCCCATCCCCATGGGTGTATACTCACTGTCCTCTCTTCAAGTTGCAATTAAATTTGATTGAGAGGGCAGCATTCTCAGCAATATTAAGGTCTCCTTGACCTACAGCCTCTATTTCCACAAATGCAGGTGAGCAGAGAGAGGACTGAGACCCCATCAGCTGGCCTTTGCTTCCAGGCAGTTATGGCTCTCTGGGGCATGCTTAGGTATGTCCTCCCCACGGGGGCATTTTTAATCAGAGGCTTCAGATTGCTTGGTTCTCACTGGGTCGCTGCCACCAGTGGGGCCCTCAGCCGCAAACAACCACCTCCGTGTTGCAGCAAGAAAAGATGAGACATCATCCAGCAGGACACACTAGGGTTTGAACGTTGCCACAGCAGAGAAACCAGTAGCAGAAAAATAGAGGACACCGGTGGATTTCACATATTTAACCTCCTGATAATTCCCTCTGTCAGTATTACCTCTCAGCTTCCAAATCCTCAGTTTTGCTCAGAGAGAGGGAGATTTCTCTCAAGGATTTAATTCTTGGGATTAGACACCTAGGAAACGCCTGTGCGGGGCACACTGATGGGCTCTCTAGCCTGGTCTCCCGCCATGGGAGAGAGCACACGGGGTTGATGACTCCTGGGGTCTATCGCCATCATACTCCCACATCACCCATTATCATGGAGCCAAGGGTTGGAGAGGGCACTTCTCATCCCTTCGAGTACCCCACTACTGAGCCCGCTGTCCTCAAATGCTTCTCACCCTGCCCAAGCACACCAATCCTGCCTGCCTCCCTGGGGCCAGGTGGTCCAGGACCTGCTGCATGAAGACGTGCTTCCTTTTGTAGCTTTTTCCAAAGAGACATAGGAGTTTCAGTGAGCATCACACGGTGGCTGTGCTGCAGGGCTGGGTGAACATCAACTCCCTGTTCACTGCCTCTGTGGTTTAGCAAAACTCGTTTACATTCCCTACCAGCGTCCTCCTCTCCAAAAAATGAAGTCTTTTCACATCCCTGAGACATCAAAGGACACAGTTAGGGCTATGGGACCCTAACCTGCGTCCTTGAAAGAGCCAATATAACCACACCCGATTCCATACCTGCCTTGGTATTCAGGTAATCGGCCCAGGCTGAAGCCAAGGACATGTCCAAGGGGGCCGGTGAGACACATCTGGGGAGCTGTGGGAGAATTCAACCTGAAGACCAGTGTATAAACTGGCGTAGATCTGCATGCACCCATCGACTTTAACCAAGTGACAGCTATAGGTCTGGCCCATGAGTCTTTGACTGTGGGGACATGGAAGATTTTAAGAGAAGTGAGAGAAAGCCATTCTGAAAACTGCTGTAGGACTGGAAGTGTCACGTGAACAGCTTGTGCTGGTGCAGTGTGGTTTAGGTTGCTCACAGTTTGTGTAGAGGTTTCATAACACACCATGGGACTCTCATTGTGCATAGCCTGTCATTTCTAGAGCAGGCAAAGGCAGCAATGAATATCAGTGCATATGTAGCAATCGCTGGAGATATCTGGATCTCCAGACGGGTTGCATGAGGCAGTTATAAGACTCCAAGTCAGCTAGACTTCTGCAACAACGACCAGCAAGAAAGAAATCAGTAGCTCATTGGCTTTTCCACATACCTAAGGCCTTTGAAGGGACAGAGGTCACTTCACAACGATCCTTTCCTGGACGTTCTTCAAAAGTTTTTGTTCTTCCTTGATGAGTTGAGCCCCCTCGCAATGATGTCCTTGGTAGGGATGCCAGCTCTATCACCAGCAAACCTCTCTTTCCACCCTGATATTTAAAGAAAGGCGTTTCAAAACCATACGCAGGGTGTGGAAAAGCAGGGGAAAGGAGACGAGTTTACACAGAGCTGATACAAGAGCTTTACCCTGGCAGAGAAGATATGAGAGATGTGCCCTGGCAGTGAAATTAAATGTCTGTGACACAGCTGAAGGCGAGCATGTGTGTTAACAGACAAACACCCCCCAGGAACAAAAAAAAAAAAGATGAAAAGGGAGCTAAAGAAAGCAAACACCCAGGAATTCACACCACTCAAAGACATGGTGTGGTCCTACTGCAACTGCTCCACCAGCTGCACATCTGTGGCCGTGCTGTGCGCTGCTGTGCACGGCCCTTCCTGGGACAAAGTTTACAGTGGGGGACAGCATGCTGGGGGGTGTGGGTGGGACAAGGCACAGGATGTGGAGCAAGCAGAACAGCTGTGTTAGCTTCTTTACAGATAACTGGGGTGAGACATGAACACACAGCATTACTGCATCAGCCTCCCAGCCACGTGTGATGAGCCACCTACCACCGTGTTTAGCCTTCAAGGCTAAAACATCATGTGTCCAGGGGTAGGTAACCTCAGAGAGAGGTGCTGAGCAGCATGAGACACTGCTCGATAGACTAGCCAGGAGGGAGAGAAACAAAATGTGGTGGAAGCTGCCAACCCCCATCCAAATTACCGATGGGGCAGCAAACCATCCGGTGGGTTTACTGTGGTGGCCTGCAAAAGAGCCTATGATAAATCCACTATTCCTGACTCAGATTTTTGCTGCCTCCCTTGCCCTGGGTCCTGACCACCTCTTTCTTCACTCCCCAGCCTGAGACACAGAGAAAGCGTCAGTGGGTTGCAGATAACACCACTGCATCAGTTTAGCCTCAATGTATGTTTGAGGTACAAGCAGAAAATTTCCCTGTGATGGGAAAGGCAAGCTGAGAGAGCATCAGACCAAGAGCACAAATGCACCCTGCAGTATTTATGTGCCTGTGCTGGGTCTCCTTGCCTACAGCAGGCAAAGACCACCCAGCATTACCCCTAACATGAGATACCCTTGGAAAAGTCCCAAGCTCTAGAGCCATGCCTTCTCCCCTTGTGCTGCTGTTCCCAGGGTGGTCTCACATTTGGCCACCTTGGCACCCTTGTTGGCTGTCCCCGTGACGTTCACCTCATTCCCCCATGAAAGTAAAAAGACCGGATCTGGACACAGGCACTGCTGAGAACATAAGAGCCTCCCCAAGGTGGGGAGCAAGGCTTGGAACTGGGATCCCACTTCCCTGGTCCCTGGCTATCCTGTCTGGAGTCACACGGCACTGTTACACCACAGGGCAGCACATCCCTTCCTCCTCCACCCCCCGTGACATGAAGCAACTCTGGTTACTCCTCTGGCCAGCTCTGCTCCCCAACACACATCAGTGAACTATCGTGGTCCTTTCTGAAGGACAGGCAGTTCTCACAACAGTAAACACCAAGGTAGAAGACAACAAAAAGCTTATTCTTCACCTCCAGGAGAAGTCACCATGGTGTCCCTGCCACAGCAGGGAGCTCTCTCGATCCCTTTGCTTCTTGTAGTGCTTTTATCTGCATGACATGAAGATGATGCAGTAGCTGGGACTCAGCACCAGGTCCCAGGTGTTGTGAGCAGCAAGACCACCCTACACCTGCTGGCACCAACTCAGTGGATTCAGGCCTCCCTGGGAACTCGTGAGGGCCTGGCCCCAAGGATCTTGGTTGCTCCAACAGTGAAAGGTTTTAAAAACAGTTGCAGCCAGAAGAGATGGATGGATGGAGAATGTCGCATTTGAGAAAGCTTAGGAAAAAAAACCATCCTAGAGTCTTGTCAAAACTATATTAAAAAAAAAAACAACAACCAAACCACAGGACTTCCATAATGCATCAAGCTCTACATTAGCCATCTCTTAGGGCTCCAGCTCAAGCATGTGAAATCTTCTCCTGTCCTTGGAAGGAGAGGCAACCTGGGGAGAAGCAGATCAAGAAATCCTTAGAAGCACTAAGGAAGCCTCAGTGGGCTTCCAGCAGCAGGGACCCAGCTTCAAGGGTACAAAACTTCACCTCCTGGGCTAAAATACTAGGTCTCTCAGCTTGGGGGCAGTGATCAAAACCAGTGATGTTCTCTAATGCCTAGCCACAGAAGCAGAAGAGGGACACGTGTATTTATATACGAGCTGTCAGCACGCGCTATGCTTGCAATGACCAATAATCTGCCTGGGATGAGCCCAGGCTCCTCTAAGGTTTCACAAAAAGGGCACCACCAAGCTGCTGAGTTCCTCATCATGGTTGGCCTAGCTACCAGCAACTTAAGCAGAGAGAAATTTTTGGTGTAGACGCACAACATTCCCAATTCATAACCATAAAGTCATACACCTCTTTCCTTGAAATTGGTTTGAGTCCTGAAGCCAAGGAGATCTGCAAAGCAAAGCAACCCGGGCACTTCTTCCTGCCTCCATGAACCACGCGGCTGATGGCCAGCAGTAGCACGTCAGACCAGCTGAAAGCTGTCATTAGCTGGTGTTCAAACAGCTCACAATTTAACCTGCTCGTGCTCACCAGAATTTAGGTTCCCTCAAACCATAAGCCCACAACCTCAGGCAAAACTGAAGAACTTCAAGCAACTTGAGAAACCCAGGAGTGGCCAGGAGTGGCCTCTGACCCCAGGGCCAGAGCAGAAACATTAAAACACAGTTCACCTTGCCCATGTGCAGAATCAACTGTAACCCAAGCATCCCTGCTGAAGCCCAGGCGTTCCGATGAGCAGCTCAGGGGAGGGAGAACCACTCATTCACGTGAAGATGGAATGCTGAGAGACACCACCACCACAGAGGAGATGGCAGCAATCAGGTGGAAAAAACATTTTTCAAGGCCTTGACAGTGACCCAGAGCACTCCCACCACAAAAGGAATTTCTTTAAAAGCACTCTCGCTGGGGATTTATGGGCAAACATGACTGTATATTTTACAGTGCATTCTTATGGCCTCATCGGTCAATAATCTGCATTTAACTCAGTCCCTTCAGAGCGTGATGGGCCATAACGCTTGCGAAGCAGCTGCTACATGCTGAAATAATAATCAAGGAAGCGGAGAGCAGAGCTGATAATTGACTCTGCTAATGTGCGAGTCGGGACTTTGAGTTATTGATCAGATGTGCTTCTGTGGCTCAGCAAGAGCACAGTCCTCTGTGCCTGGAGGTTATCGACTAGGATGTCACCAAGAAGGGGTTCCTCTCTTCTCCATACATACCCCGTTTTTGGATCCCCACCTATTCTGGATTTCTTTCAACATTTCCTCTGGGACTGGTCTAACATAGACTCCTGAAATTGCCTGGCAAAGCAGCTTTGTCCCTGTTGCCAACCTGCTGGTGTCCTACACACCCAGATCTTTAGTATCAGGGACATGCAATGCTGAAGACACAATGACTTTCACCCCTCAGTACCTCTTTCTGGCACTATCTTTGGCATAGGTACCCCTTCCTGTAAACCCCTTTTCCTTCTACCCTCCAAGTGAATACATCGCTTCCCCCTTCAGGTCTTCCACCCACCTATCCTCCTTCTTGAGTGAAAGCTTCACTGCAGCTTCAGCATGTTTCTCCCTGTCCCCAGAGGTCATGCCATGGCTGATCAAGGTGCTGCACTGGCACCTCATCCCCCACACCACCATTGACCAACCGCTCTCCCACCTCCTAGCTGGTGTTGGAGCCATAGCGATAAGCGACTTCCTCCACTCTTAGCTGGATGTCTGCAGCCACATCTTGAACATGTCATTGCAAAAACCCTGCTGCAAAAGCTAAATAAATGATGTCAGACAGTTCTTTCTCAGCTAATTCACTGGTTTGTTCAAAGACTTGCAAGAGTTCAGGAAACGCGGTTTCCTTTTGCAGAATCTCTGCAGGTTGCACCTCTGAGCAGTCTTACCCGTGTAAGCTTCACGGCCAATTCTCCTAATTTGCTAGGTATTGCATTCATTTGCATGCATGTCAAACAGGCCTATAATTCTCCAGATCATCCCAAGAGCCGTTAAAAATGTGAGTACAACATTCTCCATCCTTATCAAACACTGCTTTTTCTTCTAGAGTTTTTTGTGGTTTTTTTTTTTTTTCCTTCAAGGAGAGAAGAAACATTTCTTTTCAAGATGCAGTCCTTTCATTGTCGTGTTCCCCAAGACCTCTTGGCTGTATGCCATCATGACCTGGCAGCTTACTGATAACTTATACAGTCTGGTTGTTCCAGCTCCTCCTCCTTCAGTCTCTGATGCTATCTCATCTGGGTCCAGAAACAAGCAAGGTCTGAGTAAGAAGCTCCAGAACCACCTTTGTAGTGGAAACTAATGTGAAGGAATTATTCAGCCCTTCAGGAACATCTTTAGTTTCCTTAATTGCTCTCTCTTCAGTACAGGTGACTCAAACCGATTCTCAATATTTAGGCAGACTTCCCAGTGTGGGTTACTTGAGAAATCAATGCTTTTATACCTCTACACTTCTGCCTGTTTAAACCTGTTTGGGTCTTCTAAGACTGGGGAAAATACTGTCCAGTGAAGGGCATGAAGGACTTAGTCTGGGTTGTCCAAAAACACTTGTAAGATGCTTTAAGCAAATACCTTCACAAGACTCTAGTAATTCAGTGGACAAAGGTAAAAGAAGAGTCAGCAGCTGAAAGTTAGGAGCCAGACAAGCCCTATCAGGAAAAAAAAAAGCCCTGGGCTCTTAGCTGGGAAGATAATTATCCACTATAGTTCACTCCAAGAGGAGGCCTGGAGTCTCTCCATCTTAACGTCTTCATCACTGCAACATTATTCAAACCTAACACAAGATATCCAGGAGAAAAGCTCTATCCTGACTGAGGTCAGCCAAAATGCCCTGGCGGCCTTCCTGACTCCAGGTGCCGCACATAGCCCCCCAGCACACGTCACCACACTTGGCCCCTGCTCCCTCCAAGACACCAGCCAGACCAGCCACTGGAAGCAGACCAGTAACGTGATTAATGGCCACACAGCACCTAATTGGGGCCTCTCGCTCTCCTACACCGCCCTGAAAGGAGTTGAAGAGGAGCGGGCAAGGCATCCCCTGCCACCATCCCAGCCCAAGGGGTGCCTCACAGGTGCCCATCATCAGGGGCCAGATGACGTGCAGGCAGGGCTAATGGTGACCCACAAGCCACCAGCCCTCTGTGAAAGCTTTAAGAAGTGACTAAGAGAGGCGTGACCTGTGGCCTGGTAACAGGGTGGGGAAATACAACCACAGTGCTGAGCGGGTTTGTCAGGCAGCGACTGCAAGTGACGCCACCGGAGACTGAGCCGGTGGCAGCCGGCGGCTCTACACGGAAGTGGTTAGCTGCGCTTCACCTGCCGGCATGGCACGGCATGGCACAGCTGCCAAGGCGAGAGAGCACCTGCGTCTTGCACCATGCCCCTCCTGACTAGTGTCGCCTTCTCTGAGCTCAAAGCGCAGATGCTCTTCCAGGCCCAGGCAGAGCCCCTCGCAAGGCCAGCAAAATACTTCAGCTCTCTAGTGATTGCTTATGAGGCTGGAGGGAATACTGATTTTCAGATACAAACCCCCTCAGCCCACAAAGATGTGGCAGGATCCTGCTAGTAGTAATGTTGGGTTTGACCACCAAACCAAAAGGCCATGGTGATTTCTTCCACAGTTGCCATGGTTTGGTGATCCTCAAAATGTTGAAGCAAAAAAAATCATGGTTTTAATTTTGCTTTCTTGTAGTTCACCCTGCAGCTGCCTTGTCCATCTCTTAACTAGAAACTCCACAAGGGCCCTCACTTCCTTGAATCACTCCTTACTGCTCTGTGGGCCATGGCTCTGGGGCCAGCGTCACAGCTCTGCAAGCCGCCCTTCTTCAGTTCCTCCTGAACACGATTCAAAAACAGAGACTTGTCCTGTTGAAATTCAGAGTTGGATTTCTAAGGGAAAGATGGGATTCAATGGCCATAGGAGCTGATAACAGCTAACAGGCTTCAGGTGCAAGTCTGACACTCCTGCTGCCCACTATCATACCTCTTTGTGGGGAGGATGGGGCAGGTTGAAGTCCCCAAAATCTAGCTAAAGGGTCTATAGGTTGCTTCCACCAGATGATAGACGTCCAATGGACCCTGCTCCCCCTCTGTCTGCAGGAGAGAAGGATAGCTTCCCATCCAACTCCTGTCTGCCGGATGCTGTGGGACGCACCCATGTTTCCACAGCTCTTTATGCACCTTCTCATTTTCCAGACTGTCTTTCTGACTGGACTTGTCTACTGCCACATGTTGCTCACCTTGCTGAGTCTGTAGCTCATGCAGCTGACTAGATTTTCACAGAGGTTCAAAGTTTTTACCAAGAGTAGCAAAAAGTTGACAAGATGCTTGCAGTTTTGCTGTGGCTGGCAGAGTGCTGAATTGCAGCCCAGGAAACAGGAAGGCTCTTGTTCATCTCGCTCCCACGATGCACAAAAAGCCAAGAAATAGCCAGGCAGGCAGGGGAGCGATGGTTCCATATAGAGACTTGGGGTGCTGAAGGTCAGCTCTGCAACTCAGAGATGTGGAAAACAAGGATTTTTAAAAGTAAAATGGCATTTTACAGAAACAGACGTAAGCAGTTTCCAGACAAGCATCAGGAAAATATTTTCCAAATGCCTGTGCCAGCTGGACAGAGCCTTGCCTGGAAGATGTGTACGCACAGAGCCCAATGTGGCGGGCAGCAGATCTGCAAAACCGGAGCTACAGCACAGGCGCTGGTGGCCTCCCCCAGTGCCAGACCTTGGCGCTTCCCACAAGAAAGGAGAAGCTGCTGGTCTGCAGGGGTGGGGGGGGCACGTCTCAGACTTCCTGACTGATGTTGCAACAACTCTGTCCACCCTCAGTGTGTAGACAACCCCTGCCACACACCCTGGGTGGCTGGCTCTCCTTTCCCTGGGGGAAAGGCAAGGCACTGCAGTTTGGCAGCCAGACAGGTTGAGTAGTACCCCTCGCAGAAACAAAAATCCTGCAGACAAACCATCCACCCTCTAGGGCTCTTCTGGCTTTTGTTGTATAGAGGGACTCAAGGATCAGGGAGTCCTGGTGGACAAGAAGCTGAACATGAGTCGTCAGTGTGCCACTGCAGCAATGAAGACAAATCAAATCCTGGCCTGCATCCACGGGGACATTACTAACAGAGATAAAGATGTGATCATCCCACTCTACTCAGCGCTTGTCAGGGCACATCTAGCCTACCGTGTCCAGTTGTGGTCACCACAATTCAAAAAGATGCAGACAGACTGGAGAGAGTCCAAAGGAGGGCCACAAAGATGATTAAAAGGCCCTATGAGGAATGACTGAAGGAGTCAGGTCTCTTCTCCCTGGAGGAGAGAAGGCTCAGAGGTGACCTCATCACAGTTTTCCTGTACATAAGGGTGGCTACAAATAGGACAGAGGCTCTCTTTTCACAGGGAGTCACGTGGACAGGACAAGGGGCAACAGGTACAAGTTGCATCAGGAGAGATATCATCTTGATGTAAGAAAGACATTTTTCACAGTGAGAACAATCAATCACTGGAACACAACCTCCCCAGGGATGTGGTGGAGTCCCCATCACTGAAGGTTTTGAAGACATGACTGGACAGGGTACCACATAATCTCATCTAGGCTCCCTTTCCCACAAAAGGTTGGTCCAGATGATCTTTCGAAGTTCCTTCCAACCTGGGCTGTTCTGTGAGGCTCATCCCATCTCCAGACCCCATCCTCCCTCCAGGTCTTTGCACCTCCTGGCCCCCGTGCAGCCCCCCTCTCAGGCAGTTCCCCTGCTACCCAGGGACACTGCCTCCAGCCATCCCTCTCAGGGTCCCCCTCCTTCCCCTGCCTCTTACAAGGGGGAACCATGACTGTGCTGTCCCCAGACAGCACGTGCTTTTGACAGGAGAATTGTTGTCTCTGCTTGCAGACCCCTCACTGCTGCTTTTCTTCTGCAGGAGGATTTGTTCCCTCGCTTGTCACCCCGTCTCCTGAAAAAGCAGAGAATAAAAAGGGAGACAAGTCTGCCACTTTGTTGCTCCTAATCAAAAGGGTGCAAGGAGTGGGAGAGGCTGTATTTAGGAACCTGAAGGATTTTGGATATGCCACCCACACACCCATTCAGACAGTGGCTCCAGATGCCTCTCTGTCATTTATCCTAATCCATCCCCTTGTGCTGCACAGCAATCACTCTTCACCATAAGTTCACACCGCTCCTACACCCACAGAGCATGCGCATCACCCATCCCAAATAAATCACAGCTAATCTACCTATTTTACAGGAACAGGCACCAAATTGCCCACTGACCATAGAGAGCAATGGAACTGCTTTAGAAGGAGTGCTGCAAAACTTGCCCAACATGGAAACAAACTCCAGCTCCAGGACAACCCTCAGCATTGGATGGTGCTGGTACCTACACACAGGTTTCACTATACATGTGTGCACACATACCTATTGCCCACGCTGCCTTGCCTAAATTCGGAAATAGCTCCCCTCCAGCTCAGCAAGGAACGTTTCTGCTCCAGAGTATCCAACCTCTGTCACATCAACAAGGACCAGCTCTGGGGATGCCGTTTTGGATCCTTCATCCCACTCCACAGCATCTGCAAATGAGATGGAGGTGGAAACGTCTGATCCAAACCCGAACCAAGTGTTTCAAAGGTTCAGGACAAGTTTTTGGCCCTAATCCATTACAAAATGCTGGAAAGTTTAGAGTGCCTTACAAGCCTGCTAATGAAGCGAGTGCAACAGGGAGAGAAATAAGAATCCTATTCCTGTGCCAAAAGTTAATTCAATTTTGTAGAGAAACTGTATAGTCAATACCAGGCGTCCTGTGATCACTCGGTTCCAGTCTGCTCTTTTCCTTCCCTAACAGGATTTTCCCAGCACTACTTACCTCATCAGCCTTTCATTGCTGCTAAGCCAGGATTCCCAGACAATCTGTCCCACTGCCTCAAAACAACTTTCTGTCTATCACTAACAGGTCTGCAGCATCCATATGTCCTGCAGCCTCCACGACTAACAACAGCCTTAATCTTCTTCCTTAACACCAGTTATCAAAGTAACACTCCGAGGCAGGAAGAGATGCTAAATTTCAAATCATTAGCAGAAAACAGAAGCAATTACGAAAAAAATAGCCAAGAGTAAGAGATCTCACACTGGATTAAAAATAGATTATTTTTTTTATTTTATTCATTCTCATGACTTCAATTTGGCATGCAAACAGCAGGCTTTGTAAGCTCAGTAGGGAAGTGTGCCTGGCTAGGAGGCCAGCAGAGATGGCCCGTGTGGGGATGTACACCCCCCCAGCACATGCCTGCAGGATGAAGGAAGGTGTGCCCAGCACCACGGCTTCTTTTGTGGGCCTGGGATGCCTCCCAGGGGGGACCTGGGCAAGAGGGACTGGGGAGTGGGCAGGGTTAGCCTCTGTGCTGGGTGGCCGTCACTGCTGGGCACGTGGGATCAGAGGCCCCCGCTCAGACCTGAGGAGGCAACAAAAGGGCGACATGAGTCACTCTCCCCGTGCAAATCTGTTCAACACTTTGTACGCTGACATAAGTCATGGATCTCCTCAGGGATTTGAAAGCATCTGAGGAGAAAGACTGTCCGTCAGACACTTACAGTTCCCCTCATTAGTTTTGCCAGAGGGATGTAATTTCCATTGACAGCATCCTTTCCTCACACCTTGAAAATCTTGGAGCTGAAAACCACCACCAAAGGAGAGACATAAATGCTGCCATCGCTGGCGTGCGCTTTTGATGGTAACAGCACGGCAGGCACTGACAAAAAAAAAATGCATCCCAAAGCAGGGAGGGGAGGGGAGGGGAGAATGCCTGCAAAGCAAGTGTGGCTCTCAGCGAGCACTAAGAAATAACTGAATCTCTGGGAGATGAAGCATGTCTTCCACCTCCCTGTCAGAGAAAGAATAGTTTCCAGCTGTAAGGGAAAACCGAAGCCCAGCAGTGCGAACAGGACAGTTTCGGTTGCAGCTGCCCCTCTGCTGAGGACCTGGGCTCCAGCACCAGCTTCACCATCCGTGATGGTCACTGCCCCCCCCACCGCACCGACAGCACTGGTGGCCTGATGGGTGACAAGTGGAGGAGATTGTTCGTACGGACTCAACAGCAAGTCAACAGTTTCCGTGTCGAACACGACATTAGGATGGATTGTTTAAATGCCTTGAGAGTTTAGTTTGGCTGGGACAGGCACAGGGGCTCAAGGGAGGGAACAAGAAAACTAGATACAATTTCCATGAGGATTATTTGTTCTTCAGCGTCTGAAGAGACCCCCAAAGCGCTATCATCAGTGGGTTTACATTCATTATGTGGGGCTCTGTAGTGCTGCTGGGAAATGCTTGGGGGGGTGTCTACAAATAGACACATCCACAAATAAAAAGTTGAAAGCCAATGTGAAATAAAGAGTGAATAAGAACGTGGAAAGTTTGTGTGAAGAAGAGTAGCCGCAGCTTGGCTACACAAAAGCTTCATCTCTTCCAAGTATAGCAAATGGGAACAAAACTCTGAGTCAGACCTTATTTGTCCTATTAATTTGACTGAGCATAAAGTCACAACAGAGGGGGGGAAAAAACGCCACAAAACAGCCTTAAATAGCTTAAACTAAAACCAATCATCTACCAGCACACAGTCACAATAAAAGCAATTAGCATGTAAGATAGTGAGACCCTATCCCGTCTTTAAAATGTCTATGGGCCATAAATAGAGGTGCACAAAAGATAGATTAGGAACAAATCTCAACCTCTTTATACTATCAATTCTCAAGTTAATTATCTGATAATCACCATGGCGTTCATTTACAAAATAAATACCCCATGTAAATTTAAATCTGCATGTAAATAGAAAAAGAGTTAATTAACGAAATGTAAACACTCTGCTGACTCCACTCCTCATTAGTGGGAAGAATCTGCTGGAACTTTGTGCTGAACTCCCAGACTGAAGCGTTGGGGTCTGCGCGCTGGGGTCAGTACTTCCAGCAGCAAAGCAACATGTGCTCTCATGAAAGTTGCAAGTTTGTCAGCGGCGAGGAAGCACAAGAAAGCCTGGATCCCAATTCAACACAGCTTGTCCTTAATTTCTACCTCCATCAAATAAAGCACATAAGCCTCCATGGAAATCACATGCTTGCATCCTGAGCTGAAAAGGGATAAGCAAAAAACATGCTTAAATATTTTGCAGAATTAGATCCACAATCTTCATTTCATAGTACAGTAATTCATTTTCAGAAAAATCTGTTTCTATGGAAACTTATTTTGGGTCCAGCGGAGAGATTTTTTCCCTTTGATTCTCACTTTTGGAATCAGTCTCTCCTCCTGTATCCCTCTCTAGAGATGTTCTAAAAAAGCAGATTTCTGATTTCTTTGCCTGTTTCACAGCAAACTACTGTGTCCAAGTTCCCTCATTTGTTAAGCAGAAAAAATTCTCAACTATGCTATTGTGAGGGTATGAAGTCCTCGAATGGAAGATGCTGTCAAAAAAGAAAGGATAATCTAAAAACTTCATCTTGCCTAGTGGCCTACAGCTTAACATGATTCACTGTACTGCAAGAGGATTCTAATGCTTATAGAAGCATTTTTAGGAAAAAAAAAAAAAGCTCTGATAGGCAGTATAAAAGGAAGAGAGAATGTGAGGGGGTATGCGCCTTTTTTGCATCTTATACAGTTATATGTACAGCTACAAAGTAAACAGAACAGGAACATTAAAAAAGTCTAGAGGGTCAGACTATCTACCTCCTCACCTTGTCTGAGCAATGCCCAAAAGCACAGGCCTAAAGCAGAAGATGAAAGCAGAGCAGTCACATGTGCTACTTCCCCAAACTCCTACCAAACCACAGCTCAGGACTTCCCAGGATGACTACTTCATGGTTAGCAATGCTCACTAGATTCCCCTCTTCATTTTCCCCTGGAAAACACAGAACTGTAGCACAGCATCCCATAACGAGGAGCTTTCCAGCTTAAATTCATGTTGTGTGAACACCTTGCTCCTTTCCATTCCTTCCGTTTGGAGGCTGCTGCCAGATCGCTTCTTCAGTGTCCCACTTCTCTTCTGCAGGCAGAGATGGAAAGCCCAATCGCTGTCAGTCCTTTACTCGCCATTTGAGACTTCTCGCACAACCTGGGGTCATCTCCCCCAGACTGACAGGCCCAGGGGGTTCAGCCATTCCCCCTCTGGAAGCCATGCCATGGCTTTCATCGGTCACCGCCAGACCTCCCTGTGCTCTTGCCAGGTCCTCCGTCCTCTCTGGGGGTGGAGGAACGGTCCTACTCAGGTGTGGGTGCACCACAGGTGTACACAGCGACAAAATGATGCTTTCTATTTCGGTCTGTATTTCTTTCCTGATAACTCACAGCTTCTTGTTTGCTATCTTGGGTGCTTTGAACATCATGCAGATGTTACATACACCTGGCTATTCTCCCATCAAGATCCTGCTTCTGAATGATAACAGTCATTAAGACTGATTTTTTTCACCACCGTCTCTCACTTTACAGTCATCTACACGGAATGTCATCTGCTGTTTCATTGCCCACTCCCTGTCTCATAACACACCTGTGCATTTCATCAGAGCAAGCCTCTGTTCCTAATGACTTGACTAACTTAATACTATCTTTCTTCACTTAGTAGTTGTCCCCTTTTCCAGACCATTTACGTGTTCATTAAGCAGCACAGGTCTCATCACTGGTGACCTCCCTTTTCTGTCAGAACTATTTACTTTCTTTTCTGCCTTGTGTTTTTAACAAATAGTTAGACCTGCCAGTCTTATCCCATCGTTACTTTGTTTCTGTAAGATCCTTTGATGATGGATATTGTGGAGATTGTGGAGACTCTTTTGGCTCCCCACGGACTCCATCCATGAGATTTTTCTCATCTAGATGCTCACTGACTCTTTCAAAGAAACTAATAGACTTGTGAGCCACACCTGTCCTTTTTCAATAGCCAGATCATTTCCTCCTTCCTTGGTGCAGAGTTCAAGCTTCCCAGATGCCTTCAGGTCCTCCAGCCTTGCCGTGTCTGGCTGGTCTAGTGTAGCAGCTTGCAGAGCCATCCAAGCCCCTGAGTACCCACCCAAGATATACAACAAACTCTGGTCTGATCCTCAGGCCCAAGTGCCTTGCGTTAATGAAGAGTGTAATAAATATCCCTTTAGAAACCCATTTTTCAAAACAGGTCGGATCTTTGCCCATAACAGAGGCTCAAGAAGATGTGGTTGTCCAGCGTGAGCTACCAGGTTCCCAGATCACTGCCTCTGGCTTGGTGACCCCATTCCCAGGAGCATCTGGGTCTGCCCAGAACAGCCTCGTCAGTCGAGCCATGACAAGTTTTGTCTTGCTGAAGTCAAATTAAATGCCCAAATGATAGCACAAATTGAGTTACTTAGCCTCCCATACCTTTGCCTCACCTGGGGAACGCACAAAATTGATGTTCACACTCTGAGACCAAAGAGCAGCATGACCTTGCGTTGCCTGTAGAGGATGCATACTTTAAAACATAGATGCTTAACAGCAGGACAGTGCGTTCATAGCTTTCTCTCTAGGCACAGGGCAGCTAGGGGCATACCACAGCCATAGCTTCCCAAGGACAGAAAAGAGAGGACTTTGTGCCACACTGCTGGTGGTGAGAGTTACCACGCGACATCCCCATCCTTCCTCCCCGTCTCTTTTAGACCTTCAGTAATTCCTCTCTGAATTGCCTGCCTCTCCTAACATTATCAGGCAGAAGCGTCCGTCCCACTTCATTAAGCCTGTAAGCCACTGGCTGGATGATATCTGACTTGCATCCGTTTGCAATTTAAAACGGGCATTTGCTTCAGATCAAAGCGGCAGCGGCAGCAGGAACAGAAATTAGCATCTCATGGTCTCTCCCTCCCTGGTTTCATTGCCACAGTGTGTCTCCCTCATTACCAGGGAAATGAAACGTCTTTACAGTTCAGGCTGCCTCTGCCTTTTATCCGGTGGCCACCGCATGAGGCATTACTGCCACATTTAACGGCGATTGGTCATGGCCCTTCTCTTTCAAAGGGGACAGTGGGCCTCTCCTCCCTATTAGCATCCCATGGGGGGGCTGTGAGGAGTCACAGCCCCTTGAGGTTTGCCACACTGCTCCCAGCATTCACCCATTCACTCCCTCATGCTTAAAATAATGATAAAAAAAACCAATGTTTCCCCCCCCAAGCTGGTGAATTTTCACACTTAGTCGACAGTCCCAGAAACGAATGTCCCCCCCCACCCCTACAAGGAGCAGGTACCATAAACACACAAGGCCAGAGCCCAGGTCCCCCCCTGCTTCGCAGCCACCCCCACCATGCTTTGCTTTCGCGATGGTCCCCAAGGCGGGGTCTGAAGACAAAACCTATCTTGAGGGCAGGCTCCAGGGGATGCCGGAGGAGCAGCTCCCTTCCTTCTCCCCTCGCGTTGGCCGGCAGGCCAGGCACACGGCCTGCACCCCGTGCCTGCGGGGGGAATGAGCACAGCATCAATTAAAGGACAAAATACCCCCTCTTCGGCTTATTCTTTTTAAAGAAAGCTGCTGGTGGAGGCGAGTGGTTTGCAATGGCAGCAGTGAGCTTGCGCCCACACATCCCTGAGCTCACTGGCCCTGGCTGCAGAGGAGGGCTCAGCTCCCTGCCAGCATCACTTACAAACATATGACTCTCCTTCGAAACATACAGGAAAAAAAAAAAAATGTAATGAATGAAGGAAAGCAAGAAAGCCCAGGTGAGCACATGCTCAAATTTGTTGCTTGTGGTATTCTGTTTCCTGCCTGGATTGCAGAAGCAAGTGGTGTCTGGACCTCACTTGCCAGTTTGCATTTCTAAATAGTCTCCCTGCTAGTTTCCACGCTTCTGTTTGGTTTAAGTGATGTCTATGAAAGGATTTTTTTTTTTTTTTTTTTTTTTTTAATGCCCAAGCAGGTAGGAGACCATTAATCTTGTCAGTCCCACACCACCACAGCCAGCCTCTTTGCTGGCAAGTGCAGCTGGCTGAAAGGACGTTGGGCTGCTCCCTCCCGCTTGCTGCGGTAGCAAAGCGAGCCAGATACCCCATTACCTCTCGCGCATCCTTCCCACCTCGAGCCCCACGTTTTGTACTGCTTCTGCCTGGGAAAGCAGCGCTCTAGGGCAAGGGCTGCCTCTTCCTGCCCTGTGCAACAGGACTGTAATCCCATATCATCTTCTGGAAGAAAAGAGGGAGGAGGAGCAACATTGGAGGAGAAGGACCAAAAAGCCAGCAGTAGGCAGATATGATGCAGCAGGTTTTTAGTGGTTAAGGAAGGTTTAGAGTCCCAGGAGGGGTTCTGCTTTGTCTTAGGTGCCAAAGACCAAGGCCGAAGGACACACAGAACAAGCAGGAGCTGTGGAAACCAGCTGGAGTGCAAAATGGCATCAAATGAGCCTAAAGCACATACCAAAACTGCATCTTTTATTTCCAGTTCTTAAATATTTCATCACAGGAAAAAAAAAATTAATGTCAAATTTCAAAACCAACTCAGAGTTAATAGGAAAGAATGAAGAGACGCTGCTTGAGAGGAGACATGCCAGGAGAACTCCAAGTCATTTGTTTGGAAGCATTTCTTGAAGAGTTTGGCAACCTTTCTCAACAACCTTGCCCTGGCCATACAGGACAGCACACTGCTGCTGTGCCCTCTGCTCCCAGGGAGCAGGGCAGGCCAGGGAACCCCGAGCCATTGCCTGCCAGAGGGGGCAAAGTATCTCCTTGCTTTCAAGCCGCTTCCCTCCACTCCTGCACAGCAACTAACTCATCGCCCACGCTCCCTCCTCAGGGGATAGAGGAACCCTGCAGTGAAAGGTCCTCAGTGCGAGGTGAGAGGGGCACTGGTGCAATCCTTTGTCCCACCGCACGTTGGGCAAGCTGTCCCGGCGGTCACTGAGCACTGGCCTTGCTCCTGCCCAAAGGCAGGTGCCATAAAAGCATTCCAGGAAGGCAACACAACGCAGGGGTTATATTCCCACCCATCCCACCCTCACATCATCCATCTTCTGAACAGTGAGGATCTGCCCACAACATAGCTCTTGTGTTTCTACAGCCCTGTGCAAGAGCTTCCCAGTGGATTAATTCCTCTTGGACTCAGCTCTGCATTGCCCTGTAGCCCCTTGAAGCTGCTTTAAAGCCTATGAAAGGACCCTGGACCTTCCCACCACACGCTGCCCTCTCACAGGACATTCCCTTGGCAAGGGCACATCTGGGGTGCGACAGGGGCACTGCTATGCTGCAGGGTCTGCTCTGTTGCACCATGTTCCCCCACAGGGCTATAACAGCTAAATATATATTTTATCAGCTGTTCTAATTTACATCAGAAGCTGGACTTGGAAAAAAGGTGGCAATGGGGGTGGGTGAAGGTGGCCAAGAGCCCCGGTAGCAAAACCAATACCATCCCCTGACCCACCCCCCCCCCCCCCTCTCTCACACACACATTTACCTCAGCCGAGTGAAATGTTCTCTTTAAAAATAGGAGTGTTTGGGAGCTTTTGCTGTGATAAGTTACAACTCTTTCAAAGTTCACTCATGGAAAAAAATACATCTTAAAAAATATAGCCGAAAGGTTTGGCAGTGATCCAGCAAAGCCAGAAAAAAAAATAAAGAGGAAAAATCCCCGCCACTGCAAAAACACACATTATTCTTGCAGACTCTTTCATCAAGGCCCTAGGCACACTTTACAAACTTAAATTAAAACCTCTAAACCTGCATGGATAGAAAGCTGCTACTTACATAGGCCTCTAGTTAGCTGAGCAAAAACGGGACAGAAGAAGAAAGTGCCCCGTTGATGAAGAAAACTCCCTCTCTCTGCCCTCCTCCTTCCCTCAGTCCACCAGACACAAAAATCTCTAGTTGCAGTAGACTGCAGCTTTTTACGTGAAGGTCAGATGGCAGCAGAGACACCTCCCCAGACCTGCAATGGAGTGCCGAGGTGGCTGAGCGAGGGGCCAGCGTGGGCTTGGGGGATGCACCAAACCCAGCCAGGTCACTCAAGGGGCTTGCACAGCTTATGGAGACACACACACACACCCCCCCACACACACACCCCTGCTGCAGCAGGGTGGGGGCTGTCCCACGCCACCACCCCAGCACTCTGATAATGAGTAGCAACCTAAATAAGTTAGATTTTTGAGCAGAAGGCTGGTCGTGATGAGGTTCATCTTAAGACGACTCTCCTTAGAATGGGCTCCTTAGAATGACATATAGAATGGGCTGTCAAGCTGTCTGTTAGTGGTTTTCTCCAGTAACACCTGAGGAGGTGTGAGGCACCCAGTGACAAGAAAAGGGCAAAATTATTTTTAAAAAGAAGGGGAAACTGAACACATCTTAACTGCAGTCCTCAGGAAGATATGGGGACAAAATACTTACAAGCACTTAGAAGAATGCAAGAAAAAAAACAAAAATAAACTTTTTTTGGTTTGTTTTAAACAAGAACAGAGCATGTCAGACCTATCCATCTCCCCCACAAGGCTGCAAGTCTTGTGGGAAGGGGTAAGCAGTAGGTATCACATATTTTTGACTTTAGCAGGGCTTATGGAGCATGCTCCCAAGGTACTGTTACGGGCAAGCTAAGGAAACAATCCGAACAAAAACACAGAGGGACAGCACAAAACTGGCAGATACCCTACGTGCACAGATTAATTGTTAATAGTTTATGGTCAAAAATGGTTCCTTCTTTCCTTTCCCACATCCTAACACACCTACATCTCCTTTCTGTACCCCCTAACTATGAGCTGGGTGCCAGGCAGCCAGCGCACGGCTGGCTCGGGGCTGGCTGTCAGGCAGCTCACACCGCAGCCTTCCCTTTGCGGAACAACTCGCCTGCCGCCTCCTCCTTCATCCAGCTACCGCTTTTCATGAAACTTGTAGGAGTTTAACGTCCTGGGAGCATCTGCTTCTCTGTCAAAACAGACTGAAACTGGTCCATGAGTTAAAGCATTATCGAGACAGAATTAAGACAAACAGACAGGGGGATCTTTTACAAACTGGTGCAGAAAGCTGTTCAACATACCCATGCAAACGGTGCTTCAATTAGATAGGAAAAGTCAACAGCCTGAACACACAGTGGAGAAACAACTTGCTAGACAGCAAATCTGCAGGAGAGGAGCCTGCCGTTTGCGAGCCAAGCGCAAACGGCGCCGTGCTGTCACATGCACAGAGAAAATCAAACATCCTACTGGGATGTATAAACGGGACATAACCCGCAAGGCAGGGGAGAAACCTCTGCAGAGACCCCCACGTGTGGCCCTGAGCACTCACACCATGGGAGAGACAGCTCGGGTCAGGGCAAAGGGAAAAATGGCACGAGGTCCAGAAAACATAACCTGCAGGGAAAGGCTGAGCAAGCTGGACAGCCAGTACAGACAGAGGTGGCTGAACAGGGAAACAAGAGCAGTAATATTCAAACTTACACAAAAAGTGATTTTTCAACAAGAAAGGGACTGAAGCACCCCCCCAGTTCCTTAGGATACAGGGCAGGCAGCTTTTCTAATTGTAAGGAAAGTGAAGGACTTGAACAGATTATCTCAAGGGGCTGTGGTGTCTCCAACCCTCCCTCTGGTCAAAGGAAGCAGGTTCGTAAACATCTGCCATGATTTCCATATGGCTGCTTTTGTCTGAGGACAGTGCTTTGTGTGTCGCCCTGACACCTTACAACTTGCTGGGACCACATCCCACTTTGCACAATTAAGGGTTGAGGATCCCTTGACTTACGAGGACTAGATTGAAATCTCCTTTCCTCTTATGCATCAGCCAGCCAGCCTTGCAGGTAGCAGAGCTCCTCAGCCTTGAAAAAGTGATCCTGAGTAGGATCCCAGAGCACAGAGGAGCTGCCCCACGAGCACACGCATGGCTTTTTTGTTACATGGTACAACCTGGAGATGTCTGATACCAGGTCCCTGTCATGCAGTTTCCTGAGCCAGACAGCCCAGGCCCAAGGGGCTGGATGCTGTCTTCAACTACAGCAGACCCAGCAAAGGAAGAAGCTGGAAAGTCTTTGTGCACTCATCTGCAAGATGGCTTGGTGTCCACTTCTTCCTTCTGGGATCCATGACTCCATGCAAGTCCCTCATTGGGTCAACAGGATTTGTTTTCTGTGGATGGCTGTGCTACCCTGCTATGGACTTTCTTCACCCCAGCCAGTCTTACTCAGTCCTCATGTTCCTGTGACACGTGTTGTGATGAAGACCCATTTTCTTTCAGAGAAGATGATTTTGGGGCACAGGCACCCTCAGAACAAAGGGACAGCAGTGTCTGAGAGCTTCCCCAGCAAACGGTAAGCAAGTGCATTTAAGGCAAGTGCAATGCCTTAAATGGTTCACCAATACTCCATTTCCAGCTCTCCCACTGTTTTTTAGCCTGCACACCACACAGATTTTGTCATCACCCAAGATAAGTAGCAATTTGATACTTCTGTATCACAGTGCAAAAAGAGCTGGTTTTCCCCTTATACCTGTAAAGAAATAACACCACTTCCATTCACAGTGGGAGACACGTACTGCAAGGACCTCAGATATACCATGATGAACAGAGTGTGAAATTGGTGGGTACCTAACCTAAGAGACAGGAACACCTGTAAAGAAAGCCCTATTTGCTTAGTAGTTCAAAGCCGCTTTGTTCCACTGAAAGTAAACATGCAATTTCAAGGACTCATTGCAAAAGCTACTACAAAACAATAAAAAGCCCCTCTGCAAGTACTCGGTCCTCCTCAGCTGTCCAGCTCTGCTCCTTCAAGTTACATCTGCCATTATGGACCAGCTAAGTTTTCTCGACCCCTCCAGCCCCTTGCAGTTCCATCAGCTGGTCTCCTGTGATGTTGCCCTTCTTGCTTTTTCTGAATTTGAAGTACCAGCAGAAGACAGCAAGGACCAGGAGAAGGATCAGAACCAGCGGTAAGTATAGGATGAAGTTCAGCAGTGGTGGAGTTGAGCAGATCCTAGACAAAACAGTTGACTCTGGAGGAAAAAAGAAAGAAAATAAAGTAAGCAGGACCCCAAGCTAGTTTGAGTTTCTCTCTTCTACTGTTTCTATAGGTTATCTTCTTACCACTTTTCCCTCAATCTTCAGCAGCTACCAATTTTTAAGAAATCATACAGGCTACCTGAGGAGAACGGCAAGAGAAACCAGGTAATTTGCCTCAATTTCTTGTTTTGGGAGGTCAGGCAGGGCCCCAGCTCACTCGGCTAAAACATCCCAACAGAAACAGCACAGCTATTCAGGTAACCCATTCCAGACCAGGCTCAGTAAGGAAAAGCCACATACCCTGCACCCCCTGGGTCCCTGCCCGACACCAGCGACAGCGGGATGAGGTAGATGTCTGTCAGAGGCTGCACTGCTGAACAAGGAGGGACAAAAGGAAAGCAAAGGAAAGGATCAAGGAGGTCCCTGTCGCCCCAAAACACTTGCCCTCCCTTCCTTCTGCTGCTCTGCTATCCTATTTCAGCCACGCTGAGCTGCAGGCAGCTGAGCCCCATCCTGTGCCTGGCAGCTCCTGCAGAACAGGTCCCCAGTTG
This sequence comes from Vanellus vanellus, assembly GCF_965231255.1. Lineage (NCBI taxonomy): Eukaryota > Metazoa > Chordata > Aves > Charadriiformes > Charadriidae > Vanellus > Vanellus vanellus. Next base: position 104,017,453 of record NC_138905.1, on the reverse strand, counting down.
AGGTGGAGACTGCCCGTACTGCTGGTGGACCCTCTGGGTACTTCAAGAAACCATGTTTGATCAGTTCCATGCTAGCTGAAAAGCTCTCATTTGGAGCTTCTCCATTTTTGTCCTGGACTCCTTACAGCCACCCGTTAATCTTGCCCATCAACATCTCCTCACTTGACACGTAGCTTCAAGACCACAGGCTGACCTCAGATGCAGCTGGCCTATCATGAAGGTCCACGCCAACTCCTTTGGGCCTGTTTTGTCCATCTCAAAGTGTTGTTCCTCTCTTCTCCCCTTTACCCAAAACCCACGTGCAAATGCTGAGCACGCAGGTCTGCTGATTTGAAGCTGTTCGTGAGGGACCCATACAGCCTGGTGGGCTAGTTGTGACCCTAGGGATGTACCAAGCCGGGGGCTACTCCTGGCTGTGAAACTGGCTTTTACATCTCTACCTGTGAAGCTCTGCACCCTGTTAATATAAATGGATTCTTCCATAAGAAAACAGAGAGAAGTCTCCACCACCTGAATGCCTCTGTAATATTAGAGAGGTATCCTAAAGGGCAGCATCGAGGAGTAGAGCAGAAGTTACTCCTGATTACAGGTATACTTGCACATGGCTGTGTCATTACCCCTCAGAAAACTCTGAAACATTGAAATTCACGAGGCAGAAGAGCATTTTGAGATACCCACATCACTGGAGAAACACACACACCAAAAAAAAAAAAAAAAAAAAAGAGAGAGAGAGAAAGAAAAAACACCTCTTGGATTCTGGGATTCTGTGAAAACCATGAAAACCACTTGGCAAAACCACTTATACAAAAATTGCAGCAGAATTTTCCAGCAGTTACTGAGCAATTTTAGCAATGGTTACTCCACCAGTAATGGGTAACACCAGACAGAGGGAGCTGATGAAGGAGAAATCTGAGTGCTAGAGGGAGCCTTGACGGACAACAGCAGCAACATAACAGCAGGGGGATGAAGCGCTGCCAGTCCCTCCCTGTGCAATTAAATCCAGCTTAGTTTTGCTGTAGGTGCAGAGTCATGTGAGCAGGCTCTGTGCCTGCCTGTGCCAGTAGCAGGCACAAGGGAGGGCTCCACGGAGTCCCCCTGAGCTCTTCCACATCAGTCGACATCAGTAGTTGCTGCAGGAGCTATAACCACGTGTGGGCAACCCAGGCTGGCTTCGGGCACGGCAACGCCAGGGCTGAAGGCATAAGAAGAACTGTCAGATCCTCTCAGCTGGGTGCAACACAACTGATTTCACTATCCATATTTTTTTCTCCACGTGGGTCATCCGAAGCTCCTGCTTCCCCAAAGAGGCAACGAGAGCGTACTTTTTCCCTGCCTGCTACCTCCCTAAAAAAACCCTCTGTGTGCCTGATTGAACCCTGCAGAATCCAGCTCTATTTTTACACATGGTATGCACCCCAACTCACCCCTAAGAGGACAAAGGCCGTTTTTCAGAGACCTCACTGGAGGTGGACTTGCCAGAAAAATCACACCAAGATTTTTTTCCTCCAAACCAGTTAGCATTCTGGCCCCAATGGCATGACTGAGGTCAAGTGTTTGTACCCACAGTCCTGCAGAGCCAACAAAGTGCTGCAGATACAAGTGCACTCAATGGTACTCTTTGGGCCATGTGCCTCACAGTCAGAGCTCTTGGGATCTCATCTGACCACCACCTCCCAACATTTACAATGCCAAACTCCTGGGTTTCAGCCCTGGCAGATCAATGGGACTGGGATCTCCTTGCCTGCCCCACCAGACCCACAGCGTGTGGCCCTCAAAGAGTTCCCCGGCTCCCAACACAACTCTGGTGGTCACCACAGCACTGACCCCCTCTGGAATCCCTTGCAAGTCCTCCTGGCCATGCTTGCATCCCTGCCATTGCAGTCGGCATCACCAGCAGAGAGCTGCCGTTATCTCCCCCACCTTGCACCCCAGCACAGCTAAGGGGGAACCCATGCTGGGGTGAGCAGCCCCTCGAACCCAGCAGCATTACCTGGTGGGGTGGTGGTGAGCTGGGTGTACCCCGAGCACGCTGAGGCTTGCAGAGCCCAGTCCTTCCCCTCGCTCTTCTGCTGCCACTCCTGCACCTGGCAGTAGTACACCCCGGCATCGTCCTCCTCCACGCCGTGCAGTGTCAAGCTGAAGTCACCGGCAGTGGGGCGGCGGAGGTGCAGCCTGCCCGCCAGGCTCTCCCAGGGGTACTCAATGGCACCATCGTGGTGGAGGATGAGCAGGGGTCTGATGTGGCCGCTCTCCTCCTGCCGAAACCAGGTGGCTGAGAGGTGGCTGGCAGGCAAGCGGGCACCCTGCAGCAGGCAGTGCAGCGTCACCTCCTCGCCCTCCCTCGCCAAGATGCTGTGGTTGGTTTTTTCCAGCTGCAGTTCACGCTCTGGGGTAGGATGCAAGCAGAAAGAGAGGTTGCGGTGTTACACTGCCATAGAAATGCTCCTGCCCGTGCCCGCAGGCTGACGGAAATCTTCTGGAGCAAAGCGTGGGAGATCATCGGGATGGCCTCTTGCAAAAGCCTCTGCAGGACACCCACAGCCCATTTAGTCCTGCGACTCAGTCTCCCTGGGGTGTTCCCCCCTCACCCCCATCACCTCTGCTCCCTCTTCACAACCCTCGTGCTGTAATACTTCCCACCCCCTCCAAATAAGTGATAAGGCATCCTTTGGTTCAAAAGCTATTTCGGAAGCTGGAATTCTCTGATCCACTTTACTTAGGGGCTGCAACCCATAAGCCAAGTGAGTCTGAGAGAGGGAAGAACTGAGCCAGGGAGATCCACTGTGCACCCCAACGGTACAGTGCCCGAGGTGGGAGCAGCTGAGCCTTCAGCCTTGTTCTCAGCAGCAATGTGCTGCAGGGTGAGAAAAACTGAGTGTCATGCTTCAGGGTGCTTCGGAGTACCGGGAAAGGGCTTCTTCTGTAGTCACAGAACTGTACAACCAACCAAGCGTACCACATGTTGGAGGGAAAAGAAAATGCCACGATTCACTTTGTTATGAAGCAATAGACATCACCTTGCCAGTGGCAAAAATACCAGCTTAGCTGGTTTGAGGGGATGTGGCAAAACCTCCTAATCCACATTTCCCTTTGAGAGGCACTGACACCTCCTGCACCCCTAAGTCTCAGATCCAATGCAGGAGCCGCTGCTTCTCCTAAGCCCTACCAGCTGAGGAGAGGCCTGGCAGGGGCCCGTCCTAAATTGATCCAACCTTCTCCAGCTGTGCCTCTACAAGAAATAACCACCTGCTCACCTGGGAGCTTGAACTCCAGCGTGGTCCTTCCCGATGCTCCCTCTCCGAGTTTGTACCAGCCATCTGCCAGCCAGAGCCATTCCTCCACCATGCAGTAGTACCTGCCCTGGTCCCCAAGGTTCGCAGAGAGTATCCGCAGCCAGAAAACATTGCTGGACACCCTCTGGCTCAGGAACCGGGACTTCTGTGCAGGAGAGCTGAACTCAGCCCCATATTCCAGTATGCTGCTGTAGTCAGCCCTTAGGATTTGCAGGGGGGGTGCATCTGCTGGAGCCAGCGGCAGGAGGTACCAGGTAACGGCGAACTGAGAATTAGTCTGGGCAAACACAATCCGGCACTCAATGGCTGTGTCAGCACCGCCGGCAATCTCCACAGAGCTCTCTTCCGTAGCTACCTGAAGCTTGCTTTCTAGAATGGAGGAACAAAATAATCATGCTGGCCGCAGCTGCCAGTACAGGGGTGCTGGTGAGGAGGGGAGTAAGGCTGTCCTGGGCGACTCGCTGAGAGAGGAGGGAGGAAGAGGGTGCTCAGAGGACAAAGACACATGAGGGGATGCTGGAGCATGGTGGGTGGGGGAAGGAGGGAAAGAGCAAATCCACACACCCTTATTTGAACTGTGGCAGGGAATCACTGGGCACTACTGTGCAGGGCAGCAGTGTAGGAGGTGCCTGGGAGACCACAGGGCAGGAATGGGGAGGGGGGGATGGAAGCAGCCGCCGTGTTGGAGCTTGGAGGCAAAGCCTCTGTCTGAAGCAAACGTGTCCGTCTACCACTGCTTCTATCGGCAGGCTCACACGTAAGCGACAAAACCAGCCCACAGCTTTGGAGACTGTGAACAAGTGGCTTTTATTTCAGAGAGACTACAGAGCCTGCATGGGTTTCGCTAACAGTCTCCCTCTCAGGTGTTTGCTGTGGTTATTAATCGGAAGCCACATAACAGGGTCTTGAACATCCGCTGTGATTATACCCAGCAATCACTCAGTTTAGCGCTGAGCAGTTCAAGAGAGGAGAGCCGTGGTGCTGCCTGCAGCTCTGCCGCCCCGGCAGGGTACACGGCTGCTCCCGATGTGCCTCTGCCGCTCCTGGTTTGAGGGACCCCCTTCCCACCGCACATCACCCATTGCTGCTGCCTTTCCTTCTCCTCCAGCAGCAGAAAGGCTGCGAACCAGCCGCCAACTGCCTGCGTTTCCCCCCCAGCCCTCCCCCCCCCATGCTGAGACACCACATCTGTCAGATGGGGCCAGCAGTCAGGTGAAGAAACACACAGATATCAACCCATGGGTAGACAGAAATTACTCAGCACGAGACACCATCAGGGTTTTAAGAGACCACAGGCTGAGTTTCCATTCTTCGGGTTTTCCTTGCACATGAGCTGAGCAGTGGGACGCCCTGTGCTGCAGAGGCTGGGGGCAATCGAGGTCCCTTAGCTCAGCCCTCAGGTGCTGGTTTGGGGATGGGTTGCAGAGGACCCACTGAGATGCCCCCACAGAGCGTCTCAGCACCCTGCTCTCAGCCACAGGCTCAGCAGGGCACTCTCCTCTGCGGCACCTCCCCAAGGGATGCGTCAGGAGCAGGTTATGGAAAGAGCCTGTGGACCAGGAGGGGGCTGCAGCTTCTCCTGCAAAGGACAATGGGGAAGAGGGACACCACAGGAGAAAGCCCACACATTTCCCCCACCCTTCAAGCATTTCTTCTTGAACCTCAAGCAATCCACTTCAGAGGCCATCACTGCCTCTCTTGTAACCAGTTAATGCAAAATAGCCCAACTGATGGCCCTTGACACCCCTGCACATTACCTCTGCCTCCCTCTCAAATTTGCCAACAGAATCTCCCAGCTCACACCCACTTATGCTGTTTTATTTTTCCTCTTTGCACCCTATTGCAATCCCTCCCTTTTCTCTCCACACTGCAGAAATACATTTTCACCACAAGATAGACAGTTTCCTCCACAGCAGGACTTGCACATCTGTAAGTCCCAATATCTGTTTACAGCCTCACCTCAGTGGTGAGGATTTTGGCAGTGACCAAGCTTTATTCAGGGAGCCAAAAGTGAACTCTGCCAAAAGGGAAAGAAAAAAATACTCCTGGGTATTTTAACTGGAGACTTTGCCCCCATTTCAAAAGCCACAGGAAAGGAGCAGGCAGGACCAGGGGAGGTGGAAGACACTGGGGACAGCCTTCCCGTGTCAGACACATGGATGTGCCTTCCCCAGCTGCAGCTGCCAGGGAGAGCGGGCCAGCAGAGCAGCCCCACCACTCATCGCAAGCAGCTTTGCTGCCTCTCCCAGCAAAAAGGAGCTCCAAAGAAGTCAGCTGTGGGGCCGTGCTGGAACAAAACCTGCACCTCCCTCCAAGTGACCTCCTCCTGACAGCGCTGCTGCAGTCAGAGTCAGTGGGTAAAACCCAGGACCTTTCCCCAAACCCAGAGAGGCTGCCAGCTCAGGAGACAGCAAACTGCCCAGGGCGGCCTCTCGCTTGGGTATAGCCCGGCCTGACATCCACTGGGGCAGAAAATACTCCAGAGGAGCAAAAGCTACTGGACTTCAGAGAGGAGCCACAGGAACCGTGGCTGTGAGCACTCAATTTTGATGAGAAAAATTGCTGTTACGCTCTCAGAGAAGATCACCTCGAGAGGAAGCAGAGCACTTGCTGCAAAGCCCCTTTCTTTCAACTCCAAGTCTCCTCTCGCTCCCGCTAAAGATCAATTACTGAAAAGGGCAGAGCAGCTGCCTGCCTTTTCCTTTGGCACAGAAAGACGTGGTGCTGTTTTCCCTTTCAATTTCAATTTAATTAACCAAGCCGAGCCTCTCGCTGTCCATCTTGCTGTGAACCCTGCCTGCTGACGCCGCGCTTTCCGCCTGGCCCGGGAGTAGCGGAGCCCATGGAAGGGCATGGCTGCTGCAGAGCCCCATGCCGGCTGGCCGGAGGGGCAGCTGGGACAAAGCCCCCCGTGGCTCATTCTGGAACCGGGGGAAGCCACCGGGGGCAGCTGTGCTGGGAGGCTGACGAGAGCATCCCCGCTAGGGTTGGGCAGCAAAGTGCAGTATAACTGAAGCTCCATCTGCCTGCCCAGGGCACTAACTATGAGACTCCACCAAGAATCAGATGCTGAACTACCTAAGCAGTCAGAAATGGAAGAGACCCGTCCTCCCTCCCCTCCTGTTACGACTTTCCATGCATGTCCCTCCTGTCTGAAGTTATAGGCCAGATCCACAGTGGCATTTAAACACCTAAAGCGCCAACTGTGGTCCTTTAGGTGCTTTGTGTTAAATGAAGAGCTGAAGCAAAAGTCAAGAACTCCAGGACCTCTGTAGGCTCCAACCATAAGATTTTATACGTGAAGAAACCAGCTGGTGATTTTCATGATTTGCAGCTTCATTTTCTGCAGCTTTGCCTCATCTCATTGCTGCTAGAGCCAGCTTCCTTCCCAGACTTACATCTCTACCTTCCCAAATATCCTTCCCTGGCTCGTGATGCCTTTTCAGAGAGACAGTACCAGAGCCAGCAGCCACTTCCCACTGTGCATTGCCCCCTCCCAGTTCCCACCATCTTTACAGCATCATAGTATCCAGTATCCAGCTGCAATACGTTTGGAGCCAAACATCGTAATATCTCGCTGCTCTGCTGCTACCACCTCATCCATGTAGACGCTCTACAATTAAACCTGCTCATCTTAATGCCATTTACACTACTAATGTATGCTCACAGATGCTGTCTGTTGTCGCCCCTAGCCTCAATACCACCCTGCAGACCCCCTGCCCCCGGCTGTAGCTGGGGTGTAACACAGAGCACCCCAGCACCCAGCGCCGCAGGGGTGAGGAAAGAGCAGCAGCGGAGCAGGAGGGAGAGCACCATGGAAACGAGCCCGAACAGGGAAGGAAATGTGTCAGCACACGCTACAGCAAACCCATCAGCTAAAAAACACAGAAAATGCATAATTTCAGTTCACCGGGTTGTGATCCCCAAAACCCAAGAATTAGAGGAAGGAGCACTTAATGCACGAAAAAAGGAGCAAGAACTCTCCTTTGCTGGCAGAACAAACATGAGGGGAAAAAAAAAAAACAAACCAAAACAAAAACCACCAAATCCTGGTATTCTCATGCCTGCCTCTGCAGGCTCAGAGATTTTGGCCAGAACAACCCCTCCAATTCCTCCTGCAGCCCCAGCCGTGAGCGGGGCATACTGACACGGTGCTGCTGCCAGGGGTGGCGGGGAGCAGGCATATGGTGGGGCTGGCTGGGGGGGCCGCCGTGTATTTACAACATCTCTCTTCCATAAGAGGACGAGGCTGCCGGCACGATGCTGGCAGGCAGGGCGGCAGCGCGGACCCTGCCTGCAGAGGTGGCCATAAAAGGGAACCCTGGGCAGGGCCCCCCCCCGGCCGTGCAGCCCCGCTGTGCCTGGGAGGAGATGCCTCCACCCAGAGCCCCCAGCACCTTGTGGCTCCGTGCTGGCGCCCAGCCCGGTGCAGAGCCCTGGAGCTTTCTCAGCGCACCTCAAATACCCCGAGGGAAGCTCAGGGGGACACAGACGTATCCCAGCACCAGCTCTGGGGGCAGGTCTGTCTCCACCGCCATCCGGAAGCCCACACCATGGGAGGCTCCTTGCACCTCCAGCATTCAACTCAGCTTCTTTGGGGGGGGGGGGGGGGGTATGGTACTTCTTCCCAGAAGCAAGGCTTAAAATCCTAGTGGCGACGCTGAACCCTGAATGTTTGGCATAATCTGTAAACAAATAGACATTGTTACTCCCCAACACCAAACTTTCCTCCAAGAGTGTTGTCAGGAGCTGCGGGTGCTGAGGAAGAAACAGGACAGGGAGCACCATCTCATGCAGCCCTGGGAGGTGACCCTGCTGCAGACACCTCAGACATCAGTTGTCTGGTCATGCTTGATGGATTTAAAGTTGCAGAATGAGATACCTCTGCTGAAGAAGTGCCCATGGCACTGCTTACCTGGGAGAACCACTTTTATCCCCACGGCATTGGACCTGTTGGTGGCCGCTGGCTGCCCCAGTGGTGGGGTGTTCCTCCTCCAGACCTTCACCTCACACTGGTATGTCCCCTCAACAGCAGCCGTGGCATTGTGGATGCGCAGCCTGAAGGAAGTTGCAGCCTTCATCAGCTGGACTTTCCCCTGGAAGTGTGACTGCGCTGCCCCCCAGACCGTGGTGCCATTGGGAAAGACCCAGACCAGCTCTTGGTAGTAGCCAGTGGGTGGGCTGGACTGGAAGAGCCACCCCACACACACTGGCACCTCCTCGAAGGTGTAGCTGGCGCTCACTTGGCAGACGAGTTCAAAACTCTGCCCGTATCTGACAGTAGCAATTCGACTTCTCAGAGTGGCACGTAGACCAAGACCTGCTTGGGACGAGAGAGCCCTTGGTGGCGGGACAGAAATCCTGCCCTGTGCCACCTCGCCACCACCCATCTTCCCATGCAGCACTGTCCCCGCTGCCCCAGCCACCACAGCCCTATGGCAGCCAGCAGTCCTGCTGCTCCTCTGCCGCTCTTCCCCAAGTTGTGCTGTGCTCTGCCAGTCCCACGCAGTCCCTGGCCCTCTCCTACCTGGCCCCCCGCTCTCCCACCCTCAGCCCCCCCGGCAGCCCCGAGTTTCCCCTCTTCTGGTCTCCCCAGGGATCCTCTGCTGCTGCTGCTGCCGCCCTGTTTGCTGTTTCTTTCCACCCTCCACAAAAGCCTAACAACTCCTGTGGCCCGACTGGTGCTCTCAGGCACCCAGCCCAGCAATAAGAAAGGAAAAACACCCTAAATCACAGCCAAAAGCTGCCTCTCCAGAAAGACACCCATTCCAGCAATCAAAAGAAGAATCGGCGTAGGCATCACACGCTGGGGAGGTTAGTGGCTCTGTGTTCAGACGGGAGAGCAGAAGAAGCAATCAGATGCCAGCACCAGAGGTGTATCTCTGACAAAGGCCACCATACAACTCAGCAAGTGCCTTTGCTGAGCTTAATTACTGTAAGTAATTATGCTGCTAGAACAGATATTTTGTGTTTCAAGTTAAGGAGATGGTCAGAAAGACCTGCTGAGCAAGCCACTGCCTTTCAGGTTTCCGGCTATTTTAGCTGTTATTTCCCACTTGTCTCTCCCAAAACATCTCACGGGGACTCAAGCACCCTGCTAGAAATGGGGAAACTGAAGCACACCAGGGCCAAGTGATCAGCCCCAGGTCACCGTGCAGCAGCAGCAGAGCTCAGGGTACAGCAGACCTCTGTCCTACCCACGTGCGTCCACCCACTTCTCCAGTCTTGCCTCCAGCGTGTCCAGCTTGAAAGCCCAGAAATAGGGGTGGCCCAACTCACCCATGGAGCTGACTGTCACTGCTGTCTCCCCCTCCTCTGTCCGGCTCTGGCCTTGGGACGACTCCGTTGCTTTGCACCCATACCTCCCGCCATCACCCTCGTCCAGCGTGTTGGGAATCACCAGGGTGAAAGTGCCAGAGCTCGCTTTCTCTAGCCGGAGGCTCCCCCGAGTCCCGCCATCCTGGTAGGTGCTGCCCAAGCTCAGGGTGCCATCCTGATCCATGGTGGCCACCAGCACCCGTGGACCCGAGTGCTGCAGTGGCTGGTGCCACCACTGCACAGACACAGGGCTGGTCGCTCCTTGCACCTCACAAAGGAGGATCAAGGCATCCCCTGCCACAACCTGCGGTGTGCTGGTGGACACGGATAGGTGCATGTGGCTCTCTGCAAACAACAGTAACAGCATGGGAGAGGACATTGTTGTGCTCCTAAGAGAAAGCCAGAGATACTGTGGCATTAAATGGAGAGACTAGATAAATCTTGATATTGGAAAAGGAAAGGAATTTTCTGAAATTTTCAACCAGCCTTTTCTTATACCTTGGAGAGGTCTTTGTGGTTGTTTTTTTTTTTTTTTTTCCTTCTTCAATGTCTTTTCTGGGACACAGATACATAAAGAAATACTTAAGAAACAGAGTCCCAACAGGCAGCTCCTGCTACATCAGAACAGTCATCATCTCTAACTATGATAAGGAAACCAAGAGTCTCCTAAACATCTTTCTTAGAGTGGTTTCTCACAAGTCATTCCTCCAAAACAGGGAGAGCACACTGATGGAAATAGCAGTGATCCCCTCCATCCCGAAGTACCTCTTCTGCTGGGTCATCCTGTGATCCTCAGAAGTAGCAACAGACATTGCTCACAATTTTCTGTACCAAAGACACAGGAGGACCCAACCTCTCCAGAACTCTACCTATTTGCCCCAAAATTTATTGCAAAGAGAATGAGCTAAAGGTTTACACTTTGTTGACAGCTGCTGCATCTGTCACGCTAATGTTTGCCAGAGCAAGTGTTTTTCCCATTATTATCTACCAATATCTATGGCACATTTGTGCTCTTGCTGCAAACAGCAGGTGTGTTGCCCCTACCAAGATGAGGTCAGACTTGAAGCGTTCCCCAGTCAGGAAGCACTGGAGGCTTTACCCAGAAGAGCAGCCATTAGGATTTACTAACCTATAGGTTTCACGTTGACTTGGATGCCTGACGACAGATTGGTTTGGATGCTGTGAAAGTCTCCAGGAGTCTTCACCTCCGAAACAGAGCACTGGTACATGCCGTTGTCCTTCAGCCCCACCTTATAGATGGTGAGGACATAAACTGTGTTGCTGTGCTTGAATGCTTGGAGCTGCCCCAGCTTGGCTCTGTCCTCATATTCGTCCTCCCAAATCAATACCCCATGGGGGTCAACCCTGGCCACTTCCACGCCGTTGAGGAGCCAAAGCACTTGGAAGTGTCTGCTGCTGCTCCTCTGGACTCCCACCATGCAATTTAGCTGCAAGGTATCACCTTCAGAAAGGGAGTTTTCAGCAGCAGCGATGTCCACGGAGAGGTGTCTGCCTGCAGGCAATCAAAAGCAAAGTGGGTGCCGGGTGGCCCTTGCCACGCATCCCTCCCGCCTGGCAGCACCGATGGCTGTGCAGAGGGACATGGGAGAGAATTCTCTATTGACATATTTTCTTTCATTAGAAAAGTGGTCACAATGGAAAACATTGCCCGTGGGGTGATGGTTGCCAGCTCCAGGCACTAACCAGCAGTCACAGGTGGAGTGACCTGTGACAGTCACCAGAGCCCCGAGGAGCTGAGCTTCCCCTCTTCGCAGCAGCCAACCCTGCCAGAGCAGAGCATCCACCGGGGCAGCCCCAGGCCACAGCCACCCCCTGCTCAGCTCTGAACTGAGGGTTCTGCTTCATGTAACAAACATCCCTTAAACCAGAAAGGGGCACAAAGGGGCTTTATCACTCAGTGGTGTTTTTAACTCTGCTGTCTGTAGTGGAAGAAGGTGTGGGGAGGGCCGGCATTCAAGTTGCTGCTGGTCCCACATGCTGCAGCCCTCACTGGCTGCTGTGGGACGAGGGCAAGAGATACTCTCCAAGTTGGAGAGGACTTGGGTTAGTTTCTAAAGAAAGCAGAAGTGACAAGACTTGTCACAGCACAGGGAGGTCGGAGGGAAGCAAGAGGAGGTGGAGGTCATCTCCTAGTCCCTGTCCTGCCCCCTATACCGACTAGCAGCGGATGCTGAGCAAAGAGGGTAGTGACAGAGGGAGCACAAAGTCATCTTCCGCTTGGCAGACCCTTTTGGGCAGTCAGCCGCACCTGAGGTAAGGACCCTATCTCCGGGCCCTATGATACAGTTCACCTTCCTCATGGGGCATTCAAAGCCTCTACCACTAATGCCCCCTGGTTCCTGGCATCGGCCTGGTTGGAGAGTGGCTGCAGGTAGACACCCACAGGGTGCCCCGAAACCCTGTACCATGACCCCACACAGCAGTGGCATGGCCAAAAATCAGGAGGTAGGGCTGAACCCCAACTCCCTGGGCAGGCAGCCTGGCTCACCACTCCATCTCCTTGAGTCACTGTGGTGCCCCCTGTGTCTAACAACAAGGGCAAGTTTGGAGGTAAAACAGAGCAGCTCCCAGACCACCACTGGAATGGCTCAAATAATTTATTGAAAGCAGAGTACCCTGTGAATTTAAACACTGGTTCATAAACAGTTTGCAAACAGGAATCCCAGCTGCTGCAGATATGTTTGGCATTTCCAAATATTTGCTGGAGAGTTTATAGAAACCGATGGAGCAGTTGGCCACCATCAGAATGGTCACCAGCTCCCGGGTGTGATGGGGCACCCTTCCCCACAGCCCAGGCTCTCCCACTGGGTGCTGGAGGGAGACCCCAGCCCTGCAAACGTGATGGAGGGCTCATACGCTCGCTGCTGTTTCCCCCTAGCAATACCGACAGCTCTAATACAACCACCATATTGTTCCCTTACCACCATCGCCTCCCTTTTACCCTTAACAGCTACCACAGGTAAATATTAAACTCTGACAGGTTTCCTCTGTTTCTAAATGATCCTGTGCCACTGGTACCCAAAGCCACACACTACCGGTCATGACAAACCTTCTTAAACAAGCAGATGCAGGAAAGCACACTGACTGCCATCGCTCGCCAGGCAACAGCAGACATGGAAAGCAAACAGTGCATAACAAGGGGAACAAAGCTTTGTCAGTCAGCCAGGTTTCGGAAACCAGGCTCTGACAGTGGGAGACTGCACATCCCTCCCCCTCCCCCCGATACCTTGCTCCCCTGAGCCGCACATGGGGTGCATGGTCCTTACCCATCTGTTTCTTTGGTTTCCTGCTCTGACTCACCACCCTCCCACCAGACACAGGTTCCCCTCACTGCCTCAGCTCTGCAGCCTCCTCCATCCGCCCTGAGGCGTGAGGATGGGGTACACCACCTCCCCAGGCAGGTTTTCAGTGAGAAACTTGCTCCCATTTTACTACATACTATTGCATACGTTAAAGGGCATCAACCAGATACAGCCTTGTCTGGGCTGCTTTGAGGAAAAACTTACTGGTGGGAAGGAGATTTTCGCTGCTTCTGAGCACAGCTACCCACACGCAGCTGGGGGAAGAGCAGGACGAGGGACTGCAGCCAGCAAAGGGCTCGTGGCAGGAGGGATGGCAGGCAGGGTGCTCAGAGAAGTGGCAGCAAACACGGAGCGCTGTAACCATCCCAGGGCAGTGGGGAGACAGGGATTTTCCCACCAGCCCCGGGCGAGGCAGTGCAGAGTTTGCAGATGCCAGGAGCCATGGGAATCTGCTGGGCAGAGGGAACAGAAGATGCTTGGCAGAGACAGAGTGGAGTTGGGGAGGATGAGCAGCACTGGCAAGGGGCTGGTTTTCAAACTTTCCTATTTTAATCCATCTCATACGTGCTAGCAGGTCTAAGTCTCCTCTTTCTAAATACCTAATACTACATTTTCCTAGAGCATAAGGCCAGCAGCTTGGTACACCTGCTTCAAAGCCTAGTCTGACCCACAGTCCCATTACTGCCATATATGAACTACTAGGAGGAGACACAGGCGTGGTCTAATAACCAGCAACACCAGTTGCTCTGGAAGTCAGCACACTGGTGCCACCACTGACAGACAAGCCACCTCCAGCAGACACTAGAGCCATGCACCACACACAGAACATCCCCATGTCCCTTGGTGCCTGTAGCCCAGGCACCACGACGGGCATCTGACTATTGTGTGCTTCAGTTTCTGAGGCCATGAGTCCCTCAAGACAGTCCAGCAATGCAGTTTTCCAAGCACTGGAGTTTAACGGTGCCAAGGAGCCAGGCTGCTGCAGGCACACGCTGCTCTCTCTGCTAACACCTCGCATGGGCCTGCGAGGTTACACAATCGCTGCTGGCATCAGAGATTCAGCTGTATGGAACTTCCAAAGTGAGAAGCACCAACAGCTCCCAAACCAGGGGCTTCCATGGCCCCAAGGACCAACCTGCCCTCCTCAGTGCCCGGTGGAGGCAGCCAGACTCACCGGTGGGTCCCTGGGCTGTGGCGGAGGCAGCAGGCAAAGGCTGCTGCTGTAGAGCCTTGAATGCACAAAAGAGTTGGAACAAACATGTGAGTTTGGAAGGGCCTTACCCTGGCTCATGACTGCCAGTGACGTCCTCCTTGTTTGCTTGCGGGAGATGTCCTTCCACGTCTCATCAGGATCCTCAATCCACTCAGTTGCCTCGCAGTACAGCTGCCCCCCGTCAGACGGCTCCAGTCCCCCAATGGAGAGCTTGTACGTGGTGTTCCCAACCTTGTTCAGCCGCACATCCCCCACCAGAAACCTCTGTGCATAAGAGGGCCCCGGTGTCAAGATAAAGTCCTTGGAAAGGGTGAGGACCTCCTCGGCGTGGCTCTCTCCTGCTCCCTGAAGACGGTACCAGCTAACAGAGAGATGTGTGTGCTGGGTGGTGGACTTGGACACCTCACAGGTAAGCTCCACCGTCTCCCCTTCAGCATGGGTGAGGACCTGGGGCACCATGGAAGCCGAGAGGGTGTCTGCGATCACTGAGCACGGGGGAGAAACAGAGAGCAGTGGGTCATGGGAAAAATAATTTCTTGGCCTTGATGGGCAACCTGCTGGTCCCTATGAAACCGCAGCCAGGCCCTGAGGGATCTGACAGTGTAGGAGAAGTATCTTTTGTAGCTGATTGACAAGGCTTCCATCAGCCTACATCAAGATGTGAAATGGTTAAAACCTCAGTAGGGAAGAAAGCATAGCGAATCTCTCTGCAGTACCCTCTTCAGAAAAACTATGGGCAGTATTAATTAGGCAACCTCAAAGAGATTAGCAAGCAGCCCCTCGTGATCCCAAGCACAGGCTGGCACACCACCAAGATAAAGGCGGAAACAGGGATGAATACCAGATGGAAGCACCATACCACTGTGTAGACTTGGTGGGCTCACAGCAGTGCCTTTCTTTCCCTTTGCCTCTCCCAGTGCTCTACAGGAGCTACTCTCCCTCTTTCTGCGGACATCCCACTTGTGTCAAGCCCTATGCCTTGACTTGAGAGGACATCAATAGCTAATCCACAGAGCCTAAAAACTCCTGCTCTCCTAAGTGTTTGGCTGTGAAATGCTGTGGCTGCTTCAGAAACAGAAGTTAAAGTCGGGCCATGGGACAGCAGAGGCTTCCTCTCCCTTCCCTTGCCCCAGCAACAGCCAGAGTAACCCGCTGAGGGACCTCTGGGCATCCAAACCTCAGCCACCCGGGGGGTAGGATAGCAATCCCACAGTGAGGAGAAGAAAAATTTATGCCTACCAGTCCCATTAATCTTCCATTTCCCCAGCTGCCCCTCTGCCAGGGACCAGGAGGTGAGCACTTCTACCCAGCGCAAAGACAGGGGGCAGTGGGAGCCTGCCCGCACCCCTGCCTGGCAGGGAGCGGGGCTCTCCTTCAGGACTCACCTGAGAGGTTTGTCTTGGCACTGTAACTCCCAAAGTACCTCTCGTCAGTGTTGGGCGTGTGGCACTCGTACACACCAGCATCCTGCGCCTGCAGCTCGGTGATGTGCAGCAGGACGGCGTCCCCCTGCACCCGCTCCACGTAGATGCCCCGGCTGCGCACGCGCTGGGTGTAGATGGCGTAAGGGAAGGAGGGGTCGAAGGTGCTGACGATCTGCACCTCCCACTCGGGGGTCGAGGGACGGTAGATGGACCACTGGAAGTTCTGCTCCGCTGGGCCCTGGTAGCCGCTCACCTTGCACCACAGCGTGACGTGGGACCCCTCTGTGCGGTAGAGGGGCCCCTTCTGAATAGTCACCACCCGTTGGCCAGTGCTCAAACCTGCCGGCAAACAGTCGTCACACAGGGTGCTTGCAGCAGTATACACTACCGGAGGGCTGCACACCCAAACCAGCAGTGGGTCTGGGTGTGCACAGGACCATAATGGAATACTGAAAAGAATTGCTGTGCAGTCGCATTCTTTGAAGCACAAAGTTGAAAGGACTTCACACCCCTTGCAATTGTAAGAACAAGTTCCTGTAACAACAGGCCTCAGAACTTTCTTGTCTCTTAGCACACGACGGAGACCAGAGCATCATGGCCAGAGGGCTGTCAAGCCTGTTCATGGCTGGAGAGCGCCCCTCAACCAGCTGTTCAGAGGGAGCAGCAACCAGGTTGAGATCGCTGGAGGAAGCTTGTGGTGTGTTAAAAATTAAGAGGACCAAGCACTCGAGTCCTGCATAAGCTGGGAGGGAAAGGGAGCAGGTGCCAGAGCTGACCACTGCCAGAGAAGGAGATGCAACACAGAAGCCAAGGGACATGGGAGGGAACTGGCAGGCTGGGTGCTCCGGAGGTGCTCCATGGACAGAAACCGGGGAGGGCGTGGGAGAGGGGGCCAACAAGAGCTCCTCCAAAGGCAAGAGCATTGGGAGAGATCAAGGGCTCCCCCCATTTCTGCCTGCAGAGGGTTTTGGGGGGTGATGGCCACCTGTGCACCCTCCCCTCCTGCACACCTCCCAGTGGTGACACTCGCTCTATTGCGGTACCCATCACATCCATGGAGCAAAATGCCCACAGGACATGGGCACCGAGTCAAAAATCAACCACGGAGACTGGGCCAGTGAAGAGAGCTGCTGGCGCCACAGCTGAAGAAACCCTCAGAAAACCCCTCCTAAGGGAAGAGGTGGTGAGGTAACCCCCTCCACACCCCCAGTCCCCTCACTGAAACCCTGCCAGGGTCTGGGCTATTGCTTTGGAGTGAAATCACAGTGCCAAAAGGAGAACATGGTGCCGCATCTCTTCCTGTGGCCACCGAGCCAGGGCAGTGGTGGCCACAGCGGGGCTGTCCTGGCCTTGCAGCCCCAGCAAGGTGGCCTGCTGAGCCACCCACCCACAAAGGTCCCATCTGCACCAAGGGGGTGCTTTACTTCCCCCTCATCTGCCCAAGGAAAGTCCCCACCATGATGCAGCACACTCACCCAGGAGGAGGAGGAGGAAGGCAGCCACCAAGCACTGTTGCAGCCCCATGTGAAGCAGCCCTGCTTGGGTCCTCTCCCAGAGGGGTAGTGGAAGGCTCTTGTAGACAATGGTGACAGCCACCCTGCTATTTTGAAAGCATCTGGGAGGAAGCTGCCTGAGAGCGGTGGTTTCCTCTGCTGAGAAACGGCGGCGAGAGGTTGGGAAGTGGGGTGCAATAGCAGAGTAACACGCCTCTGGGAGGTGACAGCCAGCACCCCGGCCCCACACCGCCCAGGCAAGGGTGATGTCCAAGGCCCCTCCTGCCGCTGTGTGCGTGCCAGGTGCCCGAAACTACTGGCTGTGGCTTTGCTGTCCCACAGCAGCACACAGGCTAACCCTCCGTCTCGCGACACCCTCTTTGTTGCATGGAGTAGCTTGCTCCCTGCTAACCGAGGGGGCAAGGGGCCAGACCCCAGGGAGGGGCGGGGCCAGATTTTTAAGGCTGAAGCTCCCCCGGCAATTTATTTTCCATAGCTGCAGATAGCAGAATAATGCCTCAGGTAGAGGTTGGGTTGGCACAGTGCTCCCTGAGGATGGCTGACCAAGCTCTGCCTCGGGGTGCCATGGGACACCTCAAGTGGGGTGTCTCTTCCACAGCACCCACACCAGCCCATCGGCTACACCGAGCAGGAGACCCTCCATCATAACAGCCAGCCCGGGCAGATCACCACACAGCCAGAAATCGGCCAGGAATGCTCTCCTGTAAGCACATCCCATGGGCAGGTACCTGCACGCGGAGCACCCTGGACCAGCACCGCTCACAATGAGCTGCACTGGGAGGGCTGAGGCCAGATGACTGCTGGCCACAGCCCCAGAGGCCAGCACTGTGGTGGCATCGGCTGCTGCATGGCATCATGCCGTTGGCACCACATGACCTGAGGCATGTTCCTGCTCCTGCCAGCAGGTGCCAGGGACACAGTAGGAGGCTGACAGGGGCACATCCCAGGCAGGGGAAACCCAACCTCTTGGGCATGCAGCCAAACATTAGCAAGGGCTCAAACCAGAGACACTGTTCTGAAAGGATTTGGTTTGGTTTTTTTTTTTTTTTTTTGGGGGGGGGGGGGGGGGGGGGAGGGAGGCGGGGGTGAGGGGTGTTTGGTGGTTTGGGTTTTTTGGGATTTTGTTTTTCCCCCAGGAAGGATGGTGGCACAAAGCATTTACCCCTGAGCCACGGTGCTCCCGCAGTGCTGCCAAGCCATCAACCGAATGGCTAAATTAGCTCAGGGATTCACAAGCAAAAGCCAAACGTAAAACAAATCCCAGGGGACTCCTAGAGGAAAGGAGATTCATGTAATGAACCAAAACAAACACGAGGTCCCTCCTTCCCCCGTTTAATACACTGATTCATATGACAGCCTGTGGGGCCAGGAGATAGAAGCAGATGCTCCTCGCTGCAAGGCTCATGCCTCCATTAGCCGGGTCCTTGTCAGGCTGCGTGTGCAGTTCCCACAGCACCGGCACACCTGTTGGTGAGGAGGTCCCGTGTCCCACAACCATAGGACACAGCCATGCACATAGCCATAACCTCGTGGTAGGCTTCAGTTCCCTGCTGCAGGATGAAACCGTCCCACCTCAGAAGGAAAGGGATGAAGAAGTTTGCTTTCCAAGAGCAACCCGCTGCCAGCAGTGCCCCAGGGATGATCCTGCTGAGAGTAAGCCAACCCGCTTACCACTTTGGAGGAGTGAAAAGCATCTCTGCTACAGCGACAGAGAAAATTGAAAGAAAACTTGGAGTTCAACCTCAGTGAGCCTCCAACAGTCAGTATGCAGATAACCACACACACGGGGACAGTTTAACTCCAAGCTTGCAACTCTAATGATGCATGAGTCGCTGTTTACATTTGCAATAGAGAAACCGGGGAGAATAGGATTGCCTGGCCCAGCCCTATCGCAGGCAATGATGATGCTCTGTGGACAAAACCAACAGCTCCCTCTTCCTGGGACTGCACAGTCTAAAACTTACTCTCTCTTCCCTGGGAAATCAGTACAACCAGACATACGGCAGGGCTATTAACCACGCAAGGCAGGATAAAGGAAGAGGATCAGAGAATCCTTTACAAAGACAGCATTGCCATTAGAAACCACATCAGGGAAGCCAAATCCACGGGGGAGAAAGATCACCTTACCCTATTTTCCTGGGGATGACACCAGATGGGAAGCGAGGGAGAAATAAGCTTCCTGGAGAGCACAGAGGGTCGGTCCCTGCAAATACCTACAAGGAGCAGAGGATTTGCCTCCTCCGAGCCAGGCAGTGCATGTGCCCATGCACCTCACCTGGTGAGCTGAAGTGCCACACCAGAGCCATGGGGATTAAACACTATTGACCCCTAGCTCTTGGCACAACCTAGTTACTGCCAGCACCCGAGCAGCAGGGCCACCTCTCAACACACCCAGGCCAGGTACCACCACCTCCAACTCCAGACCACAAGGCTAGAGGTGAGGGTGCTTTGGTTTTCACACAGGTGACGACCATCTTTAATTGCATGCCTCCATACCCCTTCTCCTTCCTCTTACCTTCTTGGATCCCTTTGCAGGCACCCTTTTGGGGTGCTGCTCAGCCGCTTTGGGCCAAAGCTTTCCAGAAAAACACCACCAAAAATGCAAAATGGGAAGTTTTACTAAGCCCAGTGCAGCCAGGGTGAAGTTAGACTCTACCTAAAAGGGCACAGCAGCAATCAGCAATATCCACAGTGACTTGGAAAGCTCTCAGACAGGCAAGTACTGACCAGACACTCACCTTCTGCACTGCAAGGAGCCTGGGGAGGGATGGGGATAAGGCAGAATCACTGCCACAGCAGGATAAAAATGCTATGGAGGAAGCTGTTGAGGATGAAGGAGGTGATCCCACAGTCAGTGTTGGCTTTTAGGGGAAACAGACTGCAAAGACGCAAAAGCAATTAGGCAAGCATAGGGGATAGGCTGCAGTCCAGATCCCCTATCTGGCTATATGGCCCTCATGAGCTCCCTTCACCTCATTTGGGTGCCTGGGGTTAGGGCAGCTGTGCTTTCCCCTGCCCACAGTCATCCCATTTGTTGCTGGCTGCCACCCATCACAGCAGAGAGCACAGTCTGCCCCACCTTCTGAAAAGTAGAAGCAAAGCCCACCTTCCAAAGGAAACCAAACCTCAAACCACATCTTGAGCAAATCCAGCTTTGCACAGGAAGTTTTCAGCCACTGCCAAGATTGCTTGCTCTGGGAGAAAAAAAAAAAACAAAAAAAAAAAAACCCAACTCTTAAAAGGGAGCGTTCCCCCATGAGCTTTTGGCATTGCTATGCAACATCCTAGGCAAAAGCAAACTGCTCTGGGGGGAGCATGAGCTCTGGGGCCTCTGCTCAGCCCCGTGGCTCTACCATCTCCTCAACCCCATCCGAGCCAGCCCTCAGCAAGGACCTGCCCTCCACATCTCTGCTTACACAGATGAGCACCCTGGGTGTCCCCGAGCACCAAAGCACAGGTGACAAAGGAGCTCGAGATTATTTGAGGCAGCAAGGTCCCAGCAGAGAGGCTGAAGGGGACAAAGACAACACAGTCCTCTCCTCCCAGCCCCTCCTCATCCTTCAGCTTGTGTGACCTGCCCTGGAGCAGCATGGATGGGAGCCTTGCTCCCCAAAAGCTTTTTAGAGGGGAAAGACACATAGCACCTCCTTGGCTGTAAACACACCTCGGTGCCTTGCAAAGGGCGGCTACAGAGAGCTCCCTGCATTTCAGGCTGCTTTTTTGACCGAATGGAGAGGAAGAATACAGCCCAGGGGTGCAGGCTATGGGCAAGCTTTCCAAAAATGCCTCCTCTGCCTTTGCTTCACAGATCTCAGGAAGCGTGTCCCCTGCCCAGAAATGCCATTGCCACATACCCACAGTGACTGGGGAGGGGCAGAAGGACAAGGAGGGATGGAGGTTACAGCCTCGAAAGCAAGGGGCCGGAGCCAGGCAGGGTGGGAGGATGAGGGGAAGAGCACAGCATTAGCCAGGATAAGCTGGCAGTCTTGGGGGACACGCCAGAAGCCTACAGATAATCAGGGGAGCTGGCGCAACAGACTTTGAAGTCTGCTGTCAGGTTTTCTCAGCCGAGCTCAGACATCAAAGGCAGCTGGTTACTTCCCCCAATTACAGAGCAGGAGCCGGCCAGCTGCCTGGCTTTCCCAAGGCCGACGGGCTCAGCCACAATCCCCCGGGCATGCTCTCGTGGGTAGAAACCTCCTGACAGAGCACAAATGCCCAAATCCTCCAGCTGCTGCTGGAGCCAGGCTCGCTTTGCTGGGAGCTTGCCTCACAGCTATGTGGGCTTTCACCTTGGGCTGCTGGAGCAGAGCGAGAGCTTGGTGGATAAAGATATCCCCACTGACGTGCTGCAGAACCAAACCACCCACCAGTCCCAGGGAAGCCAGACAGCCACAAACACAGGGGGAAGCCTTGCAAAGGTGAAGAAAACAGTGACCTTTTCTCATGGTGGTGGGAAGGACTGCTTCTGTTACCCAGATCCTGTGTGTCCTGAGCCCTCGTGGGACATGGCTGCGATGCACAGCAACAACAGGTTCTTCATGAGCAAAACCCACAGCAGCACAGAAAGGCTGTTGCAATTGCTTTGCTCGAAAAAACACAATATTGTTGGTACAGGAACTGAAACAAATCATTAAAAAAAAATAAAAGCAATTGAAATCCAAGAGCAGAACAGGCTGAGAAGTAGACAAACACCATCCTGTGCAACTGCACCTTTCTAGGACTCCAGCTGCTCTCAGCAGTGAGCGGCCAGGACTGGCATAGGAGGAGAACCCCCACAGCTCTTTTTTGGTGAACTGGCATTTGCATCATTGCTTCTACTGCAAAAAGTCAAACAAGAACAAAATCAGCCAGGGCACTGCAGAGACACTAAAGTCCTTCAGGAAAGTGCGATGGTTATTCCTGCTTCCCTGCAGCAGCAGCGGGGAAACACACTTGTTCTCAACCTCCTCTGCCAGCAGAATATAAGCAAGAGCCTGAACCACATGCCTCATATATCTTATCCTAATAAAAAGTGCTCTTTAGCCCCTCTCCCCTCTTATTTTATTTATTTATTTTTTAAATCTTCTACCCACGCAAAAGGGCTGAAGAGCCTCACTCCTCTCCAGCCATAGCTCCACCAGTCTTTGTAGTTCGGGTCAACAGTGCATTTCTGACATAAACCTCCTGGACATCTCACCTTTGCTGCAGGTTGCAGAAAACTCAGGGAGGGGCACAACATACCATGGGGGACCAGGCGGGATGCTGCACCGAGAGAGCTAATCCCTGCCAGCTCCTCGCAGCACCCCAGCAAGGGCCCAGTGCATGCAGCACCTCAGCAGAGGCATTGCTCAGCAGCTGCCTTTTCCTGCACCGCATCAGGCCACGCTCCTCTGCCTGCGGGGCTTGTCTCCAAAGCAGCGCAGCCCGCCCTCCGTAAATCCCGGCAATCCCCCGCTGCAGCACACGCAGGGCCCAATCACGACACCGAGCAGCTGGCAAGTGCAGCCCCCCTGCCCGGCTCGGCTCCTGTGCAGCACCAGGAGCTGCTACATGCCACCCTTGGACCTCTCTGCACTGGGCATTCAAAGTGGCATCAGCATCTTCTAAGCAAGCTGTATCATGAAGGACTGAAGCAGAGCAGCAGAGGGTTGCTGCGCCTGGTTGTTTCGGTTCCCGATGGACACAGCGAGGGCAGAGGCCAGGGAAGGAGGGAGGTTAAGAGAGGCAAACAGGAAGAGCAATCACAGCAGGCTGTTGTTCAGTAGGAACTTATGTGGGAGAATACAGAACAGTATCATGTGTTGGGACAGAAGCTAGGTTTTAATATTAAGCTGCTTATTTAGGTCTCTAAGTTATGGAGATGCTGCACTTCAAAACTAATTAGATTGACAGAGCTTGGATTCGATTACAGGATTTCCAGAAGCAAGAGGGTTTAAAAAAAAAATAAAGTAGCTGCCCTGGAAATGTTAGCAAGGGAATTAAACAGCCATTGCTGCAGCCAATTGTTAAATACGTCTAAGCTGGGAAAAACGACAACTCCAGCTGCCAAAACCCACTGCACCAGTGGCTGTAGTAGGGAGCTGCTCTCTTAACAGGCCTGAGTGGAAGATGCACAAAATATGTATTTCCCAGTCCTAAAGGTAGGCAGAGGGTCTCCAAGGCCCTTTTCAGGAAGCACGTGCCTCTTTCCGATGGCAGCGTGTGAATCTGAAAGCACACAGATTTTTTTTCCCCCCGCCATAGGCGGGCAACTGCAGGGCTGGGGCTGAAGAGGGAGAGGCTGTAGGTGTCACAGAGAAGCACAAGGGCTACTTGGGGAAAACCCGCCACCTCCGTAGCCAGAAAGTCCCATCCTTACCAGCCAGGACACTAAGGCTCTGCCCCGCACAGGCAGACTGTGTCCACCTCACCAATAAGAACACAAAGCTATGCTCCCAAAATTATAAAGCAAGGTAGTGATGGCAGAACTACACTTACAGCTCACCTAGCATCAAAGCCTTTGCTCATCTACCTGAAACAATTCCTTTTTCCCCACTCCTCTGAGATAATGGGAAAAGCAACAGTTTCACAAGGTCTGATAGCGGAGCCAGACTGGCCCTTTGTAAAATCCTAGAACTGCCAACTGCAGTTCTCTTGAAGTGCCTAAAGCATCCTTTAGCTGTGAATATTAAGCTTCTCTCCAAGTACACACACGCAGGGGTCCAAAGAAATTCAGCTTGAGGCCTGAGGGGTTATCAGAGCAGGACCTTGACTCAAAATGTAGCATTAACATGCTGTTTAGTGGTCTGGATGTGTTTAGCTACCAGACAGCTGTACGTGGTCATGCAGCAGATGTTCTGTTCCTGCATGCCACCTTTTCACCTTCCTCGGCATTTGTTTAGGTAAAGTACTCTGGACAACCACCCCATGTTGCCTTCATTGCCACACAAGCATCCCAAGAGCAGAACAGCAGAAAACAGCATAGGCAATACTGATGCCGTCACTGCTGGTATCCTCCGTTTCTACTAAAGGAGGATGTCTTGCCTACAGTCACAGAAAGGTTAAGTTATATTTACACTAAGCCAAACCAATTTCCTTCAAACAAAAGGCAGGAACTGCAGTGAACTCCAGGGAAAGCCCGTGAGGTGCATGGCTTTGATTAAACAGAGACGTCAGGAAGAGTTGCATATGTACAAACTAGATCTCACTTTGTGCTTGGATTGTCAGTCTCGGTGTGAAAGCAACTCCTCCTTCAGTGTTGCCACTGAAGGGCTTGATAAAGGATGCACCCAGTACTGCAACACAGCAGGTGCTATCTTACTTTTGCCTGACACCTTCCACCTAAGAGAGCCTGTCGCTCCTCCCCTGCTACTCCCAGAGACTTGGAGAACATCTCTCACCACTGAAATGTGGGTCTCAGTCAAGTTGGGAAGAGGTGACACTCAGACGATATGCTGCTGCCACCATGGACACAATGTAAGGGAGGGTTTAAATACAGCAATGCCTTGGCCAAGGGTCCCAAGAGCCATCTTGTTAACACTGTATACAATCAGGTTGAAGAAGGGGAAGTTAATGAATAGCAACTTATAAAAGACCTTTCTGGATGAATGCGGGGACTAGGAGACAGAAGGGAAGACATTTTCACTTTGAGGGCACTGGAACAGGTTGCCCGAGGAGTTGTTGAGGCCCCATCCCTGGAGGTATTCAAGGCCAGGTTGGATGTGGCCTTGGGCAACCTGGTCTAGAAGGAAGTGTCCCTGCAGGACAACCCCTATGGCAGGGGGGTTGGAACTCTATGATCTTCAAGGTACCTTCCAACCTAAACCACTCTGATTCTATGATAAAGAAAAAGATAATGGCACCAAGTAAGGACGCCTCAGCATGCACCTGAAAGGCTGCAGGAAAAACCATCAGCTTCAGAAGGACCTTATTTCTAAAGAAAATGTATACTTCTGCCAAGCTGGGTCCTCAGAGCTCAGCTTCTGAAGGGGCTCTCCCTGAAACATCAGAGACGGATATTTCTGAGCTAGGGGAAGAGACTATGCTTGTCAGCCCACGGTGATGGGGTGCTGGGGGGAAGAGAGTGGGCAGTGACAGAAAACAGCTGGTAAGTTCCAGTGGAAGAAAGCCAAATACCCGATAAAGTAGAAAGACATTACCCTTTTCATTGCTGGAAGACTGGCGTTATGCTCTAAATAAATACTTCGGGAAGCCTGGTCACTCACTATTGGTACAGTTACTAGAAAAGACAGCTTCAAAGGGACTGGACACTGGATAACACACCAGGGACCTCAGTATGAGACTTGGTTGACTCCAGTAGTCTCACAGCAGAAAGGCTGCACGACTGAAGACTAGAAGCCTGTGCAAGGATATAAACCACAATTAGAGCAGATTAGATCCATCCTGACAACTGTAACCCAAAGACTATTCTTATGCAAAGGCAGAGATGTTACACAAGTAACAAAATCGAGATTAAAATCCCCCCTGGAACTGTTTTCACAAAAATGTAAGTTATGTGAGAAAGGTCATTACAGAGATCTTAAGGATCCATCATGTGTCTCCTGGCTGAATAATGACCACAGCTAGCTGCTGTGGCTTCCTCCCTCCTCCTCTAGCCCATCACTACAGGGAGCTGCCATTATCTCATTTCTCTCAGCCCCTACCTGCCCAGCCAATACTTTTTAGCATTTGTCTTGCCTAATTCTCATGTCTTAGGTGAGCTGCGCTTTCCTGTGCAGCTTATGGTGAGAAACAGGTACCTTCAGGTTCTCCTTATTCTAAAATGCACGTCTCAAGTAGGTCAGATAAATTTCATTCTTTAGGTATCTGTTTCTCAAGTCCAGCGTGGCTAGCCTGGGTGTTAAAGAGGAATCCCACCACAGCCACCTTGAAAAATGACTTTGCTTCACACTAGGTACAATGTTCAGCACAGCAGTCACTTTTCTGGAACTCATAGACACTGAGCAGCATTTGTGTTACAACAGCAAGCAGCCGCTCAGGAGAAAGCAAGCCAAAACCATCTTGTTTAGAAATAAAATCTGTCCTTTCTGCTTTGGCAAAGGGGATGTGGAATGTCTCTTAGGAGTCATTTCCCTATCAGAGATGCTTAGTTTCCTTGCATATTGTCTGGAGTCATCACGAGGACTACAAAACATTTGGGTGCATTTGCGTCTGGTGCCAGCCTTGCAGGTGATCTGTAGTGGGCACTGGGCTGGAGTTCTGCAGCTTGAGCTCTCAGCAGATGATTCAAGGACGCACCACAACAACGTAGCCCTGCCCTCCCTCAGAGATATGAGCCCAAAAGAGCATGATCCTTTAGAGATGCAGAGACAAACATTGGTCTAAATGGCAAAGGCAAGAAGAGACTCCCGAAGGAAAGAACAGGAAATAAAAGAGGGAAGGCAGAGGGAAGAAAACATGGAGGAAATAAGCAAACAAGATTGGGGACAGAAAGAAAGAGGATATACCTGAACACCAAAGGGGAGATTAGTAGTACTGTACTTGCATTCAGAACCTGCATTTGGCTGTAGCCACGTACAGCTTTCATATATATCCAGGCAGATGCTAAGCAGTATGGGTATTTTCCCTGTTTACCACAGCCCTAACATCCCAGCTGCTGCACACCATGCCTATGACCTTTGTAGAACTGAAGTCAGCACAAGGGCAACCAAAGCCACAAAGGCAACACCAGTCCTGTCCTCTCAGACATCTCTCTGAGTTCTCGGATGCCCAGTAACTTGTATGTTCTTATTGCTAGCTCTGCTGGAGGAGCTCTGGGAGCATCATCCCTTCTCTCTAGCCCCACCCTTTAAGAAACTTTGGGAAACTTAGTATCTTTAAGACTCCTTGCCGTCTGCTGAATATGCCAAATCACTGGCAGGATCACACAAACAAGGAACCAGAGGGCAAGAGCCAGGTTAATTTGCCAACAAGAAATAGAACTTCATGTCCATCTATCTGAAGCTTCATTATTCACTTCTCAAGCCAACAGAGGTGCACTCAGACTAAGCCTGTGGTCTAGTCTAAGGCCCAGTACATGCTGGAGTTTATAAAATCCCACAAGAATAAAGTATGATATAATACTAACTTGCTTTCACAAAATCTGCTTTGGAAAGTCCTGCTTTTCTACCCCCTTGGCAGAGGTGGAAGCAGACACGCACTTACACTTCTGGCACTTCGTGGCTCAGCTGCCAGGGAGAGGAGAACAGCTTGTCTTTGTGGCAGCTCTTCTGTGGCACCTGGAAATCCACAGAACCTGAATTCCTCAATAACCCAGGCATTCCCCCAGAGCTCTCAGTATCAATCATCTGTTGGCTATGGCCTCATGCCATTTTCCTCAGTAATGGAAGGAAATCCCTGACAAAGGGGTGTCCGATAGAAGGCTACATGCTGTATTTAAGGTGTATTTAGCTCATGCAAGAGTGAGCAGTGACTTTTTCTTCAGTTAGCATGTCTCACAGCTTGGATCAGTTGCTAAAGGCTCTTTCTTGAAACACCATCTCTCCTGATACCTGCTGTACAGACCTCAGCCCCCTGCAGTCATAGAAACATAGAGGGTCCCAGTGAAAAGACAAGCCATACATTTCTTTCGAAGATTTGGATGACCATCTTCACCTTCACATGACAAAGAGGGGGCAGGTCTTCTCATGCATTCTACTCTACTCCAGTCACATTCAACCCAGTGGAGGTTTTATGACTGGCCCGGGTTCTGTCGTGGAACAAGCACAGGCAAGCACTTTGCCTAAGCCCAGTGCTACAGAAGCAACTAAACACCCGGGCTCTGGCACAGAAGTGCTTTTCAGGCTGTCTCTGACTCTAGGCACCTAGGTACCGCTATATGCAGGTAGCCGAGTTGAACACATGGCAGATACAAGCTGATGCTGGATGCTTGGTAACTCCCATCATTTACTGCAACACTCGAGCAGTTACTTGCAAGTAACCCCCTTCATCTCCAGACTTGAAGTTTCGGCTTTATTTTATTAAAAAATCCTAGCATGCTGTCAAGAACTGTATTAAGATCCAGGTCATCCCAAGGGGTGGGGGAGGCAAGAGGATTTCAAAAGCTAACCCAAACTTACCAGTAAGCTGTAACCTGCACAGCTAGAGGCCAACAGCTGCTGTCCCACAGCATGCCACTCATGACTCGTGGGCACATATGTGTTAAACATCTGCAGCTGCCAAAGGCTCTGCTGAGGGATCAGAGACCATTTATATTTCTCTGTCTCAGCTGATGGTCTCTGTTACCCCTGAGGAACTTTCAGCTTGATGCCACCTCCCAGCTTCCTGTAGGCACACTCTACAGAGGATATCTTTCCACGCCAGCTGCAACACCACCATCTGGAAAGAAGCCCAAGGTACACACTTTGCTGTCAACTGGCCTGAACTGCAGCTATTTCGGACAGAGCATGCACTGGTTTGAAAAAAAAACACAACAACCCAACAAAGCTTTGCCAAAGCCTGTCTTGGCCTCCCAAAACCACTTCTGTCTCAAGCAACTTCTTGTTGGAAAGCAAGTCACCTCCTTGCTGTGCTGTCGTGGTGTCCTTACGTGGTTGCCGGCAGCGGGTGAAATCCCAAATTCAGTCATCGGCAAGGTAAGCACAAAGTTTACTTCCAGCACTACTGATTTTCCTCCTGGTACCTTGGAAACGAGAAGCCTCAGGAAGGATTCAAAGACTCAACATCTGATGCCCAGGTTTTACAGCAGATATTGAACACACTCCTAACTGTGACTCCTGGCCCTAGGTAATCAAAGGAAACTCCCCCAACAAAAAGGTTGACTTACAGTGGGGTAGAAACAGGATAGAATCAGAAAACAATTACATTCCCCAAGTCATCACACAAATGTAGGCAAATATTTAAAACCTACTGTAAAATAGGGCTCATGGTTATTTTATAGAGTAAGCAGTGCTGGAAAGAGGACCGTCAGGTTTACATTTGATACTCCCGCCTCAACAACAGTGTCTGCATAAATGCAAGGTACAAGGCAAGAACTGCCCATAGCTCAAACATCCAGACCCACAGCACAGACATAATCAAAAAGGCTTGCTTTTTATTTTAAACATAAAAAGAAACAATTTACACATCATTGTTAGAACTATTAGGTACCTGCATTCCAGAATTGTGCCAAACACTTTTTTTATAACTTTGAAATTAAAACAAAAGAAAGAAAATATCTTGCCCTTCTGTTTTTTTGATGTTCAAGCTTGTTCTGGATGAAAATTCCAAGTGCCTGGAGAAATTTACCAGCTTAACCAGGAGATGTGGCAACATGAATAGAGGAAGATCAACGTGAGCCCTTAGGATACTTTGACAATACCACAGGTTGCCGCAGGGAGGATATGGATGCTTGCACTGCATCTCACAGCTTACTCTCCTGATACTTGGCAGGTTTAATACACAACCAGATGCACACACACCTCCACTCACACAAACCCTGATCACACAGGAAATAATAATAATAAAAAACAGGAAAAGTGACCTAGATATTTTTGTTTCATTAGAGATAAGATTCCCATTCTATTTTTAAAAAAGGGGGTAATACAAAATTGGCACAAGTAGAAGGAAACCTGGGGGGTAAGTCTAGCCCCTCAGCTCCTAGCCTTCCAACTACAGCAAATACAGGGTGGAAGGGGTTGCAGCATTGCTTTCCAAGGGGCTGGCAGCAGTATGAGCTAGCAGCAAACTTGCTTCACTTGGAATGACAAAGATGGTTTGTTATGGGCCATGAAGGAAAGTCAGCATTAGCTAAGGACATGGGGACCTTTCACTACAGAAAGGAGCTCTGACCAGAATAACCCTGAGTTTTTTTCCAGCAGGGAGAAAGTGTGCTATGTTGTGTGCTTGGGAAGAGCTGGCAGTTCCCTGCTTGTTCATTCCCTAATTATTGCATTACAGTCATGATCCTCTCTCCCTAAAACTTAACCAGTAGCACAGAAACAAGGAGTCAGTCTGAAAGGACAGAATGTGACTGACGCTGTGCTTTGAACTTCACCACCACTACCACCCCACCCCTCCCAAGATGCCCCAATGCCACAAGGCTCCCATGAAGAAAGCAGATGTTAATGCAGGAAAGAAGCTGCTAGATCAGTGTGAGAAGGACAGTCAGTACACCAAACATCAGAATAGTGTTTCACAACATCCAAGGAAAAAGCAAGATTTTACTACAGCAGACAGGAGAGGAAGAAAAATTCTTGCTGTCAAAGTAATATCTGAATGAATCCCTTCCTCAACTCCCTTCGTTTGGAAAGCATTGCTACAGATTTCTGGGCTTTCACAACAGAAGCTAGACACTGCTTCTGCCCTGTTCCCTCAGCGGAGGCAGCTACATCTGCCTGTAACAGTCCTTTTCAGAGCTCTTCCAAAAAGGAAAATATCAGGCCAGAAAGAAAAGTGGTTATGAATGTTCAGGCCAAAGTCTTCCAGAGGTTTATAGGTTTGGGGTGTTCCAGTTTTGGAATACTATATGAAATATCTTAGAGAATCAAATAACAAGTTGCAAGCCTCAATTCTGCAAATCAAGTCCACTTTGAAGATCTCTCACGTTCAGCTTCCAAAAACCATTGGACACCTCTATGCATACATATGCACACACATGTGACTGCATGCGTGTTCGCATGTGGGAAGCAGAACAGCCTTCTAGAAAAAAACCCTCATGTCAGCCTCAGAACAAAGGTCACAATGCAAGACAGAAAAAAAAAAAAGAGCCCACACAGAGAAAACTTACTGCAAAAAAAATTGATTTTGGAATAGCGATAGTGTTGAGTGCAAGGTTCCACAAACAGCAATTCTAAATGAAGCCTTCATAGCACAGATACTAGACCTGCAGCTCCCCTGGAATGCACAGTAGGGATGAGATATTAGTGAAGCAGACCAAATACATAACACATGTCTATATGGGCAACAGCATATCACAGCCACTACCTTCCGTGGATGCTCTCCTTTAGCATCTTTCCTTTTACCTTAAAAAAAATAATAATAATAAAAAAAATAAAAATGGAAAGGATTGAGCCCTGGCCTCAGCTCTACATTCCTCACCCTTCTTGATGCAAGCCAAACCCTGGCTGTGACGTCAGGTTGCGGTACAGCCCCACTTCCTTGTTTGTTTATACACAGTATCTTTATTCTGACTTTTATTGCTTAAAACACCAGCTGCGCTGGGAAGACAGAACTGCCTGGAAAAGGAGCTGCTCCCACTCAGGAGCCAGCTCAGTGTATGTGGAAGACCAAAGCAGGACTTCTGTACTATAGCACCTAGGAATAGGTCTCAAAGCCATGGGGAAAGCCCTGCTGCAGGCGCATGTACAAGACCAGGGTCTTGACCCTGAGCTGCATTTTAGCTATCGCAGATCTCGCACTCTGCTCACAGGTTCAAGGGTTACCACTGAGTGACTGGGAAAAGCAGCACTGGAGTCTGGTCTGTGCATTTGGCAATACATAGTTTGCAAGTCTTCTCTAAACATGATCAGTTGGCCAACTGCAGACAAAGATCCATCTCATTTTTATTTTTTTTTCCTCCATAGTCACACCATCACCAGTTGGGCAAGGTCTCCCACCTCTTGGCCAAGGCCAGCAGAAGGCCACATTGTCCCTAGACACCACATGCCCCCCTGCCACAAGCAGAACAGGGTCTCAGGCACAACGTGAGCAGCTGTAGTGGGGGGGAAAGAAGGTGGAAGGGTCAGGGAGAAGGTGGCCATAAGTAGACATCCAACAAATGCTTGTCTGAGGATTGACTCTTCAGGGTTGCCAAGTAAGCCCCTATTCACCACAGCTAAGAGCTTTGAGCACTGAAAATAAAATTAAAAAAAAAGCTTTAAAAAAGTGTCTCAAAGACCTCCAGGCAAGTTATGTTTTGGGGTTAACTGCAAACCCTTTGAAAGCCAGGGGAGAGAAGGCATGCTGACAACCACAAACCAATTCTTTGCTGAAACAGTCTCATGAACCAGCAGAGGAACCTTCTCTAGCCTTCAGTCCGATACAGAGAAGGCTGTGAGATCCCAAGATGGACAGAGAAAGGGAACAGGATGGTGTGATGGGGGTAGAGCGGAACGGTAGATTGGTTAATACAATGAAAGTCTAGCACTTCTCCCAGTCCCTTTCCCACCCATCATGTTTTCATACAGGGACATTTTTTCAAAACCAAGAGGAGGGAAAACCCCACCAAACAAACAAACAAAAAAACCTTAGTGAATTTTGTCACAGGGCCCTGCTGAAAGAAGGCTCAACAGTTTGCACATTAGAAGGACATGATCCCTACGCAGAAAGTGCTGCTGGAAAAGGAGAACTCCGAGTCACTAAATATGGCCCGAATGTTCTCAGGACATGATGTGTAACAAGGAGAAGCTTGAGGTCCAGGCTGAAATCAGAGAGGAAACGCACTGTCTTGTCTGGGCCTGTGAGCAAGTGTCTCAGCGCAGTCCAAGAGTCCTGTGAGTCTCTCCTGAAATGCAAATGTGTCTGGCTCCCACGCTCAGTCCATCTCCATTGACATTAGCCGGCGACGCTCTCGTCTTGTTTCCTGTACTTCCTTCTTGCAGCACCAACGGGAGCTGCAGTAGCCAATGAGGCAGGATAAGAGTCCAATGACAGTGGCCAGACCAATGCCAATCAGCAGGGGATACTTGAAAGCATTCAGAACTGAAAGAGGAAGGCAAAGTCATTAGATATCACTGAGAAATTCAGAGATCCCCTTTATTTGTTATTGCCTAAGAAAGGAAAAAAAATCCCACATTATTCAGTCATGGGCAGATTAATTATTTCAGAAAGAAATTACTCTACTTTGCCTTCTTGATTTCTGCCTTTTGAGGTTTGGAAAATTAGTCTCTTACCGGATTCCCTTACCTCCTCACCCTAATTATTCCTGCACCATTTCAAAGGCTGAGGGAGGTGGGAAGCACCAGAAGAACCTTGGAGTGAGACAGCAAAGTAGAGCTAGTTCCAAGAGATATTCCATTACCTGTTCCTCCTAACAGAAGCCTTGCAAAGTTTCCCATCAGAGGCAGACTGGGGCTGCACTTTGTAGTATGTTTCCAAATGGCTAGGAGTAGACTGCTTTACACTCTGCTTGATTAGAACTACTCATAGAGTATGTTCACTGCCTTTTAGCAACCCTGTCTAATAGACCTCCAAAGATGGTACCTAAACAGGAGATTTAATTTGTGGCACCTACCACTCAGTTAAAAGGCAGGGTCAAGAACTGTAAGGAGTTTGGGAAGTACAGTTATAATAGTTATCTGCACAGCAGGGAGAGCAAAACCTTCTGACTCCTTTCAAGTTCATGAAACTTCCCAGTACGACCTTTTCTGAAACACTGAGAAGAAAGCAACTAGTTCAAAACCCCTCCTGCATTAATTTTCCTCCTTAACTACATGCTGAGTGCAGCATCTAGCATGCAACTCGCTTCTCATGAAATCTAGCAACACTTGCAACTCAGGTTGGAAAGCAGACAAGGCATTAAGTGCAGGGAGCAGCATGTCTTGAAGTAAGGAGAGAGAGGAAGGAGTCAGAGCTCTGACTTTCTGTTCTCAGATTTGGTATTAAGCACGTGACTCTACTTCACTCATGACCTGTCTGCAAACCAAGGCTTCCTCCTGCAGACAGCAGAGGGGTTAACACTTGGAGAGAATACTATGCTTTGATTGAAAGATGCCCCAGCTATGCAAAACATCACCAAGAGATGATCAGGAAAGAGAACACTCCAGTCTTATGAATATGATCTGTTCAGGCCTACCTAGTCTACATAATCTAGAATCAGAAGTTGAAAACAATAGAAAAGGATAACAAAATCTAATGAGATTATCACAGGCACCTTTAAAAATAGCCAAGGGGAATATTTGTCACAGAAAGACATAACAAGGTGTTAAAAAAAGTATTGCATAACATATGTTGCAATCTCTTACCATCCATTTTCACAGATAGAAAGATGGGTTTAGCTTTGATGTCAGGTTCCCGCTGCCATACCCCGGTAGCGGATCGCACCCACGGGATCACTACACAGTAGTGGTTGCCAAAATCATGGTCCTCACAGCCATGCACACGGAGCCGGAATTCCAGTGGGCTGATTCTCTCCAGGCTGAGATCACTGCTCCCATTTCTCCTGCTCTGCGTAACAATCCCTCTCCGGTCCAGTGAGGCTAGCAAGACAGGCTCTCTGTCCAACGCAAAGGAGCGCACAGCAAACCAGGAGACATCAAAGGACATATCATCTGCATTTGTGGACAAAGAAGAATTTGGACATGTCAGTGAGCTCTGAAGAGTATTCATAGTGTCACTTCTCAGCAGAAAGGTTAATCTGCAAGCAGCATAGCCAACACTGGTCTGACAGTGGAAGAAAGAAAGAAAGGAAAGAAAAAAAGAAAAGAGCAAAGAGTGGTCTGAACATGTCCTTTCTAGGAGTATTCAAACAGTGAATTGCAATGAAATGCACTGGTAGGAAGAATATAGCTGTACAGAAAGGGTGACTTACTACAGGGATGACAAAGAGGAGATTTCTTGCTTTCCTGCCTGTTCTAAAATTTAATCTCTGATCTAAGTTTTCACCAAGCAGGCCTAGTGTCATAATAAGTTCTATAACTATGCTGAACCCACATTGAAAAGGGATTGGAAGAGCTAGGTGTTTGCTAGCAGAGAGTGACTCGCAACCACTATCTTCATACAGAGCCTATACAACCACAAAGTCAGAAGTCTCCTTCCTGAGGACTCCTTCCTTACATTTCACCTGCCTAAATGAATACAGAGATTCCACAAAGAGCACAAAAAATTACTTAAAAAAATACAAACCATTCAAGAGCAGAGCCTGACCACAATGCTTTTATACTTTATTTTTTTTCCCCCAGAGTTGTGGGTTACTGTCGCACATCATCAGGCATCACGCCTTGTACAAGTTCTACCACCCAAGGACATATTCTATAAAATGCACTTACAACACCTTTAACATTTAACATAGCTGACAGGTAGTCAGAGTTCATCAACACATCTAGCTCTTCCTATGTTCATGCAAGATCCTATTGATCCCATTAGCAAATCTCAGTCTTAACCCTATTAAGCTGATGTAGCTGAGAATCTACTTTAAAAATCACTGCTATTCTTTGCTAACATGAGCCCAGCAACACCTGTCAGAGTCTGAAACCTGGCATGACCTAGAGTATAGACAGGAAAGCCTGCTCACTTGTTTCATCAACAGGTCTTCCCTCTTGACGTGTGAGCAAATTGACAGGCCCAAACGGGAAACAGAGGTTACTATTTCTGTCCTGAGTTTTGGGTACTAGTAGAATGTGTGCTCAGGGCTTAACCTTTTCACACCTAAGACTGACCCAGTGATTTTGGAGATGTATCAAACCTCGATTTGCTAGTATTGAGATCTCTGAAAAATACAGTATTAGAAACTTGAAATTTAAAACTGATATTTTGTCTAATTGAGCTTGCTTTTCCTCAACTTCCACATTTGATCTCGAGGCTAATAGAAAAATTAAAGCCCTAAACCTGCTGCTGTACTCAAATTCTTTGCAGGTATAAGGGAAGACAATTTTTAAGTCTCTATCAGGCAAGCTAACACTTCAGGAAGGAAGGAAATAATAATGTTTTAAAGTAAAGTAAACTGAAGTAAAGGGATATCCTCAGCTCTGCTACTTGAAGTATAGCATCAGCTGGCCAGGTGGAACATTCCCCCTTACTACAGATAAAAAGCACCCACTGTTTGGGGTGCAATTAACTCCCCTGTAAGGTGCACTGCTTTTACAAACATCTTCCAAAAACAAACAAAAAGATGAGAAAACAGATGTTACTCCCAGAGAAGCTGGCTGATCAAATTGTTTTGTGAGACCAGCCAGTTTCCTGCCCTGCCTGCCACGACCAGCTGCTTTAGGTGACAGCACAGAACTTCAAGAGGGCACCTTGCTGGTTTTGCAGCCCTACAGGAGGAGTAGGTTTCCCAGGCGTACATGGGGTTAGCATATACATCATTTGAACCAGCAGCGCTCACAACAATCATTCTTTCACTCTTTCCCATCATACTACAAGTACTACTATTAGTTACTTGGCATAGCTCTCGGACTGCTTCCCTTGAAAGCAAAGTTAATAAAAATTACCATAAACACATGTTCAATTAATGGTACCAAACTTTGACCTCTGCTTTGTGTACTCATCCAACTGTGGGAAACAGGGCCTCTATTGGAGAGAGCTCTGTTTCTATAAACTGCTCTTTGTCTCTGCTGCCTGTTTATGCCAAATAAGGTAACAGCACTAGTCCACAGGCAGCCATGCTGGGAACAACCAATTCTTTCCAAAGATCATCAAGACTGCCATTAGCTCTTGTGTTTCCAGGTGCCATAGGAGCATAGGGACACCTTCCAGGCTAAGTCCAACTACACTGAATACACTATTACACTGGCTAAAAAAGGTTTAAACAATAAATTTAGATATTAAGAAAAATAATCTAGCTTTGTGATTCCCACGCAATTTGCTACCTTTGAAGAATTCCTTCTTTTCAGTCTCAGTTAATTTGAGGTTCCCTACCCTCTACATACAAAGATGAGTGCAGGCACTTGCTGTCACTTTGAAGTAGCTGAATCTATCTTCTGTGGTTACAGCATGGGACAACAATATTATGCCAACATATTTTATTAGTCAGTATACACAGTATGCAATTAGTGACTCACTACAGACAGTCAGGGGGAGGATTTGGCTCTGACTACTCTTTGTCACTATCCCCCTTGAAATAGCTTAATACAGTAAAGTCATCTGATTCATTTCTGCATATCTCTGATTTTCATGCAATAAAAACATAGGAAAATTTAGCAAAACCAGGACATAAATCAGCTGCTCTCTAAAGATCCATGGTGAACATGCCTGGCAGCTCCCAAGTGCTAATAAGTAAGTAGTTTTACTAACATAAAACAGGTAACACACTAGGCTTCCCAAAAGCATCTGTACCATTCCACACATGCCTTGCATCAATGTTGACAAGTCACTCTCACAATATTTGTCCCCAACCTACAAAAAAAAAAAAAAAAACCAAAACAAAACAAAAAAAAACCCCAAACCCAAGCAAAAAAACAACTCAAGCACTAGAATAACACTCACACTTAACACTACAAAGGTTTCTTTCACAGGTTCCTTCCATGCTCCACAATGCTGTAATGTAGAAGGCCATTAAGGACCTCAATGTCCCCAGGTCGCGCAAATCAGCTGCTTTCAAAAAGGAACACAAAGCATGGATGCTTCAGAGCTCTTCCAGTGGTGCTATGCTTCCTCCCCTCCTCAGTTAGTAAGGATCATCAATATGTAAAGCACATCTTTATGCACATTTCAATTTGACACACAGGACTAAGCTGTCTGGGTCTTAGCTGCTTCCCTGGCCAATCGCTCCTCAAAATAGGGAATCCTATTTCTAGACCAGCTCTTAGGAACCATGCACTTCCACTGCTTAGAATGGAGCGCTCTCAACATCTTGTTACAGTGCTGAATCACAATTTTGAGACCCTTTTTGTTTACTACATTTAAATGAGGTTGAATAGGGCTTCCTAGAGAGCTGAGCAAACCACTTCAAGCCATACAAGAGGTAAACAAGCTGGTTTTGTTAAATTCTCCAGAGTGCCCACTGGGTCTGTCTGGAGCAGATAAAAACCATCTCCTTTCAGGCACAGTAAGTAATACTTTTAAATCCCTAAGCTCACAGCCCAAGAAGGGGTGATCTGGGAAATCTAGAGAGATCGTTTGTGAAAATGTGTATTCAACAGAAATATCAGAAGTAGCTTTTATATCTTCAGGGCACAGAAGAACTACTATTCTCCCCTGACACACACATACTCCCCTCATATCAATTCAAAACACTAACCACAGCTGCCAAGCCAAAGGAGCATTTCTTTAGATGGAGCAGCTGCTGCCATGTACTGAGCTTAGTAATACACACTCCATTTCAGCGGGGTCTCAAAGAAGCAGAGGAAATTAAAGCACGCAGCAGTCATGCCAAAACCTCTTCCACCCTTTTGAAAGTTTCCCACAGGGTAGGTACACACAAACACACACAGAGTATTGTGAATTGCCACTACTGGACAAGGGTCCAACCTTGTCCACTTCCACCTTGTAACACTTCTAGAAACAAATGGATTGATCTAACTGTAACAAAGAAGAGCACTGACAAAGATCATTGGTCATTTAACTCTTGGAAGTACTTTGTTTTTCTGATTGTGCATACAAAGAGGCACCCGACACCTCAACTTATTACAGGAAGCATACATACTAATCCACATGCATACTTCCAAAATCGAGTGCCTGTATATACAAGAGCAGAGCTGGCTGGCATACCAAGTGCGTTCAGAGTGTTTCAGATGCATATTTAGCAAGACATCCTGTGAAATTCCCTGATCCTTCTTTGCTCACAAGAGGGCCCAAAACACAGCGCTGCAGCAGGTCTGACATCAGGAAATCAGGTGGCCTTTGAAAGCCATCATGCTCCTCAGAAAAGAGACAAATGCAATTGCTCTGCTCTCCTTTCTCACCACATTCCCAAATGGAAAGACCGTGTCTGTACTGCTGTCATCTGTTTTCTAAGATATGTTGTCAGCTCTTGCTCCGTTTACCTGATTACCTGGTGTAGGCTTTCCCTAAAACATGCCTCATTTTCCCACTGTCATGAGACAGCCCTGTTAAAATAACAGTCTTTCTAATGGTTGGCCCTCTTTTAAAAAGCAAGTTCTCCATTCCACGTTCCAGTTGTGAATTAAATTGTGATACTGCCTCAGCATAGAGACAGTTCAGAGATGGGATACAGGGAAATAAGTTATTACTGAGGAACTACATATTTTTGTTATCATATGAGCCCTTAAGGCTCCCCTTCTTCACCTAACCTGCTCTGTTATCATACTGCTCTAGTCCCCTCCATCTCTCAAGGCCAAGAAAGCAGACTGACAAGGGAAGTCTGCACACCCTACAGCTGTTG
The DNA here is from genome assembly GCF_965231255.1 of Vanellus vanellus. NCBI lineage: Eukaryota > Metazoa > Chordata > Aves > Charadriiformes > Charadriidae > Vanellus > Vanellus vanellus. The sequence goes on along the minus strand of NC_138905.1, from coordinate 103,978,467 downwards.
CATAGATTCCAGCCGTTCCCTGCAGCTCTTCTGCCCGTCTCATCCAGAGGACCAGCAAGGACTGGAGAAGGCCAGCTTCTCAGGCCCATATGAAAGGCCCAGGTGGGGTGTCTCCACACAGCATGGCTGGTTAGGCCCCAAATCCTGCTCATTCAGCAACTGAAGGCTCAGAGCATGGACTGAAAAGTTCCCTCAAAACCTGTCACAATACCACGCTTTACTCCATTCTAGGCGTATCTGTTGCCTATGCCTCATCTGCCCCATTACAGACTCAAAAAAAAAAAAAACCCAACAAAACCCCAACTCCAAACAACCCAAAACAACACCCCCCCCCCCCCCCCCCCAAACCACGGAGGCAAGAGATCTGCCATGTTACAGATGACATTACCCAGCTATAGAACAGATTACAGTGCTGACATTTGAAACTGCACTGGCTGCTCATGACCGCTGGAAACAGCCTAATTTCCAACTCCAGGCATCATTTATCAATTCAACAGACATCCATGAACCCTTATGAAGTTGCCCAGTTAAAACTTAATGAGCAGCTTCTCGAAGAGGACACCTTTTTAATTCAATCCTTTTGATTATCCCTATCATGTCAGTGCTTCTCCTGGTCTCAAGCTACTAAACAGACAAAAAACCATCACAAACCCAACTGCAGTGGAGCACTGACAGGAGAGCCCCACTACTACTAAGTGGCCTCTTTTCAAGTTTTAAATGAGTCAGGGATGCTGAGGCCTCTTTCATAAGGCAACTCCATGCTTATTTTAGCTGTCAAACACCAGCAGAAGCAGCAGCTGCTCCCTGCTAGCAATTATTGCTTTGCAAAGAAAGCCAGCTGCTTTGCGTACTGCCTCGCAACAGTACCTGTAAGAGCTTGGGCACACCTCAATTTAGAAGAGGCTTCCTGCTGAGCAGAAACCGCAAGACAGACTGAGATATATGCACAGGCATACATCACTGTTTACTATGTCCAGTATCCCAGGCTATGAATCTTTTGACAGCAATAAAGTTTACTCAGCTATAATCTACGGACTTCTATCGTCTTTTCACAGGTATCACACAACTGTAACAAATTGCTTCCCCTTTACACTCAGATTTAACGTAGAATGTACATCCTGGAATTTCAAAGTGATGGGCCTTTACTAAGCTTGGTACTTCATCTCATCAGCTACTACAATGTAAGTAATATTTTCTGCACAACACCTCTTTTGTAGTAGCTTACATGTAGATTTCTAAATTTTGCATGAATCATGACATCTTTATATTTAGGTAGGTATATACATTTATATGTTTATATTTACATACATATTTATAGATTTATTTTAAATATATTTTTATATTAATATACATAGAATGACTTTTTAAAAAAACTAAACTCTCTCCAAACCAAATTTTGGGTATAATAACCAGAGTTATTCTCACAGCATTTTGATGAAAAGCAGTTCAGGAAGTGTTTGGCAAGCTGCTAGGTTTTGAGCAATTCTCTGAAATTCTCAGCTTTTCATAAAAATTTGCCTATAAAGTGTCCACTAGCCTTTTCACAGCAATTAGGTATTGTGTTTCTTTCTTCTTCCACACAAAAAAGGAGACTCACCTCTGGCAGCATCAGCAATAAACATTCAATTTTGGCATTTAGGCTGCAGTAGTCAATTATTGTGACGTTTAGATTTACATTAAGCCTTAAATTCACTCTGAAGTGTGAAGCTGACTGGCCAGGTGACTTTAAGATTTCTTTACAGATGACCATTTTCTCCTAACAGGTTTTGCCAATAGACCTCCTTTCCAAATAAAGAAAACGGGAATAGTTTTCACGGCACATCTAGTGGTCATAGGCTGAGATTACCAGCAGTGGGGTCAGTTGGTACAGCCAGCACAGGGGGATTTAGCAGTAAGAACACTTTTTTCCCCTTCCCTCAGAATGTGGAAAAAAAAAAAAAAAATCTTGTTTGAAATTGGGCTGTGTAAACCAAACATGCTCTCTTATATCTATCTATTTCTATAGGATTTTCAACGCTGCTTCTCAATTCTCCAGCCTCACTCAAAGGTCATAGGGTTGTAACTGCTGGTATTATTCTGCCTGGTGAAGGCAAATGAATTACAAGTACAATAATTTTGCCAAAATACCTGGCTCAAGTGCCATTCCTTCCATTGTGACGATACACAGCAAATCTGCCAGTTCACCCTGGTAAATCGTCGGGTTGTCAGAATGCACCGAGACATTGAACACAGGACCTAGAAAAGAGTAACCACAATTATTCATGACAGGCTTTTCTTCAGTGCCCAAAACCCTTCTTACGTGTTTTTGAAGTATTCTTTACTAGTTTGTGGAGAGAGAGCTCTGAAGTAGGGAAAAGCAATCATGCAAGTTTTTGCAAAATAGTTACCCATTTTTAGACGTAAATTCCTGCACTAAGACAAAGTTTGCAAACTACCAGACCTGCCACCCAACACAGAGGCTGCTGCTCAAGTCTGCCTTCTACTGTCCTGCACAAAAGGAGCTGGTCTTCCACTGGTGACTTCTCTAAGAGCACGAGAGTTCAGGTCTTCAGGCTAACCCAGCACTGATCTTTTTGGCTGAGGCTGTGAATAGGAATTCAAGTTAGAGCAAACCACTATTTTAACAACATGTAGGGTTCTGCTACAGAACTGAAACAGAGACAATACAAGAAGTGCATCTGATAACACTTTGCTGTGGGTTTTTCTTCAGGCTCTGCCACAGATAGCTTCTTCTGTAGAAGATGTCTCAAAGCCCAAGAGTACAGTAACTCCTTCAGTTACAAAGTGGTGATGATATTGATGAAAACCACTACGCTGTTATGAAATGCTCAGACACCATGAAAACATGTGGTGTTTGACTTCTGAGGTACATAAGTTAGAAAACAAAACTTCCCCAAATTTTGACAACAACTACATCTCTGGTGCAAAATTAACAAAACCACAACTCCTCAGATATGCCAACACTGCTAGTACTCTCTTTCACATGACAGCAACTGAAGAATGTGTCAAAATACCCTTAGTGATTTCTCTACTAAACAAGCCAAAGGACACAAATGGAAGAAAAGCTGATGCTAATGATGGCCTCTGGGATGGCTCTGGGGGAAGAGGCCAGGGAACCCAAGAAGGAACTTGGGACTCAGATTAAGAAGTAACCCTTTTTACCCTTCCCTGGACTCCATTAACTGCTATCATTACCCGGATGAGCTCCTTCTGGGACAGCAGCAGCAACAAGCAGTGTAGAAAGATGGTTTGGGACGAATGAAAAGCTGTTGGAACATTTGCCATCCTCCACTCTTACGTGCTACTGTTTTAATACAGGAACTGTAAATTTCAAATCCACTGAAGATCAGTGGCAAACAATGCTTTTGATAGAGAACATTTAAGGAAATCAACCAAGACAACCCACTTGTCCCTTGCCCTCCCAACAGGTTTCTGTGGAAAGCTATGTTGATCACTCACCACACTGCACACATCACATCACTTCCAAACTAAGGTTCTGGAAAGAAATTTGGATGTGCCATGAAGCTAAAGCTATAATTTTTGCTAAAACTATTCTAGACTACAAGGGCCTGGCTTGTTTTGCTCAGCAGAGATTACACAGCACACAAAGAAATGAATTCCAATTACAATGCAATAATTAGTTCTGGGGCCTCCAAAATTCCACCCCCAGTTTTCACTGGGCACAGTGTGCTGCTCTTTGTTATACCACAAATAAATTTCTTACAGCCCTCTTCTCTGCCTCAGAAGCAGTTGTACTTTGTACACAAGGGCAGTATGTAGACATATGATCCCAGAGGTTTGTACCTGTTTTGACACTAGAAGTCCTCTCGATTAAAAATTAAGATTGCAAGTTACCCCACCAAGCAAGGATAAAAGGGTGGTAGGGATGCAATAGAGGTTACATACGGACTACCAGCCGAGACTCCTACATGCTTATGCTGGAACATACTTAAGGAAATGAGACCCAGAAAGCTTTGAAGTTCATGAGTTTGACTTCATGAGCAGGCTGCAGCCCTAGGGGACTAAAGGCAGCATGGACCAGGGCACTCCAGCCAACTGTAACCAGAAAAGTCTCAAGCCATGTGTGAACTGCCACAGCAACAGAAACAAAAGAGACTGTCAAAATCTTCCAGGAATATCCCTGAATTCCCAGCACATACCCTCTGCTGCACTGATTGAAGGCAAAACAGCACCATAATAATCCCAGTATTGTCTACAGCTCGGGGTCTATCCTAAATTCCAGCAGCAAGTGAGGTTACATCATGTCAGGAATATGGGACATGCTCTATTCCAGCAAACAGGCTCTGTCCTGGCTAGATGCTGGCAGTGACTGAGCAAGGGAGATGAACTGCATGATCCCAATTTTGTCAGGCTAAGGACAGGCTGCCTTACCCCTGACCTGACAGGGTAAACAAGCAGAGACAGAGGGTGTATATAGAAAGGACTTTTCAGGCCTTATTTGTAGGCTGAAAGTCCAGGCATCTACTGCCTTCTACAGACACTGGGTTCAGACTGTGGCACGGCAACAAACCACTAATGCAGAATGGAGTCTGAGCACTCCTGGCCATTGAATATCACAAGAGTAAAAGCTAAGTTTGTTTGGTCACTCAGCCAGGAAAGCCATGTATCATGGTAATGCAGCACTCCCTACATACTCTTCAATTCTGGGTCACCAAGCGCTTCTCTACCCTGCCTCCCACATAGTCAAAGCTTCCTGGGCAGCAAGAAGGCTGCTAGGCAGCATGTGCTGTGTCATGTCACGATTGTACTTCCCCTTGGTAAGCCACCAAGTTATTTCCCTTTGATTATTTACCTACTAGGCTACATCTCCTGCAAATTACCATCTGTACCTCCAGGGAGAAGTCACTGTCCTGTGTTAGAAGAACTGGATTTCAACAGAGAGTGGAGAGATGTGTCAGGAATTGTGCTCTTCTCTCTCCAGCTGAAGAGGGAAAACAATTTTTTACCTTTTTAAACCTAAGCAAGCTTCGTTACAGTGAAAGCTTCTTAGTTCAGTCTTGAAAACTGTGTGGTTGCAACTTCCTAGGATGAGCATCTTTCTTCTTTGGATGTATCTCAGGCCTTATGCCCACATGGCCCATGCCCTGGGCCTCAGGCTGCCCTCAGGCATGAAAGGACAGAATAAAGCATCTTCATAGATTATTTTTTTTTCCCCACTACAAAACATGAAAAGGCAGGAGGCTGTTTTCAACAGAGACCCGTTATCCCTGAGCTGGACCACAAAGACCATTTAATCCCCTACCCTCCACTATAAGGTACACTTGAGTCATCACTACACAGTCTGGGAAAGATTCACAGAAGCTGACAACATGGGTCCAAACCCTCATAAAAGTCATCTGCATGCCACCTTTCTTTCTTTAAAGAAGGGTTCTGGTCTTGTTTTTGTTTGGTTTTATTCTAAGAAAGCCAACTGACCAGTGCTTTTAACCTGGTTACAATTTGTCCGATTTATGTTCCCAGCTTAAACAATTTACTCTGGCTTCAGCTGAACCTGTCTGGCAATAGGATGAGAGAAGCAGGAATGAACTGCATGCCAACCTCAAAAGCAGCAGCAAACCAGTGTTTGTTAGTGGGTTACCTAACAAAATTATCACCTTATCTAACTGGACATCTGCTTTACTGCAGGTTCAAGAAAAGCATCTAGGCAAAAAACAACACCAGAGCAAACAAGAGATGCTTCCAGACACATTTTCAAGGCTCCTGAGGACCTCCCAAGAGGTCACAGATGTGCCACAAATATCTCCTGTAAGGTGCGGCTCCTGTTGTTTTTTTTTGGGTTTTGGTTTTTTGTTGTTTTTTTTTTTTTTTTTTTTTTTTCCTCCTCCCATTACCATCACACTGCAGTCAGTATTCAAGAGGCCCTGCATCTAGACTCCACCAAGCAGTGCTTGGCACATAAAACCCAACTGCTTTTCTTAAGTTTTTACCCTCCAAGACAAAAAAAAAACCCAAACAAACCTCAACCCCAAGCTTACAGTTGCATGTGGTAACAGGCAACTCCCAGTCAACATTGATGACACCAACTATCAGGGTCTCAGCATCACCACTTTCAAGCACTTGCAGTGTCACAGGAAAGGTTGGGGAGGTGACATGAACCTCTCTCCTTCGATGAGATCTGAGTTCACGCTACACTAACACTGAGAAAAATAGAACTCTACAGATAACAGATGATGTGGCTTTGTTCACCTTGCCACAGTCTGAAATACTGTTATTGGCACCTACTGGTCACTTGGGAGAATAAACAAACCAGAATTTAGTTTCAATCGCAGGGTTGACAGATCAAGCATGACCTGTAAAGCTCATCAAGAACAAGTGTAGGAAAGTTGCTCAGGCGTTCGAAAGCTGAGAAATAATTGGATTTTAATAACTTCAGGTTTGAAGATGTGTCATTCCCTCAGCTAATTTGGAAACTAAAGAGCACAGATTTACAAAACAAACCAGCATTCCCAATTCTAAGAGCTAACCATCAATCTTCCCCCAAATTGCCATCTTCTGCTGAGATCTTTGATTTGAACTAAGCCAAAAATCTGTTACTCACTACATTAAAGCCGTATGTAAGCTTAGATACAACCCCTAAAAGAAGTTTTCTTCTTTAATAAAGTAATAACAATTTTATATTAAAAAGCATCTGCAGTCGAGATAGGAATAAAAAAGCAATGAGCAGGGAAGGAAATCGGGGAGAATAGGGTGTCATTGATTTCATGCAACCCAGGAGGGAAACTCCGGGATCCAAATCCTATAGTGATACAGTTTTCAGCTAAAAAGTGTATTGCAAATTTTTCCACATATGTAAATGAAAGGAAAAAGTGTTTATAAAAACTGCTCCAAACTTGGTTTACTACTTTGTGCTCAATTACATCCACACTGAACAGGCTGCAGGGTGGAAAGGAGGAGTTTAAGTTTATTGAGTTAATTTATTTAGCTTAAAGATTTACATGTTGGAAGAAAATAAAATATCCTGAGCCCTATTTACCTGATGACACCCTATTCTCCCTGATTTCCTTCCCTGTTCAGTAATCCAAACACCTTAAATCTGAAAGAAAAAGATGAGGAAAAGGAAGAAGAATAACCAAGAGCCAGGTAACATCTAGATTTACAACAGAAGAGATCATAATTACCTAGGTGACATTTTGGCCTTTTCTATAACATTTTAGCCAGTACTTCTCTGCAAAAATAAGGTATAGTCTCCCCACAGACATCAGTTACCTTTCTTTCCCAGACAAGTAAAGTAGAGCAGAGAAAGGTCAAGCAACCTGACTGACAACAGAGACCCAGAGCAGGTGATTCCACCCAAGAAGCCTGCGCCTAGTCCATTGCTCAGCAGGGAGGCCTCAACACTGCATGCAGCTTCCCTACTTGCAGTCAGCCAGCACCACAGACCACAATGGGGAAAAAAAAACTGATGCAACCCACAAGTCTTCCAAAATATTACTCATATCTGCCCTGGCACCAAATCATTCACTCTTGAACCGAGAATCCCATGACCTGCCTTTCTCCAGATAATGAGCTCCTTCACCCACACTATTCCAGCCCCCTGCCCTCTCGCTGCTTCTTCATGAAGCTGTTCCCTAAGTGTTACCCAAAGCCGGCTCTAACATAATACCTGTTACTGGAAGAAGCCCCCAGTAGTTTAGTCTGTGGTTTCTACTTCCAGCTACAAATTAATGCACTCAGGCACAAAGGCACACAATGACAAAGCACGTTCCTGCCCATTAACAGTGTCTGGAAAATACCAGCCTTTCATGCCAAAGAGATTCTGCTGTACTGCTCTTCATTCACTTCCATGATTAAGGTTTCTTTCCTTTAAGAATCTCTCTAGTCTTCTTTCTTGAAACTGAGTATCTCTCGGGGTCATTGCAGGGCATTATTTCATTTTAATTGCAAGTTGAACATCAATACTCAGCTCATATTTCAGCAGCTCTCAGTTTATCTCAGCTTCTTCCAAAGCGAATGATAATACATTGCTGTGCAATGAGCTCACATGCTCAGAGTTGAAGATTTCATCGAGACGCTTCCCTTTAGTTCTCTTTTATTTTTGCCTCTCCAGAGCTTTCTGCCCTCTGCTGAATGGCACAGAGGGAAGCCAGCTCAGAGCACAGCAAAGCTCCAAATGGTTCTCTCTCATAACATATTTCTCAATATGAGATTAAAAGCTTCCTTCTCCCTGCTTCCCTCAAGGGAAAAGAAAGTAAGTCACTTCTGTGGAAATCCCTGTGAGTATATAGCTGGCAAAAACACTCTAAACACTAACTTGGGTTGCCAGGTTCAGGGTAAAAGAGATAGAAAATTAAAGAATAATTTATGATGCCAGGATAAACCAGGTGGATTTCACAGAGACCAGGTGCCCTGGCATTAAAAAAGAAAAAAAACAAAACAGCTGAAGGCTAGCTGTAGCCATTTGAACTAGATACTGCTACCCAGATCTGCATCAGGTAAGCACTCTGATCTCAAGCAAGTTCCCAGCTATTTGACTCCCACCTTTTCTGGCCAGCTTGGCTAAAGCTGCAGGCAAAAGGGAGAATGAAAAAATGATGTGCTGCCTCTCATCTGCTGCCCAGCCCTTGCAGTGCAAAGGCATTGCCACTGAAGCAACACCTCCAAGTTACCAGAACACAAGTGAAAGATTTCAGGTTGGATGGGTACGGTTCACAAGTCTCACAGGAAGCTATTTTGATACACTGGCTTCAGAAAGTGAACAGCAAGGAACAGAAGACAGATGTGTTCCAGGCTGAAAAAAGGCTATATACACATACACCATCCAGTAGCTCAGGAGGAGAGAGAATGGTATTTAAGTTTCAGCAGAAATGATGCAATGAAATTAAGAGAAAACTTCAAGACTAGCACTGGCAGCTGCTCTTTTCCCTTGCATTGCTGGGAAACCTTTGAAAAAGATGGCAGAACTTCTGTTCTAGACTGGGAAAACCAAAAAGAAACACTGAAGAATATTAAAGTCTTCATACGGAACAGCTTCCCTTCGCCCCCTCAAATAAGTTTAGTTTGCTTACAGCTACTGGACATACAGCAGCCGTTCATTTTATGACATTAGTCTAGTGATTCATGTTATTCATAAGGCCAGACCAGAGGATTCACAAGATCCTCTCTGGTCTTAAAATATATCCAGCACAGAACAATCTGCCATTGATTGAATATTTGAAAACTGATGACCTACACTAGGCTTCTCACCGTCACCCTCACCCCCTACTTCCAGTTTATATATTCCACAAAATCCACATTTCATTTTTAGTTCAGGAAGTTTCAAACAAATGCCTTTACATTAACATTTCAGATCATTAACCAAATGGAATAAATACGTCCCTCTGCAACAGCAAGTGGAGAAAGAAGAGAGGTCTCTGCTTGCAGCCAGCAAGTTCTGCCTTGAATGGAAAGAATCTGAGCAAGACATTTTCCACAGATGTTCATGGAAAAACATTTCAGAGCACTGCCACATTTCAAGCCTATTGTGGCAGGAAACACTGAAGTTTCATGTGCACAGTCCCCAGCTCATATATAAAAACCTTACAGGCCTCCTGCCATTCAGACAGATCACATTGCACAATGTGTATGCACACTAAAAAACCCTCCGTGAAACATCAACTCAACTCAGAGAGATCTGGGAGGATGTCAAACTGGAGGAAAGGATTTCCAATCCTAGCAAGTCTCCCCACCTCCTATCAAAGGGGAATCAATAAAAACAATTGAGAAAGAAATTCCTCCTACCACTAAAAGCTTCATGTAAAACCCTTTAAGGGCTTCCTTCTGCTGAAAATGCTGCTTTCATATTGATCACCTCCCCACCTCATCCCTCATAGTGCAAGCTGAAAAATGCTGTCAAATTCCAAGCCTTTAAAGTAGGAAGGAGGCTGGAATACCTTCTATTTTTTAAAATTATACTGCCTTATTATAACTGCTCCAACAGTCACAGTTAAAATGTCCTTCTGTAACACTGAGAACCCCAGAAGTTAGTGCAATTGAGTCATTAACAGTTTGACTATCAGCGACAAACACACTCATAAACTACTCATCACACCCCACCCTCCCTTTAACTCAGGATTTAGCGGAGTGGTGCTTCCCAGCTTTTACAGTTGCCTGGAGAGCTGCATGCCCCTCTTTTTTCTGATGCTTTACTGTTAGTATCTTCCCTCCAATTCTGGGGAGCCTCTCATTCTCCCTAGATACCATTAGCTACTTCAGCAGTTCTGCCTTTCACCATTCCACCATTACCACTAGGGAAAATCTGGCACCAACTTCTTTATCTGAAGAACAAGTTTGACAGCTGCCTGTACCACAGGATGCAAGACAAGGGTGTGATATCTGAGCTGTGCTTTTATAGCTGCTCCACAACTTTGCCATTACCTCCAGCTCCCTGACTCAGTCACAGTTTGCATCAAAGACAATACACCTCAGAAAAGAAAAGCAAAGTAACACACCTACAAAACATCTTCTGTCTTCCAAATAATAATTCCACAGTTAGTCCATTCTAACTCTGTTCATCACGTGTCATCATGCCCAGAGATGAATGTCCAGCAAGGATATCCAAGGAACAACTGAAGGACACAAAGTTCATCGATCAACTGAAGAAAGGAAGGTATTTCAAGCCAGATTTTAGTACATGCCAAGATTATTTTGGGAAATAGCTCTCTTGTAAATTGTGCCTGGGATCTCATTTCTCTCTTCGTTCTTTTGTAAAGAATGAAAGGCTGACAGGGCTTCAGGACCATCCCTCCCCCTGCTCCAGCCCTGCTACTGGAATTCACACATTCCCAGGGCAGTGCTACAGGCTGCCTCCCTTTCTTCGCTCCATGCGCCAGAAATCCGATCTGGGTGAAGAGGCTGGGAGTAGAGTGATAGCAAAGAGTCAAGACTGCAACATGCACACTTCCCTCCCTTGCATAGCTCGCAGGTTTCCCTCTGAACCATGGATATGAATAGCATCCCGCCAAACTTTTTGAATGGGAGTTCAAAGTGACATAATGCAAGCAATGTTGGAAGGGTCACCAACCTCCTCTGCGGTGCAGGAAAGCCTCCATGTAAGAGCTTGGAGGGGTGGGGCTTGAGATAGATTTCATTCTTGCTGGTTGCATCACCCCTTTGCAAATGCTGCTCTCCCACTCTCTCTGACCCAGGTATCAAGAGTAATAAGGCTAAAACTATAGCCCATTATACCACCTGGAGAAGACAACAAATCTACAGCAATATTCAGCTGTGACAGTGCTGCTCTAAGAGCCATTTTGAACACAGGCAACTAACAGATTATTTTCAGAGCAGTAACTTACCATAAAACTAAACAAAAAACCAACAAGCAATTACCTAGAACTGAAAGAAGCATTGAGCTGAGTCAATGTCCTCTCTCTGGCCAGCTTAGGTCAGGCTGCATCTTCATTAGAGTTTGTATCAGGATGCTACATTTCAAAGCTTCTTACAAAGTGATGTCCTCATTGCAAGGCTGTTCCCCCATGCTCAGCCCTTGCCCTTTTCCCAGTGTGCCTAGTATAAGGAAGTTCAATTTTTAGAAATTACCTCATAGAGAACAATTACCTTAGTTATGTATGCAACCAGACGTCAGGCCGCTCTTGTCTAGTCACAGACACATCTTCTGAAAACCCTACAGCCTATTATAAGCAGAATAACTCACATGAAGAACAATGGATGTGAGGAGAGACCTTCTCCCAAGCTGTGTTTGTGAACAGGAATAGGGGAGTGCAGAAGGTTTAAGATAGAGCAGCTAACTAGAGAGCTCCAACATAGGATGAACCCTCGGGCTACATCAAGAGCTCTTCAAAACTGCTCAAGAAGTGAACATCTTGGTTTATCAAATCATGAGACGAGCCTCTCAGTCATAAGTGCCCCACTGTTATAAAAACAACTCCGTGGCACTTCCCACTCAACACATCATGATAGGAAGGCAGGGTTAACATGCATCTCTGATGATCCAAACCAATGCTGTGTGTGTTGTTCCCCCCACCTCCCCCAACAATATACCATGACAAGCACACTTCTCCAGAAAAATCTCAAGAGGCAGGCTATGCTACAGCTGAAGGTAAGGGTTTCAGCAAGGATGTGGGAAAGAGGATGCACTTCTGGGTACTAAAACTCATCCCAGTTTGTGGAGCTTTGTAGTCCAGCCATAAGGGGCCTCTAAGGTCTTCCAGTGACATGATACGCTTGCTGAGATTGCTGAAATGTTACCATTGCATTGACATTTTCTGCAATTACATCAACAGGAAGGTGTGCTCATGCAATGTAATGGTATGCTAATCAAGTCTGCTTGGGTACAGAAATCCAGTTTATATTAACATTCTTCTAGAGCAGTCGCTACCTAACATCAGTCCAGTGATAAAGCTAGCAAATGTGGCAGCAGTTATTCCATACTGAGAACCAGCTCTGAGCCTGCAGGACCATAAAAGCTGCATTAGTAAAGAAAAACCCAGAGGCTATGATTACAGCCAATTCATTAAACATCTTTCTATAAACAGTCAATAGCACAAAGGGCACAAGTACCACCAAAGGAGACATGCAAAGCTCTAAGCCATCATACCATTTGGAGACTCCTTCCATGTTCCAAAGAGTATGTATTTCCCAGAGACAGAGAAACCACTGGAAAGCATCAAAGAGCCATCTCCTTTTCTGGCTTAGACACACAGCTGCCAGATTCTATACCAACCTGACGTCTGGAAGTCTATCTGGATAGGGTTGGATAAGCCATTCACTGCTTCACGCCACATGCCACCACCACCTGGAGACCAGGCAGTCACCACGCAGCGATACAGCCCAGCATCAGAAATCTGAGTCTGATACATCCTGTAGCGGAACTCATTCTCTTGGACCTTCTCCAGAACCACGCCGTCCACACGAGTCTGGTCCGTCCAGTCTTCCAGACGCACTACTGAATCCTGGTTCAATGAGATTATACGAGTGGTTCCATTGGGATTCGACTGATCTGTAAGTGGCTTCTCAGCTGTAATGAGGACAGAATAGCGTGGCGTCTTGATGTTTTTCGAAGACACTTTGCATGTCATCTCAAAAGTGTGGCCTGCTACAAAGAATGGCTTCAATTTCACTGCCTCCACTGTAAGCGTGTAATCTGAAGAGGGAAGGAAATAAGCAGCAAGAGAGGGGTTAATAAATAGGCGCAGATATTTCTGCAGCACCTTTCAATCTAGAAGATAAACCAAGTACTTGTTTTTGAGTGACAAATCCCAGCACATTTATCTAAACACATATGGACATCCCAGAATGCTACTTAACAGCACACATACACCAGTACACAGCAGTTTGGGTCAAGATGCAAGAATTCAAACGAACACCAAACACTGAACAGTTAATGCAATACACAGGCAATAGCATGACAGTACCTCCAGGACTTTTTTTATTCAAGAGTACAGGTATTAGTAAGACAAGACTCAAGAGTCCCAGTTTTACACTTGATCTGGAAGATCACCCTCAGAGACAGGGTACAAGGACACTGCTCACTGCTGAAGTACTCATGAGTAGTGACAAAAGCTGCCACTAACTGAATTGGCAGCACTTAGTGTAGCTTCTTTTATTTCCCTTGAAAATCCACCCTAACAGCAATCCAGACACATTCAGCTGAACTCCCAAGATCAGCTGAAACTGCATGACAAAAAAACTGGTGGTAACACAAGAAGTCTACATCCCCAGCACCCCCATACAGACACCTCTGTGTTGAAAGAGTTCAATATACCTCTGTCCCTACCTGTGTTCTTTTCCCTTGCTTCTCATGGTTCACTTTAGTACCAGCCTACCAGAAGTCTTGTTGTTTCTTAACAACCCATTGGGCATCAAGAATGCCAGCAACACTTACTGCTCAGTTTCCTTGTCTTTTTTTTCAACACTCTCCAAGTGTGCCAGCTCCTCAATCCCAAGAATCCCTTAATTACAGGGTTAGGGAAAATTATACATCTAGGAGCACAGCCCCAAGACACAAAAAATACAAGCTCACAATAAGAAATTGAGAAAACGAGGAGTGACTGAAATCAGAAGCAGATAAAAAGAAAGGGAGCTGCTAGTTTCCTGGCACTGCGATGATGAGACATCCCACATGCTCAGGTTCTTCCTAAGGAAGGGGTACTGGGGCAAAACACACAGCTTACAGCTACTTCCCAAAGGAGCAGTATTGCAAGAATTCAGCCAGTCCAACTTGCTGGAATTAGTTTGCTGCAGCATATTCTCCCTTCTCCCCCTTATAAAAAAAAATAGGTGTAGACACCTTAAAAAGAAAAAAAAAAACAAAAAAAACACCCCCCAAAAAAACCCAAAACACCACACAGATCACCTTTATATGAGGTGAAACTTCTCAGGAAAAGGGAAATAAGCAATGGTGAGATGGTTACACATTTCCAAAACTGAACTAAATGCAGTATTATTTATGCCCTCCCCACAAGAGCAACAAGATACTTGTCAAGATTACATTTTGCAGTGTTTTGCCTTCGAGCAGCAGTTTTCACAATGAGTAAACACAGCCCACAAGATGAGAAACCTGGTATGACAACTTTAAATCAGTACTGTATAAAGCAGATCACAGTACAAAGCTATATAAAGAAACAGCAGGAGTGAGGAAGGCTGAGCTGCTTCTAGTGGTCTAGCTGAGCACAGAATTACTTGATACTCCACACCAATCCCCCCAACATTTCCACCCGCTAAGCAAGTGAGAACACAAGAGTTGCACATTTAAGCACTCAGGGTACAATCACAATCGAAGGTGCACACACAGAGTCATTCTCTAGTCCCTTGTGTGAGAACTCATCATGCATCTGATTCCAGACTTCAAATCCATTTTTTCCTCATTCTGTGTCCATGAGATTCTGGTATCACCCTCTTCATAAGGTTGCAGCATTTAGGAGCCCAGCACAGACCACATATTGCCACATGTTTTAGGAACCTAGTAGACAATCATATTTTTGTCTCAAAAGCAGAAGCACAAACAGCTAGCCATACTCCTCCGTCACATTTTGCTGCTTTCTAGGCCTTGTGAGGGGGCTCTGGGCAAAAATCCCTCCTGATGCAAGCATTCTTTGTGCTGTTGATCTTCATGTCAGAGCACTGGGTCCTAGACACTGACAAAGAGGTCTTGCATTTGGTGTCTCATACATCTACTTAAGACAAACGCCTTCACATGATCAGAGCAGCTACAAATGTAGAGAGACAACTCTCCCTACTATGTGGGGTCCAAATGCCTCACTTCAACTATTCCCTGAGCCACAGGTCAGGCAGCAGTACACAGGGGAGTATCTTGTCCCCAGTAAGGACAGAGCAAACTTTGTTCTTAAACATCCTTTCTTGACTTTCTATTTGAGGGTAGCAGAAAATGCTGCTTCTACCAATTATTTTTGCCAATGAAAAGGAGACAGGAGTGGTGGTAGCATGGGACAGCAGCAGAAATGCCATCAGTAGAGTTGGTGAAAGAAAACATCTGAGGCACAGAGATGCAGCTGGAGAACACCGGTAGAATTCAAAAGGATTAGAAATCAGGATGCTGAACAGAGAACTGGGAGACATATTCTTATGAACATCCTTTTCTACCTTTTAAAAATCAAAAATTCCTTAGGTTGGATGAATCCAGAGGCACCTCCTCTTTTTATGTGAGGCTATAAGAAATGCAGACCAGAAAAGACAAAGGGATGCAAAAAACAGCACATACAGGTGCTGAATGTTTCTTGAATCAAGAAAGTAAAAAACAATCAAAGGACCATTTCTGGATCTGTAATAATATTAGAGAACTGCATATGTAATAAAGTAAAACAAACAAACAAAGCCCTATATCCCATCAACTAGAAATGCCTGGATCACCATTCTTAACAGTACGGTTCTGTGCCAAAATTGTTCTCGTTCAGTAGCAGCAGATGAAATGTAATTAGCACTCCCTCACCCCCACCTAGAAAAGCATGTAGTTGTCTCTGTGTGTAACAGTGCACATTATGGGAAAGAAGAGAAACCAAAGATTTGGCACTTAGGTTAGAAATAAAAGTAATCTGCAAGAAAAGTTAAGTCTGAAAGGAAAGTTTCTTCATGTTTCCTATGTTAACAGGAACTACTCATCAGATCTTGGAGCATAAGATGGGTCAGAGAGGTCAAAGAACATTTTCTTCCAAGAACTGCATCCTCAGATCTCATTTCTAATCTTCCAAGAATTGCCAAGGAGGGAATGTCTGTGTCTTGACCACTACCCTGCATGCTTGCCACTCCACACACACACCTTGCAATTCCATGCAGAGTCTCACCTCCTTCTTGTAAAGTTCCATGAATGAAAAGCATGATAAAACACACCCTGGTCAGTCATATACAGGAGGCCGCAGTCAGCAGAGTTTATGTTGGAAAACAGTAGGGGGAAGAGATCCTAAGTAAACCATACCCAAAGCTTATAACCAGTTTGGGCGCTAGTCCAAGACAGAGGGCTAGCAGCAGAAGAAATCTTAGCCAAACAATTCAGATAAAATTTGAGTAATAAACTGTACTTTGGAGCCTGACAGTGCATGCCTCTGCCTTCCATCACTGGTCACTCCAAGTGATTAAGCCACACTATAATTCCCTTGCTCTCTACCACAAACTGCATGCTCAGATTCAAGAGTACTTCCTGGGTAGTGACCAGAAAGAGTTTTGACCTAATCTAAGCCGTCAAATTGCTAGAGAAACCTAACAGCTACAAGGGTAAGGAGACCTTAGGAAACGGCAAACACCTTCCCTGCACTCCACTGACTCCAGTCTGAAAAGCAGCACAACGGCCATGGCTAACAGCAATCTCGGAGCCTAACATCAGCAGCCTCAAGTAACGCCAACTCAATATTCATAAAGGCTTCTTCATCCCCCAGTGCACTAGCTAGATTGCATGTACAGGGAATACAACAGACATTAAGGTAATGACAGTTCCGCCTTCGTAGGAGAAGGAGACTATACAACACCCTGAGGTACAATTGGAGCCCCAGCAGCTCTGATAATACAGAAGGCATACGAAGGCCTGCACCACAGCCTGACACGTGTATATACAACACAATGGCTCTCCCCACTGCTGCATGCACACACACACAACTAGACCAACCTCATCAGCCTGCTCCCCTGCCAAGCAAAGAGCACAAACACTTCACCCTCACGCAGTGATGGGCATGAGGAGCCCAGCCATCCGTGACTGGCACGCGTACACTTAACACAATTTCTTGTTCCTATATCTGAACTGGCACATACACCTGGCAGCTTAGTGCCATAGGTAGGGGAATTTCTTTGCTCAGGAGGAACTGCACATCAGTAGTATGCAGTGTCTATTATACACCAGCAATGGTAAAGACAAGTGGGTGGCAGAAGTATCACCTGTCTCTATTCACAGGACTTCCTGAAAGATTAAGATGCCCTTGCTCCCAATTAAATGTGATGGGAGGGCCTGGGTAAGCATTTAGGACAAGTAACATTATGTCAAATACAATTATTTTGTAAATTAAAGACAGAAGTATTAACAAAACCCCAAATCACAGTACCTTTGGGATTTGGAATTGCAATTAAAAGATAATGTTCTCTTTCACAAAGAATTCCATGCAGATCCAAAGTTGACAATGCTGGTTTAGGAAACAAGCACCAATTCTGCATTCCACTGCAAACAGCAATTGTGTTTTAAATTCAGGCAGTACTCGCACTCAAATTAATAAATAAAATTGTCTTCTAAACTATCAAACTTTTTTCTGGGTTGAAAATCATGTACAGAGCCAGTCAAAAAGGGTTTCCCCCCTTAGAATCATAGAATCGTTTTGGTTGGAAGACCTTTAAGATCATCAAGTCCAACCGTTAACCTAGCACTGCCAAGTTACCACTAAACCATGTCCTTCAGCTCCACATCTACATGTCTTTTAAATAATTCCAGGGATGGCAACTCAACCACTTCCCTGGGAAGCCTGTTCCCATGCATGACAACCCCTTCAGCAAAGAAAGTTTCCCAATATCCATCCTAAGTCTCCCCTGGTGCAACTTGAGGCCATTTCCTCTTGTCCTATCACCTGTTACATGGGAGAAGAGACCCACCCGCACCTTGCTACAGCCTCCTTTCAGATAGTTGGAGAGGGCAATAAGGTCTCCCCTCAGCCTCCTTTTCTGCAGGCTAAATAATCCCAGTTCCCTCAGCCGCTCCTCATAAGACTTGTTCTCTAGACCCTTCACCAGCTTTGTTGCCCTTCTCTGGACACACTACAGCACCTCAATGTCTATCTTGTAGTGAGGGGCCCAAAACACGGTATTTGAGGTGCAGCCTCACCAGTGCTGAGTACAGAGGTACAATCACTTCCCCAGTCCTGCTGGTCACACTATTTCTGATACAAGCCAGGATGCTTGTCGACCAATACCCCCAGGTTCTTTTCCACCAGGCAGCTTTCCAGCCACTCTTCCCCAAGCACTGCATGGGGTTGTTGTGACCAAAGTGCAGGACCCAGCACTTGGCCTTGTTGAACCTCATACCATTGGCCTAAGCCATTGATCCAGCCTGCCCGGATCCCTCTGTAGAGCCATCCCACCCTCAAGCAGATCAATATACCCGCTGAGCTTAGCGTCATCTGCAAACTTATTGAGGGTGCACTCAATCCCCTCTCCTTTACCCCTTTTTACTGATTGGAATTTGTACTCTAAATAAGCAAAAAATAACAATGTAATTGATGCTTTTTATTTTTGAGATGAGATAAAGATGCTTTCTTTGTCACCTTGGTGGAGGAGAGGGTAGAAGAAAGAGGGGAATAAACAAATCAGGCAGACCATGTCAAAAATAACAGTGGTCTATGATAGCGACTGGCTGCATTTGTAAAGCTGAGTAAGCAGAAAGACATGTGAGCATTATTGGTCCCAACAGAACAAAAGAGAAAAAGATAAAAAACCTCAAGTTAAAATGGGCAAACATACAACTTATTATACAACACACAAAAAGGACTTGGACATCTTCACATTATGTTTACATTTTGAGCAAAGGCTTCCTTATCCTGAACACCCCTCTGTGCTGACTGACCTAGACACAACATAAAACCATTTATCCTTTCTCAAAAACTCAGAACAACCTTTTCCAAAGTGGGATTTCTCCAAAGTTCTCCCCCCAAGCACTGCTCTTAACACAGACGATGCAAGTAATTAAATAGTCGGAAAAAAATAGTTGGAAGAAAAGCCTCTGTGTAGGCACAAGCTATCCAAGAAGAGGCAAATTTCTGTTCTCTCCTTAGGCAAACACGTGGGAGCCTGGCTGCTTGCTTTTATAAGCACTGGGAGCAGTTAGGGACTCAAATCACCAGAGATACTTGTCAAAACAACAGAGAGCAGAGGCAGCATCAGATTAACTCCTTCATAGTTGCTGGCTACAGCAGTGGGCTCACAGCCGAGTCTGAAGCTCACACAAACAGGATATGGCAGGGGACAGGGCACACAGAGAAAGGCAGCTGGGACTAAACTGCTGAAAGAGCTGGAGCACGTGAGGGGTAGAAGGGAAGAAAGGGAAATCAAACCTATATATTGCCTCCCCTCCTCATATACATATAACGTGCTTTTTCAGGAGAAGAAGGTGTTTGTAGGAGACCTCACTTTCACATCATAAATCTCCCAACTCCAAGTTTTGCCAACAAAATGTACTTTTCAACATAGGGACTATAACATTTACATTTGTGTTGCAAAATTAGCAGAGTTTTTGGAATAAAACCAGAAACAAGGGAATATTCACACCTGTCACAATT
The DNA here is from genome assembly GCF_965231255.1 of Vanellus vanellus. Lineage (NCBI taxonomy): Eukaryota > Metazoa > Chordata > Aves > Charadriiformes > Charadriidae > Vanellus > Vanellus vanellus. Next base: position 103,958,746 of record NC_138905.1, on the reverse strand, counting down.
TGTTTTCCCTCAGAAATGTCAACACAGGCTGTGACATTTCAACTCCAGCTGGTGTCTCTATAGCTGCTCCGAAGGCAATGATCCATTACACATGCATGCACATACACACACTCGTGTTGTGGCATAACAACTGAACTAATTGTGACCAGCATTCAGCTTTAGTGAGAGATCTCACTCCTGCTGGAGAAGCCAGCTTCAGTGAAAAAAAATGACCTTTCACGGACCATGCTTAGTTTGGGGACGAAGGGAGTACTGAGCAAGCAGCCCACCGTTTCTCTCTCCACTGAAGCAGAATCACAGCAGAAGCTCCCCAATTTGCTGTTTAGGGACTGTCTCTAAACAACTTTAAACTGATTTCAAACTACTTGCCTCTGAAATACAGTTCTTTGCCTGTGACTGCCTGAGCTACACTGTTAAACAAATCTATCAGGAGAAATGCCACTTAGCTGCTAAGTATAGATTTTTGCCAAAGATGTTACATCCTAGGTTATCCTATTCCTTCTGTCCCTATCCAGCAGACCCTCTTGCATGACCTCATGCCTAAGCCGAAACAGTATCACTCTACAGGACTTAACAGGATTCATATACCCATTTTAAATCAGCGTTAAGTGATTCAGGTAACTATTTAGCTTCTAAGAAGTGTTTCCAGAGCCAGTTTAAATACTGACCAGAGCTTCTTCACTTCCGCCTAAAAAAGGCCCAGATCCAGGCAAATCACTGAATGACTTTGCTTTGCCACCCACTTTTTTTTTATACTCTGGTACTACTATGCCCACAAACTTCCTCAGAAGTGCCTTCTAAACGTGGGCTTGTATGAGAGAGAAAAAACAACTCTCAAACTGGCAGATAGAGAAGACAAAGTGAGTGACATTCCTCTTTTCACCTCAAGACAACACTGTTGCTAGCAGCAAGATGCATACCAGAGAGACCAAAATACTCTGAGTCACAAAAGGGGGCAATGACCCTATCACTGCTGGATGCCACCCCTGCCACAATGACAGCCCAGCTCCTCGAAGTCTCAGCACAATTTGATTGACATATCTCTGGTTTGTACTTACACTCCAAACTGTTGCATAAATCTGGTGAGTGCTGTTAAGTAGTTACTTCCCTCCACAAACAAAAGAGGCCTTTACACAAAGCAACAGTGTTTGTCCTCTTCATAACACAAAACCCCATTTCCAAAGCCTATTAGCAGGCCTTCTGGCCCATGGGCCTACTCAAGAGAAAACTATCGCAGCTATCCAGATCTTTCAGCAAATAGGTGCAAGGTTCCTACCTTGTGTAGCCCAGAAAATGCTGACAGATGCAGAAGTCACATCTTTGCTCTTCACCCAGCTGTTGTTGCGGTGCCTACTCCATGCAGAAATGACACAGAAATAATCCCCTCTGTCACTTTCTGAAGTCCACTGGATTCGTAAACTGAAGGTGTCAACAGCCTTTTTAGAGAAGATTATTTCCCCATTCTGAGTCCGCTCTCTGCTCCTGTCCCCAAGCAGCAGAGTCCAGTCTGCATCCATCGTGGCCAGGAGTTCCTCTGCCACCACATCGTCACTGCGCAGGCGCTGCCTGTAGTACCAGGAAACTGTGAAGCGGATGTTTGCTTCAGTGTCCTGTGCATTTGTGATCCTGCAGTTGAGCTCTGTGGGGTCATCTGAAAATTTGGGTGCCTTAGAGGCATTCAGGAACACCTCGTAGTCTGGCTCTGCAGGAGAGGAAACCCAGAAGAAAGAGGTTAGAATTACAAGCAGAAAGGAGGAAGTGCCAGAGAGTATTCAGAGATACGGCTAACTTCTAACATCCAGTCTGTAAAAGCACCCGAGCTAGAAGCCAAGTGCCAGAATATGCATTTTTCTTACAAGACCTGGGGACTGGGAACTCGGACTCCAGCTCTCAGACTTGCACCAGTCTGACAAATACCCCTAGGTCTGCATTTCCAAACAAGACTTTTCGTTTCGTAGGTCTAGTCAGGCCATTTCAGAAAAATCAGGACTAAGAGAACTTATCGAGGAAAATCATTCCATTCTTTAGGCCTGGCCCCAAGAACCCACCATGTGGGTTCAGTTCCAGCCCAGTCAGTCACCTTTTGCACCTGTTCAAATGCCTGGAGCAGCCTGCAGCAACAGGAGACTGGTTATTCTCTAGCTTTGAACTGACCAGAGACATCCTATTTCCCTAATTCCTCTCCAGGGTAAAAGGCCATTTCTCATCCTGAAATGCCTTCTTTTTGACACTTAACCATCCCATCACGTCTCTACAATAGAGTTTAAGAATATTAAAAAAAAAACAACCCAAAACCCAAACACCTCCCCCACCCACACATCAAAACCAGGGGGCATGGGTACCACCATTGGCACTGGCCACAGGCAGCACCAACAACAGTGCACAGTAAATTTCAGCAGGCAACATACTAAATACTAAGTAGATTAAGAGTCGAAGATATGTAGATCAAAAGAGCTTTATGGTCTGAAGAGAGAAGTACATGGTGTATGGCTATGACGCTGGAATACCTCAAGCTTGAAAAGGAGTGCCTGAAAATCATGGGTTAAGAATGGGGCTGTTGTATTTAAATCTGAAATAGCTGGCTGTCCAAAGCCTAAAAGCGATAAGGCAGCCGCATGACTATTTTCTCCCAGACTACAGAGATAGTAAAGGAAAAAGATTACAGAAAGAACCTCACACCACAGAGGAAATGCATATTTATTTACTAGTGTTAGAATATTTTTCTGTCTTGCAGTCTACTATAATTCAGAAAAAAGATTAGCTTTCCAGCTGTTCAGCCAATACTCATCACATGGCTTTTACATTGTAAGTGTATTCAGCACTCTATATTTATTACTTGCTTTATGTTTTATTTGGCATTTTGCCCTCCTAGAAACAATTAACCGAAGCTATAATTGGGACAGAGAAGGCAATCCAAGGCTAAAACTTAGGCTTAGCTCACCAATAAGCCAAGATAATAAAGCATCTTAATAGAACTGCTGCGCAAACTGTGTGCGCATGCAGTTTTGGACTTCAGATGCAAAGGATAAAAACAATTGTATTAAGCAAGCTAGCTGCTGCTATATCAGCTTGCAGAAAAGATCTCTCAACATTAAGTATTATGCATGCAGTGTCCTTGCATCTAGCAAGAACAAGGGCATTAATACACACCAGACACTAGAGTATCTAGTGATACTGATGGTGAGTTAGGTAATGCACAATCATAGAAGTACTGTTTACCTAAGTCAGTAGTACCTATTACCAGTGAACATAAGTGCACATTTTCAGTGTAAGTAAGGCAAAATAAAAAGAAAACGAACAGATTTCCTCTGCTTCAACCAAGGCAGAGATTATTAACAGTGGCCTAAACCCACTTTTGGTATAAGTCCCCATAGATCCTACAGTTACACTACTCTCTTCCTGTCTCAAAAGGCTTCACAAAAGCCTAGTCTTCTCCAGGGCCTCATGATATACTGCTCTTGCTTTGCAATTTTCTTATCATTCCCATCATCTTCCCTTCCCCCAAAAAATAGAAGTAATTCAAGACCAATTAATATTTTCACAGTAACAAACACTATGAAAGCAGAAGTTCTTCTCTAGACAGTAATGCACGAAGGAGAAAGCTGCAAGAAACTTGAGTTCTTAGATAACTGCTTAGGTTTGTTTTATTTGCGGGCAGGGGAAGGACCGCTAAGAAGAGTTTTGGCTTTGACAGCACCACTCCATATGGGCGCTTCACCCTGACAGACACTTAAACAGAGGATTTAGAAAGAATAAAAGGCTGGCTGGATAAACCTCATTCCTCCACTCTGTCAGCTGTCAAAGAACAGCCTCACTGACAGTTCAATGACTTAATACTCCAGCAGCTCTTAACTTCCATTAAGGAGTTGGTGAATTCTGGATGCAGTTGAAAACCTCAAATGCTGAAAATTTATTCTACTTTCCCTTGCCCTAGCAACGACACATCTGCTGAAGAGCATATTTTATTCTCTCCTGTTCCCAAATAATGCCAAATTGGAATGGAAAGAATATGGAATAGTTCTACAGGTACAGGCACTATGAGTGAGTACATGAGCATGCAGTGCACCTGTGCACGCATGAATATGTGTGCATGCGTGCACATGGACCCAAGTGGGGGAAGAAGGGAATGCTCACTAATTGAATGTGCAATTTGAATGTCTGAATGAGGACAGGAAATTAAGACATTCATCACTTGTGCACTTCTAGCACACATTATAAGTGTACTTGGAAACAGCCACAGCTCAACTGCTCTGTACAATGCTAAAATGCAAAATTTTAAGTCATTGTCACCAAGATTTAACCTTTTGACACAGCTATTTATTTCTGAAAACCAGGCTTCAGAGTGGGCTCTCATATGCTGCCCTCATTCAGTACTTTCATGTTGAAGGAGCTCTCCCTTGTAACTGGACAGTACCACCAATTTCTGATAACAAGAGGCTCTGAACGGGTACATTGAGGGGGTTTAGGCCTGGATACTTGCATCCAGTCAAAACTGGGAACACTACAGCTCAAACTACTACAACTCAACCAGTTCGCCCCCAGCCTCACCAACTAGGTTCATTCATGCTTCCAACACAACCATACTTTGTGAATTTTAGAAGGTGCACATACCTTACCTGCAACATCATCCCGAGTTTCACTGTTTCTAAATTGAAGCTATTCTCTCCAAGATTAAACTAGGGGACAGGATGGGTAGGCTGACATACCTAGACCTACTCCTAAATCGACAGGCTTTTTAGAAGTTTTGTTGGAGTTTCATTTTTAGTGTTTCTCCCAAGTAATTTTACTTCTAAGGATATTTGCATAAGGAAAGCTCTCCAAAGCTTAAGAATACAGCTGGGATAATGCAAAGCAAAAGCTTTACAATCTGCAGCATGCATGAGACAGTGGATGTCCAAAACAGATTTGTCTGTTGTTGGTGTAGGGAAAGATACTGTCAGCCTGCTCTTGTAGGCCAGGTAGATCAGATAAGCCTGTTGAATCTCTTACCTACAGCTTCTGTTCCTCATTCAGACAACAAGTTTTAAATGAACAACTGTTAAACACAGCTGCCTCCAACCAGCCCCTTGCAAAATAATGTGGACATTGATGGTATTAGAGCTGTAAGAAGGAAAAACCACCAAGTACAACTGGGGGATAAAGGAAGAGGAGAATAAAGAGATCACCAAGTTTCTGAATTTTTTTCCTCCCACTGATGAATTAAAAAAGCTTGCTGCAGAAATGCAGCAGTACCATATGGAAGCCATAACTTCAAGTGCACAAATAATCCTTTTCTTGTCCAAACGGCTAAAAAGCTACTCATCTCTAGGACTGAATGATTGAAACTGCACCACATTGAGTGGGGTGTTAAATACTGCATGAAAACCTACTTTAGTGGCGACTGTGCTAATCAACACAGCTAACATTGGTAGCCACAAGCTAGGTCTCTCTCAGTCATACTACTCAACAGCTATGTGACATGGTCTTGTAAAATGGACTTGTGTGTTGAAGGAGGAGAATAAAGCAGTATAAAGTCATGTTTCATTCTAAATCCATCAGTAGGATGTGGTGTCTCTCTAGTGATTAAAAAAACAATACAATACTCCAACAACTTTGAAAGCTATTAGTGTTCATTATGAAGTTCCCACTATAAATAATTTTTATGGTATATGACTCAAAAATCAGGGGAAGCATCTAATATCACTGTGTTCAGAGCTCAGAGAGAATGCCTGTTGCTGGGTCAGAGCTCTGCTAATGGTACAAGGGAGGCAAAAGGGGACAACACAACAATAGAAGCAGTTTCAGCCCCTGGAAAACAAGGCAGGCTT